>NC_091950.1:325744176-326369385 GCF_031021105.1 Erythrolamprus reginae | reverse complement strand
GCCTTTTCTGGCCCTGTTTCCTCCCTGGAGATTCCTAGAGAGGCCCCACGGAGGTTTCTCCCTGCCTTTTCTGGTTACAGTTTCAGAGGTTTGAGTTTGTAAGTAGAAAATGGTTCTTGAGAAGAGGCAAAAAAAAATCCTGAACACCCGGTTCTTATCTAGAAAAGTTTGTAAGTAGAGGCGTTCTTAGGTAGAGGTACCACTCGACTGCTAAGCTTTTCACATTAATCTGATTATTGTGTTCATCATTCAGTCCTTATTTTTCTGCTTCTGTTTTGCAAATGTAGCCAGAATTTTAATACAATATCGGCACTGTGGTTTGCTTCTCAGTATCTTGCAATCTAAAGCACATGACTATGACACCAACAAGGATAAAAGTGACATCTTGTGGTTAGATTCTCATAAGTAACCATTAAAAAAAATGTATTTCTGACGTGTAAATGCAACCAGTAGCATAATTTCATTTTTTTCCCTGTCCATTCTGCTTAATTGGTATGAGCATCAAACCAGGCTTGTTCATTTAAAAAACTGCATTTGGTAATAATTACTAAAAATATTAAAGGCATCAGACCTTTAAAATGAGTGCCTTATGAAACATTCCAGCACTTAGAATGGTTAAAAAAAAACAGAAATCTAAGTAGAATATCTGAATGTTTTGAAAGACAAAAGGAAGGTGAAGAAGACAAGAACTATACTACCGCCCCCATTAAAAATGAAATTGCCCCCCTGTTGGGTGTGGGCCCCACATTGGGAACTAGGGGTTTAAATGCAAGTCACAATTCCTTGGTGCTACACAAGACATGATGTGAATTCCACAAGCACTGCAACTTGACTAAGTCAAGTGAAATCATTTTGGAATAGAATATATTCTGTCTCTTTTTTTTAATGCAGGGAAGAGCGTATGTATTGGGAACATTCAAATAATTCCAGTCAATCATCCTTACTCCCTGATCTGGGATTAGTTTACCTTGACAACTGTTGTTAGGGATGGAATTCCTCATCGCATAACAATAGCAGGCAGGGTAGATTGTTCCACAATGCTACTAAGTCTTTGTAATCTCTCTTGGAACCCATGGTAGCTTAGACCCAGCATGACCTCAGCGGTTCTCAACCAGGAGGATGCAAGAAACCTACACCTACAGCAGCCATCCCCGAGTGGTACCCAGCAGAAAGCGGTATCAAGACCACTGCTTAAACAATGCTCAGTGAGTAATGACACTTAACTTTACAGCCTTGGACTCAACATCTAACCCAATTATGAATCTGACTCAGCCTAGTCAAGCCTTCGTCTCTATATTATTTTTATTTTTTCCCCTGACTTGCCAATTGGAGTTTTCAAACTCTAATCTTGCATTCACATGAGCGTTAAATTTATTCTGTTAAATATACTCTTGGCTGTATATAAAATTATCAAGATCGTTTCCTTTTATTGGAATGCTTATTCCAGATAACAGCAGCACCATACACTGGATAATTTTATGTTATGTCTTTCTATTATTGAGGAAAAAAAACCCCTACCATTTGGGACAGAGCGTTGCAAACTGAAGAAAGGATAATTAGTTCTATTGACCTAGCTATTATTCATGTTACATTTAACAAATGCATCTTATTGTGTGTTACAGGTGAATACCTCTTTGAAAGACAATGTCAACCCTGAAGTTGGCTGAACTGTGGCCATTTTCTTTTTTGTAGATTCTATGGAGGTTTCTTTTCTCACTGCTTTAGGGTTGACACAGCCTGGAGTGAAGGGGCTGGGGAGATCATGTGCACAGATTATGGGATGCTGTAGCCTAAATAAAATTATTTTCCCTGGGATTCAAGGACATTCATGCAGGTGTCCTGGAAACTGAGGTCATCTAGCAACAGGACTGTATGCTGATTGGACCATGTGATTGAGACTCTGGGGGGAAGATTGAGAATTGGGGGGGAACCAATTGAGTTATAATAATAATAATAATAATAATAATAATAATAATAATAATAATAATTTTTTATTAGATTTGCGTGCCGCCCCTCTCCAAAGACTTGGGGCGGCTCCGAGTCTTTTTATTTGGAAGCACTACCATCACTAAAACCCAAAGTACAATTCATTTCCACGGGAGATGCCAAAGCTTGGTTTAGAGCAGCTGCTTCACAAAATCACTCTTCCATTTCTTGTTTTTTCTGAAAATATCAGGTACTAGTAACCAGATGTAGGGAAAGTTTCCAAAGTAGGCAATCTAAAACTGAATTCATAGAAATCCCATTTACATTCTACATTTTAAAATGGCTCCTATTTCGTATGAGAATTTAGCTCTATCACAAAGCCTGATAACATTTATTGGATTGAAGTTCTATATTTTTGGTGTCTCTTTCATAAATCCTTAATTGGTAGTATTTTTGAGACATTGATATATTCTTAATTCTTCTTAACTTTATGAATTACAGAGAAGGGTCAGGTAGCTATGGGAACATCATGTATGATCGTAGAGTGGTCCGAGGAAACACATATGCTATGCAGATGTTATCCTGGGTAGGTTCCTTTTCTTATAAATATTTTAATCTCTTTTAATTATGGGGATGCTAGAATGTTATTGCTGAAGTATGTGTATTTATGAGGGATGTGGTGGTACTAAATTCACATGTGCTGCTCATTGAGTTATCTTCATGCATAGATTTATCATTGAAGAAATGCATTTCCATCCTCAACAGCTTTCTTAAATACCTATAAACAAATATCCAGAAACAAATAAATATCTAATTATAATCATTATAATAATATCAAAATGATCTAGAAACAAATTTTTACACATCTAGAAACAAATAAAATTACAACCAGTAGCCAATATGAGTTTGTTAAAAACAGATCATGCCAAACAAATTTTATTTCATTCTTTGACAAAGTGACTAAATTAGTAGCTCAGCAAAATGCCATGGATGTATTTAGATTTTAGTAAGACATTTGACAAGGTAGATCACAACCTACTTTTGGATAATCTAGACAAATATGGGATAGTGAGCATTACCATCAGATGGATTTGTAACTGGTTGACAAACCATATTCCATAATCCCATTGAGGATTATTCCAACATGTGTAAAGTTGGAATATCTCTCCCAACCTGAGGTGAAGAATGTCCATTGACTCAAAAATAGGTAGGAGGAAAAGACTAGAATTTGAATGCTGAGCCAGACATGTTTACATATTTATAGGGCTTGATATATCTCTCTCTATCTCTCTCTCCCCTCTCTCCCTCCTTTCCTCCCTCTCTCCCTTCCTTCCTCCCTCTTTCCTATTTCCCTCCCTCTACTCTCTCTCCTGTATACTGTATATTCTATTTCATCTGCACTAAAGCAATCTAACTAGTAATAGAAACATAGAAACATAGAAGTCTGACGGCAGAAAAAGACCCCATGGTCCATCTAGTCTGCCCTTATACTATTTTCTGTATTTTATCTTAGGATGGATATATGTTTATCCCAGGCATGTTTAAATTCAGTTACTGTGGATTTATCTACCACGTCTGCTGGAAGTTTGTTCCAAGGATCTACTACTCTTTCAGTAAAATAATATTTTCTCATGTTGCTTTTGATCTTTCCCCCAACTGTCATATTTTGATCTTTCCCCCAATGTCATATTTATATATTAGATGTACTTCTGGAGTCAGCAACGCATGAACTATAGGTCAAATGCAGATCCCAAGAGGAAGGAGACTTTAATTCTGAAGTAAATGCCCACTACTCAAAATATCTGTCACAATAATTGAAGTAGACCCAGAGACAGGGTTTGAGCAATCGGTACTTTTATTCAGCTCAGAGAATAAGTGACAGCTCAGCAAGGTAAAGTGACAATTCAGCGAGTACCGACTGGCTCTGCAGGGAGAAGCCGCTTCTTTTATACTTTTGCGGTTCCCGCCAAAGCGAGAGCCGGCCGCGTCTGAGCCAATCAGGAGCGACTTCCTGCTTGGGCTCAGACGGCGCTGGAAAAGAGGAACAAACTATTTACAGCGTTACAAGGTAGCCATTTCAGGATACAACACCCCTCCCCTCATAGTTGGACCCATCCATCAAGAAAGCCACGTGACGAAGTCGTCCAATCGGTGAGGCCTTCGAGACTCTCGCGCTGACCTGCGCAGTCCATTTTCTCCTTCGCCACTGACTGTGGAGGATGGCTCGCCGCTGCTCTCCCGGTGCGGCGGACTAGGCCTGGCGGGCCCAACGAAGGCCTCGGAGGACGAGGATGGCTCGGCGTCGCTGGATGGTTCCCCCGGGCCCGATAAGTCTCTCTGCGTGTTTCTTAGTTCGGGCAATGTATAAAAGTCTGTTGAAGGGGGAGAGTCCGAGTCAGCGGGTTGTTGTAATTGGTTTTCAGTTCGTTTCCGAATGTGGTCTATGTGTCGTTTCCACAAACGACCATCCTCCAGTTTAACAATATAAGTTTTGGGTGCATTTTGCTTAACAATAATTCCCTTCATCCAGTTTACATTTCCATCAAAACATTTTACATATACATTTTGACCCAAATACATTTCTCTTTCTGGTTTTATGCACATTTGGTTATTATTCAAACAGAACCTTGGGTTTAACCTGTCTAGTGGTGACCTCAACTTTCTCCCCATCAATAACTCTGCAGGGCTTACATGTGTGTGCGAGTTAGGGGTAATGTGCTGGGTTAATAAGAATTGGTCCAAGTTCTGTTGCACATCT
Organism: Erythrolamprus reginae; assembly: GCF_031021105.1. Classification (NCBI taxonomy): domain Eukaryota; kingdom Metazoa; phylum Chordata; class Lepidosauria; order Squamata; family Dipsadidae; genus Erythrolamprus; species Erythrolamprus reginae. The sequence goes on along the minus strand of NC_091950.1, from coordinate 326,364,701 downwards.
CCAGGGCCTGACCTGTGCAATGCCTCTTTTGCCACCCTTACGTAACGTTCTGCCAACCCGTTAGCCCAGGGCGAGTAAGGCGAGATGAGGGCATGTCTGACCCCCAGGCCATCTAGGAATAATTCGAATTGCCTGGCTGTTAGTTGTGGTCCATTGTCAGACACCAATAGATCAGGGCAACCATGGGATGCAAACAGTCTGCTCAATACCTTGATAGTGGCACTTGTGGTTATGTTGTTCATTGCTATTATTTCCAACCATTTGGAGAAAGCATCAACCACTATTAGGAAATACTGAGACCCCACTGGGCCAGCAAAATCAATGTGGATCCTAGACCAAGGGCCAGCAGGCTGTTCCCACTCAGCCGGAGTTGTTTTGGGGGGATTGGGCCTAGACTCTTGGCACGGGTCACACTTTGAAACCCAACTTTCAATATCAGCATCAAGCCCTGGCCACCATAAATGCCCCCTTGCTAGGCTCTTCATCCTGACAATCCCAGGATGGCCCACGTGTAACATTCTGAGTACCTTTTCCCTTAGGCGTTTGGGGATGATCACTCTATCCCCCCACAGCAAACAACCTTTTACATATGACAATTCAAGCCTTTTGTTCTTAAAATCACACAATTCAGGTTTAACAATATCATTTTGCCATCCCTTTAGAACACAGTTCACTACTTGTTTCAGGATTTGGTCTTGCTGCGTGTGTGCAGCTACCTCTTTTGCTGTGGTTAGTGGGTTTTCCTCGAGTTCTATCATTAGCACGTCTGTGGTTGGAACAGGGTCTTCTACCAAGTCTGCTATGGGGCATCTGCTGAGGCCGTCTGCATGATTGATTTCCTTCCCCCCCTTGTGGGTGAGCTCATACTGATACCCAGAGAGGAAAAGGGCCCATCTGATTAGTCTTGGAGACATAAAAGGTGGAGTGGGCTTGTTGGGGGCTAGCAGGCCTAGTAGGGGTTTGTGGTCAGTGACTAGCTCAAAGTTTCTTCCAAAAATGTAATTGTGAAACTTCTTTACCCCTGCCACTAATGCCAGAGCCTCCTTGTCTAACTGGCTATAATTTCTCTCCGTGCTGGTCATGGTTCTTGAAAAAAATGCTATTGGGGCCTCTGTCTGATTAGGTAGAACGTGAGCTAGGACTCCTCCTATGCCGTACGGCGAAGCGTCGCACGTGAGCCTAATGGGTAGTGAGGCACTATATTGGACTACTACACTTTTAGAAGTTAGTAAATTTTTTATTTGAGCAAAGGCTTCACGTTCAATTTTCCCCCATGTCCAGCGGGCTTCCTTCTGGAGTAAACGATGGAGAGGCTCTGCTACTGTTGCCTTCTGCTTTAAAAAAACGGAATAAAAATTAAGGAGGCCCAAAAATGCTTGCAACTCACTCTTATCTCGTGGCTCTGGGGCTTCTCTAATTGCTCTCAGCTTCTCAGTTGTGGGGTGGATACCTTCCTTATCTATTTTATATCCTAGGAATTCAATACTGTTAGTTCCCCAGACACATTTATCAGGCTTGATTCGTAACCCTTTGTCCTGTAGCCTCTTAAGTACTTCCCTTATTCTTTTGTTCACTTGTTCCTGGTTTTCCCCTGCAATTAAGATGTCATCAAAATATGGGATGGCCCCATCTACCCCTGACAATAGGCGTTCCATGATGCTCTGGAATATCCCTGGGGCTATGCTCACCCCAAACTGTAACCTCGTGCATTTGAAAGCCCCCCTGTGCGTTACAATTGTTTGAGCGTTTGCTGTTTGTTCATCGACCGGAAGTTGCTGGTAAGCCTGCGCCAGGTCGATCTTTGCGAACCTTTTCCCTTCCCCCAGGGAGTGTAAGAGTTGTTGCACAACCGGAATGGGGTAGGGGTGGTGTTGGAGTGCCTTATTCAGGGTTGATTTGTAATCAGCGCAAACTCTTAAGGAGCCATCTGGCTTCAGGGGTGTCACTATGGGAGTTTCCCATGGCCCCTGTTCCACAGGGACCAAGATACCTTGACTAATGAGTTTGTCCAGCTGTAAGTCTAGCTTGGGGAGAAGCGGGAGGGGAACCCTGCGAGGTTTCAGTCTAACTGGTGGGACCTTGGGGTCAATAGAGAAAGATATGGGGGTTCCCTTATACGATCCTAAGGTGGGGCTGAACACTTCAGGGAACTCTTTCACAAAGTTAGGCATAATATCACAGTTTACATTACACACACCCGAAATTTCAATCCCCAACGGTTCCATCCATGCTAGCCCTAGCAGGGAGTGTTTGGCCCCCGTCACAATAAGCATGGGAAGGGTACATTTGACATTCTTAAATACAATAGGTACATTTGCAGTTCCCAGGACCGAGATTACCCCCCCTTGGAAGTCTCTGATCACCAAAGAGGTTTGAATTAGGTCAGCCTCAGACACATTAGGCATATATAGCTTAAATTTTTCCCAGGGCATGATGGTATATCTCGAACCCGTATCTAGCTCCATTGAGCAAGGCTGGTTATTTAGCAACAACGAGATAACAATTTTAGCCCCCTTTTTGGTTGCCGTGTTATTCACGGAATATTGAGAGTTACCTCTATTGTAGTCTCGGTTAGCGGTGGGGTAATTCCTTTGACCCGAGTTGCGGAACGGTCTCCTTTCTCGCGATTGGGGGGGGTGGTTTTGGGGTCGCTGGTATTGTTGTGTGGCAAAAGTTTCTTCTGGTGCCGTTGCCCTGCATGCGATGGCGATGTGGCCTCTCCGGTTGCAACGGCGGCAAATGGTGTCGCGGAACGGGCATCGATGGCGCTGGTGATTTCCCCGGCAGCCCGCGCAGGGGGCTGGATGAGTAGCTCTAGGGTGTCTCGGTTGGTCTTGCAGGAGGAGGCAGTCGTCCCCGTTGCTAGTTAGCTGGTCGCGGACGTCTGTTCCCATGGCGCTGGGAGACTCGGCGTCGATTTTGGCAATGGTTTCTCGCCTTCCGTGCTCTTTTAATTCTCTTGCCGCTGCGTCGGCTGCTTCCGCGGTTTGCGCTAATTTGATTACGGTTTGTAGAGTCGGCTCATCTTCGGTGAGGAGTTTACTTCTCACTGTGTGGTTTTTCATGCCGAAAATCAAGGCGTCGGTGAGGCGAGCTTCCGGATCTTGAAACTTGCATTGAGCGAGTACCGTTCGAAGCCGCGTTGTGAATTGGCTTATCGACTCGGTTTCTCTCTGAGCCATCATGTGAAATTGATGCCGGTAAACCACGGCTGGTCTGGTTGGTTTGAAATGGCTCGCTAGTTTCTGTTGAAGGACGTCCCACGCTGTGGCTCTTGCTTGTTCTGGTTCGGTGAGAGTCTGGGCAAGTCTACGGATCTCTGCGCCGCAGTAGTTTAGAAAAATAGCCCGTCTGCGATCGGCTCCGGCGTCCTGCATTCCCGCCGCCTCGAGGAATATCTCGAAGGTGGCCATGTATTCGTCCCAAGTCATTTTCTCGGCATCGAAAAGTTCTGGAGCCTGGCCGATCTGGATTTTGTCCATGTTGCACGCGAAGTTCTTCCGTTCGTTCGTCGCCAGTGAAGTAGACCCAGAGACAGGGTTTGAGCAATCGGTACTTTTATTCAGCTCAGAGAATAAGTGACAGCTCAGCAAGGTAAAGTGACAATTCAGCGAGTACCGACTGGCTCTGCAGGGAGAAGCCGCTTCTTTTATACTTTTGCGGTTCCCGCCAAAGCGAGAGCCGGCCGCGTCTGAGCCAATCAGGAGCGACTTCCTGCTTGGGCTCAGACGGCGCTGGAAAAGAGGAACAAACTATTTACAGCGTTACAAGGTAGCCATTTCAGGATACAACAATAATAATCCTAACATAACCACTAAATGAAATATCCTAAAGCTCTAGTCCTATCAATTATCAGGATTCATGGATCTTTTTGGTACTTGCAAGTAGACATGCCTAAGGCAGTTAATGAAGGAACATGAAAACTGTATTAATATGTAAAACATAATAGCATCAACCCTGTTTTAATCCAATCAATGTAATCTAATGTTGTCCATGATGCCAAGGAATACTATGCTATTCGTGTTTTAGGAAGTCACTCCATTCCTGAAGAATGATAGAGGAGCTCAGTATCCGATACATTGGTTAATTATGGATACTATGAATGAAGCGAGATAAAAACTTGATGGACTTATGTGTCTTGACTTTTGTTGGACGTCATTAATGTTCTGTAAATATGGAATATAGTTTGAAGGTGATTGTATTTCAGTCGCAAAGGCCTTACTCAAGAATAACCTCCTGAAGAATTCTGCAAGGTTTAATTCCTTACGAACTTACTTTACAGGGGTGTCAAACTCACAGCTGTGGGCCAGATGCATCATGTGCTGCCCCTGCCCCCACCTGATTTAGCAAAGGAGGGGAAGTCCCGATACATCACAAGTTGATGCTGCAACAACATGAGTTTGATAGCCCTGCCTTACATTGTGTGTCTGTAGCTCTCCGTATAGTTTGAAAAGGCTCAGTTTATTCTATCGGTCATCTGTGACATGTTGGTCCTCTCCTCTCCCACCTGTGGAAGAGCAGCTGCTCAGCATCATTGCGTGAGACCTTGACTTTGTGTCTGAATGGTCAAACATTGGCAACTCCAAATTTCAACCAACAAATGCTCTGTCCTACACATTGGCAAAAAAAAAAAATCAGAATACCAAAAACAAGTTGAATAGACAAGACCTTACAGACACCCCTCACTTTGTAAAAGGACTTGGAATAGTAATATCAAAGCCCACTGCAACAACATTGCCAAAAATGCTTCAAGAGTTGTTAACCTAATCCTACGTAGCTTCTGCTCCAGTAATCTCACAGTACTAACCAGAGCATACAAAACTTTCACCAGACTAATCCTTGAATACAGCTCATCTGTCTGTAACCCACATTGCATTTCAGACATAAACACTCTAGAAAATGTCCAGAGATACTTTACTAGAAGAGCCCTGCACTCCTTCACTCGCAATAGAATACCCTACGCAACTAGACTTACAATCCTAGGTTTAGAAAGCTTAGAACTATGTCACCTTAAACATGACCTAAACATAGCTCATAAAATCATCTTTTATAATGTCCTTCCTGTCAACAACTGCTTCAACCACAACAACACACAAGCACACAACAGGTACAAACTTAAAGTAAACTACTCCAAAATTCAACTGCAGCAAATACGACTTTAGTAACCGAGTAGTTGATGTATGGAAGTCACTACCTGACTCTGTAGTATCATCACCTAACCCCCAAAATTTACCCTTAGACTATCCACTGTTGACTTCTCCCGATTCCTAAGAGGTCAGTAAGGGGTGTGCATAAGTGCACCAGAGTGCCTTCCATCCGCCCTCTGTCCTAATGTTTATAAACATTGTTATATCTTTGTATATTACCAGTACGTACTTGACAAGCAAATGTGTTGCCTACTAAATGCCAGCAAAGGATACTGAATGAAGGGCCATTAGGATAGTTCAAAGATGTGTGTGATGATCCCAACACTATATGTAAACATGTTAATTCTATATTGTATTTTGTGCTGTTGCGTTGGATAACATTTGTGAAAACTGCTCTTATGCTGCTTTCATACACAAGAGAGGGAGATAACAGCAACCAAAGAGAGTAAAGAAGAAACAATACAATGATACTGTCAGCAGAGTTTCTTGGGGACTATAAGGGGACTATATTTTAAGTCTGTGAAAATATTATTATAATGCGATATAATATTAAATGGTAGAATAGAATAGAATAGAATATAGAGCATATGCACCAAAGAAAAAATTCCTTGTGTCTCCAATCACACTTGGCCAATAAAGAATTCTATTCTATTCTATTCTATTCTATTCTATTCTATTCTACTCTACTCTACTCTACTCTACTCTACTCTACTCTACTCTACAATACAATACAATACAATATACAATTCAGTACAGTACCATACAATATAGTTTTCAGTCTGAGACTCAGTGTGATATAGTTGGATTAGAAGCAAAGAGATCAAGGTTCAGATCTACTCTCAACCATGGGAGACTTTAACATTCTGTCTCTCAACCCAACCTACTTCTGAGGGTTGTTGTTATGGGGGGAAGATAGGAAATGGGATCACAGTGTATACTCCCATGATCTCTTGAATGAAAACCCAGCTACACATAAGACATTAAGTCTTCGAGTCTTCGGAGAGGGGCGGCATACAAATATAAGTAATAAATAAATTAAGAAAGAACATAATGTAAAATAGCAGAGAATTCTTCCCCTTTCTCTTCAGAGTCCGGAACCTGAACCTGCTGAAGTCAAGAAGCGACATGAAGTTCGCAAAAAAAGGATTGAACGGAAGGAATCCATTTCAGCTTACGAGAAAGTGCTTCAATGGAAGGAATCAAAGAAAGAGCTTGAGATCCATGCACCAGAACTTATGGATGTTGGAGATCGCAGTGAAATACAGACAGGTAAAGCATCAGACAGCATCAACTAATTATAAAATGATTTATAGACTTGAGATGAAGAAAACTCTGCTGAGCAGATATTTCCACCCAAATAATGGCCATTGGACCATAAAGAAATTTCCCCTTTTCTTTTCAACTTTCCTGATTTTTCTTACATTTTATATTTCTTTTCATGACAGTAAAAAAGGAGCATATTGCTAGGGTTTATGCTATTACATATCCCATTCTAACACCTTCCAGGGCCCATCTGGATTAAAGGTTTTGTCTTTCCTATTAGCCTTCTCTGCACTTTACATAACTGCAAGTCATTTTCAAGATGACGTCCTAAACATATTCACTATAAGATACATGCACTATAGGACATAGGCTTCCCAGAGCATGATACCATGGTCTTTCGAGACTGAACAATTTGGGTACCATTTATTGGGGTACCATTTGTTGGGAGTCCAGGGAAAGGGAGGGTTTTGCCTTCTCTTTCCACTCAAGATCCCCATGTACAATTGGTGGGCCATTGTGTGACATAGAATGCTGGACTGGATGGGCTTTGGCCTGATTCAGCATGGCTCTTCTTAAGGATGCCAATGCAATAGGATACATTTAACACATAGTGTTATTCTTGTTTTTTTAATATTAACAATCATGTTAATACTTTGGTACCTCTATTTAAGAACTTAATGTGTTCCGTGACCAGGTTCTTAAGTAGAAAAGTTTGTAAGTAGAAGCAATTTTTCCATTAGGAATCAATGTAAAAACAAATAATGCGTGCACACCCATTAGGAAAGAAATAAGAGCTTGGAATTTGAGTGGGAGGAGGAGGAAGAAGAGGAGGAGGACAGTCGCTGCCGAAGGAAGAAGGTGGGGTGAGGGGAATTCAAAAAATCCAAACTTTAAGGCTTAAAAAAAATAGAGGGACTCTGAGGCGGTGAGGAGGAGTACACACCTCCCATATACCCAGCGTGAGGCTGCCTCCCATACACTGCACCAGAGAGAGAAACCCAGGCAGGCAAGAGGGGGGAACCTCCCACTCCTTTGACCGAAAGATGGCAGCTGCTGCTGCTGCTACCTGATTCCTCTTCCTTCCCATGCTGAAGGGCTCCCCTCTTCTCTCACTCACTCACTCGCTTTGTAGCCGGTGCCTTTCCTTCACAGTGGTGACTCCTTGGTTTGGCTGAAGCCAAGTTGATTCGGCCGTGGTGAAGCACCCTCTTTTGCCTTTCCATGCCCAGATGCTCCGGGAGCATTTCTTTTCTTTGGGCGCTGGCAGAGGCTTAATCCCTCTCCAAGCACCCAGAGAAAGGAAAAGGCTTTGTTCACTCTGGACTGCCAAAGCCTCTTTAAGTGCCACCAAAAGGCTTCTCTGGCATCCCATAAAAGCCCAAGATGACCAGGTTTAAAAGGTGAATGACAGGAAACTGGCCGGGTCTTTGTGCCACCCTCAAATTGCCTGGGATATTTTTCCAGGCTCAGAGTCTTAAGTAGAAAATGGTTCTTAAGAAGAGGCCAAAAAAATCTTGAACTCCAGGTTCTTATATAGAAAAGTTCTTAAGTAGAGGCATTCTTAGGTAGAGGTACCACTGTAATTTCAACACTTGCTTTTTAATGAACAACAAATCACCTTAAAGCAACAAGTTACTTCAGTCAACAGTACTGTCAATACTGTGCATATATTTATTTATTGTATTTATATGCCACTCACTCCAAAACGGACTCTGAGTGGTTAACAGTAGAAATAAATACAACAATAAAAAAGTTAAAATCTAATAATAAAAACCAAAAATACAATAAAACAGTAATGACATTAAAAAAAACATCCTGCCGGAAAAGCCAGGTCTTAACAGCTTCCCAGAAGACCGGTAGGGTGGAGATAGTGCAGATTTCTGGGGGCAGTTGGTTCTAAAGGGTTGGAGTCACCACGGAGAAGTCTCTTCTCTGAGGTCCCGCCAACTGACATTGTTTGGCAGACAGGACCTGGAGAAGGCCAACTCTTTGGGCCCTTATATATTGTCATATATTCTGGGCAAGAGGACTGTTCTAATGATGGATATTCTCAAGAGGGTGGATTAAAAAAAATGTATGTAGTAACCATGACTGTATGATTAAGGCCACCATTTTATATGGGTTTTTAAATGCAATCCACAAATATACCTGCAAATAAAATAAAAAGAAATCTACATTTTTTTTAGTGGCTGTTCTAGAAACCACAGATAGAGCCTAGGAATATGAAGACTTTCAAGACAGATTTCCATGAGTTTTATTTTTCAGAATTGTACCTGGAAGAGATTTCGAATCGTATTATTACAGTTGACACGGAGTGTCAAACAGATGTTTTTATAGAAAGGCCACCCACCCCAGTGTTCATCCCACAGAAGTCTGGGGCTGATGTAGCGACCCAAATTGAAGAAGGAGAGGTACCCACAATATTTCAATATTATTCTAGATGATCCAAGAGATAATGGGTTTTTCTGCCAAATACATCTTTTAAAATTCCTAATTTTAGAAGCTTTAGAACAGAGGCATCAAACTCATAGTATCACAGTGTTGTCACATGATGTATCATGACTTTTTCTCCCTTTGCTATACCTGGTGTGGACATGACCAGTACATGACACATCGAGATGATGATGATGATAATAATAATAATAATTATTATTATTATTATTATTATTATTATTATTACTATTATTTCTCTCTCCATAGACTCGGGGCGGCTCACAACAATAATAAAAACAATGTACAGTGTAACAAATCTAATAATTAAAAGAAAGCATCTAAAAACCCATCATTTAAAAAACCATACAACACAAGCACACCATACATAAAACTCTGTAAGCCTGAGAGAGATGCTTACAAGAAAATGGGAGACAGCTAATTTGGGGTGGGGGGAGCAATGTACCCATAAGGACCTGTCCCTAAGGTTTTAGCAATTATAAAGCAAGGAAAGCAGCATCTGACACAATATGACCTCTAGGCATCTAGCAGATCCTCTAGAAAAATCATTGTTGAACCTGCTTTCCTAACAATATTTGTTATATTTGCTATATTAGATATTTGCTATATCTAATATTTGTCCCACAGAGTTGGCCTTCTCCGGGTCCCGTCGACTAAACAATGCCGTCTGGCGGGACCCAGGGGAAGAGCCTTCTCTGTGGTGGCCCCGGCCCTCTGGAATCAACTCCCCCCAGAGATTAGGACTGCCCCCACCCTCCTTGCCTTTCGCAAGCTCCTAAAAACCCACCTATGTCGTCAGGCATGGGGAAACTGATACACCCCTTAGCTGCTATGTTTTTTAATGTATGGTTTGTTAGGTTGTGTGATTGTTTTTTATAATAAGGGTTTTTAATTGTTTTTTAACATTAGAATTTGTACATTGTGTATTGTTGTTGTGAGCCGCTCCGAGTCCTCTGAGAGGTGCAGCATACAAATCTAATAAATTATTATTAATTATTATTATAATAATTATATTTATACTCTCAGCATGTTTAAAGCATCTGAGCATGATCAGATACAAGTACTGAAGGAGCTGCCCTAATGGTGCCCATAATCATTGCCAGAACTGGTTGCCCAAAGACAGCAATAAAGACAAATAAAAATGGTGTATATTCCGAACTGCAATTCCTGATGGAGAAATCATAATAACAAAACATCTTCTGAGGTCGTGATCTCTGGGTTGTGGGAAAATTCAAGCAAAAGGAAAGTACTTCTCAGAGGACAGTGATGATAAATCTATGGCACGGGTGCCACAGGTGGCACGTGGCGCCATCTCTGCTGGTACACAAGCCATTGCCCTAGCTCAGCTCCAACGTGCATGTATGTGCCAGCCAGCTGATTTTTGGATCACACAGAGGATCTGGGAGGATGTTTTTGGCATCCAGAGAGCCTCCAGGAGGATGTGGAGGATGTTTTTACCCTCCCCTGGCTCCAGGGAAGTCTTTGGAGCCTGGGGAGGGTAAAACATGAGCCTACTGGGCCCACCAGAAGTTGGGAAACAGGGCATTCCCGGCCTCCAGAAGGTCTCCAGGGGATGAGAGAACCTGTTTTTGCCCTCCCCGGGCATTGAATTGTGGGTTTTGCCACTCAAACATGTGTGATAGCATATCCACACACTCTTTCAGCAACCAAGGGAAAAAAAGGGTTGCCATCATTGACAAAGGACATCTATCTATGTCAACGTTGTTTACTTCTAGACCTGGAGTGAGATACTTATATTTGCCCAGATGATTTTCATATCTACTATTATCATGACCACTAATTTGGGAAGCGGAGGATTGTAACTTAGAACATCTGGAGGGATACACGTTTCCCCCTCTTATCCAAGGTTGGGGGTCAGCAATCCGCAGCTCTTTGGACCCTCTGCTGTGGCTCCCTGTCCCATCACTAATTGGCCTTGCCCTCCCCTCCCTCACCTGGTGATGGCAGGAATGGAGAAGCAGCCGGGGCTGATTCTCTGGCACTGATTGAGGAACACAGCCCCCCCTGGTGGAGGCTTCTTTTCAGGACACCCTCCTCCCACTCTCGCAACTCCTTGGCTGACTGTGGTGGGGTCAGGAGGGTGTGCATGCAAGACAGACCTTTGTTTTGTTTTGTTTTTAGTTATACATTTTATTTACAAGACTATATACAATGAACATAACAACTTACAAACATCAATTGACTGTTCTGTCTGGGTCACTCCGGAAGCCAAGACCAACCCAAAAAGAAAAGCCAGACACACCAGTAAAAGGCAAAGGCAGTTTATAAAATTCAAGAAAAACACAGGTAACAGAAAATGTCCTTACAAACAGGAAAACGCTGTATCTTCAAATATATCCACGAAGGCAAAAGTCCATGCAGCAATACAGGATTCTTGCTGCCAAGACGAGGCTGTAGATAGCAGACCTACACCTTCCACGGGTCTTCCAAACTGCTGGGCCACAAGCCAGGAACAGAGACGTCAAGAACAAAGCAGGACACCGTAACTCCAAATGATAACACTCCACATGGCTTCAAGGGCTTGCCTGCCTTTTAAACCCTGCTAAGGAGGACCACACCCAAGCCCAGCTGTTCCTAAGTCAGTGCTGATAATACTTCTTTAATTGCTCCTTTCTTTGATCTGAACGTCTCTGTCGCAAGTCAATGATGGCTTGTGCTTCATCCCCTAATGACTCCGAGCTACTGGCTGGGGAGAGCCCCCCCCCAGGGCTCTCATGCTGTTCTCCTTCATTCCATTCCTGACTTTCCCCTCCCCCGTCCGACTGCTCAGCCCCCTCCTCTTCGCTGTCCTCCTCCTCCAGGCATGGAGCCAGCAGAGACACAGCCGGTCCCTGAGCAGCCTCAGGCTGAACCACAACATTGACAATGTGCAGTAACAACAAAAACATTAAAATTTGGGCGGGTGAACGGCAGACCTATATTAAGAGTTTGTGCTATAAATATTCTCAATTATATATTGAGAATATTTATAGCACAAACTCTTAATATAGGTCTGCCGTTCACCCGCCCAAATTTTAAACTTATCTATCTATAACTTTTCTGCTATTCTATACTCAACTTTATCTCTTATTGAGTTATAACTCAATATATGTTTTGAGTTATATATATATATATATATATATATATATATATATATATATATATATATATATATATATATGTGTTTTTTCTGCAGATATCCAGCTAATATTCCAGAGATATGAGCAGGACTTCAAATAACCAGACCCACATCCATTAAATGTTCAAATATTATTTACATTAGGCAAATATCACAGTCAGTAACAGTCTTAGTCGTTCACAAATACAGCAATCAATATTCTCAATACATATACAATGCAAACCTTACTCAATATATATACATACAAACATTAGAACCCATAGTTCTTACTATGCACAGTAGTCCTTACAATGGAATAGTCATGTAGATAAACCACATAGTACTAACACATTTCCACCCTGAATTACAAATATTCTCCTTTACAAGAGTGATTCTCTGCTTTTAACAAATGAAAGGCTTGTCTATGACCTGAACAAAAGAATATATTTTCTTGTCTCCGATCATGGAGTAGAAGGATATTGCACAGCATTCATTTCACTCTCTTTTTTTAACCCTCAGCTCTTTAACTTTGACATTGAAGTTAAACCGATGCTTGAAGTGTTGGTAGGGAAAACCTTGGAGCAAGCTTTGCTTGAAGTCATGGAAGAAGAGGATCTTAACAACCTTCTGGCACACCAATATGCCTATCTGGAATTGCGCAATGCAGAGAAGGCTGAAATGCAACGCCTAGAAGAAGAAGAACGGCGACACAATGAGGAGAAGGTAGAATTGTTGTAGAAACCATTGCTTAGTGTTGTACATACTCCTGATCAGTTGGAGGATGATGAAGATATTGAGTACTCAGATTCAGATAGTGTTTATGAATTAGTGGGGGGCCGGGGTTACAGGTAGTAGAACAGGTGGGAGGCCAGCCACAGGATGGGGCTATGAGTTCAGGATCTAGCGAGGGAGAATCAGATGCTCGCTGGGTTAACCCTAAATTCAGAAGGGTCCAGAAACGTAGAGAGCAGAGGTCTGGAAGAAGATATTAAGGAGAGGAATGGGTTAAATATTGTAGTAATGTATTTGGCACATCAGGGGGTCAGTGGAGAAGAAGGGTGGAGTTTCAATGTTCCGAAAGGCAGAATGGATGTGTTTTTGCCACGCTAAAGTAAGCCAAAGTATTTTGTATTGTTATCAGTCCATGCTACTGTTTTTCAAAGTTATGCTGTTAGGAAAATAAATCTTGTTAAGTGAAGCAGAAGGAGGAATGTGAGAAATGCAGCTAAGAGAGAGATAACGGACCGAGTGCTGTATAGAATGTGTTTGAATTACAGGAGAGCAGAGAAATAAATGGAGTTTCTTTATTCATGAAATGATGCATTTAATAAGAGTTATTTGTAATTGCTAAATTTCTACCAGAAACCAGAACACTTAGTAGCTTACTTTGATGCTTACGTATTTTGCTGTAGCATTTTTTTTAAACAAGGCATTGAGGGTGGGTGCCATCTCATCCTTTCCCTTGAACATCAAAATGTTTTCATCCCACTCTTAAAATTAGAGATACCTAGAGGACTGGAGGCTAAAACATTTGAAGAATGGTTGCAGGAACTGGGCATGGCTAGTTTAATGAAAAGAAGGACCAGGGGAGACATGATATTGTCTCGCTAGGGTAACAATTTGCTTTGTGTTTCCCATGCATCCCCCTCTCCCGACCTCAGGCTGGTAGCTAGGTGAACGGGTGCTGCTTGAAGTATAAATGATGCCAGCGCCACTTCCACCCATGCTTTCTGCTTGCACCTTAGACGGGAGGTGGCCGCATGAGGCTGGAGGGGAGCTGGGCAGGAGAGAGGGAAGCTTGTCCGAGGCTAGGAAGGAGGAAAGAGGAAAAAGCACTGAGCGCAGATGCAGCAGCAGCAGCGGGGGGGGAGGAGAGCCAAGCTGAAACCAGTAATCTAGGAAGTGACAGCCACCGATCAGCTGGAGCTGCGCACGCATCTTCATTTTCGCCGGTGGAACTGTGTTCCACCCTGTCCTGCCTGCTGCCCACCCCTGCATATAAACATTAACAAAGACAATCAAAATACAATAATCACTTTCAGCAGAAGTTGTTTTTTTTGTTTGGAATCAACAAATTGCAAAAATACTTAAAAATAAAGGGAAAGGGAAAAGTCTGCATGTTTTATATATTATGTAAAAGTATCCGCATTACTAAAAGTCACATGGAAAAATTGATGATTATTTAAAGGAACGTCGCAAGGCCCAGCAATATAAAATACTGGAAAAAAGAGCAATGGTGTCTAACAAAGTGGCAGCCCAGATATTTTCTTTCCAATATCTGGAAGATCTGATTCCTTCAGCCTTTTTTAGCCTTCGAAATAAAGGATTTTTCTATGATGAAATACAACGTGGTAAGTGTCATTCGTATTGGAAATAAATTTTTAAAATCCATATCTGTAATGCCTTAAATCATCCTATGCGATAACACTTGCCCCCCCTTGCCCCCCAAATGTGCCAAACCCAAATGTGTAGAATATTTTAAAAGGCTTGGCTAGGACAGTATTTCTCTTGTTCATGTGTTGCTTGATAAGTATTTTTTAAATTTTCTTTACATTTTAAAAAAAATTCTCAAGGGGATTAACAGGATTGCATGTGGTGTTTTGCTTGATAAATTCATATGACTGTCTTTTAATATCTTAGAAAGTTTTTTTTTAAATTAACCCTGATAAACTATATACAATATGGATGACATTAAAAGAACCCCCCCCCCCCTACAGTAAGAATTAAATGAGTAGCTTAAACTGGCAAGTAATATAATTACCCAAGAACCTTGATAGTTAAGCAGAAGTGTCTTAAGCTGATACTTAGACTACAGTAAAAACAGCAGCAGCCAAAGCTGAAAGGGGCTTTAAGTTCTTTTAATCATTTCGCCTAATCTCTAAAGAAGGATAATCCATACAATACCACAAGCCTCAGTCATTTATTTTTAAGCAGTGAGGAAATTTAGATGGGGAAAATATGTTGCTTGATCCCAAACCATTAATATTGTTGTTATTATTATATTATGTCAGTGATCTTTGTCCAGGGATAGAATGCCATGGAGAAAATCTATCTTATGTAGTGATTAGGCTCACAAAAAACTTGATGTATATAATTAACAGTGATATTTACATAATGTTGACTAAGGGGTAGTATTATTTTAAAAGCATTTAAACCCTTAAAAATAAAAAGATTTGCATCAATATTAGCTGTGATATCTAAAATTTTCAAGTTGATAAGCATAAGGTTACTTTGATTTAAATATATGATTATAGCATCAATAAACTACAAACATTTATTATACCCTAAAGGTAGAGAAGGTAAATAGAACCTATTCCTGGTTAGTTCAAAAAAAGTATACAAAAAAGTCCTCCTCCTGGATATTGTGAATCAGTACTATTTTCAAGCGTAACACTTCTGTCAGAGTAAGAGTCCTTAGTATTTTACAGTTAGAAATATTTTCTTAATGAATGATAATGCTGATAAATACAAAAACACACACCAATTTTGTACTGCCCCGAGTCTTCGGCGGCATACAAATCTAATAAATAATAATCATATTTTTTAAATATGTATTAAGTAGCCATACTATTAAACTTTTAATCCACTAGTAGTCAGTTCTCTGAATAAATTAAAAATTACTTAAAACACTAAATTATTTGTAAAAAAAAATAGTACATATCTAAAATGCAAAAGGAAATAAAGAAATAGCACAGCATAGTTAGCTAACCTGAGAAAAATTATTGTGTATTTGGGAAGAAAGTTAATGAAGCGGAATGGATATATCGCCAAGTAATTACATCCAGGATCATGCTATATTTCTTCTTTTTTTTTCATTTGGCTTCACACATAAAATTATCTAGATAATGTATAAAAAAATACTAACCTGATAAGTAGTAATTTTATTTATCACAATTTCTAAAGAATCGGCCATTGTACTTTAGTGGACACAGGAGTTTTCTGCCTATTTAAAAACCACAGCACTGTATAATGCTTGTTTTCCTCTGGTACTTTGCATAGATATTGAGAAAAGATTCCTTCCATACGTGATGGTCCGTGTAGAACGCCGACTGCAGAAGAAGCTTCTAGGAAGAATAATGCTAGATTGTAAGTATGATGAAATGTTCTGGCTATCCAGGAGTCTCTCCTGCTGCTTGGAGAAGAGCCAAATCAATATGATGCCTGGGCAATTAATATTTTGAACATCTGAATTGTATAAAAATTGGAGGAAAGGACACTAGTATAATGGCCAGAACTCAATGCTTGCTTTAATACAGGAGTGCACAACTAACTGTGTGAACTACCAAGAGCCTTGGTCATAGCTTCCACAATCCCATCCAATATTTTTGTCATGCATTTAATAAGGCAGAAAAGGGAAAGTATTAAACAAAGTATTATAAAAACATATGGTCATCATAGTGCCCTGAGCTGATTTCATTTGGGCAAAATGGCATCATATAATTTTCGTAGTACAGTATTCATATTGGGCACAATCTCTCTCTCTCTCTCTCTCTCTCTCTCCCTCCCTCCCTCCTTCCCTCTTTCTCTCTCTCTCCTTCCCTCCCTCCCTCCCTCTCCCTTCCTCTTTCTCTCTCTCTCTCTTTCTCTCTCTCTCTCACTCCCTCCTTCCCTCCCTCCCTC
This sequence comes from Erythrolamprus reginae, assembly GCF_031021105.1. Classification (NCBI taxonomy): domain Eukaryota; kingdom Metazoa; phylum Chordata; class Lepidosauria; order Squamata; family Dipsadidae; genus Erythrolamprus; species Erythrolamprus reginae. The sequence goes on along the minus strand of NC_091950.1, from coordinate 326,348,102 downwards.
CCTCTCCCTTCCTCTTTCTCTCTCTCTCTCTCTCTCTATCTCTCTCTCTCTTTCTCCCTCCCTCCTTTTCTCCCTCCCTCCCTCTCCCTCCCTTCCTCCCCCTTCCTCTTTCTCTCTCTCTCTCTCAAATTTAATCCCTGGCAGTTAATAATCTTCCATTTGAAATACCTAAGAATTTACATGTGAACCTTTGGTAATCTTGCAGTAGCACATAACTACTGTATGTCATGGCGCAACTGGCTTTAAGTTGTGTAAGATCTAAAGACCAAGAAGGTGGCGTGTTTGGGGTGACATTTTTGGTTTCTTGCCTGCTTATGTTGTGTTACCTCTAGATTGAAAATTGTGGTGTGAAACTCTAAGGAGTTTCTTGCCTGATATTCTACACATATCTATTGCATAATTGCTTGGAAAACACAAAAGAACCCAAAGATACAGCAGCAACAACTTTAGTTTCCATCAGGGGTGGGTTCAAACTTACTTTGCTGCTGGTTTGTTTGCTTGTGCGCCATGTGGGCATATGCCTGTTTTGCACGCATGCATCCACCGTGCCAAAAAAAACGGGGGGGGGAGTCAAAAACAAGATGGTGACTACATGCACAGTGCTGGAAACTCAGCTTCTGCACATGCTCAGAAGAAGAAGAAGAAAATTTTAAAAAAAATTAACGCCGAAAACAAGATGTCGACTACATGTACAGTGCCAGAGACTCGGCTTCTGCACATGCTCAGAAGAAAGAAAAAAGTAAATAAATCAGAAATTTAAAAAATCAAAAAAAAGAGATGAAGCCAAAAGCAAGATGACAACTGCATGCGCAGTGCCAGAAACTCACTTTCTGCACATGCTCAGAAGAAAAAAATTCAAAATTTAAAAAAAAATCAATTTAAAAAAAAAATTTAAATGGCATCACCCACGGATCAGTACAGACTGAACCAGTTCTGTGATGTCATCATGACATCAGCAGCAAGTCACTACCGATTCAGGCAAACCGGGAGGAACTGGAAGGAACCAATCTCTGGTTTCCATCTATCTGGTTTTTTTCTGAACATTCATTTCAGCATTACCCTGCTGTCCTTGTCGCATTCAAATTATGCCCTTGCCTTTTTTTATTCACTTTTATTGCTTTCCTTAATTATTTGTATCCTGAGTCTATGTTGCTGAAGCAAAATACAGTTTCAAAACTGAAGCTATTTTTACAGTTAAGAGATTATCTACTCAGGTAAATGTTAATATAAGGTAATTATTTTTGCAGACTTAATTAATAAGGTGGTCAGAAAGAGATTGGAACGCTTTGAGGAAAATCAACTACTACAGAAGTATCACCAGTTTAAAGCATCTAAAATCAGGTCAGTCATCAGATGAATTTTCCAGGAATGCTGCTGTTGCTTTAAAAACATAGAAACATAGAAGATTGACGGCAGAAAAAGATTTCATGGTCCATCTAGTCTGCCCTTATAATATTTCCTGTATTTTATCTCAGGATGGATATATGTGTATCCCAGGCATGTTTAAATTCAGTTACTGTGGATTTAGCAATGACATCTGCTAGAAGTTTGTTCCAAGCATCTACTAATCTTTCAGTAAAATAATATTTTCTCACGTTGCTTCTGATCTTTCCCCCAACTAACCTCAGATTGTGCCCCCTTGTTCTTGTGTTCACTTTCTATTAAAAACACTTCCCTCCTGAACCTTATTTTACCCTTTAACATATTTGAATGTTTCAATCACGTCCCCCCTTTCCCTTCTGTCCTCCAGACCAGTGTTTTTCAACCAGTGTGCCGCGGCACAGTAGTGTGCCGTGAAACATGGTCAAGTGTGCCGTGGGGAAATTAAACTATGGCCCGCATGCCAGATACGGCCCGAGGAGGCCATTTATCCGGCCGGCCGCCAGCCACCTCCATCCAAACATAAACATTCCCCTTACAATCCCTCCAGCTATCAGCGACAGGAAGAATGGAGAATGGAAGAATGGAAGCACAGGGAACGCTCACTGACCAATCACCTTCTAGGATTCATCCTGACCACTAGTGATGAACCTATACCAGGCCGCATCTCATCCACACCCAGGAAGGTCCCTGCTTGGGCTGCCACACACTTGTCATTGTGTGGCTGTGGCAAGTAGTTGAAACCACCGTTCCCCGTAGGCTGCGCGCATGAGCACGTGCACGCCCCAAAATACCCCCCCCCCGCGCACCCTTTTCCACGGGCGCGAAGTCCCCATCCCTCTGCCAGCCCACGGGGGGCGGGGAGGCGCCAGCAGTAGAAGGCGCTGCCCCCCGCCCACCCGATCCGCCCCCTCTCCTCCTCTTCTGACGAAAGAAAAGCGCGGAAGCTGCCTGCTTGAGCCTCGCGTTGCTCCACCCCGCTTCGTCCTGCCTGTCATCCTCCGTTGTGTTTTGGGGGGGAGTGGCAGGAAAGCCCTGTGCCGGCCAGGAAAGCCGGCTTTGCTTTCCGTGAAAGCAGCACGCCTTTTAAACACGCTGCTTTCCTGCACCTCTTTCCTGGGGGGGGAGTGGCCTCCTCCCCCCCCTGCCCAGGAAAGAGTTGCAAGAAAGCGTGTTTAAAAGGCGCGCTGCTTTCACGGAAAGCAAAGCTGGCTTTCCTGGCCGGCACAGGGCTTTGCTGCCGCTCTCCCCCGAAAACACAACGGAGGTCCAGGATGACAGGTGAAGCGGGGTGGAGCAACGCGAGGCTCAAGCTGGTGGCGGAAGACCTCCGTTGTGTTTTCGGCTGGGGGGGGGAGGAGGACCTTCCTGGCTTTCCCCGGCAGCTGGCTTGAGCCTTGTGCCGGTCAGCAAAGCCAGAGACATGGAGAGAAAGGAAAGAGAGGGAGGGAAAAAGGAGAGGAAAGAAGGAGAGAGGGAGGGAAGGAAGGGAGAGAAAAGTGAATGAGAGGGAGAGAGAAAGGGAGGAAGAGAGGAAGGAAGGAAGAGATAAATATAAAGGGAGAGAGGGAGAAAGAGGGGGAGGGGAAGAGGGGAAGGAAGGAAAAGAGAGAAAGAGAAAAAAGTGGAAGGAAGAGAGAGTGAGAGAGCGCAAGAAAAAAAGAGTGAGAGAGGAGAGAGGAAGGAAGAGAGTGAGAGAGAGGAAGAAAGCAAGAGAGAGAGAGGAGTGGAAGGAAGAGAGAGGGAGAGAGAAATGATAGAAAAAAAGGGGGGAAGAGAAATGAGAAAATGATTGAGGCAGAGAATGACAGGAAAGAGAAAGAAACAGAGAGAGAAGTGACTCTTGATTTAAAGCATATGGTAAAAGCATTTAAATAATAACAGGAAAAAAAACCAGTTCTCACCTGTTTTTATTAATAGTTATGTTTTTGGATTTGCTGGTTGTTTTAGTTTTAATAATAATAGAGTTTTGTTTTGTTTTATTAACAATTTCTTTTAATAAAAAAGTAGGGATTTATTTTATTTATGTATTTATGTATTTATGTATGTATGTATGCATGTATGTATGTATGTATGTATGTATGTATGTATTTATTTATTTATTTATTTATTTATTTATTTATTTATTTATTTATTTATTTATTTATACTTCTATGCCACCCAGTTCCAAGGGGACTGCTGCTCAGACACTATACTTTTCCACCCACCCTGAAAATGTCTATCCTGATGGGGTATATAGATATTTGACCTTTTTCGTTTTATAAGAGGCCCCCGCAGAGGGCGATATGCAATGCATCACAATAACTATATGTATAATATGTGTCATTTTGGTTGGTGGCGGACCACAGGATTTTGTAAATGTAAAAAATGTGCCGCAACTCACAAAACGTTGAAAATCACTGCTCCAAACTATACAGACCAAGTTCATTAAGTCTTTCCTGATAAGTTTTATGCTTAAGACCTTCCACCATTTCAGAAGACCTTTGATGAGACAATAAAGAGGATGTCTACAACCTAATGCACAAAGATTCAGGTAATTAGGGAAAAAATAGTCCTACAAGGAGATAACATCTAGGCCAGTGATGGCGAACCTTTTTTGGTTCATGTGCCAAAAGAATGTGTATGCGTGCACATGCCCACACCCATTCCCTCATCCTCCATGCAAGTGCACCCCTGGGCTGTCCCTGCGCATCCACACAATCTCCCCCATCCCTGCGCATGTGTACAGGCCTCACTAAAACCTGGGACGGTGAAAAAATGGCCAAATGGGCAAACCGGAAGTTCAAAAAATGGACTTCCATTTTGCCTGTTATGCTGTTTTTCACACTCCAGAGCCTTCAGGGAAGCTTCCTAAAGCCCCAGAGTGCAGAAAACAGCATAATGGGAAACCGGAAGTCTGTTTTTCCAAAATTCCAGTTTGCCCGTTTTTTGTTTCCTGAAACCTCTGGAGGGTTTTTGTTTCCTGAAACCTCTGGAGGGTGAATCTGCCTTCCCCAAGGCCAAAAACCCAACTCATGTGCACTGCAGCTGACATAAGGCAACATCTCATGTACCCTCTGATATGGCTTCGCATGCCAAAAGTTCACCATCATGGATCTTCTAGGCCATCATCCTAGTGAAAATTTCACACAGTTTGGACCAATCTTGGCTACTTTAAGACTGGTGGACTTCAACTCCCATAATTCCTCAGCCATCCATGCTGGGGAATGGGGAATTCTGGGAGTTGAAGACCACAAGTCTTAAAGTAGCCATGGTTGCACACCCCAATGTACACTGTAATCCTGACAAGCTCACTTGAACCTGTACTATATCTTTTAAAAACTCCCATATCTTTGTACATGATCAAAGGGTTAGAGAGCATCAGTTTCTTTCAATGCTCTCCATCACCATCCATGTCTGATTGGGGTCAAAGAGCAACTTCGGTGCACTACTGGCTAGCCAAAAGCAATACTACCCCTACACCGAGAAGGGCTGCCTCATTCAAATAGTTCCTACCTCTAGTAAAAAAAACCTTGAAGCAATCGCTTCATTATATTATATGAAAAGGTTGTCCTATCTGCAAATTAGCCCACTGTGGATGGTTGTTGTTAGGTTGGCTATTCCATTCTTGTTTCCAAGAAATCATGGAGACCAGGTTGTATATTTGATAAAATATAGCACTGTAATTGCTGATTTACTTAATTTTATTCTCCATATGTACACTGAGAGAAAATATACCTAAGACAAATTCCTCGTGTGTGCAATCACACTTGGCCAATAAATTATTCTGTTCGGTTCTTTTCTATTCTATTCTATTCTATTCTAACACCTTACTCTTTGAGGAAGATAGGCCATACAGAAATGTGAAAAATGAAATGTCAATGACTCATTTTACAATTGTCATTAACACATTTGTAAAATCAAGTCCTATCTCATGTAGTGCTTCAACTTATTGACTGCAGTGACTTACGAACAAAACTTTGAGCTGTATTGTGGACATCAGTCAAAGACTACCTGTAGATTTTCAAATTTTTGCATTAATTACATTTTGCTGCATCCAATTGAATTTGCTAAGGAGGATAATATAGGATAGATTTTTATAACAAAAATTTGGGGGGGGGGAATTAAGGAATAACAGAAGTAAAAAAATTGAGATACTTAGCAAACATCCATAAGAATTAATGCATTTTATTCCTTTTTAACCGTGACTGAGTCTTGCCCTTAATGAAATTCTAATTCTACATTAATAATTTCTCAAGACTTTCTGGAAGTGTTGCCACTAGATGTCAGTAAAATTATTAGAAGCACACTATACTTCAGTGTTCTTAAGCATGCAGTTCCTTTTCTGGATGGCTGACGTTGTGTTATTCATTAACTGCATGAGGCATGCCTGCTCAGAAAGACCAAGAAGACTCACAGAAGTCCCATGGATTTATGGGAATACAGCCTCAATATCTTTTAGTACTGGTCATTTGGTGTCACTTATCTGAAATACATTTTGAGCAGTGTATGTTTCCTTCAGAATTAAAACCAATCTGATTGCAAATCACACACACACACACACACATCTTCATTGGTGGGAATAGCTAAAAATTAATGGACAACAATGATGAAAGGTGGTAAAATATGTAGCTTTCTTATTTCGTTTGGAGTGGATTTTCAGAACCGGCAGCTCTGGTTGTAACCTCAAATCTGGCACTAAGTACCATCATCAACTGATATAACCAAAGGCCACATTGGCTAGATAACAGGAATGTACTCCAAAACACCAGAAAAGCATTAAGCTGGAGATTGCTCCTTATATGTTATACCAAGAGAATAGTATGTGGCTAAAATCAGATACAGTAGTCCCTCGCTATACCGCGCTTCACCTACTGCGGCTTCACTTCATCGCGGGTTTCTGAGGAAGTCGATCGGCAGATTTAAACAGCCCGCCGAACTCGATCGGCAGGTTTTTTAAAAATATATATATATCTAAAATTGTAAATACTGTATTTAAATACTGTATCTAAAATAAATACTGTGTGGGAAGGGTTTATAAATACTTAAAACAATGAAAACTTACCAAACAATTACAATATAAATACTTAAATAAGTACTATCAGTCGATAAATTCCCCATCGCTGATTTCACCTATCGCGGCCAGGTCTGGAACGTAACACCAGCGATAGGTGAGGGACTACTGTATAAGTAACAGCTATAGCTCTACGTGTCATGTAGCAATAATAGCTTAATGCTGAACTGCATACAGATACATGAACCTCTTAAGTGTAGCCTTTAATAAATTCATTTTCAAGTTCTTGAGAAGAAAACATGAGAATTCACCTAAACACCTAGAATAGGTGCGTCAAACTCGCAGCATCCTGTTGCCATTACGTGACGTTTCGGAAACTTATTTTCCCTTCGCAGAGCTGGGGTGGGCATGGCCTGTGTAAAATCAGTGCAACACTTTAGACAGCCATTTTGTTTTGGCAGCATTTCAGGCTAGTCGGGTCTGAGCCAATCAGCGACTTCCTTACTTTCTCTCAGTCAGACATAACAGCCTGCGCATGACACATCTGGCAAACTGAATACAGATAGAACTGAGTGTGATGGAAAAATGAAGCTTATCCATGGTTAAATTATCCATGGGGTATTAAACAAGTTTATGCAATGCACTACTATACCATACATTAGCCAACTACATTTTAGTCGTATGTTGTCTGAACCTTTCCAAAAGAAGTCAAATCAGACTTTCATTCTCCCCACTGCCCCGCCCAAGTTTCCTTCATAAAATTCTTGCTTAACATACATTAAGTCACAATTTCCCACAATTGGCTGATGAGGCAATAATTAGTCAGCAATGCATCTCTAAATCATATCAAGACTTTTTTTTCCCTCCCTCACCTACAAAATTTACATTTCTTCCATACTGTACAAGGTACTGTTGGACCTTGGTCCACTAGCCCAAGGGTACCAAACTGACAGCCCAGGGGCCAGATGTGTTATGCACAGGCCACCCCAGCTCCATGGATGTGAAAAAGGTTGCAAAATGCCATATATGACAGAAACATGACACTACAAGTTTGACACCTGTTCACCACCTCATTCATGCATAGACTGGAGTCACATATTTCATTAATATGTGAAGCCAGCCAAAATGAAAACCCAGTCAGTTGCGTTTATTCAAATAATCCTAATTAAGAAAACTGTAGTTTTATGTGAACGCCATCCTTTGTTGCACAGCCAATGAAATATGATTAAACTGAATGAAGGCACAGGGGAATAGTGTGTATTAATAGGTGTGTACACTCTGTCACATTACATGCAGTGGTTCTTAATTTTTTCTTCACCATGGACCCCCTTTAGATAACTTTTGTGTCCACAAACCATAGCCACAGACCAGTGATGAGTTTTTTTAAAAAATTACTACCATTTCTGTAGGCATGGCTTGCTGGGTATAGTGTAGCTTGGTGGGTGTGGCAGGAGAAAGATACTGCAAAATCTCCATTTCCTCCTGATCAGCTGAGACTCAGGGGAGAGAGAGTAGATGGAGGCAGTGCCAGTCAGAGGTGGTATTTACCGGTTCTCTGGACTACTCAAAATTTCCACTACCAGTTCTCCAGAACTGGTCAGAACCTGCTGAACCCCATCTCTGCCGCAGACCACCAAGACTTCACTCAAGATTTAAATCATGTTTCTTCAAGCCTTTGTGGATCCCTGTGATGACATCATGGCCCCCTAGGGGACCACAGACCATAGGTTGAGAACCACTTCATTAGGATATCCAGTACTTTTTAAAACTAAAAACAAAGCAATGTGGAAAACACCTTGCATCTCCTTCTGATCCTTAAATATATAGTTATATAGTTTTATGTATGGCATGCTTGTGTTGCATGGTTTTTAAGTGTTGGGTTTTTAATGTGTTTTCTTTTAAACATTAGATTTGTCACATTGTACATTGTTTTATTATTGTTGTGAGCCGCCCCGAGTCTGCGGAGAGGGGCGGCATACAAATCTAATAAATTGTTATTAATTAATTATTATTAAATATATCTGTGCAAGAGTTGTTAGAGCCATGTCTAACCATGTAAGGAGCCTTAACTTGTGCCAGTTAGGAGTTTTCGTGAACACTCTAGCCTAATTGTACTAACTGCTTAGTACAACTCGCCTTCTCTTTAATACAAGGGTCCCAAACCCCTGGTGGATGGATCAACACTGGGCCGCAGCCAATGATGGGCTGCCAAATTTTTTACTGCTGCACTGTGGGCATGGTTTATTTTGTGGATGTGGCTTAATGGTCATGTGACCAGGCAGGAGTGGCTTGACAATCATGTGACCAGGAAGTGGCTTAAAGATCATGTGACTGGGGGGAGTGGCTTACCGACCAAGGTAAGTTTTCAAGTAGGTGCTTGGACTCTTTTTCAGTTGATTAAGTCACATTATTTGAATAGCCACAAGAAGGACAAATGATAGACCGCATTATTTGTTGAGGAGCACAGTAACATTTTTACGTTTTGTACTGAACCCACAAAGCTCAGTATGATAACAGATTAGGCAAGTAGTTCAATTTTATTTAATTGTTATAAAAGTTCAGTTCTGGATAATGATTAAAGCATTTATGGGTAAACGCATACTATTTAATTATTTCCTCTTTTAAAAGTAATTAAGGATCATACTTAGGTATTAGGTAGTAGGTACTAGAGACTAGTACCTAGTAGGTACCTAGGTACTAGTACTAGAGAAGGAAGGAGAATTTTTTTAAAAAACTATTAAGTACCCTACCGCATTCCCCTCGAGGGGCAGTAGCCCATCACTGGCCACAGCATATCAGAAACTGGGCTGCACAAACAAGAAAAAATGCTGTTTCTATGCAGACAGTATGCAAAACCATGTCCCCCTCTGGTCCATGGAAAAACTTCTCTCTACAGAATCAATTCCTGGTGCCCAAAAGGTCCGAGGTCGCTGCTCTAATGCCTAGGCTTTGAGGATATTCCTGTTAGCAGGCCAGCACTTCAAGAAGAACATAGCTACTTGAAAGAACGTGGCTGCATTCCACTGCAAGAAATTAGTTTAATTGTTAACTACTTACGATCAGGCTAATCTCTGAGCAGTTTGCTAACTGTTAATGAAAGTTATAAACCAAAGTCTGAAAGTGAATTATTAAAAAGATTAATTATTATACATATTTGTTATATGTATCCTATCTGAGTGTTTACTGTTTCTATGTACATTGGGTTTCCAGGTGGAGGCTTCTTCTATATTACCAGTGTTATACTAGCATACTATATAAAAGCCATATTTAAACAAACCACTGTTTAACATGATGCAGGAATTCCACCAGCTGGGCTTTCACTCAGAAAGAGATGCAAGGCTTGTAATATTTGTTTTATTTACAAATATGTAGGATGAGTATGTTGGGAGCAAACAGATCTCCTGCCTTTGAAATCCTGAAAAGAAACTTTTACAGCTTCTTCTCTGCTAGAAAGCTGGATACCACCAGCCTCTTGCAACTAAATATAGCCAGAACCTCTACACATTCTTTCCATTTCAGACTTCAAATTTTAGTTTTTGCTGACTCTGCGGACCCACCCTTCTTGTCTAAATGGGAAGCTTTTTCCTCTACCTTAGGATGAAGGCTGAGGACAAACTAGCTTGTATAGTCAAATCAGAACCACCCATCCAAATGAGAGAACAGCAAGGGAAAAAATTTCATTCAGCCCTTGCAGGAGTATTAAAAGAAACATTTAAGAGGAAGGAAAGTAAACAACTCAGCAGTGATTGACTAAGCTAATGGGCAGAAAATTAACAGTGCACAGAAGCCACTGAATGGAACAGTCTGAACAAATGAACAGAAATCCATCAGACTGCAATATTGCTATTTATATATGTATTTTAAGCTCATTTATGTGGGTGTCCATTTGCCAAATAGGATATTACAGGTTTGTTTTATCTTTCCAATCACAAAATTGTTTCTCAGTTATTAGTAGTCCATCTAACCATCATTATCGGCCATCTTAAGAAAGTAAAAACCTTCATTTTGAACTCTTAGCCATCAGTCTACTTAACTATTATACCTATAATAGTCCCTGTAAAATAGTTTGGGATGTTTACCCAGTATATAGTTCTGTAAAAACAATGTATATACACTATGAGGACTTTCCAGCCAAAGTTAAGAAATTTATAAGACAACATTCAACGGAGAATTTAGCACTAGTTTAACTTTTTCTCGCAGAACTCAGTTAAGCTTCAAAATCTTGGCAGCTTTTGGCTGGATTGTGAGATATATATGGAGCACAATTAAGTTTCTACTAATAATTTATTATCCAACATATAAATTCAGACATTATAAACAACTAAATAATGAACTTCTTAAACAGTTATTAAAACCATAGAATACTTATTTGGATTGTAAGTAATCCAAATAGTATACTTTGTTTACAGGCTCTTAAGTGAAATAGATAATATCCAATGTTAAAACATTTTTGTTTGTTTTATGTCTCCACAGATTCTAAGAAGATTTTATATAATCATTTGGGAGAATCTACTGAATACTTGTGAAGAAAGCTGTTATTTTGGCAAGCATTAAATTTGAATGCTATTTTTCAAGTGTTTTCTAACTGGGTATTTTGTTTTAAATTTTTGTCATTGTAGTTATTATTTTGACTTTATTTCTGTAATAATCTTTTGTAATTGAGAGAGACATATAGGAATACAGTATACTATTCCTGTAAAAATGTATTTTCTAATATATGGAGGAAGTTTGGGTTTAGTCATATTAAATTATATCCATTAAAAATCAAAATGATTTAAATTACCTTAATTGGTTAAGTCTCGTGTTTTCCACCAAGTCTATACTAATCTTTTATAGTATGCTATTTTATCTGTTACTAATTTAAATAATCATATGCTAATTTATTTTATTTAAGCCATTTTTAATGGAAGAGATTAACATTTTATAACAAGTATACTGGAAAAAAATATTTACTAGATGATATAGCCTTTATCCTATAATGAAACTAAATTGCAATTAAATGTTACCCTGAAAACTGCTATCTTTCTTTCTAATGGACTGATAGCCATCTACAACATGCTTGTAGCTATATGGCAAATGCATCTATCGTAGAATAAACTATTTTCACATCCCTATTTTTGTATTATTTTCTGTTCAATTGTGGACTGCATGCACAGCAATATTTACAGAAAGTACAACAATGGTTCTGTGTTTGCTGTTTTGTTTTTCAGAACGTCAATTAGAAGGAAAAAAACAAGATTTAGAGAGATTATTCTGCTGACTTCCTATTAGCCTTTCAAGGTCACTTATCCAATTGTGTGAAAGTTATAACAAACATGGTAAATGAGAAATGTGGGCTCTTTCATAAATATGGGAATTAAAGCATATAGACATGACAAAAATACTTAAGACTAAATAAATTAGCTCTGTTTGGCACCAGCTAGAATGAAACTGATTAAAAGAAATATTTGATGGAAGAGTTTCAGGACAAATAAATTTCCTTGCAACTAGTACATACACTAAGTTCAATTATATAATAGTATACAGCATTTCATTTGCTACACATAGAACACCAAGAAAAGATGCATGTTATAAGTATCCATAGCTCCTTTTTGATATCAGAAAATGCCCCTTGGCTTATCTTTTTTGATATAATGTTAAGATCATGAAAAATAAAAAACAAAGATGGATGTTTGACCGGTTTTAAAAAGTATGTTCTACTCTTGATTCCCACAAGGTCATGTTTTTGATACTGGAACATTTCTGCTGCTTCTGTATTTATAAATCTTATTAAGTTTCTAATCATATCTGTACTTTTCAGATTACCTCAATAAAAACAAATATATGACGTTTGTATGATGTAAATTTCATTTAATAATAAAACTTCTCATGACAGGTTCTCAATCTGGTTTCAAATGGTGCATGTTTTAGGATCCGCTGAAAAGTGAACATCCAATCTTTTAAAAAAGGAGTATAGGTAGTCCTTGAGTTATAACTACAATTGAGCCCAAAATTTCTGTTGTTAAATGAGACATTTGTTAAGTGAGTTTTGCCCCATTTTACAGCCTTTCTTGCCACAGTTGTTAAGTGAATCATTGGAGTCACTAAGTTAGTAACACGGCTGTTAAGTGAATCTGGCTTCCCCATTGACTTTGCTTATCAGAAGGTCGCAAAAGGGGATCACTTTTATTTATTTATTTATTTATTTATTTATTATTTGGATTTGTATGCCGCCCCTCTCCGAAGACTCGGGGCGGCTCACAACAAGTGCAACAAATCATAAATAATCCAATTAATTAAAATATTTAAAGATTTTAAAAAACCCATATACTAACAGACACACACACAAGCTTGATCCCAAGATGCCATAACCACCATTAATATGAGTCAGTTTCCAAGTGTCTCAATTTTGATCACGTGACCATGGGGATACTGCAACGTTGTAAAGATGAAGCATTTTAATGTATATATTTAATAAAGATTATTTTTTCAAAAAGAAAAATGGTCATAAGTCACTTTTTTCAGTGCCATTGTAACTTTGAACAGTCACAAAATGAACTGTTATAAGTCAAGGACTGCCTGTATTACATTTGAATGGTCTTAGAGCAGGGTTGTCAAACTCGCATCGTCATGGCGGTGTCACATGATATATCAGGACTTTTTTCCCCTTCACTGAACTGGGCAGTACATGACGCATGGGACCTGTGGGCCACAAGTTTGACACCCCTGTCTTAGAGCATTGTTAATAGTTCATTCACATGGAATGCGGTGTTGCTAAAAGAAGCACAATATAAAGTAATCCTTTTTGCGTGCAAACAGGTCTGACTTATTTTTCTTTCTTGTATTTTTACTCCACAAGAGGTCACTAACCTGTAAATCCGCAGAAATCATTGTTTAAAATGCTTTTAAATATACCGGTACATCTATATTCTAGTTAAAGCATTGGAGTAACAGAAGCAGTACCAAAAAAACAGTTCCAAAAGCATTATCAGTGGTGTAAAAAAACCCCAAACATCTACACTATAACTGTCCGCTTTGGACTGTTCCAGTCCAAAATCACAAGATACTAAGCTGGAAAAATATAATAATCTAAACAATTAAAGTACTGTACTTAGTATTCCATCATCCATTACACTTTTAGAATGAATGTGCCAGATACATCTTGTTTTAAAAGATGTTGCACATAGATATACCACTTTAAGGAAGACACTAATTTTGATAACTACCTGGTGAATCTGATAAGGGTGTGATGGTGAACCTATGGCACATGTGCCACAGGTGGCACACAGAGTCATATCTGCCGGCACACAAGCTGTTGCCCTAGTTCAGCTCCAGCTGATTTTTGGGTTGTGCTGAAGCTCTGGGAGGAGGATTTTGGCCTCTAGGGGGGCAGGGCAGTGCCTCAGGAGGATGAAAAACAGGAGAAGGTTACGTTCTGCATGGGCAGGGCAGTGGTGGTGAGGGTTTAGCATGCAAGCTTGGGATGTAGGAGCATTGAATTATGGGTGTGGAAATGCAGACAAGTGCAATAACGCACCTTCAGCACCCAAGGGAAAAAAGGCTCGCCATCACTATGATAAGGTATCCATCATTCAGAAGTCAAGCCATCATTTCTGGATGATTATGTCCAATACCGAGATGTGGGCAGTGATGGGCTATGAGCCGGAATGCTAAATTGCGTTCACTGCCGCGGCTCGTAAGTTCTTGCGGGACCAGCGCGATTTTGCTGCTGCACCTGTGGAGATAGCAAAATTGTGCTCGTGTTTCGGCGAGGTTTTACCTGCGGCTCTGTGTGCAATTTTGCTACCTCCACAGGTGCAGCAGTAAAATTGTGCTGGTCCTGCAAGAACTTACGAGCCATGGCGGTGAGCACAATATAGCGTTCCGGCTCGTAGCCCACCACTAGGTGTGGGGAGAGATGGAATATAGAGACTTTTAGAAGAGATTGCCATTTCCCTGCTTATTTATATATTTAATTTCTTTACCCTCCCTACATATAATATTCCCTAATCAGGCAAATAGTATTGAGAAAAAAGGAAGAATTGTCAAGGGGACACCCTTAAGAGAAAGCATGGTTGTAGTTATTTATTTTTTGCCTTCTTTGTTTTTGCTGGGACTGAATTCCTCCAATATCATTGCAGTATTTTGATCCAAGTTTTTCTTTGCCTGTATTTAATTCCCAAATCAAAAGAGGACTGGTGTTGATAATGTTTTTAGTTGCTTTCCATCTTCTAGCAGCCACAGTAAAGGGTTAACCTCTGGGTGAATAACCTGAACACTGAGAAAATCACAACATTAATCTTCCAGGCAGAACAAACATTTCAAGCAAGGAAAAAATGCTGCATACAAAGGGTGTGTTTCTCATGCCATGAGAACAGTGCATCCCTGTGAAAATATAACTTACATAATAGAGGTAATAGAAGTATTTATTTAAACTCATCAGAAGTGGCAGTTGCATAGGACAATTTTATATTTGTGGTTGTCTGATTCATGTGCAAGTTAAAATCTGCGAAGGATTTTATAATTATTTAAAGGATAACCTTCTTTTGGTCTGCAAACAGCCATCTCCCTGCATTGTCATGCGTGATAAAATGCCTGGATCTTGTCAAATCATATCACTAAGACTTACGAAAAAATAATTCCAGTGGGTGCCATAGGTGGCACACGGAGCCATATCTGCTGGCACACAAGCCGTTGCCCTAGCTTAGCTCCAACGTGCATGTGTGTGCCAGCCAGTTGATTTTCGGCTTGCACGGAGGCTCTGGGAGGGCATTTTCAGCTTCGGGAGGGCCTCTGAGGGGATGGGGGAAAGTATTCTTGCCCTCCCCAGGCTGCAGGGAAGCCTCTGGAGCCTGGGAAGGGTGAAAAATGAGCCTACTGGGCCCACCAGAAGTTGGAAAATTGATTGATTGATTTTGTCCAATACACAATGAAGGTTTTAGTGGGTATACACATAGTAAAATACATAATGAAGGTTATAGAGGATATACTCATAGTAAAATATATCTAAGAAAGAATAGAAGATATAGGAATAAAAAATATCAATGAAAGAATAGAAGAAGAGATATAGGAATAGAAGAAAGGTATAGGACAGTGTTTTTCAACCAGTGTGCCGTGGCACACTAGTGTGCCGCAAGACATGGTCAGGTGTGCCGCGAAGCTCAGAGATAAAGAAAACAAAAGAGAGAGAAAGAAAGAGAGAAAGAAAGCAAGGGAGAGAGAAAGAGAACAAGAGAGAAAGAAAGCAAGAGAGAGAAAGAGCGAGAGAGAGAGAAAGAGAACAAGAGAGAAAGAAAGCAAGAGAGAGAGAAAGAGAACAAGAGAGAAAGCAAGAGAGAGAAAGAAAGAAAAAGAGAAAGAGAACAAGAGAGAAAGAAAGCAAGAGAGAGAGAAAGAGAACAAGAGGGAAAGAAAGCAAGAGAGTGAGAAAGAGAACAAGAGAAAGAAAGAGAGAGAGAAAGAGAGGGAGGGAAGGAAGGAGAGAGAGAGACATAGAGGGAGGGAGAGAGAAAGAGAGCAAAAAAGAGAGGAAGGAAGAGAAAGAAAGAGGGATGGAGAGAGAGAGAAAGAAAGAGGAAGGACAGGAGAGAAAGAAGGGAGAAAGAAATAGAGCGAAGGGGAGGAAGAGAGAGAGAATTTTTTTGTACAAACTTTTTTTAAAAAACCCTCCCCCCGCTCAATGTGCCCCAGGGTTTCGTAAATGTAAAAAATGTGCCGCGGCTCAAAAAAGGTTGAAAATCACTGGTATAGGAGATATAGGAGAGAAATAGGACAGGGGACGGAAGGCACTCTAGTGCACTTGTTTCTGGCCTCCAGGGAGGCAGGGGAGGCAATTTTCACCCTCCCCAGGCATTGAATTATGGGTGTGGGCAGTCACACAGGTGCAATAGTGCAGTGTTTCCCAACCTTGGCAACTTGAAGAGATCTGGACTTCAACTCCCAGAATTCCCCAGCCAGCAAATACTGGCTGGGGAACTCTGGGAATTGAAGTCCAGATCTCCTCAAGTTGCCAAGGTTGGGAAACGCTGTGATAGTGTATGCACATGCGCTTTCAACACCGGAAGGAAAAAGATTCGCCATCACTGATATACACAATCCTTCCAGCCAACTGCTAGAAGGCAAGAATAGATGTCAGCCATATCAAATTTAAGAAGCATGAAGATTGCTTTACGCTCTGTCTCAGTGTGCTAAGAAGTGCTGAGGCGATGCTGATGATGTTCTTCACACATCACAGCCACTGAGCAAAGCAGTACATATCTGTTCTGCCTTTTAGCAGATAAGCAGGGTATTGCCTTACTTTGAAAGAACACTTTGAACCAAACTTCAGCAAAGCCAAGTGCCCCTTTGAAGATCTGCACACAATGTATAAATAACTAGAAAACTGGTTCGGTCAACATTTCAGAGATATTTCCTCAATAAACAGAGAAATTGAATGACCAAGGGTGGGAAGAAAAGCAGTGGGAGCAGGAGTGGCTGTGAAACTGTCATGTAACATTGAAAATGAAGATCCCATGGCTGAAGCAGTCACAATCTTCCCAAGGTTCATTCCATTGGGAATCATGGGTCCCGAATTTTGGACACATTCTGTAATTAGCCCTTTTGAGCACCTTGGTTCAAAAATTGTTGCCCTATGATGCACTACTTCACCCAGTTTATTTATTTTATTTATTTATTCATTTGTCCAATACACAAATACATAGGAAGAAAAATAGACATGTGGAAATATATATAAGGGTAAAAGTGAACTTATAGGAGAGGATATATGAAAGGAAGAGAATATATATGATAGGTGAAAGAAAGGAAACACAATTGGACAGGGGATGAAAGGCACACCAGTGCACTTATGTACGCCCCTTACTGGTCTCTTAGGAACCTGGAGAGGTCAATCGTGGAGAGTCTAAGGGAGAAATGTTGGGGGTTAGAGGTTGACACAATTGAGTCCGGTAATGAGTTCCACGCCTCGATAACTCGATTGTTGAAATCATATTTTTTACAGTCAAGTTTGGAGTGGTTTGTATTAAGTTTGAATCTGTTGCGTGCTCTTTTGTTATTGCGGTTGAAGCTGAAGTAGTCATTGACCAGTGGGACGTTGCAGCATATGATCTTGTGGGCAATACTCAAATCGTGTTTTAGGCGCCGTAGTTCTAGGCTTTCTAGGCCCAGAATTGTTAGTCTATTTTCGTAGGATATTCTGTTTCGAGTGGAGGAGTGAAAGGCTCTTCTGGTGAAAAATCTTTGGACATTTTCAAGGGTGTTGATGTCTGAGATGTGGTATGGGTTCCAGACAGATGAGCAGTAGTCTAGGATGGGTCTGGCAAAAGTTTTGTAGGCTCTTGTGAGTAGTGTGAGATTGCCTGAGCAGAAGCTGCATAGGATCAGGTTAACAACTCTAGAAGTTAAAGCTCATGGTGAGAGTTTTAGTAGTTCCATATACAGATTCCAAAGATATACAAAAGGCATTTAAACTAAATTGCTAAACCTTTCCATTTCTCTTTCATGAAAAGCAAAGATCATGATAAATCTGTAAAACAGGTCTTTATTGTTCATAAAAACACCTGAAATAGTTCTCAGTAATTCACAAAAAGTTATGAGAACAAAGGAAGGGATATGTATCTGTTTCTAACCCAAAACACAACAAGAGAGCCACTTATTCATTTATGAAAAATGTATTTTTATAATGCTAACCAGAACAACATTAAGGGAAAGTGGAAGGGGAATATTATTTGCCTTTCTAGAGTTAGTAGATCTGGCAGCAAAAATCTAGGCAGTCACTTGATAGCAACAGAAAGAAAGAAAAATCTCCTATCCTTTGCTGTCACTTGGGTTTTTGCAGGTTAGATTTGGCTTAATCTTAGTTCACGCATTCTAACAGCACAATGCATAAAATCAATCAGAATGACAAATCATAGCTAGTCTTGTGTTAGCCTAGCCAATATAATATGTTTGACAGTTTCTTGTATGCTTCTTACATTGACCAACAAAACAAGAAACACCACAAATTGCTACAGATAGTAATTCCATGTTTGTTACCATTAAAAAAAATATTTTCAAAGGCAGATCACTAATTCAACTTCAGATCAACTGCTATTCCTACACTGTGTGACAACCCAAGACAAATTCCTTGTGTATGCAATCAACTTGGCCAATAAAATTTTATATTCTATTCTACCCCCCCCCCCCTTTTATTCAGGAAAGTGGTCCATTTTTCTTTCTAATTATAGTTTGATTGTGATTTTCTTGGTTTTAAGTTGTTGTAAATTATCCAGAGCTCTAAAAAGGCAGCAAAGGGGAAAGATCACTTTTTTAAAAAATGTTTCCATTAAAATGCCTACTTAATTGAGAATGCAAGTTGCAGTTTTGATGGAAAGGAAAAAGTCAGCCTACAAACCTAGCTGGGAAACACAATGACTTGCCAATCAGGGATAATAATTCATTTGAGAACATTCCCAATATTTAAACGAAGGCCACTTTATTTAAAAAAAAATGTCACAACTGGACAGAAGGAAAGCCACCCTGAGTTCTGTTGGAGTAGGTGGCATATAAAGATAGATAGATAGATAGATAGATAGACAGACAGACAGACAGACAGACAGACAGACAGACAGACAGGGAGGGAGGGAGGGAGGGAGGGAGGGAGGAGAGAGAGAGAGAGAGAGAGAGAGAGAGAGAGAGAGAGAGAGAGAGAGAGAGAGAGAATATTGACCAACTAACTTTACAAATGTGTACTTATCCACACCAAATCTGGCTGCAATAATAACGGAGGAGCTATTCAAACTTGGCAACTTTAAGACTTTATTTGTCAAACATGGATGGTAAATGGTAATAGCTTGTATAAAAATAGGTAAAAAGTAACGATGAGAGAGGACAATAGGACAGTAGGACAGGGACGGTAAGCTTGACTTATGGATTTGACTTGTGGACTAAACTTGGCAACTTTAAGACTTGTGGACTTCAATTCCCAGAATTCTGGGAGTTGAAGACCACAAGTCTTAAGGTTGCTAAGTTTGGGGAGCCCTGAGTTAAAGAGTTAAAACAAACTTCTAGACACTTGGGGTTTTTTTATAACTGGACGCATTCGGGCAACGTTCCGGATCAAGGCACCAACCGGAGTTGTAAGCAATTCGCCCCATCTGTGCGTGCGGTAGGTAACCCCAGCTCCTTTCTTACACCGCGGTCCCTATCGCCTTCCTCGCCAGGCCGCCTCAGCTATTTATACGGCTCTATTTTAACCTGTCCTTTTCATTGGTCGCCGATCTTGATGACAGCAACAATCGCGCCCAGGGCAAAGTTCCACCGCCCGCCCTTCTTTTCTGCTGCTCTCCCCCCCCCCCTCCGCTCACCCCCGCCCCGAGAGAACGAAACTAGACGGGAAAAGGAGCGGTAGGCGATCAGTTTACAAAGGCGGAAGTTTCCGCCTGCAATTCTTTTTATTTACAGATACTTAATCTGACCTCCTTTTACGCTTGGCTTTTTTTTTTTTTTTTTTTTTTTTTTTTTTTGGAGCAAGCGGCGCCGACAACGTGGACAAAGGACAGGTGGTGGGTTAGGAGTTCCGTCATTTACGTCTTCCGAGGAAGTGGTGACGGTGTAGAAGAAATCGGAGGGGATGATTCAAAATTGACAGACATCCCACACACACACACTTCCCTTTTCTGAAATATAGTTTGAATCGGAGGTTTTATTTTATTTCTTTAATCACGGAACTTTAATCACGCTTTGGTCGATTAGAAAGATTCGGTGATCTTTTCGGTACTTTAAACGAAGTTTACTGATGGGGCAACCCTGGTGGGAAAGGAAGTCCAGCCCACTTAAGAGTGGGCTATTAATCTTAGAAACAGAAGATTGACGGCAGAAAAAGACCTCCTGGTCCATCTAGCCTGCCCTTATACTGTTTCCTGTATTTTATCTTAGGGTGGATATATGTTTATCCCAGGCATGTTTAAATTCAGTTACTGTGGATTTACCAACCACGTCTGCTGGAAGTTTGTTCCAAGAATCTACTACTATTTCAGTAAAATAATATTTTCTCACGTTGCTTCTGATCTTTCCCCCAACTAACCTCAGATTGTGTCCCCTTGTTCTTGTGTTCACTTTTCTATTAAAAGCACTTTCCTCCTGAATCTTATTTAACCCCTTAACGTATTTAAATGTTTCATGTTCCCCCTTTCCCTTCTGTCCTCCAGACTATACAGATTGAGTTCATTAAGTCATTCTGTATAATAAATAATATTTATTTACTTACTTACTTACTTACTTACTTACTTACTTACTTACTTACTTACTTACTTAAATTTATTTACTTTAATTATATTTCTGTGTTACCCAAGTCCCTAGGGTCTCAGGGCAGCTCACAACAAATATAAACATGGATCAGTATAAAATCATTTCAATTTAAAATAATTGCAGCCATCCATACATTGATGGGCCGACCTCTCTAGTAACCCCCACCTTCACCCGTCAATGGCCCCAGGCCTGTCGAAAAAGCCAGGTTTTTAAAGCTTTCCGGAAGGCCAATAAGGTGAGGGCAATGCAAATCTCAGGAGGTAGCTGATTCCAGAGAGCTGATTTTCCTGCTCTGTATCTGGGCTGCAAAATAATCCATATAAAAAAGGATTTGCTATTGTAAAGAAACAACAACAATAAGAGCAGAGTTGGAAGGAACCTTGGAGGTCTTCTAGTCCAACCCCCTGCTTAGGCAGGAAACCCTACACTATTTCAGACTAAGTGTTATCCGACATCTTCTTAAAAACTTCCAGTGTTGGAACCTTCACAACTTCTGGAGGCAAGCTGATCCACTGATCAATTGTTCTAACTCAGGTATATTCTCCTTAGTTCTATGTTGCTTCTCTCCTTGATTAGTTTCCACCCATTACTCCTTGTTCTACCCTCAGGTGCTTTTGGAGAATAGCTTCACTCCCTCTTCTTTGTGCCAACTCTTGAGATATTGGAACACCGTTGTCATGTCTCTCCAGTCCTTCTTTTCATTAAACTAGACATACCCAGTTCCTGCAACCCTTCAGTGAGAACAATGTGGTGCCTATACCTGCCCTGCTTCTTATTCTAAGAGATTCTGAGATTGCTAGACTAGAGATCATACCTTCCGGAGGCCAAGTAAAATTATCCAAATATGGCTGAAGGCATTCATCTTCAAGAACTTTTTTTTCCTCTGGCAAGTTGGTTAGGAAGGGGAGGGGGAAAGGGGACATGATCCATGTGAGCCATTGTATCTCCTTGGGTTAAATTATCTCCTTCAGTCATGCAAATTAGGATTTATCAACTGCAGGAGAGGATGTAGGATGTAAGAGAAGAACTTGCCCAAAAGTTCCTGGGAGGAAAAAGCAAGCAGATGCTTGTACGTTTTCGTTTTAGGCAAATTGGGATTCTACATATCAGAACTTGATATGCCTCGCCAAAAAGGGATGTGAAGCCAGCCTTGCAGGCGTTGTGTAACAGTGATGCAACAAGCAGTGTCACTGTTTCGAGTAGGAGTTACTTTCATGGTACAGACTCAAACAAGTATGTAGTTGGGCAACTGTTGTAGAAATGAACAAAATTGTAACAGCACGTTTTCTACAAGATGCCAAGTGCTTAATACAATAAGCCTTGTAATAAAGCCAAACACATTATTTTTTGATCAGGGAGTTTTCA
This sequence comes from Erythrolamprus reginae, assembly GCF_031021105.1. Taxonomy (NCBI): domain Eukaryota; kingdom Metazoa; phylum Chordata; class Lepidosauria; order Squamata; family Dipsadidae; genus Erythrolamprus; species Erythrolamprus reginae. The sequence goes on along the minus strand of NC_091950.1, from coordinate 326,326,102 downwards.
AATTATGTTCACCCTGAATAGAATTCCAAATCTCACACTACTCACCAGAGCCTACAAAACTTTTGCCAGACCCATCCTTGAATACAGCTCATCTGTCTGGAATCCATACCGCATCTCGGACATCAACACCCTCGAAAATGTCCAAAGATACTTCACCAGAAGAGCCCTTCACTCCTCCACTCAAAACAGAATACCCTACCAAAATAGACTAACAATACTGGCTCTAGAAAGCTTAGAACTACAACGCCTAAAACACGATTCAAGTATTGCCCACAAGATCATATGCTGCAATGTCCTGCCTGTCAATGACTACTTCAGCTTCAACCGCAACAACACAAGAGCACGCAAGAGATTCAAACTTAATATTAACCGCTCCAAACTTGACTAAAAAATATGACTTTAGCAATCGAGTTGTCGAAGCGTGGAACTCATTACCGGACTCAGTAGTGTCAACCCCTAACCACCAACATTTTTCTCTTAGACTATCCATGATTGACCTCTCCAGGTTCCTAAGAGGTCAGTAAGGGACCTACATAAGTGCACCAGTGTGCCTTTCGTCCCCTGTCCAATTGTTTCTCCTTTATCTCATATATCTTTTCTTCCTTTCATATATCTTCTTCTCTATTTTTATATCTTCTATCATTTTCTTTATATATATTACTACATGTCTATTCTCGTCAATTTTTATTGTGTATTGGACAAATAAATAAATAAAATAAAAATAAAATTTAAAAAGTGTGTTTAAAGATGTATTCAAGATTAATCCCCCAAACAAGACCCTGTAACTTAAAAATAGTTTCTCGTTTTAATTTCTTATATGCCATCATAGCTGCATTGGCAGCAAAGATCAAACATCTTTCTTTTTAAAACAAATAGTCCATATAATCAAGTGGGATAGCTTGGAAAGTTATCTTCCTTCTCACTTCTAGGAAATAGGTAATGATTGAATAATTATTAAAAGTTCCAACCATTCATTGGCTTTGAGTCATGGGGCCTTAGATCTGTTCTGGAAATTTAATTTGAATTTCTTGAGCAGACAAGTTATGCAAGGGTTTTATTTTTGTTTCCCTCTAATATAAAGGTCTCCATTCCAGTAAAATCACATTGCCTCATATTTGCTGTGAGAGAACCAGCCTTTCTTCTAATTCTTCTGTAGTTCTGTCTCCTCCTCCTCCTCACTAGAGTTTATTAAGGGTTAACTAGAGCGAATTAATTAAGTTAATAGTTGGGTTTGATGACACAAAATCTCAAAAATGAAATGATATGGATATTTTATCCACCTTATTTTCCAAAGAAGTATGTTGTTTGTATTGTGACATCAGTACCAGTAATTGTAGCTATGGGGAAGCTGTCAATTCACTTTTTTCATTTTCTATCAAATCTGGTACAGTGTGAAAAATAATATATTCTTTTCTCAATCTTCCTTTTTCCCATTTTTCCATTCCCACCATAATAAGAGGTTGCCACAAAGAAGGGGGAGTCAACCTACCATATTTTTCAGAGTATAAGATGTACTGGAGTATAAAACGTAGCTAGATTTTAGAGGTGGAAAACAAGAAAAAGGTATTTTTTCCTTTTTATTATATTATATTATTTATTTATTTATTGTTTGTTTGTTTGTTTATTATTTCCTTTTTATTTTATAAAAAACCAAATGGTGTAGTAATATATTATTTAATAAAATACCACTATAGCATAATACGTTTTACAAACATGTATACTTTTTATAACCATCTTTACAAACTTCAAACTTGACAGCTTTAAGCCTTGTGGACTTTTAACTCCCAGAATTCCTCCTCCAGTCATGCTAGTTCAGGAATGGGAGTTAAAGTCCACAGGTTTGAAGACCCTTGCACTCTTAACATTTAACCCAGGGATCTTCAAACTTGACAGCTTTAAGACTAGTGGACTTCAACTCCCAGAAGTCTTCCAGTCATCCTAGATGTGGTAATTAGAAGGCAAAAACAGCTCAGTTTTTGCAAAAAATTGGGTGTTTTTCATCTATTTTTTTTGCAAAAATGGGGTGGGCAAAGAATTTGGAAAACCTGCAGGAAGCTCCTGGGTGCTGGTGGAATGGCAAAAATGCCTCCATCTTTGAAAAGACGGGCCCATTTTTTGCAAAAAATGGGATGCTGGGGGGGAAGCTTTGGGGCAGCAAAAATGGCTATATTCAGTATACAGTGTTCCCTCAATTTTTGCGGGTTCAAACTTCACGAAAAGTCTATACCACAGTTTTTAAAAAATATTAATTAAAAAATACTTCACGGTTTTTTTCCTTATACCATGGTTTTTCCCACCCGATGACGTCCTACGTCATCACCAAACTTTTGTCTGTCTTTAATTAAAACATTTTTTTTAATAAACTTTAATAAATAGGCATGGTGAGTAATAATCTAAATGGTTGCTAAGGGAATGGGAAATGGTAATTTAGGGATTTAAAGTGTTAAGGGAAGGCTTGTGATACTGTTCATAGCCAAAAATAGTGTATTTACTTCCGCATCTCTACTTCGCGGAAATTTGACTTTCGCGGGCGGTCTTGGAACGAATCCCCAGTGAAAATTGAGGGAACACTGTACTGTATAAGACACCCTGGCATTTCCACCCTCTAATACTCAGAAAAATATGGTATTCTCCAAAGCACTGAAGGCAGGACAAGAAGCAATGGATGGAAATTAATCAAGAAGAAAAGCAATCTAGAACTAAGAACAAATTTCCTGACAGAACAACAGTGGAACAGATCCCTTTCAATTCTGTTATTATGTTCTCTATATGCACATAAGCACATGTATGGAAACACTTTGAAGAGAAATTGAGCCTTTTCTCTATTTTGGGCAATAATATGCTAACATGGGAATGCTGAACTGCTTTGGAAAACATTTCATTCTTCAACATGGATTTTGAGGCATTCTCTCAGAAAGGAATAAATACCCAAAATGGGAAAGGACACAGTTTAGTGATAGATCACACATTGCATGCAGAATTTGGCAGTATCATTCTCTAACACCCCAATAAAAGGTTAGGTTCTCATAAGCCATCAATACTATCTCATTATGGCATAGGATTAGGCTGATGAAATTATTATTATTAGTAGTAGTACATTTAGTTTTTTAAATTAATTGGATTTAGACAATTATATTGTATTCTTCTTTTTTATGTGTTGTAAGCCACCCTGAGTCCTCAGAGTAGGGCAGCATATAAATACAAACAAACAAACAAACAAAAATAAATAAATAAATAAATAAATAAAATAATTCAATTCAATTTATTAGATTTGTATGCCGCCCCTCTCCGTAGACTCGGGGCGCCTCACAAAAATAATAACACAATATATAACAAATCTAATAATTAAAAGTCATTAAAAAGAAAACATACACACAAGTATACCATGCATAAATTGTATAGGCCCGGAGGAGATGTCTCAGTTCCCCCATGCCTAGCGGCAGAGGTGGGTTTTAAGAAGTTTACGAAAGACAAGGAGGGTGGAGGCAATTCTAATCTCCGGGGGGAGCTGGTTCCAGAGGGTCAGGGCCGCCACAGAGAAGGCTCTTCCCCTGGGTCCTGTCAGACGACATTGTTTAGTCGATGGGACCCAGAGAAGGCCAACTCTGTGGGACCTAACCGGTCGCTGGGATTCGTGCGGCAGAAGGCGGTCTCGGAGATATTCTGGCCCGATGCCATGAAGGGCTTTATAGGTCATGACCAACACTTTGAATTGTGACCGGAAACTGATCGGCAACCAATGCAGACTGAGGAGTGTTGGTGTAACATGGGCATACCTAGGGAAGCCCATGATTCCTCTCGCAGCTGCATTTTGCACGATCTGAAGTTTCCGAACACTCTTCAAAGGTAGCCCCATGTAGAGAGCGTTACAGTAGTCGAACCTCGAGGTGATAATATTAATAGGCCACCCTTCTCGCGGATTCAGAAAGGCTTACAGCAATAAAAGCATAATACAAAATTTAAAATTACCCCAATACATAATATCAACACTAAAAAGTTTTATCCCGATAAACAATAGACAATCAACACTCATACATCACTTAACTCCCCCAGGCCTGCTGACATAGCTGTGTTTTAAGCTCTTTTCAAAAGGCTGGGAGAGAGGGGGAAGTATGATGGGGAGAGTTGGTTCCAGAGGACCAGGGCCATGACAGAGAAAGTCCTCCCCCTTGGCCCTGCCAGCCAGCATTGTTTGGCCGACGGGGTCCGGAAGAGGCCAACTTTATGCAACCTAGTCAGTCATTGGAAGATGGGAGGCAGAAGACAGTCATGTAAATAATCTGGTCCTAAGCCATGCAGTGCTTTATAGGTAATTATAACCAATGCCTTGAATTGCGTTCAGAGACCAATCGGAAGCCAGTGCAGCTTGCAGAGTGTTGGACTGATATGGGTGTATTTACAGCTTGCGTAGCTGCGTGCTGGACAAATTGCAGTCTCCGAACATTTTTCAAGGGTAGCCCCAAGTAGAGCACATTGCAGTAATTGAGCCTCGAGGTGATGAGGGCATGAGTGATTGTGAGGAGAGACTCCCTATCCAAATATAAAATGTTATGAATTTCACATCATTAAATGTGCCCTCTTGGATATTTTATTTCTCTAATACTCATAGCTCAAAGACATCATCAAACTGAAGAAAGGAATGGATTTCAGCTGACCGTGACTCAGTTTCCACACATTCCATTAAGACATGAATTGTTTAATCGTGATTTATTGAATATACAGTACTACATTCAATAACATGCTAAACCATGAAACATGGATTGTAAACAATGTATGATTAAGCTGTGCCACAAAGTCAGGACTTCCAAATTTTGTACACAATGAGATACATTTCAAGCCTGAATCACAGAACGTTAAGAAATCGTACAGTCCAACCCCATAGCTTGTGCAGGAAGCCATTTTTGCAGAATGCCCCACAAATGATCATCTCGCCTTTGCTTAAACACATAGAATAGAATAGAATAGAATAGAATAGAATAGAATAGAATAGAATAGAATAGAATTCTTTTATTGGTCGTGTGATTGCACACATGGAATTTGTCTTTGGCACTCTAGTACAAGTGCATCAGAGTGCCTTCCGTCCCCTGTCCTATTGCTCTCCTATATCTCCTATACCTTTCTTCTATTCCTATATCTCCTCTTCTATTCTTTCATTGATATGTTATATTACTATATCTTCTTTTCTATTATTTCTTAGATATATTTTACTATGAGTATCTCCTCTATAACCTTCATTATGTATTTTACTATGTGTATATAGATATATACCCACTAAAACCCTCTTTGTGTATTGGATAAAATAAAATAAAATAAAATAAGATAAGATAAGATAAGATAAGATAAGATAAGATAAAATAAAATAAAATAAAATAAAATAAAATAAAATAAAATAAAATAAAATAAAATAAAATAAAATAATAAAATAAAATAAAATAAAATAAAATAAAATAAAAATGCTCTCATATGCCCAAGATGGCTTCCAGTCTCACAAACTTCTCAGCTGCTTCATTAACAGTAATGTCACACCGTAGGCTCATGTGTGACCTATGATCTATAAAAACACCCAGGTCCTACCTCACTCTATCCTATATTCATACCTTTATTTTTCTTAACCTTTGCACTTATCACTGTTGAAAATTCAGAAATTTAGGTTCTACAGGGGTCGCCCAGAAAGGAATGCACCACATTTTTTTCTTCAACAATTATTTATTGAACACAATGAAACTTACACACAAAGAATGATGTTTCTTCTACACTCCCTATTTTTTCACGTAAGCTCCATCCCTTTCTATGGCCTTCCTCCAGCGAAACACAAGGGTGTATATGCCCTGTCGATATCACTCCTTGTTCTGGTTTGCAAATCTTGGAGCTATGCCAAACTGTCTTCTAATGGCCTCACCCTCTGTGCCCAGCGACTAACCATACTTCTGTCGACTGCAGATTCTCCATAAACTGTACACAAACGCTTGTGAATGTTCCCAACAGTTTCTTTCTCCGCAGTGAGAAATTCAATGACGACACGCTGCTTGTAATGTACATCACTTACAGACGCCATTTTGAAACACTGCTGCAGCTACGCTATCTGTCTGAAGAAATGCAAAATTTACACACGCACTCCTGACAATTCAAATAATGTACTGTATATCTAAAGTTTCGCATTCATACCATTACTGTAGGCTGAGAAAAAAAATGTGGTGCATTACTTTCTGGGTGACCCTTGTAGCTTGTCAATATGGTCTTAAATTCTAACTGTAAATAGTTTGATATTTTATGTTTATGTCAGCTGCAGATGTAATAATAGTATAAAAGTGTACTTGCAATTCTAATAATTGAGCACTTGCCCCAATCAACAAAGTCAGGCATAAAAGTGTTGAATACTACAGGTGTGACACTTCTCTCTAGCTGGGTACAGAGCCATTGACTAAATTCATCCATTCATTGAAAAAAATTCACTGTGCAAAAGTGATCAGCCAGTTCTAATCAATCTAATAACAGAATCATCTATTTTGTGTCTCTTGTTTGTCGTCCAGTGATCATCTGGATTTTTGCAGCTGAGCAGATAACTGTATTTTCTTCAGGGTAGGACTGTGGGTTTGCCTGATTTGACATAGTGTGCCGTATAATCCACATCTCTCTCAGTTGTTCAACAAACCATTCGTTAAACAAACTGTTATTTTGAGAAATACCTTTGGTCTTACAGTTGAGAAAGCAGGCAGACAAGCAAGTGGGAAGGAAGGAAGGAAGGAAGGAAGGAAGGAAGGAAGGAAGGATTCAAACAAAGTGGCTATCTACCTAGTAATATACTTCCTTGACTTATAGAGGCTGCAAAAATATAGGCAACTAATAAACAACAACTAAGACAAGCCAAAAACCTCTTATGTTTGCTATTTTCTAATGGTCTTCTACAGTTTTGTAACCAAATCGATAGTCCTACGTGCAATACTCAAGTCTTTCAGAAAGAGCTGATTCTCCAGATAGACAGATAGCAGCCTAATTGCAGTTCAATGTATCATGCATTTAATATTAAGAATAAGATTAACATTTTAATACAGATTAAAAATGTGTTAGAATACTAAAGAAAAATTGAGACAAGAAAAGGAAGTCACTGTCAGAATGTGGTTTAGCACAATGTTTTGACAGGAGTTGCTAATGAACAATTTTTGTTTACTGTTCTGCTCATGAATCACAGCTAATTCTTTCACAGTGGTGTACCTCGGGCTAGGTGTGTCACAAGGAGAGACTGAATAAACCATCCATTTTCGATGACCTCAGTGCTCTGTGTTGCCAGGAGAGAGAGAGAGAGAGAGACTTCTCTTTGCCTTTTCCTCTAATGTCCCTCCCACAAAGTTCACTGAGCCTCCATAATGCTTCATTTGCTCTGAAATTCGACTCCCAAAGTCCCAGAGGTTGACTAGATAAGGAAGGAGTTCTGCAACAAATCTGCTTCCTGAATTCCTCAGGTAGACAGCAAAGTCTGTTGAAGCCTGGCTGTGCAGGTTTTCTAGAGGCCAATTCAAATAGCTCAATGTTAAACTTTTTAATATTTGAGCTGGTTCTTATGCAGTTAGCTCTGAATCCCAAAACAAGCTGTTATGCAGAAATTCAGAGGATACGGTAGTTTTTTTCTTCAACCAGAAAACTATTCCATTGCTTAATTTTTGTATGTCAAGCAATATGACATTGAGGTGGGGTGGGGGGAGAGAAATACATGAGAATTGTCACAATTGTGATAACCAAGAGACAGTTCAACACTGGGGCTATGAAAAAAATTGAAGTACAAGGAGGCTGGAATTCTTTAATGAAGTACAGTGGTACCTCTACTTAAGAATGCCTCTACTTAAGAACTTTTCTAGATAAGAACCGGGTGTTCAAGATTTTTTTTGCCTCTTCTTAAGAATCATTTTCTATTTAAGAACCCAAGCCCGGAAAAATTTCCCAGGAAATTTGAGAGCGGCATGAAGGCCTGGCCAGTTTCCTGCCATTCCCCCTTTAATCCCGGGCATCTCAGGTTTTTCTGGGCTTCCAGAGGAGCCTTTCGGTGGCGCTTAAGGAGGTTTTGGCAGTCCAGAGCGAACGAAGCATTTTCCTTCCTCTGGGCATTTGGAGAGGGAATAAACCTCTGCCAGCGCCCAGAGAAAAGAAACACTCTCTTCGCTCTGGGCAGCGACTGTCCTCCTCCTCTTCTTCCTCCTCCTCCTCCTACCCAAATTCTGAGCTTTTATTTCTTTCCTAATGGGTTTGCATGCATTATTTGCTTTTGCATTGATTCCTATGGGAAAAATTGCTTCAACTTACAAACTTTTCTACTTAATAACCTGGTCACGGAACGAATTAAGTTCTTAAGTAGAGGTACCACTGTATAGGAGAACTACTGAAGTTAGGTACATGGAAATTTCAAAAAGCTTTAAAAATGAATATTATATAATAAAGCAATAAAATAAAGGTCTTTTTCTTTATGCTTCACACCTATTGGTGGAGACGTGTGGCTGGAGATTTTAGAAGTTAAAAGTAATCACGGAGTTGCAATCAGTATCTAGGACAGTGATGGCAAACCTTTTTTTTTGCTCAGGTGCCAAAAAGGCGCGCATGGACACAATAGCACGCATGTGCATGCCTACACCCATAATGCAATGCCTTTCCCCCCCCTTACATGCATGCACAACCCCCTACACTACCCCCCCTACACATGTACATAGGGGTCACTCAGAGGTGGGCTGCTATAATGGAACCGTGGCTCTGATGCTAGCGGAAGCAAAAAATGCACTGAAACGTGGGCACACCTGAGTCTCCACGTGTGATTTTGCTACCTGCACAGGTGCAGTAGTATAATTGCGCTGGACTCTGCTAGCACTCAGCACCATGGGAGTAAGCACACATCACTATTCCACCTTAGCAGCTCACCTCTGGGCTCACTGAAGCCTCTGGAGCCTGTGGATGGAGAAAAACGGACCCAACGGCTCAACCGGAAGTTCAGAAACATACTTCCGGTTAGGCTGTTGGGCCATTTTTCACCATCCCCGGGCTTCAGGAGATTTTCCTGAAGCCTGGGGAAGATGAAAATGACCACCCCCGCTCTCCAGAAGGCAGAAAATCAGCTGGTCAGTATGCGTATGCACACTGGAGCTCACATACAGCAATGCATCGCATGCCCTCAGATATAGCTCTGTGTGCCACCTGTGTTATAGGTTTGCCATCACAGATCCAGGAGAATGGCAGATTCATTATTTTCTTCTGTATTGTATCTCTGATCTCAACGTTGGTTCTGCTTTGAAGTCAGTTCTGATTTGTTCGGAAACTTCAGGTCATGCAGAATGCAGCTGCGAGAGCAATCATGGGCTTTCCCAAATATGCCCATGTTACACCAACACTCCGCAGTCTGTATTGGTTGCCAATCAGTTTCCGGTCACAATTCAAAGTGTTGGTTATGACCTATAAAGCCCTTCATGGCACCGGACCAGATTATCTCAGGGACCGCCTTCTGCAGTACGAATCCCAGTGACCAGTTAGGTCCCACAGAGTGGGTCTTTTCCGGGTCCCATCAACTAAACAATGTCGCTTGGTGGGACCCAGGGGAAGAGCCTTCTCTGTGGCGTCCCCGACCCTCTGGAACCAACTCCCCCCAGAGATTAGAATTGCCCCCACCCTCCTTGCCTTTCGTAAGCTGCTTAAAACCACCTGTGCCGCCAGGCATGGGGGAACTGAGATACTCTTTCCCCCTAGGCCTTTACAATTTTATGCATGGTATGTCTGTATGTATGTTTGGTTTTATAATAAGGGTTTTTAACTGTTTTAATATTGGATTGTTATATGCTATTTTTATTACTGTTGTTAGCCGCCCCGAGTCTACGGAGAGGGGCGGCACACAAATCCAATAGATAGATAGATAGATAGATAGATAGATAGATAGATAGATAGATAGATAGATAGATAGATAGATAGATAGATAGATAGATAGATAGCATGGGGGCTTCCCTTTCTGAGTCTCGCCAAAGAATTTGAAAACAATGCAAAATTGCCAGTCTCTCACTATCGAGAATAAGAAGCAGAAATAATTAATCCGTGCTGCTCTACACAACATTTTGCATACTGGAACATATGTATCTGCAGAGTCTGCGGAGAGGGGCGGCATACAAATCTAAATAATAAATAATAAATAAATAAAATCTGATTGAAAGAGATGATCCTTTTCATCACTGCTTTATATATCTTTATATATCTTTTTTTTTCTATTCCTGTATCTTTTCTTCTATTCTTTCATTGATATATTTTATTCCTACATCTTTTCTCCTATTCTTTCATTGATATATTTTACTACGAGTATATCCTCTGTAACCTTCATTGTGTTTTGGACAAAATAAATAAATTAAATAAATAAAAATAAAATTATTTAGACTGGGCTTCAGGGGAGAAATAAGAAACTGTCAAATTAACATTCTATTTACAGTGCCTACCAGGGTAGGGAAGCTACCACTAGGACTTTCCTCCCATGGGTGGGGGAAACACTTATTCCCAAGCTTCTCAGACCACCCCAGGTCCTACCTGAACACTTTTTCTCAAAACTTTATGACGGTTGGGATATATCCTGTTGGTATCTCATGACAGGCTCCTTGTATCAATACTCTCCTTATTTCCTTCCATGTGCAACATAAACAATGTTCACTAGTAAAGGACTAAGTATCCAGTGTCCTCCAACTTTTTTCTTTAACTGTAACTCCCATGTACCCATGGCATTTGCCATAACAGTTGAGTTGATGGGACTTCTTATTCAAGACCTGAAAAGTTTATCCTAAGTTACCCGTCCTTGAGATAAAGTGATGGGAGTGGTATGGAGGACATCAAATTGAGGAAGCTACTCTAAGAGCTTTAGAGAAACTGGATCAGTTTCAAAGAGGAGTATGCCAAAAGTATACACTGAAAGTCAGTGTTTCACTAACACTGCCCTTGCTTGCACCAGGCCTCAATTTAGCAAGCTTATGGTATTGCACAACAAATAGTGTGTCTTTAAGGTGGGTGTGTTTTTGGATTCCGGTTTCTCTTTTAGTATTCTGTGGTAAGAGAGTAATAAACTCATAAGGAAAAACCAATGTGGAATCCCCATCGATGTAATACATCACACAGTACACAGTACAAAATAAAACACCGTATTATTTTCTATGATACAAAATTCTGATGGCAAACTGAGTGGGAGTCAGCTTAAAAAAGGTCAGGCAATTATTTTGTCGACATCATATTTCCTATTTATTTATTTTATTATTTATTTTATTATTTTGTTACTGGTAATTAGATTTGTATGCCACCCCTGTAACTTTTTAGTTCATTTCTATGCCATTTAATTATTTTATTAGAAATGTTAGCTGCAGATCTTCCAAGTTCTTTGTATACATGGGAGGGATATCATTAATGAATTAATTAATTAAATTTAACAAATATACATAGCTGCCCAACTCACACATAAGTAAATCATTGCCGGTGAATTCAGAGAAATTAAGGAAGCAGCTATAGAAAGGGTCCAAGTGTAAAGTGACCACCATTGAGTTGGAGCGGGGGGGCTAAAAAAAGTTTAGCAAAAAAAATTCGCAATTTTTTTTTCTTTTTCTCTCTTCCTCCCTCCCTCTTTCTTACTCTCTTCCTCCCTCTCTCTTTTTTCTCTCTGTGTCTCTCTCTCTTCCTTCCTCCTTGTCTCTTTCTTTCTCTCTCCCTCCTCCCCTCCCCTCCCTCTCTTTCTCTCTCCCTTCCTCTCATTTTTTCTCTCTCCCTTCCTCTCATTTTTTTCTCTCTCTCTTCCTCTCATTTTTTTCTCTCTCTTCCTTCCTTTCTCTCTCCCCCTCTCTCTTTCTCTCTCTCTCTCTCTGTGTGTCTCTCTCTTTCTCTTTCTCTCTCTCTCTCTTGCTATCTCTCTCTTTATCTCTCTCTCTCTCTTTATCTCTCGTACACCATGCTGCCACCTCCCCTGTTACAGCTTTCAGGCAGCAGGAAGGGCTTGGGGCCAAGGTAGGCCTGCAGGGGCAGCAGGGCTTGGCAGCGAAGGCAGTGCCGCCAAGCAAGGGTCGAAGTAGGAGCAGGAGGGCACCGGCAGCAGTGGCACAGGGCAGTAGCTGCGGGGTGGCAGCGGGGGGGTTGGCTGCAAGCGGGAGCTCCAGGGCAGAGGCACCTTGCCCCCTCTTGCTGATGATTTCCAAATAGCTACAATATTTTTTAAAACGTCATCTTTGAAATAATTTTCTTAACTACTGATAATTTGAGGGAGTCTTGATTGAAGTGTCCTGATCTATCAAGACCATTTAAGACAGCTTGTGTTGGCTTAAGATATTATGATGCTATTGTGCTTGCCACCAAAAATTATTTCTGCACAGAAATGAAGTTATGCTGCTCTACTTCCAATTCAATTCTCTTCCCAATTCCATGAATGTATGCTAAGCCTCCTTACAAACAAATCGTATGGAGACTTAACATGGCATGTACATTTACCACGTGATCTAACCAACTCATGGAAGAATACCTAGCTAGTGAATAACAGTATGTTTGACCCAGCTGAGAATTCAAAATTTGACCTAAGATTTTTATAAGCATTGTTACAGTGCTTTTAATTGCATAACTTAATTCAGTTCTTCACCAAAGCAATTACTCAGTACAAAGTACTCTCTGTATTTTTAAAATGAGGTGAAATATTTCTCTAATTGCTCATACTTGTAGAATGCATTGACTCTTAAATCTGGACTCAGGAAGTTTGCAGTTTGCTTGCATAATGGGAAGAGGTAAATGCTAAGTTTCAATGTAAAATAGTTAGCAGGCAACAAACAGACACAGGCAGCAGATAGAAATAAAATTAGCAATTTATTTTGTTCTAAACTTTTTTTCTTGAGCTTCATAAATGTCTTTCATCGTATTTTTAAAAGTTTGTGAGCAAATAATTTACACTTTGCATAGCTATGAAAGTAAATGGGATATTGTTAACAGCTTCCTCATTTATGCAACCTTCTATTTCCCCACTCTTTTTCAACCCAAATTAATCTCTATCCCCACACTTGTCACTCTCAGCAAGCTTTGATTATTCTAAATTGGAAATTATCTGGCTGGCCGATTAAGAGCTGGAAGGAACCTTGGAAGCCCTTCCAAGGAGGAAACCCTATACCAGTGATGGCAAACCGTTTTTTCCTCAAGTGCCAAAAGAGCATGCACGCACACTATTGCAGATGCGTGAGTGCCCACACCCATAATTCAATCCCTGGGGAGGGTGAAAACAGCTTTCCCCACCCCCTGGAGGCCCTCTGGAAGCTGGAAACGGCCTGTTTCTCAACTTCTGGTAGGCCCAGTAGGCTCGTGTTTTGCCCTCCCCAGGCTCCAAAGGCTTCCCTGGAGCCAGGGGAGGGTAAACATGCCCTTCCCCATCTCCCCCGGAGGCTCTCTGGAAGCCAAAAATGCTCTCCCAGAGCCTCTATGTGAGCCAAAAAGCAACTGGCTGGCACACACATGCACACTGGAGCTGAGCTAGGGTTATGGCTCGCGTACCAGCAGATATGGCTCAGCATGACACTTGTGGCACCCTTGCCATAGTTTCACCATCACTGCCCTATACTATTTCAGACAAATGGCTTTCCAATCTCTTCTTAAAAACCTCCAGTGATGGAGCATCCACAACTTCTGGAGGCAAGTCCAGGTTAGGAAATTTATCCTTATTCTAGGCTGGTTCTCTTCTTGATTATGGTTTCCACCCATTGCTTTTTATTCTGCCTTCAGGTGCTTTGTAGAATAGATTAACCCTCTCTTCTTATTGCAGCTCCTTAGGTATTAGAACACTGCTTCAAGAGGAACACCTCTTCAAGACTGCAATAGATCAGAAAAATAGCTAAGCCATCATCAGTATGGAAAGTCAGTGGTGAGAGTTAAATGAGATTGCAGGTATGGCCTGATTCCAACCTATAACACAGGGGTCTCAAACTCAATTTACCCGGGGGCCGCTGGATGTATAGTCTGGGTGAGGCTGGGCCGCATCAGGTTTTCCACAAGAAAAGCTCTTACAAAAAACATTCCAATATTATCAAATGTCTTCATTTTTTTCATCTTATTTTGTTTTAAAAAATATAAATAAATTAACAAATTCATAAGAAAATAAATAAATAAATCAGTAATAAATAAAGTGAAAATGAAAATGATGATGATGATGATGATATTATTATTAATAATAATAATAATAATAATAATAATAATAATAATCAGATTAATAATCAGAATTGACAAAATCTCCATCTGTCAATTGCAAAAGGCCGCTTTACTGGGATCAGCAAACATAATTCGCCGCTACATCACACAGTCCTACGTGCTTTGGAAGCGCCCGACTGGTGATGAAATACGAAATCCAGCATAGTGATCTCGCTTGCTGTATTGTATTGACATAACAGTAACAGTAACAGTAACAGTAACAGTAACAATAACAACAACAACAACAACAATAACAACAACAACAACAATAACAATAACAAACAGCAGATATAGAAGACTGAAGAAACCACATTCACCTCTGCACACAACACTGAAAAGTGCCGTTTGTATCAAACTCGGGCCGCACTAACATTAAACTTTGATATTGAGGTGGGGGCCGCAAACTATTGTCCCAAGGGCCACCGTTGGCCCGCGGGCCGCAAGTTTGAGACCCCTGCTATAGCAGGTCTTTATGGGTCTTCACAGAAGTGGTTATTTTGTCCTGCAACCCCTACGTGCAGTTGCAATCTTCTGTGGTCAGGTGGAAATTATGAGATACTAATAACCTCTTCCTGCCCTTTTGCTTTTCCCATAATATCTCTAACCTTGATTCATTATGAAGAATCTAAAATGAAAAATGATAAGGTTGGTTTGGCCATCCTTCTTGATTTTTTAAAATTTATTTATTCAATTTATAGTCCTGGTTTTCATTCGGAGGACATGGAGACGTTCACAGTGTGTCTTTTTCTTTTGTCTCATAAGTCACTTTTCAGGTGGGCTGAGCTGAAAGGTAATAACTGGCTCTAAGATAAGTAATGAACTCCCATGGTTGAAAGTAATGTTAACTATGGATCATCCTGTTCAGCAACACAGAATCTCAGTAGCAGTAAGATGAATAGAATAGAAAATGAATGAATGAATGAATGAGTGAATGAATGATTCCAGTATTAAGAGTTAAAGTTAAAACCGGGAAGTCTCCCTAATATGTTGTGGATAAATCTTTTAAAACACTAAGGAATACCTATGTCATTGTCATCTTTTTCCCATTAATTTGCGTAAGAACTTAGGCATTTGATTAGTGTTGCTTCTGCTTAAATATTCAATCAGGTTGGAAGGGTTAGCCATCCAAAATTGCTACCTATTGTATAAACATATAAATAACACCTCCTCTCCCCAAAGGGCTTTTGTTTTACAAAAACAATAATTATGTCACAAGGGAACTCCTCTGCCTTTGTATAATTAACTAACTGAAAATAAACCTCCAGTTTTATTTAGACATCAAGCACTTGCTGTTTGGTCACAATATAATACAGTATTTATATGTTCCAAAGGAATCCCCTTTGCTTCCAAAAAATTCAAAGCAAAGCATGTATTTTATTTCTCATATGATTTCTATAGCAGCTCGTGGGAATGGCAAGTGTTAAAAGATTTTCCAATAAAGTCTTTGGCTAACTGGAGAGATTTAAGTTCAAATCATCAATATTGCACATTCCTTGCTTATTAAACGCAAATGATAAAATTTAACGGGTGTACCTTGAATTCCCTCTTCGTAGATTGTTGCCTTGTCATGGCGAAGGGGCTTGTGTAGTTCAATGAAGCTATGAGCTCTGCCATGCAGTGTCACCCAAGAAGGACAGGTCATAGCAGAGAGCTCTGACAAAACGGGATCCACTGGAGAAGGAAATGGCAACCCACTCCAGTATCTTTGCCAGGAAAACCAAAAGTGGACAGTACCAAAAGGCAAAAAGATACGGCACTGGAAGAGGAGCCTTCCAGAACATCATTGGGCTCCAGCTACCCGCCCTGGATGACATCTTCACATCTCACTGTTCTAGGAAGATGCATACTATTCTCAAAGACTCTTCTCATCCTGCTTACAATCTCTTTGAATTGTTGCCTTCTGGCAGAAGATATAGAACAACTAGAACTCGGACCACACGTTTCTTGAATAGTTTTTATTCCAGAGCTGTACTCGCACTTAACAACGAACTAAAGGGTCACCATCAGTGAACTGTTGGACAATATTACTCGGTTTGTCATGTAGATGGTTGAGTGGTTCAGGGTGGGGAATTTGTAGTGGGTGGGACATTTATTCTATTTTTTATTCTATTTTTAAATTTATCTATTCTGATTTTATGTATGGTGGGACTGGTCTCTGGGTGTCACATGACTTTCGTTGCCAATGACAATTCGTTGTTTTTGACAATGACAATAAATTTATTATTATTATTATTAGAAGGTATCCAATGTGCTACTGGGAAAGAGCATAGGGCTAGTACTAGTAGCATCAGAAAGAATGAAGTGACTGGGCAAAGCTGAAAGGATCCTCAGCTGTGGATGTATCTGGTGGTGAAAGGAAAGTCCGATGGTGTAAGGCTCAACCCAGACAAGACTGAGTGGCTGTGGGCTTTTCCTCCTAAGGACTCTTCTATCTATCCGTCCATTGTTCTGGGAGAGGATAGGGTCCGCAACTGGGGTGTCCTCCTGGACCCATAGCTGAGTTTTGATCATCACCTTTCAGCTGTGGCCAGGGGGACCTTTGCCCAGGTTCACCTGGTTCACCAGTTGCAGCCCTACTTGGCCCAGGAGGCTCTCTGTACAAGCACTCAGGCCCTCATCACTACCCATCTTGATTATTGCAATGCGCTCTACATGGGGCTACCCTTGAAAAGTGTTCGGAGACTGCAAATAGTCCAGAATGCAACTGTGAGAGCTATCATGGGTGTACCTAGGTACAACAATATAACACCTTTGCTCCACGAGCTTCATTGGCTTCCAATTGGTCTGTGGGAACAATTCAAGGTGTTGGTTATTACCTATAAAACCCTATATGGCTCAGGGCCAGGCTATTTATGGGACCTCTTGCCGCATACCTCCCTGAGCTCACAGAGTTGGTCTCCACCGGGTTCTATTGACTAAGCAATGCAGGTTGGTGGGACTACGGGGGAGGGCCTTCTCTGTGGCTGCCCCGGCTCTTTGGAACCAGCTTCCACCCAATGTCCGCACCACCACCACCCTGCTGGCCTTTCATAAGGCCACGAAGACCTGGCTTTGTCAGCAGGTTTGGGGGCCATAAATTTTACATTCTAGATGGCCAAATTTTATGAATGGTATGCGTGTGTATGACTGTGATTGTTTTTATCTTTATGGGGGGGGTTGTTTTATAATGTTTTGGTTTAGAAATGTTCGACTTCTTTTATCTTTTGTATCTATTTTATTGTATTTTATCATTGTTGTAAGCCGCCCTGAGTCCTTCAGGATTGGGCGGCAAAGAAGTCAAACAAACAAACAAACAAACAAATAAATAAATAAATAAATCTATTCTCCATAGGAACTTGAAATGTAAGATCCATTAATCAAGGCAAGCTGGAGATGTTCAAACAAGAGGTGACAAGACTGAACATCAACATCTTGGGAATCAATTAAATAAAATGGACAGGAATGGGTGAATTTAATTCAGATGACCATCAGGTATACTACTACGGGCAAGAATCCCTCAGAGGAAATGGAGTAGCATTCATGGCCAATAAAAGAATAGGAAAATAGTATTGCTGGGATACAATCCCCAAAATGACAGAATGATCTCAGTTCAAATCCAAGGCAAACCATTCAACCTCACAGTGGCCAAATCTATGCCCCAACCACTGGTGCTGAAGAGGATGAAGTTGACCAAGTCTATGAAGCCCTACAGCACCTTATAGAATTAACACCCAAAAATGATGTCCTTATCATCATGGGAGATTGGAATGCTAAAGTAGGGAGCCAAAAGATAACAGGAATAACAGACAAGTTTGACCTTGGAGTACAAAATGAAGCAAGGCTCAGGCTGGTAGCATTTTGTCAAGAGAATGCGATGGTCATAGCAAACGCTCTTTTCCAACAACTCAAGAGACGACTGTACACATGAACATCACCAGACAGCCAACACAGAAATCAGATTGACTATGTGGGTTATATAAGAAACACCCCCGATTTGGTGGTGGGGTATGTGTGTGTGTCGGGGTGGGTGGGCACTTTTCACTAAGCACTGTTTTATGTTGTGTATATATTATATCTCTACATGGGGCTACCTCTGAAAAGTGTTCGGAAACTTCAGATCGTGCAGAATGCAGCTGCGAGAGCAATCATGGGCTTCCCTAAATATGCCCAACACTCCGCAGTCTGCATTGGTTGCCGATCAGTTTCCGGTCACAATTCAAAGTGTTGGTTGTGACCTATAAAGCCTTTCATGGCATCGGACCAGAATATCTCTGAGACCGCTTGCTGCCGCACGAATCCCAGTGACCAGTTAGGTCCCACAGAGTTGGCCTTCTCCGGGTCCCATCGACTAAACAATGTCATTTGGTGGGACCCAGGGGAAGAGCCTTCTCTGTGGTGGCCCCGAGTCTCTGGAACCAAATCCCCCCAGAGATCAGAACTTCCTCCACCCTCCTCGCCTTTTGTAAGCTCCTTAAAACCCACCTCTGTCGTCAGGCATGGGGGAACTGAGATAACTTCCCCAGGCCTATACTGTTTATGTATGGTATGTCATGTGCATGTTTTTTAAATTATGGGTTTTTAGTTTTTATTATTAGATTTGTATTATATATTGTATTTCTATTACTGCTGTGTGCTGCCCCGAATCTACGGATAGGGGCGGCATACAAATTTAATAAATAAATAAATAAAATAAATAAATAAAAATTGTTAAACATTCAATAAATATTTTTTTAAAAAAAAGACTATGTGCTCTGCAGCCAAAGATAGAAAGGTTCTAGAACCTATACCCATGACGGTGAACATTTGCCACACATGCAACTGGTGGCACATGGAGCCAAATCGGAGGGAAGGTGAGGCATTGCCCTATGTCAGCTCCAGTGTGCATGTGTGCACTGGCCAGCTGATTTTTGGCCTTCTTTCTGGCTGTTTTTGCTGTCCCCAGTCTTCAGGGAAACCTCTTGAAACGTGGTGACGTCAAAAAATGGGCCAAAACTTTGGAAACAAATGTCTGGTTTGGGCCATTTTCCCCTCCTCAGGCTTCAGGAAAGCCTCTTAAAGTGTGGGAATGGCAAAAAAATGGCCCAATGGGCCAACCAGACGTTCATATCCGTACTTATGTTTGGCCTGTTTGACCATTTTCCCCTGTCCCCAGGCTTCAGGAGTCCATTGTGAGGCCTGTGTGTATGCAGGGAGAGTACACAAGCACGGGGGCAGTGTGTGTTGTGCATATGCACAGAGGGAGGCATGTAAGCCAAAAAAAGGTTCACCATCACTCTCTATACAGCCAGTAAAAACAAGACTAGGAGCTGACTGTGGCTCAGATCATGAGCTTCTCATTGCAACATTTAGACTTAAATTGAAGAAAGAAGGGGAAAGCACTAGGCCAGTCAGGTATGAACTAAATCATATCCCTGATGAATATACAATAGAGGTGACAAATAGATTTGAGGTATGATAGACAGAGTGCCTGAAGAATAATGGTCGGAGGTTGGCAACATTGTACAAGAGGTAGCAACTAAAAACATCCTTTAAAAACAGAAATGCAAGAAAGCAGAATGGTGTCAGGGGAAGTTTTACAAATAGCTGAGGAAAGAAGGAAAGTAAAAAACAAGGGATACACCCAATGGATTGCAGAATTCCAGAGAATAACTAGAAGACATACGGATGTCTTCTTAAATGAATAGTGCAAAGAAATAGAAGAAAACAATCAAATAGGAAGGGCCAGAGATCTCTTCAGGAAAATTGGAAATACGATGGGAAGATTTCATGCAAAGATGGGCATGATAAAGGACCAAAATGGCAGGGACCTTACAGAGACAGAAGGGATGGCAAAATTACACAGAAGAACTATACAAGAACGAGCTTAATGTCCCTGATAACCGTGATGGGGTGGACACTGACCTCAAGCCAGACATCCTGGAATGTGAAGTCAAATGGTCCTTAGGAAATCTGAGCAACAACAAAGCTAGTGAAGATGGCAGTATTCCAGCTGAACTATTCAAAATCTTAAAAGATGATGCAGTAAAAGTGCTACACTCAATTTGCCAGCAAATTTGGAAAACTCAACACTGGCCACATGATTGGAAAAAGTCTGTTTACATTCCAATTCCAAAGAAGGGCAACGCCAAAAAATGTTCAAACTACCGCATCATTGCACTCATTTCACATGCTAGTAAAGTTATACTCAAAATCCTACAAGTTAGGCTCCAGCAGTATCTGGACCGAGAACTAATAGAAGTAAAGGTAGGATTTTGAAGAGGCAGAGGAACTGTTGTGAGCCACCCCGAGTCTACGGAGAGGGGCGGCATACAAATCTAATTAATAATAATAATAATAATAATAATAATAATAATAATAATAATAAGTTTATAAAGTGGTCTAAAATGAGCAAGCAAAACTACTGTGGGACTTCCAACTTCAGACTGACCAAATTCTGAAGCATAACACACCAGACATCCTGATTGTGGAAAAAAAGAAAGTATGGATCATCAACATCGCAATCCCAGGGGACAGCAGAATTGTGGAGAAGCAGTTGGAGAAATTAGTGAAATATGAATATCTAAAAATCGAGCTGCATAAGCCAGGGAAGTGGTCCCAATGGTACTCGGCATGCTGGGCGCAGTGCCAAAGGATCTCAGCGGACATTTGAAAACCATCGGAATTGATAAAATCTCTATCTGTCAATTGCAAAAGGCCGCTTTACTGGGATCGGCAAACATAATTCGCCGCTACATCACGCAGTCCTAGGTGCTTGGGAAGCGCCCGACTGGTGATGAAATACGAAATCCAGCATAGTGATCTCGTTTGCTGTGTTGTACTGACATAATAATAGTAATAGTAATGATAATAATAATAATAATAATAACAACAACAACAACTAGAGATCAAATTGCCAACATACACTTGATCATGGACAAAGCTAGGGAATTCTAGAAAAACATCTACTTCTGCTTCACTGAGTATGCTAAAACCTTTGATGGTGTGGATCACAACAAATTGTGGCAAGTTCTTAAAGAGATGGGAGCACCAGTCCATCTTATTTGTCTCTTGAGAAACCTATCATATTTTTGGAGTATAAGACGCACCAGAGTATAAGCTGCACCTTAGTTTTGGGGAGGAAAATGGTGGGGGCGATCTACCTATCAGGTATTCATCGGGCTAGCATCCTTAGTCTGATTAGCTTCAGTACATCATTTTATGTACTGGTTAGGTACATTTTATGTACTGGTTAGGGCTGAAAAAAACCCACCTGTTTCGGAGGGAATAGAATGAAAACAAGCCTGCAAAGACTTAGGGCTGGAAAAAAACCCTTCAGAGTAGCAATGAAAACAAGCCTGCAAGCAGAGAAGATTGTTAGCATCTCATTAGGGCTGGTACAAAAAAGCTTCAAAAGAGCTGTGTTTGGAGTATAAGATACACCCACATTTTCAGCCTCTTTGGTGGGGGGGAAGGTACGTTTTATACTCCGAAAAATATGGTATATTTGGGTCAAGAAACAAGAGTGAGAACAAGACATGGAACCACTGATTGGTTCAAAATTTGGAAAGGAGTTTGACAAGGCTGTATACTGTCACCCTGCCTGTTTAACTTATATGCAGAGCACATCATGAGAAAGGTGGGGCTAGATGTATCATAAATTGGAATTAAGATTGCCGGGAGAAATATGAACAACCTCAGATATGCAGATGATATCACTCTAATGGCAGAAAGTGAAGAGGAACTAAGAACCTTTTGATGCGAGTGAAGAAGGAGAGTGCAAAAGTTGGCTTGAAGCTCAACATTAGGAAAACTAAGATCATGGTGTCCAGCCCTCTCAGTTCCTGGCAAATAGATGGGGAAGAAATGAAGGTAGTGACCGATTTTATTTTCCTGGGCTCCAAGATCACCAAACATCACCAAAGCCACTGTACAAATCACCATTTGCCTGAAGACAAAATCTACCTCAAACAATCCAGCAATGATAGAAGCTAACAAGTAGCTAACAATCTAACAAGTAAATGGACAATTTCTTGGATCAAAAGAGTCTACCATGTAGAAGCATGGCTATTAAGTCTTTCAATCTCATTCATGCCTTCACTACATATTGGATATATTTATATCTCTATCATACCCTAGGAAGTGAGCAAGTGATACTTGTGGTGTCCCCTTAAGCTACATGTGGATAATATTTGGTCTGGAGACTCATCTGGCCCTTGAAGCTGGTCTATCTAGACAAACCTGTGCCCCAAACCCATAAGATATACCTAGAAGCATAGCTCAGTCTTTGGGACATAATATATTCCCTGAGAGTTGTTCCAGATAATGAGATGGGTGATATATAAATCTAATAAATTAATTAATAAACAAAAGGAGAAGTTGAGATTTCAAAAAGCTATGCTCGAAACAGAAGAACATCTACTCTCTTCTCCACTGTGCTACACCATCAGCAGAAGATTGATTGGTTGGTTGATTGATTGATTTTTATTTTCTCAAGTACGTATTGGTAGCATACAAAGATATAACAATGCTTATACTGTATACATGATACTAGTAAGAGAGAAACATTTGGACAGGGGATGGTAGGCACGCTTGTGTACTTATGCATGCTTCTTACTGACCTCTTAGGAATCAGGTGAGGTCAACAGTGGGTAGTCTAAGGGTAAAGTTTTGGGGGATTAGGTGATGATACTGCAGTGTCTGGTAGTGAGTTCCATTCATCAACTACTCGGTTACTAAAGTCGTATTTCCTGCAGTCGAGTTTGGAGCAGTTTACTTTAAGTTTGTATCTGTTGTGTGCTCGTGTGTTGTTGTGGTTGAAGCTGAAGTAGTCGTTGACAGGAAGGATGTTGTAGCAGATGATTTTATGGGCTATGCTTAGGTTATGTTTAAGGCAACGTAGTTCTATGCTTTCTAAACTTAGCATTGTAAGTCTAGTTGCGTAGGCAAAGGTGGGCTGCTGCGCGGACAGGGTGGAATGCAGTGGGGTAGCGAAAATAGAGCTCTGCCCCAGAGCACCCAATTTGCACTAGAAGATGAAAGAAAATGTAGGGCATCCTGGATAAGCCACGCCCACAGTGTGGTAGTAAACATTTTGGTAGCCTTCACTGTGCGAAGGGTATTCTGTTGCAAGTGGAGGAATGGAGGGGTCTTCTAGTAAAGTATCTCTGGACACTTTCTAGTGTATTTATGTCTGAAATGCAATGTGGGTTCCAGACAGATGAGCTGTATTCAAGGATTGGTGTAACAAAAGTTTTGTATGTTCTGGCTAGTAGTGTGAGATTACCGGAGCAGAAGCTATGTAAGAGTAGGTTAACAACTCTTGAAGCCTTTTTGGCAATATTGTTGCAGTGGGCTTTGGCACTTAGCTCATTTGATATGAGTATTCCAAGGTCTTTTATGGAGTGACAATTGTCTGTAAGGTCTTGTTTATTCAGCTTGTATTTGGCATTCTGATCCTTTTTGCCAGTGTGTAGGACAGAGCATTTTCTAGTTGAGATTTGGAGTTGCCAGATGTACAGCAGAAGACCATTGAAAGCAGAAGGCACGGGCATCGCAGCACAATGTCAGGAAGTATAGCTCTTTCACCCAAAGCATGGCTTCCCCATTCAGAAAAGACAGAGGCCGGCTTTCCACCAGCTTGTGGGCAACAGTCTGGTTATGAGTAAGGTTTCCTTCATGCAGGGGCAGGCAGGGAACTGTCATTCACTTCTGCCTTCCACAAGAAAAATGCAAGTGTCAGGGGTTGGACTTCCTCCTCCTAAATTCCAAGCCCCTGACGATCCAGCCTGATAGAGGAAATGAAGGATTGAATGCAGCCTTCAAATCATATTCAGTTCCCTATTCTGGCTTAGGCACTTTGGACCTAAGCCATTTATGGCTTTCAAGGTAATCACCAACCTTTGTGTTCAGAAACTTTAGTTCTCAGTGCCACCATTCACAGTGAAATATCCCAAGAGAACTTCCCCCACTAAACTCTTAGGATGGTCCAGCTTAAAAAAAAAATAGGTTTCTATAGTGAGCCCTGCTGTAATAGCCTGTACCATGTTGTTACTCAATAATGTGTCTTCCTGATCCATGTCATCTTGCTTATGAAGTTATTTAGACTGGTCTCAGGCTGACAAGATGGGATAGTGATGTTATTGGGCAGGACTTAATAAATTGTAGATGTTCTAAACATAAACAATTATGATCATCTTTCCCCACAGAAAATGTATGTACACGGTTCAAAAAAAATAAAGGGAACACTTGAACAACACTTGCCTTCCGAAAGAGTTTAAAAACACATCTTTTCTGCCAGGCCTGGGGACATTAGATCTTCCCCCTGACCAATGAATGTCTTTAGTGTGATTTATTGAATGAATGCAAATGAATGTTCTAAAGTTAGAATTTTTAAGAATCTTTTTAGTATATTAATTGGATAAATTGTATTGTTATGTTTTTTGGTATATACTGTGAGCCGCCCCGAGTCCTTGGAGAGGGGCAGCATACAAATCAAATCAAATCAAATTAGATCATAAATAAATCTCCAAGTAAATCAAATGTCTGTGAAATCAAACTGTTCACTTGGGAAGCAACACTGATTGACAATCAATTTCACATGCTGTTGTGCACATTCAACTTTGTACAGAACAAAGTATTCAATGAGAACATTTCATTCATTCACATCTATGATGTGTTATTTGAGTGTCCCCTTTACTTTGATGAGCAGTATATATTCTAGGGCAGTGATGGCGAACCTTTTTGGGCTCAAGTGCCAAAAGGATGAGTGTGTGGGCTAGCGCGCATATGCATACCCACACCTATGCCCTCCCCTTATGCCCTCCCCCACCATCACCATGTTAGGATGGTGATGAAGGAAGCAATTAAAATGTCAGTTTGAGATTCGTAATGCAGACATTTGCTCACATATATGCGTGCACACAAACATCACCTTCTTGCTATCCTGAGTCCCATACATACATACACACACTCATAGAGCTCAGAACAGGTTTCTGAATTCCTATAGTGGAAAAATAGAATCCACATATGGAGTCTCTAGAGCAGTGATGGCGAACCTATGGCACGAGTGTCACAGGTGGCATACAGCTCAGTTCCAACATGTAGTATGTGTGTGCCAGTATGTATGATTTTTGGCTTGCACAGAGGCTCTGGGAGGGTTTTTTGGCTTCCAGAGAGCCTCTGGGGGGATAGGGAGGGTGTTTTTACCCTCTGCCAGCTCCAGGGAAGCCTTTAGAGGCTGGGGAGGGCAAAACAAGAGCCTACTGGGCCCACCAGCAGTTGGGAAATAGGTCATTTCTGACCTCCAAAAGGCCTCCAGGGGGATGGGGGAAGGTGTTTTCGCCCTCCCAAGGTATTGAATTATTGGTGTGGCCACTCACAACCTCTTTCAGCACCCGAGGTAAAAAAGGTTCACCATCACTGCTCTGAAAGAAGAGAGGGATATTTCTTTTTTAGCCTTAATGGGAAACAATATTTTTTAATAATTTTTACTTTAATTATGAATAAGGGTGCATTTTCAAGAGCTCTTTCTACAATTATATGTACACAATATTTCTTCACCACATTGAACTGAGCTCCAAGTTAGCTTTGGCACCATTTTCTTTTCAATAATACTGTACTTAAGTGCAAATGCAAACCAAATTAGGGAATATAGTAATCACTGGCCCAAACATGGCTTCAAAAAATTAATCCATTGGGATCAATGATGTCTAGCCAGCAAAGACAGAAACAGAGGCTGGCTCTTCACAAACTATTTCGCTGTTGGCTCATCATTACAATATTTCATGTTAAATGCATGATTTCTGCTACGTGGACTGTGACTATACAACTTTATGTAAACCAAACTGAAGGAATTTATGTTCCAGTTAAAAATTTATGAAGCAAATATTTAAAGCATATATCAAAAGTTAAAAGAATTGTCTTATACATTGAAAAAATAAAGATATAAAAATCTAAACACTATGCTAAACAAATCATAAAATGAGTAGTATTGACAATAAAAAGGTAAATAAAAAGGTCATTAAATGGACTGAGTGGCAAATATATTATTTTACACTTGCTCAGATTTTTCATTGCTAATGTGTTAGTAATTATAGTGCATACCAAAGAAGCCAATGTTATTATTGTTCCTGTGTGCAATAGTATTTTTCTCCTTTGCTTTCACTAAAATATTTATATAGTGTTCATAGTTATCTATGACCAATATTCTGATGCATCCTTTACAGCTGTGAAGATGTTCTACTATTACATCTCAGCTATCATGCTGACCAGGCTTAGCGCTATTTTCTATATAATGGCAACAGTGATGGCATATTTGTTTGAACATATCCCACTCCACATACAAAGTGCATGTATAGGGGCGATGCAGAAATGGGTAGGTGGGTAAAGAGAGAGCGACTCACAGAACAATCTTTCAAAGATGCTGGAGCACCAGGACTCTAGCAGATGACTAGAAAAGGACTAATGTAGTTTCCACTTTCAAAAGTGGGGGGGGCGGATTCAGGAAATTACAGACCTATCACCCTGACATCAATATCTGGGAAGATTCTGGAAAAAGATAATCAAACAATGAATCTGAGAACACCTAGAGGCAAGCAAAATCATGACTAGAGGCCAACATGGGTTTGTCGGAAACAGGTTGTGTCTTATTGTATTCTTTGACAATATGACAAAATGAATGGACCAGCGAAATGCTGTGGATGTAATTTACTTGGACTTCAATAAGGCGTTTGATAAAGTAGACCACAATCTACTATTTGATAAGATAGAAAAATGTGCATTAGACAGCATCACCATCAGATGGATTCATAACTGGCTGACCAACATCAAGCAGAATAGCCAACATTCCAAAAAGTAGGCTCAAGATCCAGATCTTGATGGATCTTGACAGACTTGAACACTGGGACTTATCTAATAAAATGAAATTCAGTGGTAAGAAAAACAAGGTTCTACATTTAGGCAAGAAAAACCAAATGCACAGGTATAGAATAGGTCAGTGATAGCGAACCTATGGCAGGCATGTCACTGATAGCACATAGACCTATATCTGAAGGCACATGAGGCGCTGCCCTATGGCAGATCCAGTGTGCATGTGTGCACTTGCCACCTGATTTTCAGCTGTTTTCGGCTGTTTTCACTCTCCCCACGCTTCAGGAAAGCCTCCTGAACCCCTTTTTGCCAGCCTCAGGGTTCAGGGAAGCCTCCTGAAGCTTGGGGAGGTGAAAAACAGTCAACAGGGAAAGTTCCAGTTGGTCCGTTGGGCCATTTTTCAGTCCTCCCAGGCTTCAGGAGGCTTTTCTGAACCCCGGTAGAGTGAAAAACAGCACAATAGGCCTCCGGGAAGTCCAGAGGCTTGAGTGAGGCCTGTGTGCATACATGGGGGAGGGGGGACATGGGTGGAGGTTGTCCACATGTTGCAGAGGGGAGGACATTGCATTGTGAGTGTGAGCACACACATGCATATTATTACGCACACACCAATCGTTTTGGCACCTGAACCAAAAAAGGTTTGCCATCCCTGGAATAGGTGATAGTTCAATAGTAACTGTGAAAGAGAGATCTTGGAATGTTAGTGAACAATCACTTAAATATGAGTCAACAGTGTCTGCAGCCAACAAAAAAGCCAATACAGTTTCCATTAATAGATGGATAGAATCAAGATCACCTAAAGGGTTAGTACCACTTTATAATGTCTTGGCAAGACTCGGAATATTGCATTCAGTTTTGATTGCCACATACATGCCATAAAGATGTTGGGATTCTTTTAAAAAAATGCAGAGGAGAGCAACAAACATGATTAGGGAACTGAAGGCTAAAGCATAAGAAAAAATGGCTGCAGGAATTAGGTGTTCTAGTTTAATGAAAAGGAGGACTGGGAGTGATATGATAGCAGTGTTCCAATATCTAAGAGACTTCCACAAAGAAGATGGAGGGTCAATCTGTTTTCCAAAGCATTGAATGGAAACTAATCAAGGAGAGAAGCAATCTAGTACTAAGAAGAAATTTCTGGGTCGTTAGAATGACTTTCAAAGAAAAAAGTCTTCTAAACAAAATACTTTTATTTGGTCCTTGGGCATTTGTTGTGTAAGGAGGAAAATGGAAGAAGCAACTTTAAAAAAAAATCCTAATAGCCCAGTGACAACTGAAGGACAATGTGAAAGAGACAGCATGCCAATCAGGCAGGATGATTGCAGAAGAAAATTCTTGATTGTAAATGCAAATACTGTACTTACTACAGTAGCAGTAAAAATAGCTTGTCTCTATGTTAGTTGACAAATACAAAGTTTTAGCTGAATGAATTTTCTTCTCTACCAAGGGGGTTTGGTTTGGTTTGGTTTGGTTTGGTTTGGTTTGGTTTGGTTTGGTTTTCTAGGAACAAAATTCAATGACTCATTTCCCGAGAAGATGTCTTGTTTCAGAAGATTGTGCATGTCTTGTTTAGGCCAAACAAAACAGCAGTTGCCCAGTTTCAATGCAAAACAGGATCTACTCAAATAGAAATCTACTGATTGGATATCCTGATGAAAGGTCCTTGATCTGTGGTTAGCACATGCAATGTAGATAATGGAGCAATGCTCTGACTCAGGCAGCTTTCTGTGTTCATAATTTTTACTCAGATGTTATCTTGAAATCTTACGTTCTCGTGCTTAGACTATATGGGACTTATAGAACTTGGGATTCACATCTGAACAAAACATGGAACTATGTATGGATTTTTTAAAATAAATATGTAATTGAAAGGGAACGTCTGAAATGTCATATAAGACATAGCATTTCCAGTAAGAAATTATGTATCAATTTTCTCTTTTCTGCTTTTATCAAGAGCTATGGTCAAGCTACTCTGAATATGATGTACTTGAATATAATGATTGGATTTTCAGTATAAAATGAAGGTATAAAAATGAAATGTTGATTCAGGTGTGAAGAGGGATTATCATTATTCCTGATAATTCCTTCAATTGAAGAGTACATAATTTCCATCATTTTCACCCTTTGATTTGCATAATGTCATATATAATATATATTTCTCATCATTCCTATCACCCATTTCCTCCCATGTATGACTGTAACTTGTTGCTTATATCCTAAGATTTTTATTAATATTGCTTCTTCGTTGCTTATTTGACCCCTATGACAATCATTAAGTGTTGTACCACATGATTCTTGACAAATGTATATTTTATTTTATGTATGCTAAGAGCATATGCACCAAGACAAATTCCTTGTGTGTCCAATCATACTTGGCCAATAAAAATCTATCTATTTATCTGTCTGTCTCTCTGTCTGTCTGTCTGTCTGTCTGTCTGTCTGTCTATAAATGACATAAATGCAATAAATAATTAAATAATTGTCCATTGCATTTGAAGACCATTGTACTGAGATATGGCAAATCAAGATTTCACTGCAATTTTTTTTGAAAAAATCTTGCATGAAAAAAATTACTGAAATTTCAAGGTTCTAGTAATATTACATTTTGAAACTTGCATGAGGATACAGATTCTACTTGGACAGCTATAAGGAAATATAGTCATCCTTTAATCTGTTTTATTTGTCTATTTATACCCTGCCTTTTGTACAGAAGCTCAAAACATTGTGTATAATACGTGCTATTTTCCCCACAGCATCAATCTGGTGAGGTAGGTTGGCCTAAGAGTGGCCTAATAAGCTTTATATAGATATTATACATTTCGAAAAATATATTTCAAGGGCCACAGGGTTCAAAGGTACTTCTAGATAAAGCTATTATTATGTCAGGTCCTACCCTCAATTACAGAATTTTACCAAGGATCTTGGCTACTTTGGATTTTTCTCCATTTGTACCTAACCAAAGTAGAAATAAGTGCTGAATGTTTTTTCTGCCATGTCTCCATGAGTTGGATTTCACCTCATCTTATCTCCAACACGAGCAAGACAATTTTAAGCCACCCAAAGCCATCCCAGTGCTAAAGTGTCCTACCGGTTAAGTTAGCACCTTTTAATTGCAGCCATAAGTTGTGTAAAGTCATGCATTACCATCCTCTACATCAGTAATGGCGAACCTTTTTTTTCTTCAGGTGCCAAAAGAGCGTGTGCACATGCTTTGCACACACAAATGCCCACACCCATAATTCAATGTCTGGGGAGGATGAAAACAGCTTCCCTACCCCCATTGGCCCTCTAGAGGCTGGAAACAGTCTGTTTCCCAACTCCTGGTGGGCCCAGTAGGCTCGTGTTTCACCCTCTCCAGGCTCCAAAGATTTCCCTGGAGCTGGAGGAGGGTAAAAATGACCTCCCCCATCCCCTGGAGGCTCTCTGGAAACCAAAAATGCCTTCCCAGAGTCTCTGTGCAAGCCAAAAATCAGCTGGCTGGCACACACATGCACATTGGAGCTGAGCCAGGGCAACAGCTTGTGTGCCAGCAGATAGGGCTCTGGATGCCACCTATGGCACCTGTGTCATAGGTTCGCCATCACTGCTCTACATCAAGGGTGTCAAACTCGCATCATCAAGGCAGTGTTGCGTGACACATCGTGACTTTTCCCCCCTTTGCTAAAACAGGGGTAGACGTGGCCAGCGTATGACGCATCCAGCCGATGGATCACAAGTTTGACACCCCTGCTCTACATCAAAACTAGGTTTTCCCCACGTATCTGAAGGTGAAGATTGCAGGAAAGTTGGAAAAACCAAGCGGTTGCTTTTCTTAGTGCGGTCTGCATGCAGTAAAGGTAGCCCTCTAGTTATAACCACTCACTTAGTGACTATTTGAAGTTACAAAGGCCCTGAAAAAAGTGACCTATGAGCGGTTTTTACACTTACAACCGTTGCAGCATCCCCATGGTCACATGCTCAAAATTCAGATGCTTGGCAAGGTCATAAAATGGGGCAAAACTCACTTAACAACTGTCTTGCTTACAATGGAAATTTTGGGCTGAATTGTGGTCATAAATCAAGGAATATCTGTAAATTAAGACAGTACTTTTGTCACTGTCTCAGAAAAGGTGAAATAACGGCGGAGTAGGTATTGTTAACAGGGACAGCAAAGTTCATTCCAGTGTAGTGTTTTGCTGATTCAAAAATGGGTCAATTGCTATTTAATTGTGACGCATTACACTTGTAACCTCCTATCTACTTGCATTACTTTTTTCTGCATTTGTTTTATTCTGCACACTGACTTTTTATTGGTAACAAGCAGCCTCAGTTTTAAATTAAAAAAATCAGTTATGAGAGTTAAAGCTGAACCGAGCAAATTTAATTTTAAATATCTTGTGGCTTGACATATGCGTTCATTATTCGGTAATAACACCAACACAATAGAGTATCTATGCCTGCCAAGCAGCTCTGCATGGAAGAATGAGTATTAAAGATTTTCTGGGGCACTGGAAACCTTGTGTAGAAAAGTTGAAAGGCATGGAATGTACAATGAAAAGAACACTGTAGTGAATGTCGAGAAAGGTAAGTAACAGGAGTTTTGTGGCTGCTTCAAAACGATCAGATTGTGCTTTTGTAAGCAGGAATAGACTAAATGGGCAAAAGATAAATAAGGATCCGGTATAGATCTTTAAGTGATTATCCGGTATAGATCTTTAAGTATATATCAGTAGCAATTTGTGATTCTAAGCAACTAAAAGAATATTATTTAAGCAGCTAAAAATATTTGGAGGAAATTGTCAAAGATCCGATCAGCTTGGTTTTGAAACTGATCGTGACAATATTAGCTACGTATACGCATGACCTCCCTGAGTCATTATAGCATCCAAGCTTAAATTATTATGGTTGGTCTCAAAGATATCATCCAGACTGGATCTGTCATTTTTGTCCCTCTATCCTGGGATTATTATTATTGTGATTGGTCACATTAGTTTATGGTTTAGACTGGATTTGGCATTTGTATCCATCTATCAAATGGATAAATAGATTTCCCATGAATTTGGGATAGGAAGATGTTGTTTGGTGGTGTTAAAGATATCATCAAAGGATATAAGCTGTTCCAAGTAAAGCTGCCTTTTGCAATTGACCAATAATGATTTTGTCAATGCCGATTGTGTTCAAGCAATTGGATCCAAGAGGCCTATTACTACTTGTGCTATCTTAACTTTCTTTTGCCACAGTTGTTCTACTTCAGTTTGCAGGTTTTTATATTTTGTGGTTTTCTCCAGTTCTTTCTCTTATTTTCTGCTGTCTCCATATTCCAGTTATTAATGTGGGCCTGCAATGTTCACAAATTCAGCAGAGCGGACTTAGCCACAATCCTGGCCCCCTTCTAGATCACAATCAAAATGATGGCAACCACAAAGAGAGCAGCGACTATCATCATTTATCAATGTAAGGAGTGATAACTTCCTTCATAATGGACCATGCTTTCTACTAATGTAAGAATGCATACAGCAGTAAAAAGTATAACGATCCTTCCACCATTCTTTGTCACTTTGCACATCCAAACAGACTGGGTGCGTTCGCCAAATGTCAGAGTTCTGTTAAGAAAAAACAAAGTAGAATCACCAGGCTATTCACTGCTAAACTGGGATCTATAAAACCTTACACCATAATAAATGATATTTGATTTAAATGAGATGTATATTGTGTCTGAACCATAAATATTGATTCATGCAAATACTTAAGTCCCTACTTGGACATGGATTATTTGATCAGAAAATCTAGGCACTCCATTTTGTTTTGATCTCTAGCCCCAATTAAACATTACAATCTGATTCTGAATTACACGTCCTCTCATTCCATTTATGAAGCAAGCAAAGCCATCATCACAACCAGGATTCCCCAGCCCCTTTCAGCCAGCAATCAGTGAAGTGGAATGTAGAAGCTGAAAGGTTTCCCCCCCCCCCACCCTTGAGGAAATTTATCTTACATATGTCTATATATAGAAAATCATGGTTAAATCATTATGAAATTATCTGTATATTTTGTTCAGTTCCCAGAATAAGTAATCCTAGATTCCCCCATGTGTAAAAAGCTAAAAAAGAAGTGCATGAAATGAATGTAAACATTAATCTTTAGTAACTCATACACCAAAGACACCAATATATGAAACTGTATTCATATTTGGGCAGGCCAAAGAATCCTCATAATGCCTAAATCAGAGTTTCTCAATCTTGTCAACTTCTACATTGTTGGCTGGGGAATTGTGGGACTTGAAACCCACTCATCTTATAATTGTCAAGATTGAAATACACTAGCCTCGATCAATGCAAATTGTACAAGCTCACACCAAAAGCACTATAAAGCCAAGCTCTGTGTATGCCAGAATTCCATCCCCAAATAAGGAGATTTCTAACTATTTTTAGCATCCGTTTGTTGTCCTACAAAACTGTTTTCTGAACAACCCTTATAAAAAAAACTCATGGGGAGGGGGTGTAATAATAGCCCCAGCCCCCCCCTCTCTCTGATCCCTTAAATCTAATCTTTTCTCCATCTGCTGTTTTCAGGATTTCTTTTTGGCATAGCTGAAAGAGGTCTTACCATTTGTTTTTCCAAATTTATAAACACTTATTGGCTTCCTGAAACTACTGTATTTTATGCCCTGTCCCCAAAATATCCTTTCTTGCAGTCTGAAACCATGGATACAATTAAAAGCTACAAAAGCATGAACTATAGGGCCAGGCAACATGTCTCAGGTGGGTCAACAAATCTTCTCCTTAGTTGTTTTCAAAAGAATTAAATGAGAAGTCAGCTTGCTATTCAATAAGACCCAAGCATCTATCAATGATTGCATGTCCCTGTCCCCTCATAAGCATTTTAAAGCATTTTAAGATAAAAATGGTAAGTCACTGCAGCTCAGAGCTCTGTTTGCCAGGATTAACAACTCTGCCTCATTCCCCCAAGTAAAAAGACAAAATGAGGCAGTAGTAAACATCCTATGACATTAGAAAACAGGGAGAAGAACTGCAGCATTTTGCATAAATTGGATGTTTCATGATTGGCATATCACAAACGTTGTCTGGATGTATAAGCATGTCCATGAGAGCCATTTGGTAAAGATAGTGATGCAACTAATATACTCATTGGCCAATGAGTTGTCTACTTCTGCCCTGCAGTATAAATATATGCAGTTCAGATGTGTGCCATGATATATGTAGACATCTGTGCTTCCTATAATGCAATGCTTTAAGTTAGAGCTAAGTTAGAGTTAAGTTAGATACATTTGTTTCAAAGGGTTTGCTATTCATTCCTGTCTGAGGAACTTTGATTTATGTAGCAAAATAACAACTGGGGGCTATACATTTATAGTATCGAAGAACTTTTCAATTATTTGTCCATTTCGTCCATGAGCCACCCACTCTTCTGCTAGGACACTAGATAAAGCAAGAAAAAATGTATTAATGAATAACCTGTGTCGAAGTATCCAACCAAGACAAGTAGTAAAGCATTTTCAGATTAGTAACATTGTGTTAGTAACTCTGTCATTGTTTCTTCTCCACTGATTATTTATATGTGGAACATAAATAAGATGTTCACATCAACACACCAATATTAGAGCACGGTCTGCTTTTAAAACATTTTTTCAAAATTCTGGTAAGCTCTCTCATTTTTCTTCCTGATTTTATCTGGAGCGAAGAGACTACAATGTCCCCAGAAATAAAGTGCCACAAAGTTTTTGTATTCAGTTACTGTTTTGGGTAGCAATAGAACCAAGGGATAGAACTAATAGCTGACAGCATTAGCAAGATTAAACTGCTCATGTCAAAAAGTTAAGCAACACCAGACATATTTCTAGACTAGGAAGAAATTTTACAGCGGTAATTAGATAAGGAATAAAGATATCAGCAAATTATTTTCATAGTGCTGAAAGAAACAAACACACACACACACACACAAATTGGACCATCAGGTCAAGATTTTATCTCAGGCCATGACATGAGTCAAAATAATATATGTATCTTCATTGAATCCCAAATAGGGTTCAGTAGTATCAGGTATTGATTAAAACTGACTTTTTTAATCAATTGCTGTCCGTGTATTGTGATGCTGTGCAACTGCCTATGGCTACACTACTGATTGGGAAATTGGTAATTCATGAAATGATAATCATTTTCTCAATGTTTAAAATATCGCTTAGTGCTTTGTAGCACATTATTTACTGTATTTGTAAAAAAAAATGTATTTTTCAAACCAAATCAAATCAAACCAAAATCACTAGGTAAAGAGGCACATTTTCACATTCATGATGGCTAGCTAGAAAGAGATATATGCTACTTTTTCTTCCATCTTTTTCTTCCCTGTAGTTGTGGCTTGGGCTTCCTTTTTTTTATTGCCATCTGCTTCTCTCAGATGATCCATTTTTTGTTTCAGGAAGTTCTGAAACTTCTGTAGCCTGCACTCTTTTGGTCTCATTTCATTAAATTCTTTCCTCAGTAAAGAGACTCAATGGACTAACATGGATACCCTCACCGGGATGGCAATGATAATAATGATTTTAGTCAGGGGGTCCCACCTTGGCTATTCTAAGGCCTGCGGATTTCAACTCCAATAAATGCAGGCTGAGGAATTCTGGGACTTGAAATCCACAAGTCCTACCTAAAGTGACCAAGGTTGGACACCTCTGGTTTAGATTTATCAATCTAAAATTATGAGGTTTTTTTCTATCAATCTATCTATCTATCTATCTATCTATCCATCCATCCATCCATCCATCCATCTATCTAATGTATATGCCACCTCTTTCCGAGGACTCGGGGTGGCTTATAACATATAAAGAAACAATATAAAAATCCTAAATCCAATTAATTTAACTAATTAATCTAAAAACCCTAATAACATTAAAAATCACTTATTCCCATTCAAACAACAAACATATGTTATGTTTGTTGGCCAGAGGGCTAGAGTCTACAGGCATAGATGAGTCTTCAGACTCTTGCGAAAGGCGAGGAGGGTGGGGGCAGTACAAATCTCTGTGGGGAGCTGATTCCAGAGGGCAGGGAACCCCACAGAGAAGGCTCTTCCCCTAGGTCAGTGATGGCAAACCTTTTTTTCCTCAGGTTCCGAAAGAGCATGTGCGTGCGTTATCACACATTCATGAGTGCCCATACCCAGAATTCAATGCCTGGAGAAGGCGAAACAGCTTCCCCTAACCCCCGGAGTCCTTCTAGAGGAGGGAAATGGGCTGTTTCCCAACTTCTGGTGGGCTCAGTAGGTTCATGTTTTACCCTCCCCAGGCTCCAAAGGCTTCCCTGGAGCTGGGGAAGGGTAAAACTGCCCTCCCTCATCCTCCCAGAGACTCTCTGTAAGCCAAAAATGCCCTGCCAGAGCCTCTGTGTGAGCCAAATATCAGCTGGCCAGCACACACATGCAAATTGGAGCTAAGCTAGGACAACAGCTAGCATGCCCGCAGATATGGCTCCGCGTGCCCCCTGTGGTACCCATAGCATAGGTTCGCCATCACTGACCTAGGTCCTGCCAAGCGACATTATCTAGTTAATGGGACCTGGAGAAGGCCGACTCTGTGGGACCTAACTGGTCGCTGGGACTATGATTAATTCAAGCTACTTTGTAATCTGGTTTCTTCATTCAACAAGTTACAAGCAACGAAGTAACTTTTCAGGCAGAGTTGGGACAGAAAGTGCTCGGCGACTCTGCATGAGGGCAAGAACAGTCCAGAGTCCTTAACAATCGCTTTGCAAATCACAGGAGCCGGCCAGGCTTAATGCACCCGCTGTCGGGCGTGTTAAATCTTTCTTCCTCCGGTTCTCCTTCCCTCGGGTGAACAACCATCTGGGAGGCCGCTGCAAGCCTTCGGCACGTTGCCGGCTAGGTTTCACCACAGCACGTTGGCTTCGAAAGGTTTCGGCACCCTCGACCGCGCTCGCCCCCTCGACGCTGTCAGCCATATTGACGCGGCCAGCCGGGGAGGGGCCGGGAAAGGCCCGCCCAGAGAAAGAGCCAAAGCTGCTGGAGCAAGCCGCGCTGCCAGCAAAAGCCGCTCGAGCCGCTCGGAAGGAGAGGACGCGCCGCCGAGGTAAGGCCGCGCCGAGCCGACCTTCTCTCCGCAGGTCGCCTTTGCGTTGGCGGGAAAAGGGTGGGGAGGGGGGAACCACAGGTGGGGCCTCCCGAAAGATCCGAAACAGTTTCGGGAAGCTCTCGGCTTCCCGAGGCGGGAAAGGAGGAAGAAACGCCGGTGGTGGGGGCGGTGGGTGGGGGACGGACACGGCTTTGGCCACAGGTGCCGCGGCGGGGGATTCCCACGCTGCACTTCTCTCTCTCACACACACGGGGAATTTGGAGTGGTGGGTTTTTTTTTCATTTTCGAGGCGGGATTTGCGCCTTCTCTTTTTCTCCCCTCACAGCCTCACTTCGGAGTTTGGGACAAATAAACTTCGCGCTTGGCTTCCCGGAGGATTGCGGAAGGGAGAAGCAGCCTCTCCCTCCGCGTCCCACGGGGAGTTCAAGGAAACTTCTACCTCAGGAAGCGGGGAAAAGATTGAAATCTGGGGGGGGGGGTTCCCCCAAGAGGAAAGCCCCTCTTGCTTTAGGAAGAGCCGCCTCTATGCCGTTTGGATGGCGTCGCGCTTGTCTTCGGGTCCGGCTTTTTTCAGAGCGCGTTTTATACCGGCGGCGAATTAGGAGCGAGCGTTTTCATCCAGTTACTTGAGAGAACTGTGCTCCCAAAAAATAATTTGAAATCTCTTTTTTTTCCCGAGCGCGGGAATGCGAATTCTGAACTTCCCTGTACGTGAACCCTGCCAGTAATAAAAAGGAGGCCGTTTGTGTCCTTTGGGGGGGGGGGGGGGGGCGTTGAACGAAAGGATCTCTTCCCCCCCCCCCCAAAAAAAATTGAGTCACTGAGAAAGACTTGTGGGTTGCATCGGACCTACATTATCAGAAAATGCCTCCTTTCAAAGCAGTCGGGCACCAGAGAACAATTACTGATCCCCCCCACACACACACACATACACAATCCTCCCCAGGGTTAAGATCGACCCCTTCTCGTGTTTTAAGTCCTATGTGTGGGAACGGGCGCCTGCAGCTTTGCTTAGTGCGGAATAGTCCTAATCGGATTGCAGCCATTGTCTTCTAAAAGGGAGCCGACTTGGAGAAATACGAGCTATTCAACTGGTGGCCTGAGAGGCTTAAGCACAAGTTTTCCTTCCGAGGGGGTTTCGTTGATTCTCTTGTTGCTGGGATACTGGCTTTAGATATCAGCCCCAAGAGAGTCCCCTCTCTCTCCCTCTCTTTCTCAAGAATCTTGAAATTATAGCTGCTCTTATGGGTGTGGCTGGCGAAATGACCTTCTCTACTTACAATTGGACTCTTCTCCCCCCCCCCCCCTTCCTACTGGGTGTGGCTGCTGGTTCTGTTTCTTTGCAAAGTGGTGGTGTTACTAGGTAATTATTGGTCATGAGTGAATCATTTTTTGCTTACTTAACCTGCCTAAAGCTCCTTAACTATGTCATGTGTCTTGAGTTGGTCTTCCTTGTACCTCATTCTACCAGATCTCCTGGAAGCAAAGAAAGGATATCTATAAACTACTGTATGAATATTTGGTCTTGGATCAACAGGAAAACCTCAGGAACCAAAAATGCCGAAGCCGGTAAGTTAAAAGCAAAAAGAGCTTTACTTTGTTGTGTGATGTTCGTTCCATTAAAGTTCCTTTTAGTGTGAGTTGTAGAAATTATCCATTTATAAACCTGCACTTGCCTGTAAGGTGTTCTTTAGGGGCCTTCTGAGTCTAAAAATGCAAAGAAATGCATAATCTTTGATTAAAATTTAATGAAATTATACTGTTTGTTGTGGGGTTTTATCTCCTGATTCAGAATCTATTCCATTTTAATTGGAGTAAACCCCTTTAACATTATAAAGCAACTCTGATTTGACAGGTATAAAATTGTCATTAAAGAAAACAGCTACAAAGGTTTGGATGGCATATCGTAGATATGAGACTAAATAGATTAAACTATACAAATGCAATCCCATTTGATATAAATCTGACACATTTTGTGCTTGTACATTGTCAGGGCTAGGTCTTAAGTAAAACTAACCAGTAATGTTGTATGAAATCTAAATTTCTCTTGTGTGGTTATTAATGTGGAAAAAACTGATTGAGGTTCTGACCAGTGACATAGAGGTTTTTTTTAAAAAGGTACATTTTGGCAATAATAACTAGCAGTTTCTACACAGGCTGGCTGCAGTGCTTTGATACAGTAAAAGGGAATGGGACACTTTCAGCTTTCTTACTAATCTTTTCTCTCAACTTCCAATTTCTTGAGTATCACTGTTAGCACCATTTTGCAGACTGTGCTTGAAGAATAAGTTCCTTATTTGTCTACTCAATTTTCTTCATGCCATTACTTGGCCAATGTGCATGTTTAATATTTTAGTTTACTAGAACATGAATATTACCACCTATGAATGGACTACTTATTGCAACTATAATAAAATATATTGTTGTCCTAAGGCTTGCATTGGCTTCCTGTTGTCTGTTAAAATGTAAAGATAAATAAGGACACCAAGCCATATAATTATCCTGAATTCTGCATAGCTTTTATGCATGCTCAAGTCTTGTGTTCACCATATGAATGTAAATTTCTTCAGAAAATTAAAGTTGGGTCCTTTTAAAAAAAGTTGATGTGAAGGAAGTCCGCTGTTTCAGATAAGAAATTGAGAAAGTCATGTGTTTTATCAATTTCTTCTGTGATTCTTCTCTCTATATTGGAATGCTTTTTCCTTTGTCTTTGGTGAGGTGGGTTGTGTTATATTGTTTATTCTTTGGACCCAAGATTGCAGATATTGATTATGCAAGATAGGATTCCTCTGAGAAAATCAGGACCTTGCTTTCTCTCTCCAGCACCCTGTTGCACTAATTCACACTAATTATATCTGGCATGCTCTTTCCTAAGTAGCTATTGTTCTTTATTGATTGACAGGAGAGAAGAGCCTTTGTGCCTTTGACCATGTTTTTCTCTATTTATTTGGGCAATGGGGAGTTTTGGTGGGGGGGAGTCCCGCCTTTTCCCCAAAATTAAATTTAAAGACTTACTTTGTGCTCCCTAAATGATATCAATTAATTCAGCATACTATTATAAAGGATTCAACTATTAAAGCATTTCTTTTCAGCCCAGTAATAGGTACTAGAATATCTCTTCTTGCATCAAATGTCATTCAATTTTTATTTTCGTTTAGAAATTGTCTCATTTAATAGGATTTGCTGAATAGCTGAACTAAGAATTCTAGCTTATTCAGAAAATTTAAAGTACTTATTTATTTATTTATTTATTTATTTATTTATTTATTTATTTATTTATTTATTATTTGAATAGAACAGAATTCATTATTGGCCAAGTGTGATTGGACACACAAAGAATTTGTCTTGGTGCATATGCTCTCAGTGTACATAAAAGAAAAAGATACATTTGTCAAGAATCATGTGGTATAACACTTAACAATTGTCATAGGGGTCAAATAAGCAGTCAAGAAATAATCAATATTAATAAAAATCTTAGGATACAATCAACAAGTTACAGTCATACAGTCCTAAGTGGGAGGAAAAGGATGATGGGGATGATGAGAAAAACAAATAGAAATAGAAGTGCAGACTTAGCAAAAAGTTTGACAGTGTTGAGGGAATTATTTGTTTAGTAGAGTGATGGCATTTGGGGAAAAACTGTTCTTTGTCTAGTTGTCTTGGTGTGCAGTGCTGTGTAGCGACGTTTTGAGGGTAGGAGTTTGGGTTTCTAGGCCGCCTTTCTCCGTAGACTCAGGCCAGCTTACAAACAGAAATAAATACAAATGGAACATGTTAGAAACCAAAACTTAAAATCTAATCTAAAACTCCAATTAACTCTGACATTTTTCTTTAAAAATTATATCCAACTGCTTTTATGCACAAAAAGTTGAAAGTAATATGTGCAAAGTGATCTGATCCATGTTTAGTACACTGTAAGCCATTTCTTGTCCTGAAAGATTAACTTCTGGAAGGTTGCCAGGCTAACCCAGGAATGGCTGGATAGTCATAGTCCAGAACAAGAATGGAACATTCTGTAAAATTCCTCAGAAGTTTGATCTTGGAGTAGAATGTTTTGAACAGGTAGTCCTCAATTTAAGACCGTAACGGAGCCTTTCCATTATATAAGTCTTAAAATGAGTTGGTCACATGACCAACCCAATAATATGACCAACCCAAAAACCAGACCTTTTTGTAATGACCATTACATTAAGACACCAATTGTAAAGTGGTCATTGGGGTCATTAAGAATGGCACAGTAGCTAAAATCTTTGCTATTGACACAGTTTCTCCCAAAAAATGGAAGTGGCAATTTTCAGAGAAAGGTTTATTAAATCTGGCCATGTGACTGTGGGACACTGCAGATGACCAGAAGTGTGGCTGTGATGCAAAAACCCAAAAGTACCACTGGGAAAACAGCCACTGAACAGGTCATAAGCAGCCCCGTGTAACTTCAGAGGGTCTCAAGTCAAAGACAGCCTTTAAAAAAAAACAACTCCCCGGAAGGTATTTCTCATCCTGTAGTTCAAATTGTAAACTTTTTTTATATAGACGCAGATTAACAGGAGTGGTTGTTGTAGTTCCCCTTATGACCTTGGACTATGCATTTGCACTGGATGGCTGCTGTCCTGAATTACTTTTCCACAAGTCACGTGGAAGCCAAGAATGTGCTTCTCCGGCAAAATTGGTATCTGAAAAGCTGTTTAATAATGAACTTGGAATTAGAGTTTGTTAGCTTCACAAAAGTAGGTTTCTTCCAAGAAGATATTGCAGTATTTGTCTGTGTGGTTAAGGCTAAAGGAGCTGTTATTGCACAACCATGATATCTGTCTGTGCAATGGATTGCTGAAATGTTTCTATTAACTGAATAGTTCTATTAAACATGAGCTGCACTCGCTGCCGATTGGTCTTCGAATGCAATTCAAGGTGTTGGTTATTACCTATAAAGCCCTACATTGGACCACATTACCGTATTTTTCAGAGTATGAGATGCACCTTAGTTTTTGGAGAGGAAAATAGGGAAAAGAATCTGCTTACCAGGTATTCATCTGG
Organism: Erythrolamprus reginae; assembly: GCF_031021105.1. Lineage (NCBI taxonomy): Eukaryota > Metazoa > Chordata > Lepidosauria > Squamata > Dipsadidae > Erythrolamprus > Erythrolamprus reginae. The sequence goes on along the minus strand of NC_091950.1, from coordinate 326,283,966 downwards.
CTAGCATCCTTAGTCTGGTCAGCTTCAGCACATTAATTTATCCTCTGGTTAAGGGCTTTTTTTTTTTTATTCTGAGAGAGTAACAGTGAAAGAGCTTGTAAGCCAGCAAGAACTGGGAACATCATTAGCACCTGGAAAGAAACAGTCAGAGCAAATAGAGCAATGGAAAAAACCCAAATAGGGCTTGGAAAAAATTCTTCTTGGCAGAGAGTAACAATGAAAGAGCTTGCAAGCCAGTAAGAGCTGGGAACATTGTTAGCACCTAGTTAGGGCTAGGGGGAGGGGGGGGAAAGCTACGTTCAGAGTATAAGACGCGCCCTGATTATCAGCCTCTTAGGGAGGAAAAAGGTGCGTCCGCAGGAATCCCAGTGACCAATAAGGTCTCACAGAGTTGGCCTTCTCCAGGTCTCATCGACTAAACAATGTCGTTTGGCAAGCTCCAGGGGAAGAGCCTTCTCTGTGGTGGCCCCGGCCCTCTGGAATCAACTCCCCCTGGAGATTAGAACAGCCCCCACCCTCCTTGTCTTTCGCAAATTACTCAAGACCCACCTATATCGCCAGGCATGGAGGAACTGACACACCTCCCCCAGGCTTTTACATTTTATGTTTGGTATGTATGTGTTGTATGGTTTTAATTGTTGGGGTTTCATATATCTTTTCTTTTAATATTAGATTTGTTCACTGTTATATTGTTTTTATTGTTGTTGTGGGCCGCCCCGAGTCTTTGGAGAGGGGCGGCATACAAATCTAATAAATTGAAATTGAATTGAATTGAGTCTTATACACTGAAAAATACGATATTTACGGGACCGTCTTCTGCCTCGCATGTCCCAGTGACCAGTTAGGTTGCACAGAATCGGCCTCCTTTAGGTCCCGTCGGCCAAGCAGTGCCGACTGGCGGGTCTGCGGGGGAGAGCCCTCTCTATTGCGATTCCGGTCCTCTAGAACCAACTCCTGCTGGAGATTCGTACTGCCCTCACTCTCCTCACCTTTCAAAAGCCGTTAAAAACACATCTTGGCCAGCAGGCCTGGAGACCATCGGCGATAGTTCCACTCTGGCCGTTAGTATGAATGAGGGATGATTGATTATTTTTACATTGGGTTTTACCTATTTTTTTTCTAATGATTTAATTGTATTCTATTTTTACTTGTCTTTATACCCTTGTAAGCCGCCCCGAGTCCACAAGGAGAAGGGCAGCCTAAAAATCTAATAAATAAATAAATAAATAGATAAATAAATAAACTTTCCACAGAACGCATATTCATTTTTTGTAATGTTAGGGTTGGGGCTGGAGATCCAGGGGTCCATAGTTACTGTTATTCTATGAATTGGTGTAGAGAGATGCTCAAATATCGTACTGTTCAAACTGCATTCTCATTATCCTAGCCTGGGATTATTGTAACTTTTGCTCTCTGTGACAAATCTACAGAACACTCTTCTTCTTAGGATTCTGATTTCCATGGCCACTTTAAATGTAGGGGGAAGTTTAAAAAGCAAAGAAAAAAATATATTAGACCAGTGACGGCAAAACTTTTTTCACTCAGGTGGCGAAAGAGCATGGGCATGCACTATCACTCATGCCCACACCCATAATTCTATGTCTGGGGAGGGTGAAAACATCTTCTCTCGCCCCCCCGGAAGCCCCCTGGAGACCGGAAACACCCTGTTTCCCAATTTCTGGTGGGCCCAATAGGCTCATGTTTTGCCCTTCCCAGGCTCCAAAGGCTTCCCTGGAGCTGGGGGAGGGTAAAAACATCCTCCCCCATCCCCTCCGGAGGCTCTCTAGAAGCCAAAAATGGCCTTCCAGAGCCTCTGGCTGAGCCAAAAATCAGCTAGCTGGCACACACATACGGTGAGATACGAGCTGGAATGCTAAATTGCACTCGCTGTCATGGCTCGTAAGTTCTTGCGGGGCCAGCTTGATTTTGCTGGAGGTAGCAAAATCATGCATGGAGCCGCAGGTGCGCCGGTGTTTCGGTTATGGTTTTTTGCTTCCATGCATGCCGAAACACGGGCACACCTGTGGCTCCATGCACCATTTTGCTACCTCCACAGGTGCAGCAGCAAAATCGCTCTGGCCCCGCAAGAACTTATGAGCCATGGAGGTGAGTGCAATTTAGCATTCCGGCTTGTAGCCCACCGCTGGCAACGCCTCATGTTCCCTCAGATATGGCTCCATGTATCTCTTCTCGGCCTTTTGGCTAAGTTCAAGTATAGATAGGGCTCTGCATGTCACCACTGCTATAGGAGAACTAGAGTCCCAATGTTAAGAATAACTGTGAAACATTTACTTCTGACAAGCACACTAGTTATGTAACTCTGAAAACCTATATTAGCTATATTTGTATTAGCAAACAAAAAGGCCAGCATGGAGAGAAAGGGCCTGACTGATACCTTAAAAATAACCATGGGCCACAAAGGAACACCTGGTGCATTGATCAGCTGTTCAATGGTCCAATCAATGCAGCCTGGAAGCATTGCAGGTGCACAGCAACTTGTCTTTTGGGGCAGAGATGGCAGCAGGTTATTCTGGCAGCAACAATGTTTAGTGGCTGGGACTTAAAGGAAAACACCAGTGAGCCACAAAAGGCTGCTAGGAAGGCCATAGTACAGTGATGGAGAACCTTTTTCCCCTCGGGTGCTGAAAGAGTGTGTGCGCACTATGGCACATGCACGAGTGCCCACACCCATAATTCAATGCCTGGGGATGGTGAAAACAGCTTCCCTGCCCACCCTGAGGTCCTCGGGAGGCTGGAAATAGTCTGTTTCCCATTTCTGGTAGGGCCAGTAGGCTCGTGTTTCGCCCTCCCCAGGGCCCAAAGACTTCCCTGGAGCCAGGGGAGGGTAAAAACTCTCTAAAAGCCAAAAACACCCTTCCAGAGCCTCTGTGCCAGCCAAAAACCAGCTGATTGGCACACACATGCACATTGGAGCTGAGATTGGCAAAGGCTCACGTGCCAGCAGATATGGTTCCATGTGCCACATGTGGCACCTGTGCCATAGGTTTGCCATCACAGCCATAGTATCTGCAGGCCTCTAATACCGTGTACAAAACTTGCTAATGTTAAGAAAATCAGGTCAGGAAAGTTGAAGTAAAAGTGTCTGATACTTAGGAGAATTTTGCTAGTACAATTTCTACTTTTTAAAAAAAGGATATTTGCAGACATGAAATGGATGCAAAGATAAAGCTCTTTGACCTAAAACATAAAATAGCTAATTGATAGGGTGAAGATATAATAGTTCTATGGATTCTTTACAGCTCATTGTTATATGGCTTTTTTGTAGGTAGAGCATATATCCACAGGTTCAGTAAGCCTGGCCTATGGAGATTGTAATAATTAAAGTTACCAGTATGACTTGAGAAAATGGATGATAAATATGCTTTCACCACTGCTGCTTTTTGTGTTTTCACAAAAGAAGGAAATTGTATAGTTAGCAAGTTAGCACCTTAACTTTGAGAGACAAAAAAAAGTTAAGGTGCTAAGGTTTGGGGTATTTTATTTTTTAGAAGGCCTGAGGATTCCATTTGTCTTTTCTTCCTTTTTAAAATCTTGCATTTATTAATTTTGTTCAAGTTCTAATTTCATTGCCAAGTCTAAAGTATTTAGTATGCTTTATTTCTTAAGCAATCTTCTACAAATCTTTATTTCCATGTTACAAAAAATTAGCAAAGGGGTCTTTTCTGCAATTATAGTTTAGAAATTATGGATTAGCAGTTAGGAAGTTAATGTGATACGGAGGAAACCATGGTTTTAAAAGACCACACAATATAGGAAGCCAACCAACATACTCAAGTTATAACATTAGATATTATCCTTAAGTTATTGAAATCAAAACTAACATTGCCAGTTCTTTTAATGCTGCAGTTAATTGCTGCAACGATTAGGAGTTCTGATTGTTAACATATGTGGATTTTATTTGGTTGGGAGGAGTGATAAGGGTCTTAAGATACAGCTCTTAAAAATTATTCATCGTGTGGATAAATCAGTTAGAGAGCTTTGTTTTCTCAACTTTCTCTATGAACATATTCTTTATAAATCTTCAGTTGATCATTGTGAGAAATAAGTTACTGGATTATATAGATCTTTGCTCTGATCCAGAGGATAGTTTTTGTAGGCCTGCCAATAAATTTATAGAAGGTTTATAATTGATGCATTTTTCTTATTATTTATTGAAACATAGTGAATAGAGGTTATTTTCCTAGCCTGAAATGTGAACTAGGAGTAATTTATTTTGATGTTTTTTATAGCCATAAATCGAGTTAATGTTGAATTCAGTATAAGTATTAGCACTTTTTCAAGTTCAGTTCCTGTACCTTTAAATATGCTCTTGCTGTTTTTTCTGCTGCCATCCTATATTTTCATTGCTCCTTCACCTCTTGATCCTGAACAGTCTGCACTGATAAAAAGCAACTGCCCTCCTCTGCAATCAGAGGCTTTCTACACTTCTCAATCAAGCAGCATAAAGTGGTACAGTGAATTTGCTAATCAGGCTTTGTGATAGGGTTCTGTTTCAATATGACCTCCTGGACTTTATGTCTAAGTTACACAAGAATGTTCTGTGGGCTGAGGAAAAGTTCCTTCATCTAATCAACAAAAGCTGCTTACAGTACGTCCTTAACCCGTGCCCGAGTTAGATTGGTCACCTGACATTTAAAAAAAGTTTTTTCCCAGACTTCCCCCTCCCCCCCCCTTTCTGCTGATAATTAATGCTGGGAAGCCGGAAGCCTGACGTGTTCCGAAATGTATTGTAAAAGGAGACAAGAGGCACTGATTTTTCTATTAGGAATGTAAGGATAGTACTAAGATTTGTGAGATTGGCTGAGTACTTCATACTGTCCAGGCTCAGCTTTCTACCTAACTAGTAATTAAGCAGTTCTTTGACAGAATAATTTAAAAAGGAAAAGAACCATCATAGGGGATTACCCTGTTTTAAACGCATTAGTCACCTTCTTATTTCAGTAGAGAAAAGATGGGGATCATTTATCTTTTTCCTCAAGTTCTCTTGTTCCTATCCAGTAGTTAGATAGGTAACCTAGAACCATTACAAACACCCTACAGGTTTTTTTAAGATTGCCCTAAAGAAAATGGGTTATCTTAGATCAGGGGTAGGCAAAGTTGGCTCTTCTATGACTTGTGGACTTCAACTCCCAGAATTCCTGAGTTAGCATGATTGGCTCAGGAATTCTGGGAGTTGAAGTCCACATGTCATAGAAGAGCCAACTTTGCCTACCCTTGTCTTAGATTAACATAGCATGTCATTTTTGTTAAGAGAGAGAACCTTTGGAGTACATATCCCACCGATCTATTTTTGAAAGTTGAAGAGTTGCTTACATCAGTGTTTCCCAACCTTGGCAACTTGAAGATATCTGGACTTCAACTCCCAGAATTCCCCAGCCAGATATCTTCAAGTTGCCAAGGTTGGGAAACACTGGTCTAGTTTATATAGGCCTTCTATTCACCGTAGCCAGGAATTCTGGGAGTTGAAGTCCAGATATCTTCAAGTTGTCAAAGGTTGGGAAACACTGGCTTACATCATTGGTGGGCTATTACCAGTTTTCCCCAGATTGGGGTAAATTGATAGTGGTGGTATCAAAGCTCCGATACCTGCCCGACTGTCTCTGCGCATGTACAGAAGTGTGCGTACACACTCCCAATAGCGAACTGGAATTTGAAGCCCACTACTGGCTTACATATAGCAGCAGGCCTCAACTCACTGCAAAATAAACATTGATTCTTGAGCTTATTTTTTTTCCTGAATTACTATGTAAGCCATCCTATGATGCTATGAGTCTATGAGCTGTGGTTACGCAGTGGTTAAAATGCAGTATTGCAGGCTGACTCTGCTGATTGCCAGCAATTTGACCCTGAGCAACTCAAGGTTGACTCAGCCTTCCATCCTTATGAGGACCCAGATTGTCAGGGGCAATATGCTGATTCTGTAAACCGGTTTGAGAGAGCTATAAAGCACTGTGAAGCAATATATAAGTCTAAGTGCTATTCCAATTCTTATTATGTAGCTATATTAAACCATAGGCTGAAGGGTAAGATTCTTAATGCATCCTTGGGCTAGTCGTTAATGATTGGATATACTGCATTCAATATTTATTGAATAGCTTTAAATTTGGTCTTAAGCCTATTCTAAAGCATAAAGCTAGAAAAAGTCAGATTTAAAAGTAAGTAATTGGTGACAAAAAATGAAATATAGATATGATCATTACATGGTTTTCCTGGTTTTTTTTCAATTGCAAACTGTTCTTTATTATCTTGTCTGTCTTCTAGGAACTGGAGGTATTATATTATACAGAGAAATGGAATGGTGGAAGTTTACACCAAGCTTCTGTAGCATCGAATTTGCATTTTTTATGAATTATGCAAATTAGGGAATGTGTGTAATCTCCTGTTTTACAGAAATGATTCTGCTAGTTGAGGATGTAACAAGAACTCTTAGGCTTCACAGACAATTTGTTTACATACAGCCACTTAAAATTTTTGAGTTTCAATTGATATCAGGAATACACGTAAGAGAAAGCAGTTTTACTTAAAGAATATGAAAGCTGAGTTTTTGAGTCGAGAAACACAAAATAATGATATTCAAAATAATACAAGCTTTTTCTACATTTCTATTGAATTGTGGGTGGCATTCAATACTATTTATATTCTTAGATGTTGGACGATAATTGAATTTCAGATAAAAGGGAAACAGGAAAGAATGTAGAAAAGGCCTTTTTTCCCTCTCTTGCTTTGTTTTTGGGACTTGTGCTGGAGCGTGATTACATTGTTAAAGATTAGCCATGTGTATCTTTATGTGCATGTAAGTTACTATTACTTTGAAATAAACAGCAAGTTGGAATGGGATAGGAAGGCATATTAATCAATCCTATAGCCCCAGTAGCTAACTTGTAGTGTTATTAATTCAGCAAATCTAAGTAGAACTAAGGGCTAAGCTACAGAAAATATAAAACTTCATAGAATTATTAATAGTAACAGTTATCTCATTAGATTGAATAATAATCTAATTAATTCCAGTTTAAATTAACATATTGTATTAAGGGCAAATTTTTAAAATTCTCATACCCTTAACAAAATATAGATTTCATTCTTGATCAGCATTTGGCCCATCATACTAATTGATTCTTGAATGATACCATGAATGAGACATATTTTAAAATATCAACATATTTCTTAAAACACTAATTTGGTCATACAAAAATCATAACGTCAGCCTCAAACCTATCCAGATATACCTTCCCCCTGAGTATTAAAATTGCATTGTTGGGATAGGAAGAAGAAAATCCCCCGACTTATCTAGAAAGGGAAGGGAGAGGAGAGGAAATTTCTCATAATTGATGTTCAGGCAGGTGAGTATAATTCTAAGCACCTTCTAAAGTAGGGGTGACAAACGTGTGGCCCACGGGCCAAATGCATAATGTACTGGCCATGCCCAGTTTAGCGAAGGGGGAGAAATCAGGATACTTCATGTGACTATGCAAGTTTGACAACCCTGTTCTAAAGGAACACTACAATAGTTATTTTGGGCTGGTTATTGAAGTAGTAGATAAAATGTGGTGTTAACATCTTTATATTATTTGTGTTGCATTACATTTTATATTTTAGGATCTGTTGAAGCATTAACAAAATCTTAGGAAAATAGATCCAGTAGAATGGTTAAGGAAAACTGAACAGTTGATTGTGATACCAAAAAGAAATGTAGATGTTCTGGAACATGTAAATTGTGTTTGAAAACGATGCTACATTAGTGTCTCCCAATATTCCGTTTTTAGCAAGCCTGACTTCAAACAAAAATTTCATCAGTATAATCTCAACATGCAACCCTGTCCCTCCAGATCTTCTCCTTTCTTGTTATAGTTACCTTTTTAATCAATATTTAATTTTCTACCTGTATTTTTCTGGCTAGTGAACCAGTTGGCTTACTTTGGATTTATCATGTGGACATTATGGCTTATGTACCATTTTATATGTATTTCTGTGTGTGTGTTTGTGTGTAAGCCAAATTGCTATGGTTTGTTTAGTACAATATGTAAAGATTAATACTATTTACAGCAGTGTTTCCCAACCTTGGCAACTTGGAGATATTTGGACTTCAACTCCCAGAATCCCCCAGCCAGCATTTGCTGGCTGGGGGATTCTGGGAGTTGAAGTCCAAATATCTCCGAGTTGCCAAGGTTGGGAAACATTGATTTACAGTTTGTCAGTTCACAAGTAAACTGGCCTTACTGTGACCTAGCCATCTTTTTGTTGATTTCACGAAGAAGATTCTATTCTGTGAATTCAGATCAGAGAAGGGAGAGTTGATCTTTGGGACAAAATGTGAATTTTTAAAAACACAATTTTTAACTTGTATAATAACACAAATTATATTTCTGGAAACAAGAGTACTCATGAAAAGAAAGTTTGTTGTTTTTCTTTTAGTGTCACCTGAAAAACCAACTTCTTTGGTCTATTTCCAGTATTTAGTAGATACAGAAATTGCTCGCCTTTCTTGCTGCAAAGATAAGCATGTAAGCTTTTGAAAATTAGAACTATTAAGGCTGAGCAACTGTTTTGTACCATCTTCATAAAAAAAAAGCCTTAAGTGCCAATTTGCATACAGCTGTTAAAATCTGCTTGGGAGGACATTTGCTACAACTGCTGCTTTTCTCTTTGTTCTTTTCGGTCTCTGCAGCATAGAAACATGAATCATTTGTCACCCTAATTGGACAGTGATAACCCAATCAGCGTAAATATATGCAGCATAATTCAACCACAATTGCTTTAATTGCTTATGTTTTGTAGTGAGTCCTGCAACCAAGTTTAGCCCTACTTTTGTGAATCAAGGCCCAATAACCAAAAGAGACTGTTATCCTCTTTTCTAAACTGTACAGTATATATTCGAACTTTATCCCAAAGAATTGGAGGATTAACTAATGAAGAGAAATTATTCTTGCGTAAGGATGTGGTGTTGGATGTCGCCCATTATCTGAAACAGTGCAACCGTGTCAACAACAATTTTAAAAAGTGGGAAACTCTTAAGAACTCTTCTGTCCTATCCTTTTCAAAATGGCACAAATGCTGCAGCTGTCACAAGTATAAGTAAGAGGAATAATAAATGCAGGAATTAATTGAGCCATATAAAAATTTTGCTGAGAGGAAGTAGAAAGCTTGATGGCAGCTTTCAGAAAAAAGTGAGCTGCTTATTTTAAACAGAAACCCAATAGGAAATAAAAATACATTTTAATTGTATTCTGGACATTATTATGTAATATTTTAAATAAATCCTTAAGCCGGTCTTCTACAACTTGTTGCCTCGCCTTATAGATATTTTAGTCTAATTCTTATAGTTAACAGGGGTTTTTTTTGTTTTTGCTTATTGTGCTACAATTTCAGACCGTTTGTTTACTTTTTCAAAAGATTAAAGTAATGCAGCTTGAAACTAGACAGTATATAGCATTTTCTCTTCTAGATTTTATGATAGTTTAAGTTACAATGTATAAGAAATGTAAAAGGTTTAAACAGCTTTGGCAGCCCAGGGCTAAACAAGATCAGGGTTTTTAAGCTGTAAAGATCAAAGTTCAAACTGTAGTTTGTGACTTTACACTCGTATCACTTGTTTTCTGCTGACAACAGAACACAGCATACACTTCTTCGGCTAAAAGATTTAGATTATTAAAATAGACTGAAGCAGCAAGGTTTTTTTAAAAAATAATTCCTTTTAAAATTTTGTGTTAATATGATTAAACATATAAAATCGTGAGATTGTGAGTAGATCACAAGAAGTATAGTAACGGTGCATAAAATATATAAAGGTGGAATTCTCAGTGAAAATAAAGAGAACGTTCTTCTCAAGTATAAAATTTGCAGTTATAGCATGAAGGTAGAGGAGAAGTGGGAAGCTCATTCACTCCGTTTCAGTGGGTGATCACTACCAAGACACATAGTTCAGTGCAAAGCCTTTGGAGGCATCTGGATAGGGCAAGTCCCACCTAATTTGGCTGTGTTTTTTTCCAAGCTTCCAAGCTAGAAATTCAGGAAGCAGCGCAAGAGCTGCTGATTTTTGTGCACCTCTTGCTTGGAGCTGGTCTGAAAAGGAAAAAAAGGGGCAGAGCTGCTTGTTTTCGGTGGCGGGCAAGTAGAGGGGATGGCCTCCCACTTGCAGTTGGGGTTCTGCAGGAGAACCACCGCCACCCCCACTTTCCAGCCACTGAGAACAAGCAGCGCTGCTACAGGAGCTGAGTCTGCGCCAAAGGAGCATCCAGTGCCAGGGTAAAAGATGTGCCGACCTGAAGGGAGACTTGCCAGGCCCAAAAACGGGCAACAGGGTGTGCCTTTGTGTGACACACTTGTGTGGTGATGGTGATGATGGGGGAGTGAGGGGATTGCGCATGCATTTCCAGGGGAGTTGTTGCAGGGGGGTCACATGCTTGTGGGGCAGGGCATGTGGGGGACATTGCATTATGGGTGTGGGCATGCATGCACATTACCCCCACATGCTCCCCCCCCTTTTGGCACACAACGGTGAAAAGGTTCGCCATCACTGGTCTATGCCATTTTATCCCTTCTTTCTATAGTTCTCAATATTCTTGGAATTTAAAGCACTGTTGAGATGAAATGGCTTTACAAATCTGCAGTAAGATTTGATAGTAGAGAATAATTTGTTATCCCTTAATATTATTATTATTGTTGTTATTTATTATTATTTATTAGATTTGTATGCCATCCCTCTCCGTACACTCGGGGTGATGCACAACAGTAATAGCACAATATATAACAAATCTAATAATTAAAAATCACTAAAAAAAACCTTATTTAAAAAAGAAACATACACACAAACATACCATGCATAAACTATAGGCCCAGGGGAAATGTCTCAGTTCCCCCATGCTTAGCGGCAGAGGTGGGGGCAGTTCTAATTTCCGGGGGGAGCTGATTCCAGAGGGTCCGGGCCACCACAGAGAAGGCTCTTCCCCTGGGACAAGTGTTTTTCTAATTTTCATTGTCCAATATTAGATAATATTCCTTAAATGAATATTAATTTATATAATAATATTTGCTTTCCTCAAATTTTTATCTGGCTTTGGTCAGCTTCCAGGAAATCAGAACTGGAAGGTGCTATTTTATGCCTCCCAGGTTTTTGTTAATAGCTGCCTGAGTTACATGTAAATTGCATGCAGAGCATCCAGGAAGGAGGCAGTAATAATAAAGTATTACAGGTAGTCCTTCACTTCCCAGTCATTTAACAAATGTTAAAAGTTGCAATGGGTTTGAAAAAAAGTTAGTTACAATCCAGTCTTGAAGTTGTCATTGCTGCACCACCGCAACAGTCACATGATCCCACTTCAGATATTTGGCAACCAGCTCTCATTTGTGACTTTTTTGTTTTGCCATTTTGCATTGGTAAGCTGAACTCAGACTTATGACCATGTGGTTCACTTAAGAATGTGGTGACTCGCTTAATAGGCATTGTACAATTGTAAAATTGAATCGGGTCACATGGTGACTAAGCTAGACTACAACAATGTACAGCCAAAATCCCAGGATCATTATAGTCATAAATCAAGGACTCCTGTACAGTATTCTCATACTTATTCTGTGTATTAGTGCAGAAATCTCCAACTTCTGGGCTATTCACCCACTAGTGGGCCATGAGCTGTTTGCAACCGGGCCGTAGAAATGGTGGTCAAGCGAATGCAAATCCCCACTTCCCATGAGCAAATTGAGCTGTGTGCATGCTTGCCAGCCACATGTGCAAATAAAATATGTTTTTAATTGAGAATAGGAAAAAAATGAATGTGCCCAAAGTAACATTTTCACATTATCCATATATTAAAGTATAAAGATGTGGCTGTCCTGTTATAAATATACTGATCTTTTACTACAACAATAAATTTAAGTACCTAAATGTACCTTTAAAAAAGGTTCAGTGATGGCGAATTTTTTCCCCTCAAGTGCCAAAAGAGTGTGTGTGCGCACTATCAAGCAAGCCCACACCCACAATTCAATGCCTGAGGAGGGCAAAAACAGCTTCCCCCACCCCCTGGAGGCCCTCTGGGGGCCAGAAACACCCTCTCAGAGGCTCTGTGCAAGCCAAAGGTCAGCTGGCCAGCACACACATGCACGTTGGAACTGAGCTAGGGCAGCAGCTCACGTGGCAGCAGATATGGCTCCGGGTGCCACCTATGGCACCCATGCCACAAGTTTGCCATCACTGGTATAGTTGATAATGTTTGAGAGAAACATTGAAAGTTGTAAACTAATGCAGTGGAATTCATGGAATTCAATGTGCTTTGTTATAAACTGTCAACAATACTGATAATACATGTAAAGATCTGGAGGCTCTCTGAATTTGCATGCAAAATAAAGACGGTTCAGTCATTAGAATTGGGGTGATCTATAGGCCTCCAGGGCAATCTGAGGAATATGACAACAAGATGGTGGATGAAATTACCCAAATGGCAGGATAATAATAATTAATAATAATAATTTATTAGATTTGTATGCCGCCCCTCTCCGAAGACTCGGGGCGGCTCACAACAAGCGATAAAACAATATTGTAAAGGGAGATATTGTGGTTATGGGTGATTTCAACATGCCTGATGTTGACTGGAATATCCCCAGTGCCCTTACATGCAAAAGTAAGAATATAGTAGAGGCCTTTACAGGAGCAGCTCTGGCACAGCTGGTTAAGACACCAACTAGAGGGGAGAATATTCTAGATTTAGTGTTTACGAATGGGAATTGGGTTTCAGAGGTCAAGGTGGGAGAAAATTTAGGTTGCAGTGACCATCTATGTTTGTGGTTTGATGTAAAAACTGATTGTGAGCAATCCTATACTGCAACCAAAGTATTGGATTTCAGAAAAACAAATTTTAATGCAATGGGGGAATCTATGATGTTGAGCTGGCCATGTCTTCCCAGCCCAGCCACCCACCACCCCAAGGTCAAACATTCCTGATGCAGCCTTCAATGAAATCGGGTTTGACACCCCTGTGCTAGAAATAAATGGCCTTATGAAACAAACACTAAAGCTCCGATTTTCCAGTTAATATACTTTTCTGTAACTATAAACTCAGAAATGATTGGGTCCAATTTTTTTCTTATGCATTGCTTTCATCTTTTCTTCTAGGTCAATGTTCGAGTTACCACAATGGATGCAGAACTGGAATTTGCCATCCAGCCTAACACTACAGGGAAGCAGCTGTTTGATCAGGTTAGTGTAAGCATGCATGGAATTTAAAAAAAGAAAGAAAGAAATTGCAGGTGAAAATTTGAATTCTGGCCAAACAAAAACCTTGAAACCATGAATACTACAGATTTGCATTCCTCTCCTTTTTATCTCTTCAACTCACTGACCATCTCTACCTATTCTTAAGCCAAAGAAAATAAAACTACCATCAATACTGCTATTGCAGGTTCAATAATTGTGGTAGTTGACATTTCCCTTGCAATTCTATGTAACATTAAGATAGGTTTTTGATTTTTCATTATTGTATTTTCATAATGAGATTGCTATCATCTAACAAAAGTTCTGTCGTGTGCTTTAATATATTTCTTGGGTTGCAACTCCCTCCCACCCCCAGAAACAAATCCTAATACACTTCCTTAGAATTCTATTTAGAATGACATAACAATGACATTAAATACTCAAGACTGATTATTGGTGATATTAGCCTTAAACTTACAAGTCTTCGGAGAGGGTCGACATACAAATTTAATAAATAAATAAAATAAAATAAATAAATAAACAGCAATTTGCAAGATATTCAGTCTAAACTATTATGTTCTCTATTGAACAATTCTGCTGCTGTGCTCTCCCACTTTTCAGTTTCACAAATATTGAAGTCTCTCTCTCTCTCGCTCTCTCTCGCTCTCTTTCTCTCTCGCTCTGTGTGTGTGTGTGTGTGTGTGTGTACTATTGCAAGCACATCAATTTCTTTGCTTTTTTCCTGCTTTTCCTGACTAACATCGTCCACAGATTCTTTTACAACAGGTTTTCCTTGCTAGTGTAATAACTATAAAACTTGCCTTCCCCTATTTGAAATTCAGCAGGATTTTTGGGAAGGTGGGTGGGTGTTTAATTACTATTTTTATTATCCTGGGCTGTCTACTGTTTTTTCAATGTTTTAATTCTGGTGTATATATTTTCCACCCCAAGCAAATAACAATCAGAAAAGTCATACAATTTGAACATACCTATCTCTGAAATGTGTCTTTTAAGGAATCAGTTCTTAACATTTTTTTTCTTTTTTTGTTAATTTTTACAATCTTCATTCGAGAATTCAGGCTTCTATATATCTTATATCTTACTGAAATGAGGAAATATCCCAGTAACCTTTTTTATTTTTACCTTGCTTATATCATTTTCTGTTTCCTACATGAAATGAAACCAAACAATGTAATTTATCGTGTTATTGTGGGTTGTCCCTTGATACCACTAGATGACTTTGCTAGGGCTCACTGCCTTAGAGCGAGGAAAATCCTCAGGAATAAGTCACACCCTGATCAGCACTTCTTTATTCTCCTACCATTGGGAAGAGGATATAGAAGCATAGGCAGCTGCACAAACAGGCTGAAGAACAATTTTTATCCATAGGCTGTCAGACTCCTGAATGAAATATAACTACAACAACATAGTACGATTGGCTTGCAGGGCCCGTGCAATGTGCAATAAGTTCACATGATGCAATAGGATTGGGTGTTTGTTAGCAGGATTCATTGAGATAAGGATTTTCTGTCTTTCACTGTGATTTGTATTGTGTTGGGGGGGCGGGGTGCACGAGAGGAGGCTCAGCCAATCTCATAATACACATGCTGTACTCTGACCATAAAGACTTGAATTTTATCCCACAGAGGGATCGGGATAGCTTCATGGTCATATACAATAGTTGTTTTATGATGATCACTGCTAATTAGAAGTTGGAAGAGACTTTATCTTAAATTAAATGGAGTAACCAGAGGGATTATTGTTTGGCTGAAGGCAAGTTAGTCAAGTTTATCTATCAATAGCCTATAATTCGGTCAAATTGGTGAGCAGATCAGAAAAAAAACAAATAAATCAAAAGCAATTGTCACGAACTATAAGCAATCAGAACATTTGTGAGTGCAATTAAATACCCATTTGATATAAAAATTAAATAATGCTAAAGTAAAAATTCAACAGTAAGATAGACAGCATACAAAAATAATAATAAACAAAAAAAGAAATTCATTGTTCTGAACCTAATTTTCTGCTTTAGCTATTGATTTCTCAAGGTAGGATGATCCCCTGAATTCTTTCATATCAGTATACAAAATCTCTCTTGCTCATATCCCTACTACCACTGTTCTTCAGATTCTACATATATGAATCATTCTTCTATTGCACAAAAATTTCCTTTCTATTTTGATTGCTTACAGGAAAACAGCATTCTTCTGGCCTCTAGCTACCCCACTCTTCTTCCCTTTTCTCTGAATCATGCTTATGATCCACATTGAGGTACTCTGGCCGGGAGCTCTGTGTTTCTCATCTTTCTACAGGAGCTTATCCCTATTGCTTGCCAGATTTATTACCAGTATGAGTGAGCACTATTCCTGGAAGGTGGGAACAGAAAGTGTCACCCACATAGACCCAATGACAAATCTCCACTTACAGAACTATATTTTCCTACTTCTGTTGAAAGGCCTATCATGAGTCACTTTTTTTAGTGTCATTGTAACTTTGAATGGTGGTAAATCAAGGACTACCCTTATAAATAGTTAATAGCAATTTCACCATGTTCCTCCAGTTTCTTATAGAATTGGGTTGCTGGTTAGGAGCCCCAGTTAATTCCTCCAAAAATTTGCAACTATGAAATATTATCTCAGGGACCGCCTTCTGCTGCACGAATCCCAGCGACCAGTTAGGTCCCACAGAGTTGGCCTTCTCCGGGTCCCGTCAACTAAACAATGTTGCTTGGCGGGACCCAGGGGAAGAGCCTTCTCTGTGGTGGCCCCGGCCCTCTGGAACCAACTCCCCCCAGAGATTAGAATTGCCCCCACCCTCCTTGCCTTTCATAAGCTTCTTAAAACCCACCTCTGCCGCCAGGCATGGGGGAACTGAGATACTCTTTCCCCCTAGGCCTTTACAATTTTATGCATGGTATGTCTGTATGTATGTTTGGTTTTATAATAAGGGTTTTAACTGTTTTAATATTGGATTGTTATATGCTGTTTTTATTACTGTTGTTAGCCGCCCCGAGTCTACGGAGAGGGGCGGCATACAAATCAATCAATCAATCAATCAAATAAATAAATAAATAAATAAATAAATAAATAAATAATTGAAACTGTACATTTTTAGGCCACACAGCTGCACATGGTCAGGAAGATACATGTTTAAGTTTAAGAAGTGATGGATGAGCAGCAACATGTGATTGCCCTCGGTTGCTGCTCCCTTAATACTTCCTTAATTCATACAGTACATGTATTTTTCTGAATCTGTGTTGCTACATTTAAGTCCAGGAAAAGGCATTGTTTAAATAGAAAAAAGCAAATCGCTACAAAAGAGAAGCAACCATAATGTAGAGATTTGACAATTAAAATAATCTTCCAACGTGCATATTTAATTATGTTGCATTAGTCTCATTGATTTATACAAGATGTAGTATTCAAACAAAATTGCCATGCTTTATTGAGATGTTGTTATACAGTATGGGTCCAACCTGAATTTCCTTGGGCAAGGCTCTGAACCTAATAGCATTCTAAGTAATTATTTTAGATTTAATCAATATTTAATATGCCAGCATGAACAGTATGTCTTTTCTTCAGTCTTTGAAACCAGTCCTTTTTTTCCTCAGCTTTAATGGTTTAATATTACCTGTATGAATTGTCTTAGGAAGCGTTACAGCTTTAAACCCACTGCTTCAACCTTTCCTAATTTCTTTCAGGTGGTGAAGACTATAGGTTTGCGTGAAGTATGGTACTTTGGTCTTCAGTACACGGATAATAAAGGTTTCCCAACCTGGCTGAAGCTGGAGAAAAAGGTAATGAAATAAGCTAATTTTAATTGTCAAAGGTCCAAACATAGATGTGCACTATTTAAGTGATAACCAGTTCCATTTAAATCTTTTATGTCAAATCACAGTCATTTCAGTGAAAAACTACATGTGCATTATTTGCTGTCACCATTGCTTAATATTACTGTTTTATTTGTATTTAAATTTTTTTAAAAAAATCATGTAACCCCCTCCGCCCCCTTGCGCATGTACGCACACCCCTTCACAATTTTTAAAAAATCATACGCTTCTGAACTGGTAGGGAAAGTAAGTACATTTCACCACTGGACTGTAGGGCAAGAAGCCATTTGCACCTTGAAGTACACTTAGCAGGCACAGCAGAACTATCTAAAGCAGATTTTCAGTACAACTAGCACTTGGTGTTGTTACAACTGTCAGTTTTTTTGATAACCTCTTGTCCAGGAATTACATTTTCTTTTTTAAATGTATAAATAAAGATTGTTGGCTGTCTGGTGGGGACAAGTGAGTTGGCAAACTGAGTGTGCATGCACACTGAGAATCTGAACATAGTTCAGTCGCAACATTCCTTTAGTCTACTCACAATATGGGCTACAAGAATGGTGGAAGGTCTTAAGCATAAAACGTATCAGGAAAGACTTAATGAACTCAATCTGTATAGTCTGGAGGACAGAAGGGAAAGGGGGGACATGATCAAAACATTTAAATATGTTAAAGGGTTAAATAAGGTTCAGGAGGGAAGTGTTTTTAATAGGAAAGTGAACACAAGAACAAGGGGACACAATCTGAAGTTAGTTGGGGGAAAGATCAAAAGCAACATGAGAAAATATTATTTTACTGAAAGAGTAGTAGATCCTTGGAACAAACTTCCAGCAGACGTGGTTGGTAAATCCACAGTAACTGAATTTAAACATGCCTGGGATAAACATATATCCATTGTAAGATAAAACACAGGAAATAGTATAAGGGCAGACTAGATGGACCATGAGGTCTTTTTCTGCCGTCAGTCTTCTATGTTTCTATGTTTCTATTGTGTTTATTTGAGTTAACTCAGTCTCTTGGTACACATACATAAGTTTCTAAATACTTTTCAAGACTAGTCAATCTACCTAGAGTGGTCTTTTTTTTTACAGCTAACAGTGTGGACACTAATCGAGACATAGGTCTTCATAATCCACATTGATTTAAAGAATTCTCTCAGAAAATTATTTTTCCACTGACCTATTTGTAGTTATTGATAGGAGGCATTAATATCTGTTAGGGGAAAAAATGACAATATAATCTGGTCCCTCACTATTTAGTATTGGAACAGATTAAAACAGCAAGATGGTTTTTATTAATTTATTATTAATTTATTAATTAGATTTGTATGCCGCCCCTCTCCGTAGACTTAGGGCAGCTAACAACAGCAAAAAGACAATATGAACAAATCTAATATTAAAAGTAATGTAAAAAAACAAACAAACCCCAATTTAAGAAACCAATCATACATACAGACATACCATGCATAAATTTTATAAGCCTAGGGGAAATGGAATATCTCAATTCCCCCATGCCTGACGACAGAGGTGGGTTTTAAGGAGCTTACGAAAGGCAAGGAGGGTGGGGGCAACTCTGATATCTGAGGGGAGTTGGTTCCAGAGGGTCGGGGCCGCCACAGAGAAGGCTCTTCCCCTGGATCCCGCCAAATGACATTGTTTAGTCAACGGGACCCGGAGAAGGCCAACTCTGTGGGACCTAACTGGTCGCTGGGATTCGTGCGGCAGAAGACGGTCCCGGAGATGTTAAGGTTTTGAAAAGAACATACAAAGTTTATGTTAGTCTTTCACAACTTTTTCCAGATTGTACTCAGTTCATGCAAACTAGAAGTTTCAGTTTCTCCTCCCTTTAATTTTCTAAAACTACATTTATAGCTTTTGCAGTCAGTTCAATTGATGTTGAAACAACTGTGTCAATTATCAATGTCAAATTTAGTAGATGCAGTTTATTGTGTGCATAGTAGGAATGCTGATGCAGAAAAAGGCATTTAAAGGGACTATATAAATCTGTAAACTCAGGTTATATTGTGATGCTGACATAAAAAAAAGTTGCAAGCAGTCAAGAACACATAGACTAAGTGAGAAAATGTTTAAAATATTTAACACCATTTTATTTGTCATTATAATCTAGATGTGCTATAATGATGGATAACTTTTCCCTAGTGGGCCCTTATTAAGCAAATGAACAAAAAACAAGCGTAACTCTGGTTGACACATGGAGGGAACAAATATTAGGAAGCGTCTCCAGCTTTCCTTATCACAAAGTCAGCCGTCTGTTTGATTTTTCAAAAAGACATTTCACTTCTGTTAAGTACTAAAGCAATTTCTTTTTCCTCAGTGCAAAAAGTGTGTGTTGTGTTGTGTTGTGTGTGTGTGTGTGTGTGTGTGTGTGTGTGTGTGTGTGTGTGAGAGAGAGAGAGAGAGAGAGAGAGAGAGAGAGAGAGAGAGAGAGAGAATGTATGTTCATCCTCACTGAAAGTTA
This sequence comes from Erythrolamprus reginae, assembly GCF_031021105.1. Taxonomy (NCBI): domain Eukaryota; kingdom Metazoa; phylum Chordata; class Lepidosauria; order Squamata; family Dipsadidae; genus Erythrolamprus; species Erythrolamprus reginae. The sequence continues at coordinate 326,264,458 of NC_091950.1, read as the reverse complement.
AACATCTCCTGACAGGGCAAACATCCTGGAAGATCGTTCCTCCTGCTTCTAGACTTATCAAATCCTGATGTTTGCTGAGCTATAGGGGGGGGAAAACAAGCTCAGAAATGTTGCTCAAACAATCCTTCCCCCCATGTAGCCATGTTACAATATGACCCAATATTACCAATAAAGGAGAATATTTGTAACTCAGGGTTGAAGTGAGGGGTTATTGGGACTCTCTGAGCCTGGTTGTTCCCTTGCAGAGGTTTTATTACCCAAACTAGGTAACATCATCAGGAACACTGATCATGTTACCTGGTTTGGGTAATGAAATGTCTGCAAGGGAACAACATAGCTCAGACAGCACCAAGGACCCCTCATGACCTTAATAGTTACTGAACAACATTATTTATCAAGTCATAAGGAATCAGAAAGGCAATTGAAATGGTTGTTTCAACACTGGTATTTTGGGGGCAGAATAACCTTTTATACGTAAGTAGAGGCTGTTGTTTTTACAGATTTAAAATAAGTTGATTCTTTGGATCCGGAGACAATCATACAAGTTCAAAATATGTAATAACTTGATAATAAAATTTTGTTATTGATTGGAGTAAAGCAGCACCGAAATTGAATAAACAAATATCTTTGTGTTCAACAAGTTAGTATTTCATAATTTACTGATACTTGTTGTTGCTCCTCTTGACTTATTTCTATTTAGGTCTCTGCTCAAGAAATCAAGAAAGAGAATCCTCTCCAGTTCAGATTTCGGGCTAAGTTTTTTCCCGAGGATGTGTCTGTAGAGTTGATCCAGGATATCACACAGAAACTGTTCTTCTTGCAAGTGAAAGAAGGCATTCTTAGTGACGAGATCTATTGCCCACCTGAAACTGCTGTTCTTCTTGGATCTTATGCTGTGCAATCCAAATTTGGAGATTATAATAAAGAACTGCACAAGGCTGGGTATCTCAGTTCTGAACGCCTGGTCCCCCAGAGGTAAGCACTTCTCTTGATACCCTGAGGCCCAGCTCTCCCCAATTATATTGAATGAACTTCCAGATGTGGGATGTGTAAAAGACAAAGAACAGCTTTTGCAACTGTTATGTCTGATAGCCAATGTATTAAGAAGAGAGTAACACAATAAAATGAAAAGTCTGAGATTTGTTTTTCAAAATGTTGATAAAGCTAAAATACCGGTAATAGAAAAGAACTACAGTATGTTGTATTTTTCATGAAATTTAGCACGATTTAAAAGTTTTAAAATATTAGGGTTTTGAATCTCTTCTCAAACTACTTCAAAGGGTGGTTGTTATGGGGAAAATTAAAGGAACTATGTGTACCACTTTGAAGTCCTGAAGTAAAATGTGATCTAAAACTAATGAAAATTGGAACAAACAAATGGGGAAATATTATCAATATATAGAGAATCAGTTGAATAGGTCTATTATTTCTAAGTTCACATAGAAATATAGAAACATAGAAGACTGATGGCAGAAAAAGACCTCATGGTCCATCTAGTCTGCCCTTATACTATTTCCTGTGTTTTATCTTAGGATGGACACTTCTGGTTTCAGTTAACAAACTAATAAATTGCTGCTACTTAACACTGCCTTAAGACATCAGTTTATTCCATGGAACTCTTGAGTATAAAATTCACGGGCCCAGGGACCTTTGCAGATATTTGCACATCCTTAAAGAATAACTTTGTAGTAAAGCTAGAATTTAATCATTAAAAGGCTAGTGTTAACTTGATCAAGGTTCATCTTTAAAAAAATCTCAAAAAGGGACTTTTTAACTTTAAATCTTCTGTGCCATCTTTTCCATATACCCAACTTTGCTAGCACATGACATTTTTTGTAAATAAAACAAATTGAACCTTAAATTTCATGGTATATCTTTATATTTTTAGAGTAATGGATCAACACAAGCTATCTAGAGAACAGTGGGAAGAAAGAATTCAAGTATGGCATGCTGAACATGGTGGAATGCTTAAGTGAGTTATATCATTGAATTTTTTTTGTTGACTTCTAAAAATTGGTCTTAATTATTTTTAAACTATCCAATGTTTAATACTTTTATTCCAAACCCACATCTTATATGAGAACTAAGAGATTTTTAAAGCACCACTTTCTTTGAAGTACCTTTTGTTCTGTGTTCCTTATATTAAACTACGATTGATATGAATAATATCCAGCATGTACTATAACTATATAGGTAAAGCCAAGATGATTGAGTGAAATAATATTGAACGCATAGTGAGAAAAAAACATTGATAAATGGTGGAAAGGGTTAGTAAAGTGCTAATATTCCATAAGGAAGTCCATTGATTCTTTTAGATCTTTTCTGTTACGTTTAGCGGTCTGAGTATTTTATTTTCCCAGCTCTGCATCACTCTTAACATTTCCCATTTCATATTAACCAGAGAAAATGCCATGTTGGAATATTTGAAGATTGCTCAGGATCTCGAAATGTATGGAATCAACTATTTTGAAATAAAAAATAAGAAAGGAACAGACCTTTGGTTGGGAGTAGATGCACTTGGGCTCAATATTTATGAAAAGGATGACAAGTAAGTGGAGATATTTGTAACCCTTTATAAGATTAAAGAACTGCTCTTGTGCCAAAAAATTGCCTCACCTGTAATGTGTACTTTTATAGCAATCATATCTGCTGAGGTCACCTTGCCTTTCAGAATATATGTTAAATAATAATGTGCCGAGGTGCGTGTGACTTCAATGTCACTTGCCTTGCTTTATCTCTTAACTGCGCTGTTTTCTCCTTAAATTCATGTACAGGCTTGTGGTTTCGGAAGAAGAGACAGGGGCTACATTTCATGGCTCGTCTTTATTATTATGTATCATACCTTAATGATAATTCTAAAAGAAGAAAAAACAGAAGCCAGTCCATTTTCAGTTGTCAAAATTTTGGACAATTTTCTGTACGATCTAGGGTTGAGATATAAGCCAAAGTATAATGTACACTAGGGGTGTCAAACTCAAGGCCCGTGGGCTGGATCTGGCCCATGGGTGCTTAAATCTGGCCTGGAAATAGCAAAGGGGCGGCCCACGGTGTCTCTGTCAGCCAAAATGGGGCACGGTGGGGGTATTTTGGCCAGCAAAGTGCTGCAGGAGTCGTCCATCCCATCTCCCCCTGCTGGTCCTGGACAGCCTCCTGCAACACCCTGCCAGACAAAATGGAGCACAGTGGGGACATTTTGGCCAGCAAAGTGCTGCAGGAGTCATCCATCCCATCTCCCCCTGCTGGTCCTGGACAGCCTCCTGCAACACCCTGCCAGCCAAAATGGGGCACTGTGGGGGCATTTTGGTCAGCAAAGTGCTGCAGGAGTCGTCCATCCCATCTCCCCCTGCCGGCCTGCAGAGGAGAACTACAGTGCTGATCTGGCTCTTGAAGAAATCCTGTTTGACACCCCTGAGGTACACAATCCATGACCCAGTGGCACATTCTGATTTCCATATATAATATAGGCTTGTGATGTTTGCCTTCCCTCATAAATTTCAGGAGAGCTCTGGTGAAGCTATTTCCTCCACCACTTCAGCTGACCTACAGAACTTCCTCCCATTTTGTTGGGGAAAGGAGGTACAAAGGGAGTGACAGACCACAAGGAAATCTGCACCCCTACACACCCTATTCTGGCATGTCCCCAAGGGAGCCCTCCCTCCAAGGAGAAAGAGGGCTTACCCTTTGACCATCAACACACCCCTGCCGGCCCTACCCTGCTCGCAGGCATCTGAGTCACTCATTCTTCCCTTACCAGCCACCACTGTTAAGAGATTTCAGATTTTCAACTTCAGTTCCAAAGCAACCCGTCAGTTCTTACTGCAAACAAATTGGGAACAGGGGCCAGAGGGGGATGGGGAAGTAAAGGATAAAATCTTCTCATTATTCCTTGTGCCAAATAATTTAAGGGTTTCTGGGAAGCGTAGTCAAAAGGCATGCTATTGAATCGGTCTCAACTTTGCCAAATTTTAATCCCTTTACCATCATGGGTCCCACTTTTGGAGTGTGTTCTGTAAATTAGCCAATATGAAATATGTTGATTCAAAATTGTTGTCCTATTTATTTAATTTGACTTGTATGCCACCCAATCCCGAAGGACTCAGGGTGGCTCACAACATGCATTGTGCCACCGAATTGAAGATTTGAAGTATCAATCAGATACTTTATGTTATACTCTTACCGTGTTTCCCCGATAGTAAGACACCCCCGATTGTAAGACGTATCGGGGGTTTCAGGGGGGTCAGCTAATATAAGCCGTACCCCGAAAGTAAGACATATGTCTTACTTTCGGGGAAACACGGGGGTATTGCCGCCTCCCTCTCATCGAGCTGCCTTCCTTTTTTAAGCGGGAAGAAGGGCGCGCTTTCTCTGCCTTCTTCCGTGACTGGGGACGGGAGCTGTGAGGGAGGTGGCCTGCTGAGGCCCAGCCCGCCGGGGAGTTTGGCTGACGGAGGGACGAAGCCAGACTGCTAAGCTTTGGCTCGTTAGAGGGAGCTGTCAGCCGGAGACGGCGGGGCTTGCTGCAGCGAGCGACCTGCTCCTGCCTTCGCTTTCGCCTCCTCGAGAGCCAGTGAAACTTGCCGGCGGAGCCAAGCTAGCCGCAGGGAGGAAAGAGGCGGCGTCGAGGGATCACGGCGCAGCCTCTCCGCGGCAGTCGAGGTGGGCGAGGGCCCTGCCTTGGCGGCCGCGGGTTGCCACCATTATGAACCCGGCGGGCTCCTCAGAAACGGCCCTGCAAGGGAAGCCGCCCGGCCAGAGGTAGGAAAGTCCCCACCCATCCTTTGCCCGCGTCTCGAAGAGGGGAAGAGAAGGGACTGTGGTGATGGTGTTGGGGGGGTGCGAGATAAGTGAGGGAGCCTCGAAACCGCTTGTCGCCTTCACTTCCATGGGGCTTTTGAGGGAAATAACAGTCCCTCCTGGGGGTGAAGCAGGGGACAGGCTCTCGGAGCCCTTGAAAGGAACCCCCCCCCCTTTCCATCCCTTGTCGCCCGAGACGAGGTCGGGGCGCTTCCTTCCCATTGGCGCTCTCTTCAGATACTCCTCCCCTCGCTCTGGGTGAGCAGCGCGGTGTGGCGGCGGTGATGGAGGAGGAGGAGGAAGAGGAGAATGAGGGCGGCTGTCGCCCTTGAGGAGGCTGCCCTGGAGCCCTAAGGTTGAACTTGGAAAAGGGCTCACAAGGCTCCTGTCCCGCGGCTGCCCTTCTGGACTCTGGGGAGATGCCGCCTTCAGGAACGCGACCCTTTCAATTTTTTTCCAATATAAGACATACCCCAAAAGTAAGACGTAGTGGGGCTTTTGGGGATAAAAAGAAACACGGTAGTAACCTGTTCTGTATTGTATGTGTGTGTATTACATAGGGAAGAATTTTGCTTGTGGAAAGCCTTAGATTCAATCCCTGTCATCTTTAGTTAAGGCTAGGGGAATCCCTGTTTCGAGAGCTGTGGTACATTAAAGTAACTACCATGTTTCCCCAAAAATAAGACACTGTCTTATATTAATTTTTGCTCCAAAAGTTGTGCTACGTCTTATTTTCGGGGGGTGCCTTATATTTCTCAAATAAGACAAATTGACAGGCAGAAAAGCTGACACCCCCAAAGAAAGTGTACCGTACGGTACACTGATTACGGTACAGTACCTGTCAGTATGGCACCCCCACACACAAACAACGGCACTTATATGGTACAACAGTATACTTGCAGCGTCCGGCCACCAGAGGAACTACAGTCTATGCACTGTAGTGGAGACTGTAATGGCGGTGAGACAGCAGCAGACTGTGTCTGCTGTACTGGACGGTACAAAGCGATGGAAGGGGCCAGCAGGGGACGCCACATTATTACGGTACCGCTATGAACAGCTTTGAATGGTACCGTATGTTTTTCCACCATACCTTATGTAAACTTGTTTACGCCTTATTTTTGAGAGGTGCCTTATATTAGCAAATTCTGCAAAACCTCTGACATGCCTTACTTTCGGGGTATGTCTTATTTTTGGGGAAACAGGGTAAGTCTGTATTCACATTATCGCCACCATATAAGAAGCCTTGCTTAATCATCCAGGATTCTCACTTTGTTTTCGCCCCAATGGAGATCTTTCATTAAACTCAGTTGGGAGTTTTTTATAATAGCTTATTCCATGCTAGGAGCCATTAGTGAGAAATTATTCTTAGCCAACAGGTTGGCTTTTATCTGGAAATTGCTCAGGTAAAGTTAAGTTAAATCCTTGACATTCTTTGTTATTTTAAGCCAGTAGCTCTAGGGATCCTTATTAAGGAAGAGATTTGAGGAAACAGCATAGTGATGATCTGGAAACGAGACAGAAAAAACTGAATGTAAAAAGGAACTGTTTCTTTTCAGTACAACAAGGATGTACAAGTTTTAAATTAACTTGATCTTCTTTTTGAAGCATAGTAGATTATTTATAAATAGTAACTTGACTTTGTTCCCAAGCCACATTATAAGCCATATAAACATTAAAACTGTAGAAGCTGTCTGTAAATATTGAAAAAAGGTTACATGATAGCTCTTTCTTGACGTTTTTAATCAAAATTACACCAAGATCAGTGAAGAACAGTATTTTTTTTCCTAGCAACCCTATCACACCTAGAAAATAAGGAGTGTCACTCTGAGGATTGCATGAGTGAAACTACTTCTAGATTCTTGAATGACAGGTCTCTTTGTGTAGCCGCAGTCATTCAAACTGGTTTTACAAGCTATATAAAGCCTGCAAGAGGAAACATTTGCTTCTGAAGGAAAATCAGGAGAGGGGGGATATGCACAGAAAATTGGCACATCTAATGATTCATAATAGAATCTTCATAATATGGAAGTTAATGTATTGCTTCCCCCCCCCCTTCATTTTTTTAAATACTTGATGAATGCATAGAAATTGCTGGAGGGTGGAATATGGTAAGGCACACCTATGGCTAATACTGAGTTTAGCATATAAATAACAGCACTTCTATTTTTCATTATGAAAATTACCTTTGGATTCCAGCACTTAATTACTGCATCAATATATTTAAAACAGTAGTCTGTATATGTTGAGAAGCATTAACACACAATGCTCCAGTTGTAATATTCTGTGTGAGTTATATATGTCTATGTTTTGCGGTATGAGGAGGATTATAAAGGAGATTTAAATAGATGAAACTTATGTGGTAGAGCCTATTGTCTCTATGAGGATGGCAATGTTCCACTTTAAAAATTGTGATCTAGAGATAATTACAGGTGTTAGAACTATAAGGGTACAAAGAGCGAGGGAGAAAGAGAGAGACTTTGAATTATTTTCCCCCCAATCCCTGGAAGTTGATGCTATAGAGAAGGGTATAAGCAGTCATATAGATTGTGTACTCAGAAATGCTATTTACTGTTTGTTGGTTTTAATAGCATTAGCACCAACTAAGCCAGGTACAAAATTGTATTTGGCAAAACACATATTGTCAGGATGCCTCTTTTGATCACATTAAACCCAGTAATCTGTCTTTTTTTTTCTGGTAAAAGCCATGTTCTGATGTTCATGAAGGTTGAAGTAACTTTTGTTAGGTGCCGACAGTTCAACTTATTGCAGAAATCTATAGCCAGATCTATTTTACTCCCAGCTCTGCTATATAAAACTGATGAGACAGGGAGGTAGCAACATCGCAATACAAGTAATCCTTGATTTATGTCCATTGGTTTAATGACAGTTTGAAGTTACAATGCCCTTGGAAAATGTGACATGCCCAACCTCAAAAGTTATTACCATTGCAAGAACTTCCACAGCCATGTGACTGCAATTCAGGCACTTGGCAACCAGTTCACATTTACAATGATTCAGTATCTTTCGGTCACATGATCTCAATTTCAACCTTCTCAGCCAGCTTCTGACAAGCAAAGTCAATTGGAGAAGCCAGATTTGCTTTAATAACTGCATGATTCACTTAATGGCTATGTAATTTGCTTAACAACCATAGTAAAAAAAATATTGTAAAATTAACTCCCATCACTTGATGACTTGCTTAGAGACTAAAATTCCAGTAATTGTTATTGTAAATTGAAGACTACCTGTAATTTAGCCAGATTTCTTGGTCTGTATTGGAGATTGTTTCCTTATCTGTATATGCTTTGTTGTTTTCAGGTTAACCCCCAAAATTGGTTTCCCTTGGAGTGAAATACGAAATATATCTTTCAATGATAAGAAGTTTGTTATAAAACCAATTGACAAGAAATCACCAGTGAGTATGACTGATAATAACTGCTCCAAATGAAAGAGCTTACTTACTATTTGGTAAATCTCCACCTCTTAGTTTGCATAAAATGTAGAATGAAATTTCATGCCCATTCAGTAATTGAATTATGGAAACAACAGTTTCTATAAAATAAATCTGGTTAACAGTTGAAATTGCTTCAACAAAAATGTGGTATGCTCCCTTCTCTTCATCATGTCCATATCAATATGTTAGAATGTTTGTTGAATCGTTTTATTTTATTTATAGAACATTAATATTATAGATATCACTTTCTTTCTCTTATATTCTGCAAAATTGGGAGTCTTAAAATTGCAGTCTTAAAATGATAACTTGTAAAGCAAATTACAACAGGAATATTCTTTATTGAGTAACATCTTCTATCGCTGCATTGTAGAATTTAATTTCCCAGGTAATTTTGAAATAATCTTTCCGTAAATATTTTTAAGAGGTTGGCATATTGAAAAATATGTCTCATTTTGCTTTCCGTTATAATATAAATGGGTCTCAGAAGAACCTGCTTCAATTTCAGAACCTCCCTTTTAAATATTTGATTAGTAGAAATTATTCTTTGCGGGTAAAGAGAAAATTTAGTCATGTAGCCATTAACCGTACTGAAATTTTGTATTCTAAATATTCACTGGAGCCCTGAATAACTTTATTGTGTTTTTCTTCTTAACGTTAGCCTCATTTTTCTCCTTTTGGTATTTCATAATTTCCCTTCTGTTTTTGTTCCATCCTGCAAATGTATTTGCTTTCACACTTGGCTATTAAGTACTTAGGGACAGAAGTTTTGAATTTGGATGGTTTCCATACCATTACTAACCCATGCACAAAACACAACGAATGTCACAAAAGAGGCTGTTAGAGAAGCATTATTATAGCAATTATTAAATTGGTCGGGCTCAGAAATTTTTTATGCATTTTTAGTGCTGAAATTAGCAATTATAGGCCAGTCGCAAGAGAAGATCTAATCCCCACACAATTAAACAGGTTACTTTATTACTGCTTGGATTTTCCATTACGAAGAACTAAGGAGCAAGTGAAAAGTTTTAACACAAAAACTATAAGGAAGGGCACTGCATATCTGAGTGTGCATAGGTGTCTTTTTAACCTTTTCATCTCTTCTTCCCAGGACTTTATCTTTTATGCTCCTCGCCTAAGAATCAACAAGAGAATCCTGCAGCTGTGCATGGGAAACCATGAGCTGTATATGCGCCGTAGGAAACCTGACACCATTGAGGTCCAGCAAATGAAAGCCCAAGCTCGGGAAGAGAAGCACCAGAAAGAGCTAGAAAGGTGTGTGCAGGGGCTTAGGAACTACAACATGGTATATCTCTGTTGGGTCCCCTACATTAAGTTAACCTTAAATTATCTACTGTTGACCTCTCCCCTTTTCTAAGAGGTCTGTAACGGGCATGCATAAGCACAATATTGTGCCTACCTTCCCTGTCCTTCTCTCCTACCGTACTATCCTAAGTGTGATCATTCTGCAGTAGATATGTGGACAGCCATACCATAGCATATGGCAATTGTAGGGTTACCAGAAATTAAACCTACGGTGAGTAAAGATTAGTAAGAGATTGAGTTGCTTGAGATCCTCTTTACTTCCTTAGAAACATAGAAGACTGACGGCAGAAAAAGACCTCATGGTCCCTCTAGTCTGCCCTTATACTATTTTCTGTATTTTATCTTAGGATGGATATATATTTATCCCAGGCATGTTTAAATTCAGTTACTGTGGATTTATCTACCATGTCTGCTGGAAGTTTGTTCCAAGGATCTACTACTCTTTCAGTAAAATAATATTTTCTCACGTTGCTTTTGATCTTTCCCCCAACTAACTTCAGATTGTGTCCCCTTGTTCTTGTGTTCACTTTCCTATTAAAAACACTTCCCTCCTGGACCTTATTTAATCCTTTAACATATTTAAATGTTTCGATCACGTCCCCCCTTTTCCTTCTGTCCTCCAGACTATACAGATTGAGTTCATTAAGTCTTTCCTGATACGTTTTATGCTTAAGACCTTCCACCATTCTTGTAGCCCGTCTTTGGACCTTCATGGTTCTTTAATAGAAAGGTTTAAGACACCAGTCATAAGTGATTAGAAATGTCATTCTTACATAATGAGTACTACTATTGATTTAAACAAACGATCAGATACTTTTACATTGCTTCGTCCTGGGTATTATGGGAGGGGAAAAAATCAGAAAAATGTGGCAAAATGTTTCTACAGGTAAAATAAATCGTAGTCTAAATTCCAGTTCTAAAACTAATTGAATTTTATACCTAAAGAGAGATGCTGGAAAATGAGAAGAAGAAAAGAGAGACAATCGAGAAGGAAAAAGAGCAGATGCTGCGAGAGAAAGAAGAGCTGATGATGAGGCTGCAGGAATATGAAGTGAAAACACAGAAAGCAGAAAAAGGTACTACTCTACTTGCATTTTGTTGCCGAAACCCACACTCATCTTTCTACGTTCCCCCTTTCTGATCCAAGAAGCAGTGTCTTTAACAAGCAATAGCAATGTGAAATGTCATGGTATTACCTTGGATTAAGGCAAGAGCCTCGGTGGTGTAGTGGTTAGAGTGAAGTACAGTGTTCCCTCGATTTTCACGGGGGATGCGTTCCCAAACCGCCCGCGAAAGTCGAATTTCCGCGAAGTAGAGATGCGGAAGTAAATACACCATTTTTGGCTATGAACAGTATCACAAGCCATCCCTTAACACTTTAAACCCCTAAATTGCAATTTCCCATTCCCTTAGCAACCATTTAGATTATTACTCACCAGGGTTATTTATTAAAAAAAATATTTATTAAAGGCGGACAAAAGTTTGGCGATGACATATGACGTCATCGGGGCAGGAAAAACCGTGGTATAGGGGGGGGAAACGTGAAGTATTTTTTAATTAATATTTCTTTAAAAACGTGGTATAGACTTTTCACGAAGTTCGAACCCACGAAAATCGAGGGAACACTGTATTGCAAGCTATTTCTACTGATCAGCAGCTGCCAGCAGTTTGGCAGATCAAATCTCAGTAGGCTCAAGGTTGACTCAGCCTTCCACCCTTCCAAGGGCGGTAAAATGAGGACCCAGATTGTTGGGGGCGATATGCTGAGTGTGTAAACTGCTTAGAGAGGGCTGTAAAGCACTGTGAAGCGGTATATAAGTCTAAATGCTCTTGCTATTGCTGGTTTCCTAATTAATTGAAATACCCAGACCAGCTGAACATGTCCTTCTGAGAGGAGAATGAACCCCCAGGACCTTGACCTGAGGAACAATCCCTCAGAGAGTGAGGGGTAGGCGAAGACTTCGCTTTGCCTGCAGTAACAGGGATGTGCTGTTGCGATCAGGATCTGATGTTTAGCAGCATTGCTGGGTAGAAAGTATCCGCCTCCTATGCTAATAATTTGGTTGATCAAAAAATTAACCATTGAAGTAATGTTTGTGTAGTGTCAATTTCAGTGAAATCAGCACTGATTATCTTGGCAGGTATGTGGTTTGGTTCGAAGTTGGTCTAATAAATCTAGATAGAAATAATCACAATATAATTATAAAACCTAAATGGATGACACCTGCCTTTTAATCTATAACATTCTCACAACCTGGACACATCCATGTTGGTTTCTTGGCCACAAAGCAAAGGTGATTTTCTTCCTTTGCTTTCTTCTAGGAAGTCCCAAAGGTACTTTTTTAAAAAGCCAACTGGACTTTATAGGGGGTTTTTTCCCCCTTTGAAAATGTTTTGCTTCTTCTCGAAAAGGTTTCTTCAGTTCATTGGGGGGGGGGGGACCCTTTGGGACAACCATGACCTTGATGATTGAGAATAGATATTTCCTCTAAGATGTTTTCCAGTCTTCCACCTAAGTCAACAGCCTGGGGACTTCCTGCAAGTCGGCCAGTGCTGTCATCTCTGGTGACTAAAGCTGTAACTATTTATCTTCAAAAAATATCTTAACACATAAAACAAGCACCAGCATTCCAGAAGCATAAATGCACGGAAGCCAGAAGTCTTAGTTGCTAAGTCATCCTTAGCCATAAAATGATAATGTGAAGGAACTACCTCTCTGCAAATACTACAGGTAATTCTCAACGGATGACCACAATTGAGCCCAAAATTTATGTTGCCAAGAGAGAAATTTGTTAAGTGGGTTTTGGACCATTTTACAACTTTTCTTGCTGCGGTTGTCAATGGTTTCCCCATTGACTTTGCTTGTCAGAAGTTGCAAAAGCTGACCCCTATAACACTGCAATGGTCATAAAGATGAGTCAATTGTCAAGCATCCAAAGATCAATCTGCTGCAATGACCATAAGTGTAAAAAAATGGTCATAAGTCACTTTTTCAATGCTGTTGTAACTTCGGTCACTAATTGAAAATCAAGGACTACCTGTATTACCTTCTCTCATAAGCAGCCAGACTGGTGCAATTTCTAAAGAGTGGTGTTTAAAAGAACAAAATCAACATTTAAAATATACATGTATGTGGCTGATTGCTGTTGTTGTTTTTTCCCCTGTTTTTGCCAGAGCTCTCAGACCAGATAGAAAAAGCCAGGCAGCTGGAAGATGAAAGAACAAGGGCCCAGATTGAAGCTGAGCGTCTGGAGAATGAGCGTTTGACGGCTCTGAGAGCTAAGGAAGAGCTGGAGAGGCAGGCGGTTGACCAGATGCAGAGTCAGGAGCAGCTGGTATGGCTCGGATGCATTTCAGAAGGAAGTTAGGAAAATTCATATGAATCTTAGCAAAGAAGTTGGGCTAAGTTCCTCAAGCATCATCAGCAGTTATAGCTTTTCAAATTTGCTTCTCAAGACCTTCACGGCAACCTATAGTGTCTTTTCAAAGTAATTTTAAAACATGTAAACCAGGGGTGAATCGTGCCTGTCAGTTGTCTGAGAGCTGGTCAAGCAGGGAGCTCGAGGCTCCACCCACCCGCCTGGACACCGCCATTTAGGTTCTTTTATCATCTGCACATGTGCAAAGTGTTATGTGCATGCGCAGAGGGTAAGAGAACCCAAATGGTGGCATCCAGATGGGTGGGCATAGCCTCATGCTCCCTTCGCGGCCGGCTCCCCAACGACTGACAGGCACAAGCGAACTGGGAGCATTTCACCCCTGATGTAAACATGATAATGATACCTAAAATGGATTCAGTTCAGAAAATGGATAACACAAGCACAAATATTTCCTGAATGAATGACAAAATTTAAGGGCACATCGCTTTTTACAAAACAAGGGTTTCTACAATCTACCGATGCTATAGGGCAGTGATGGTGAACCTTTTTTCCCTCAGGTGCCGAAAGAGCGTGCATGTGCACTATCGCGCATTGACAGCTGCCCACGCCCATAATTCAATACCTGAGCAGGCTGAAAACAGCTTCCCTTTTCCCCCCGGTGGCCCTCTGGAGGCTGGAAACTGCCTTTTTTCCAACTTCTGGTGGGCCCAGTAGGCTCATGTTTCACCCACCCCAGGCCGCAAAGGCTTCACTGGAGCCAGGTGGGAAGCTAAAAATGCCCTCCCCCATCCCTTCAGAAGGCCTGTTTCCCAACTTCTGATGGGCCCTGTAGGCGTGTATTTTGCCCTCCCCAAGCTCCAAAGGCTTCCCGGGAGGTGGGAAAGGGTAAAAATGCCCTCCCCCATTCCTCTGGAGGCCAGAAACTGCCTGTTTTCCAACTTCTGGTGGGCCCTGTAGGCGTGTATTTTGCCCTCCCCAGGCTCCAAAGGCTTCCCGGGAGGTGGGGAAGGGTAAAAATGCCCTCCCCCATCCCCTCAGAGATTCTCTGGAGGCCAAAAACTCCCTTCCAGAGCCTCTGTGTGAGCGAAAAAATCAGCTGGTTGGCACACACATGCACATTGGAGCTGAGCTAGGGCAACGGCTTGCGTGCCAGCAGATATGGCTTCGCGTGCCACCTGTGGCACCCATGCCATAAGTTCTCCATCACTAATATAGGGCAAGTGGTTGGGCTGCATTTGGAAATGAATTAAAACCCCTGCAGGGTTCAACTATATCTTATAGAAAGAAATATATATTTTCCTATCACTCATGCCTTCCTGTAATATAACTTTCCTGTTTCTAACCTTAGCATAACTGAAGTTTTCCCACATATGATTTTCTTTTTTGTAACTGCTACTGTGTCGTTTTCTTATCCAAGAACAAACCCAGAGGCTTTAGGAATAGGGAGCAGTTCTCTTGCTGATCCAAACTACTTCTATCTCGTGTAATTTCTTTTTTCCTTCTCAAAAAAGGCTACAGAACTCGCAGAGTACACAGCCAAGATTTCTCTTCTGGAAGAGGCAAGAAGGCGTAAAGAGTCTGAGGTTGAAGAATGGCAGCACAGGGTAAGCAAGTGCATTCCACTCTATTTTACTTGCAGGGTTTTAGCCCCTCTAAGCCTTCCCTGGATCTTGATTACTACATGGCTCATTGTAAACAGTCTACTGTTGTATAAAATTTGCTACACTGTAAGAATATAAGATGAGCCATACAGCATCAGAACTGACATTCCATGTTTGCTTTCCACAATGGCCAACAGAATGCACGAATTGACTGCTGTAGTATAGGCCTCCTATTTCTTTAAAAAAAACCAGCTGGTTTGAGAATTCTGGGAGTTGAAGTCCACAAGTCTTAAAGTTGCCCAGTTTGAAGACCTCTGCTCTAGACTCGAGAGTTCATGTGGAACTCCTCATTGAAGCAGTACTGCAGCTAAATCAGATATGCTGCTTTTAAAACTGCTTTTAACCTAAACAATTGTATACAGGCTATAAACCTAGTATTTATTCCCCCTTATGAGTTTTAAATATTACAGTTTTACAACATTAATAACTAAACAAACAGCGCATTCAGCTTCTAAACCTTCCATGTAATCAATCCGTTACAAAGCTCTGAAGAAGGTTCTTTCTCATGTAATATATAGTACATAATGTTTTTGTTGTTACTTTTTTTGTTCTTAGTTCTTCACTTTTTATAAAATATTCAGCCACCCACATTTTCTGCATTCTTTTCCAACCATTGCCCAGGCGCCTTTTGAGTAACTCTATATCTCAGGCATGGGTTCTTCCACTCTTTGGTCTTTGGCATTACAACTGTTGACTGGGGTTTAAAGCTTTCTCATGACTTCTCAAAATAACCAGTTCCTTATCAATACACCCAAGGTCTTTTAAGTGAGTTACAGCCTACTCCTCAGCTCTACAAACATCAACAGCATGTTCCAATGTTAAATCATCTGTCCCTAACAATCTGACTCTTATTCTTTCAAGTCTTATTCCACGTAGTCATTTCACTGTCCAAAGTCACAAGGCTGCACTAAAAGTTTTAATTCTGTTATATAGGCCTCTCTGTTTCATTGTAAAAAATGTATTCCTCCCTTATGTAGAAATATAGAAGACTGACGGCAGAAAAAGACCTCATGATCCATCTAGTCTGCCCTTATACTATTTTCTGTATTTTATCTTAGGATGGACATATGTTTATCCCAGGCATGTTTAAATTCAGTTACTGTGGATTTATCAACCACGTCTGCTGGAAGTTTGTTCCAAGGATCTACTACTCTTTCAATAAAATAATATTTTCTCATGTTGCTTTTGATCTTTCCCCCAACTAACTTTAGATTGTGTCCCCTTCTTCTTGTGTTCACTTTCCTATTAAAAACACTTCCCTCCTAGACCTTATTTAACCCTTTAACATATTTAAATGTTTCGATCATGTCCCCCCTTTTCCTTCTGTCCTCCAGACTATACAGATTGAATTCATTAAGTCTTTCCTGATACATTTTATGCTTAAGACCTTCCACCATTCTTGTAGCTCGTCTTTGGACCTGTTCAATTTTGTCAATATCTTTTTGTAGGTGAGGTCTCCAGAACTGAACACAGTATTCCAAATGTGGTCTCACCAGCACTCTATGTAGTGGGATCATAATCTCCCTCTTCCTGCTTGTTATACCTCTAGCTATGCAGCCAGGTATAACAAGTAATGTAATATAACAATGTAATGTCCTTGCTTGATACATAACAAGTTTCAGATTTCTCAACCCCTGCAATATCTGCTTGTTAACCTTCTCTTCAGATTAGAATGTAATGCCTGTTGTCTCCTTCCCATCACCAAGCTGAAATAAGACTGCTTTTAATTTCTTATTATTTTTATTGGCCCCACTTATCACAATAAAGAAATCTCAAGCCTTTGTTTCCATCTTCTCCAAACTCCAACAAAATCTAAACCAAGACTGTTGCTTACACCTACACCACACTCAAAGCTTTTCAGTTGACTTCTAACTCTATATTATGTTTACACAACATAAATAATAAGAAAGACAAATTCAGTACACAGCTATGCTTTATTGATAACTTGCAGGTTACATCAACGATAGAGAGCCATTCATGCAGAGATGGCTCTTTTTATCCACTAAATTTTCTTCTTGCAAGTAATACAAATCCAATAAATAAATAAAAAAATAAATACATCAAACAAATAATTATACCAACTTGTGTTTCCCAAATATTATATTCAAAAGCATATTGCATCTAATAGTATAAACAATACATAGCCATTGTGACTGAATTAATAACACTGATAGCTTTATTCCCCACAGATTTGACTATTGCCTTTTAAAAACATTCAGGTTTATGAAAGTAATTTACTCTATTTTGAGATAGAGGATTCCATAATTAAATATGTCAAAGCTTCAGGGAACAGCTTCTCATCAAACAGCTGATTGTGTGGCTAAGCAATCAAGCTACATTAGATTGGAATGGAATAGGATAGGATAGGATAGAATTGAATTCTTTATTGGCCAAGTGTGATTGGACACACAATGAATATGTCTTTGGTGCATATGCTCTCAGTGTACATAAACACTTAATGATTGTCATAGGGGTCAAATAAGCAATCAGGAAACAATCAATATTAACAAAAATCCTAAGGACACAAGCAACAAGTTACATAATTTAGGGGAACACAAACCCCATTTGCCAATAAATTTAATTTATTTGACTTCTTAAAATACGATAATCTTAAAATATAAATTATTAATCTTAAAATATAGGATATAACATACAGGAAATATAAGATTTTAATCTTAAAATATAAGTTACAGTGTTCCCTTGATTTTCGCGGGGGATGCGTTCCGAGACCGCCTGCGAAAGTCGAATTTCTGCGAAGTAGAGATGCGGAAGTAAATACACCATTTTTGGCTATGGACAGTATCACAAGCCATCCCTTAAAACTTTAAACCCCTAAATTACCACTTCCTATTCCCTTAACAACCATTTACTCACCATTATTACTGGTATTCACCATTGAATAAGACACTTAGTAATCCTGATGTTTATAAACATAATTATTTATTAACAATAATTATTTTTTTTGTTATTTATTTGTAAAAATTATTAGTTTGGCAATGATGTATGATGTCATTGGGCGGGGAAAACCATGGTATAGAAAAAAAACCGCAAACTATTTTTTAATTAATATTTTTTGAAAAACCGTGGTATAGGCTATTTGCGAAGTTCGAACCCGCAAAAATCGAGGGAACACTGTATTATTTTATATAATTTATATTTTAAGATTATTTCAGGAAGGCATAAATGCCATATCAGATCTCATCTATTTTCGAATTAACATTGTCACTGGAAACATATTCTTGGTTTCCCTTTTCTAGGCTAAAGAAGCCCAAGATGATCTGGTGAAAACGAAGGAAGAATTACACCTGGTAATGACTGCTCCGCCTCCTCCACCTCCACCTGTATATGAACCAGTGAACTATCATGTTCATGATAATCTTCAAGATGAAGGGACCGAGTCCAATGGCTACAGTGCAGAATTCTCAAGTGAAGGCATACTGAACGATCGTAATGAAGAGAAGCGGATTACTGAAGCCGAAAAGAATGAGCGTGTCCAAAGACAGCTAAAGGTAGAACTTACTGAACAATCTGTTAGCAATACAAAGTATTTATTCTCATTCCGAGTACCATTTTATAATTTGCCCAAGAAGGGAGAAAGATGGTAATTGAAATTTATCTTTTTTTCAAAGGCTTAAGAAAGATTTCACATTTTATACAGAAAGAAGATAATGACATAGGACATAATCTAAAAATAAAGTGTATTTTATATGGAAGGTAGAAATGTGTTGGCAAATTTAAATGATTCCAATCTTCTAACGCTAACCATTATGGGCTCTTAGATGTGACTATGCTTACGAGCATAGATTGATATCTGCAAAACTCACCCTCAGATAGCATTTGCAGAATTTCATGTTAGTTTTTTGTTTTCCTCAGATTATCTCAGGGACCGCCTTCTGCTACACGAATCCCAGTGACCAGTTAGGTCCCACAGAGTGGGCCTTCTCCGGGTCCCGTCAACTAAACAATGTCGTTTGGCGGCACCCAGGGGAAGAGCCTTCTCTGTGGCTGCCCCGGCACTTTGGAACCAACTCCCCCCAGAGATTAGAATTGCCCCCACCCTCCTCGCCTTTCGTAAGCTTCTTAAAACCCACCTCTGCCGCCAGGCATGGGGGAACTGAGATATTCTTTCCCCCTAGGCCTTACAATTTACGCATGGTATGTTTGTTTGTTTGTATGTATGTTTGGTTTTACAATAAGGGTTTTTTTTAGTTGTTTAGTATTGGATTGTTACATGCTGTTTTTTATCACTGTTGTTAGCCGCCCCGAGTCTGCGGAGAGGGGTGGCATACAAATCCAATAAATAAATAAATAATGTCAGTTTCACAAATGTATTATTTGTGCAAGTGTCTAATGCTATGTTTAAATGTTGTAGACACTGACCGATGAACTAGCTCTGGCCAGAGATGAAGATTTGAAGACTGCGAATGACCTCATCCACACAGAGAACATGCGACAAGGCCGAGACAAGTACAAGACACTGAGACAGATACGACAAGGGAATACCAAGCAGAGAATTGATGAATTTGAAGCTATGTAAATGTAGTTTCAATGAAGACTCTGGGAAATGCAGATTTTGAATGTTGACGTTTCTCCATGAAAAGTCACTTGCAAAGTCGTACTAGTAAATAAAGAAATAAACTCCCACACTGTCAGGTGTCAGCTGAATTTAATAGAAGCAGCTACAGGAATTAAGTATAATAAGGAGAACGGTCACAGATGTAGTAAAATCTTACTAATATTGTGTCAAAAAAAACTAATGTCAAAGGGTGTCTCGGAATCACTTTTTTCCTACATGTTAAAAATGTTTTGCAGCTTTAATAGAGGGCTTTTTACTACCACAAATATATCCAGATTTGTTTGGGGTGTGGGAAAATGTTGTGCCATGTTTCTTGTTCTTGAACACCCATTGTATTTGAAGATTATGACGTTCTTAGGTCTCAAGTCAGTCCTCCAACTCACTTGCTCTTGTTATTGCTGTAAAAATGTCACAAAAAGACTTTAAAAAAATCTTTCATCTTGAATGAGACAAGTTCCCGGTGATCACAAAGGGATGCCTCTTTTATATCACAGATAGAGGGAAATTGTCGGTATGCAATATTATTCAAGTGTTGAACTGCAGCTTAACCAGTCAGCTGTAGTATCATATTTATATGTATAATATATATATGTCACGTATATACATATGCGTGTTAAAAATATAAATAGCATATAATTCTAGTTTGAAAAGGGTTTTTTTGCTTTGTATATTTTGTTATTATTTCTTGTTAAGCGAATGATATTTTTTGGGGGGGAAATCAAATTTCTTGGGTGAGGCACAATCTAGAAAACA
Source organism: Erythrolamprus reginae (assembly GCF_031021105.1). NCBI lineage: Eukaryota > Metazoa > Chordata > Lepidosauria > Squamata > Dipsadidae > Erythrolamprus > Erythrolamprus reginae. Next base: position 326,244,517 of record NC_091950.1, on the reverse strand, counting down.
TTTGTAAAGATGATTTTTTTACTTGAAAGAAAATTGTAATGCATGCCTGTGATTCAATACAACTACTTTCACTATTCTTATTTTTTTCTAGCAAATTTTCTAATTTTTTAAAAATGGTACCGTTTCAGACTCCAGTCATGAAGGGACTTTTATCAGCTTTTTAAAATGTCTCTTTTGAAGAGAGTTGCTATAGATTTGCCTCAGTACCCCCTTGTTTACCTCCATTTGACCACCATCACCTCCTAGCCCTCCCACCCCCATCCCATTTTAGGCCTTGGAAATCATCAGCCTCAAGAGTACAGTATGTTGTTAGACCTGCTTTACATTCTATGCTGCTTTGTATTTTGAAGTTTATACCTCTGGAATCCTGATATAGTGTGTGGGATGATTTGTTGAATGCAATCGGCCCGCAAATAAAAATCTGCAAGGCAACTTTTTTTTTTTCCTCTTAAATTTCTCCATTTCTTTTTTTCTGAAAAACTATGAAGCAACCCACTTGTTCAAGCAACAGTGAATGTTAATAATAAAACAGAAAGGTAAAATGATTATGGAAGAAATTACGACACTGAAGATAAATGTTTAATTAAGTTCAATATAATATAATAATAATTTATTAGATTTTTATGCCGCCCCTCTCCGCAGACTAGTAGTATATAAACTAGTCACACAGAACAGCAAAATATTTGCTTTGGATGCAAGGTAGAAATGAATAAACTATAAGCTTTAACCAGTATGGCAAGGTTTAAATAGTGTGACCCATGTTTAGTCTTAATCATAGTCTAGCAACTAACCCAGCTGATTACTGAATAGTACTAGCCTGCAATCTGCATGATAGTACCTTTTAGGAAAGGGGGGGTTGTTTTTATTTTTGCTTTCCTGTTTTTTACAAATAAAGTGCAATAGCCTGATCCAGGGGTCCCCAAACCTGGCAACAAAGAGCCGGGGTGGCGCAGCAGGTAGAGTGCTGTACTGCAGGCCACTGAAGCTGACTGTAGATCTGAAGGTCAGCGGTTCAAATCTCATCACTGGCTCAAGGTTGACTCAGCCTTCCATCTTTCTGAGGTGGGTAAAATGAGGACCCGGATTGTGGGGGCAATATTCTGGCTCTGTTAAAAAGTGCTATTGCTAACATGTTGTAAGCCGCCCTGAGTCTAAGGAGAAGGGCGGCATAAAAATTGAATAAATAAATAAATAAACTTTGAAACTGGCTGGAGAATTCTCGGAGTTGAAGTCCACATGTCTTAAAGTTGCCAAGTTTGAAGACTTCTGGCCTGATCAGAGCCAGCATATTCAGGATTCTGAAAGGCTGCCTGTTTGTTTCCCAGGAAAGATGCTCCTACTTGTGGGTGATAAAAAAAATCAAAGTCGAACGAAAGAACTGGCGGCTTCTGCATTCCATGTTGTTTTCTTGGAAGTCTAGTGATAGTTTAACTTTAGGCTGGCCTGAGTTTGCAAAACATTAGACTGAGGTCAAGCTAAACCTGTAACAGGCCATAATTACATCTTATGAATAAAGCACGTCTTCTTAGATTCTCCACCTGCACTCAATGTGATTTGTGTCCTGTAAATTTATATCTTTTGTTTCACCTCATTGCTAGGTAAGTTTGCATTGTCTGTAGCCTTGTGAATACCAAGAATAATTACTTGACAATAAGAAGAGAGCTTTTTTTGAGCTTCATATGTTCACCAGGACAGCTGCTTTGACATTTATTCAAAAACCAATGGAGCATTCTGCCCTTCTGTTTTATCAGGACCTTGAAGATGTGTACAATCCAAAGTGGCATTTTGTAATTCCCAAATTACCCATATTATTTACTCGTTCCATTTATTAACATGATATTGATTGTAATTTAAATGGAAAAGTAGCATGCGGTAAAATTAATTAGCATCTTTAGTAATCATCTTCATTTCCCAGATGGCATTGGGTTCAACATAGTTCCAAAACATAGATTTTTTTTTTTTAAGATGGTTGGTTAAAGATTTCCAGATTTACAGCAGTGTTAAAAACATATAATACTTCTTGTAAAAGATGTTCCAATAGTACTGTAGAATCCCTGAGTATATTTGGTATTAGTAAGTTTTCCCTTTACTTTTTCCTATCCTGAAATTAGAATGTATTTAATACTTGTCTAAATAATCTTAGCACTTCATAAAAAGACTGAAGAATGTTGCTTTTCTATGTAAAGGCTATAGGCATATGGAGGGCACAAGAGACAGACATACAACAGTCAGTTGAGTAAAAATGGTATTCAAGGATTCCTCCTGAGCTGCATTTTTATAAACAAAATAGTATATAACTTTCCCATAAAACAGCATTAATCCTGTTGGCCATGAGAAAAAAAATAAAAATCAATACAGAACACATTTTATTGGGGCCAATAGAAGTTTCATAAAGTAATTACAAGTTTCAAAGTTCATTTTTATATAATTTTATTCAAATTTTAAAAATGAAAGATAAACAATACAAACGAATAAAGGAAGCTATGAAGTCCAATAAAGGGTTGGAAAATAGAAGTGATTTCTGATCTTCACAGCAAATTATTTACCTTTTATTCTATTAGTTTACAAATGACTTCTCTTTCTATAATCTATTCTGTCAAATTATAAAACCATATATCAAAAACCAGTTTTTCTAGTTTATGCAAAAAAGTCTATAAAGGGATCAGTAATTCAGTAAGACACAATTGTCTTCTCTGACCAGAAATATACATTAATCTTTAAAATCTACTGTTACCACATATGTATTTGAATTAAAAAGTTTCTAGCTTTTTTACATGTCTGCAAAGCATAACATGTAATATCTAACATGTAACCCTCCTTTTTGTTCACATTTCCAACATGTATTTGAAATGCCTTAGTCATTCTAGACAATTTATCTGGTGACATACTCCAACGGTTATAAAAATTCTTTAGTTATAACAATGTAAATTTCAATTATTTCAACCACATATTTTCCCATTGTTCCATCTACATAATATAGCCCATTTACTTGTTCTCCTGTTTCAAATTTCAATAAATCTTTATATATTTTAGAAATTTACATTTGCATCTTTTGTACACAATTCTGTTCCAAATCCAATCTTAACAATATTCAAAACCATAAATTCTATCAGCCTGCCATTAGTTCTTCTCTTGATTTTATTTTATAGTCCCTTGATAAAAAAATTAAAAGATCTTCCAAAACCAACACAAAATCATCTACAAAAAGCATTAACATATTTTTTTTCCTTTTAAAATCTTTACTACCACAATACTCTACTCTTGTCTAATATTTCTATTCAGTATTTCACAAACCAAACTAACAAGAGAGAAGACTGGGCAACCCTGTCTTATTCCTTTTTATATCTTGCAAGGTTTTGTTAAATCTCCATTAACATGTTTCTATGAAGTATAAATTGATCTTACCTATTTTACCCATTTTTAAAATAATGATATTGGTCTACTCTATACTTTTGTTATTGAAGTTAAATCTTGTTCTATGTATCAAATCTTGTTAAGTTGTCCTCTTTTGAATTCTTAACAGCTTTCTTCCCTGTAAGAGTTAATTTGTTTTGCAAAGATTGTAAACATTCATCTTCCAAACATATATAATAAGAACCTGATAATCTATCAGGCCCAAGCACTTTGGCTGGTTTAATATTTTTAGTTTTAGAAAGTTCCTCCATTTTTAGAATAGAATACTTTATTGGCCAAGTGTGATTGGACACACAGGGAATTTGTCATTGGTCCATGAGCATTATAGGTCCATTATCTGCTTCTGTTCTTCTATAATCTTTGGTAATTTTTTCTATAGCCATGTTTTCCATTAATACAGTTAATTTATTTTTTTTTTAAATCAGAAAAAGGTCTAATAAAAAATCAAAGTGGAAAAAGCAGTAGTAAAATAGAAAGGAGCATGCGAAAGAAAGACGTGTCAGTTGAAAAGTTCCCACTGAAGAAATCGTTCCATTAAGGGATTGCATTAGCTAACAGCACTAATACAGGAATGTCCAATTATTTGAAACGTTGTGGAATGACTGTATCTGGACTACGTATACCATTTCATATTGAAGGTGGAAGCTTACATCACTGAATATGTGTATGTATGTATTTTGTTTTTAATGTAATACATCAGGAGTGTCAAACTCGTGTCACATGATGTATTGCAACTTTCTCCCCCTTCTCTAAACTGGGGGTGTGGACAACATGTGAGGCATCTGGTCTACTATAGGCCGCAAGTTTGACATCCCTGTAATATAACTTTCCTGTTTCTTATATGCAGCATTCAATCGGATGGTAATTCCCTGTGGAGTTTTTGGTGCTCTCTGAATCTGGTTGGTTGATTGCAGGAATTTAATTATCCACACTCCTAGCACTGATGATGTTACTTAGAATGGTAATGAAACATCTACAAGCAAACAACCAAACTCAACAAACACAAAGAACTCCTCAGTTCAATCTTGAGCTACATATATTCTCTTCTATTGGAGTCATTTTTTTTGTATGAACAATTAACGCGGGGCATGCTTCTTGATGTTCCATGTGAAAGCTTTGTCACCACCTGAAATCTTGTACAAATACAAAGTAAGATTTGGGGACATAACAAAAATGGACTAAAAAACTGGCAGCAAAATTAGCATATACAGTGTGGTCCCTTGACTTTCGTGGGTCCAACTTTCGCGGAAAGGCTATACCACGGGTTTTCAAAAAATATTAATAAAAGAATAGTCTGTGGTTTTTTTGAACACGGGTTTTCCCGCAGCTCCCCGATGTACAGTACTGTGCGTTTTAACTCCTCTCCACCCCCCACCCCAGCTGTCCTGATTCTTTAAATAAAAGCTCCGCTTCTGCCCCAGCCTCCCGGTCCCTCCCCTTTAATTCTCGGAGCGTTAGTACGCTCCACTTGAAGCTGAGCCTTACGGGCGGACAAGACCACCCTAACTCGCCCAAGGGGGGAGGAGCTGAGGGCATTGTTGGGTCAGGGGGCCACACGCTAATCGCATGGGTGGCTTGCGGTGGGCCTGTCACAACCCTCCGGTAGCTTCTGCCTGCAGCTCAGTGTCACCTCAAGCACCAAAGGGCACTGCTGCCTCTTTTTCCACTGCCACCCGCCACTACCACCTCTTCTTCCCCCACCCACCTAAGCCGTCTCCCTTAGTGGTAGCATCCAACCTCCCAGCTGACCGACCTGGAATCCCAGCTTCAAGTCCTGGGTTGGATCCCTCTTGTCTGGAGCTTCCCCTTCCCCTGCCCTGACCTTGAGCATTGGTGCCCCGTTGCCCCTGTGGGTTCTGGGGATAAGTAAAACCAGGAATGAAGGAGGGAGGGGGAGGAAGGAAAGAAGGAAGGAAGGAAGGGTCTCTACTTCATGGAAATTTGACTTTCGCGGGCGGTCTTGGAATGTATCACCCGCGAAAATCAAGGGGCCTCTGTATTGTGTTTTGTATTTTCTTTCATGCTCATGATCTTCTCTAAGAAAAAAAAGAATTAACTTCTTGAATCAAATCTCAGGCCAGGAATTTACTATATCCATTCAAATACTGACAACTATATTTCATTAAATCCTTTTTTTTTTCAGATAAAATATTTTCAAAACAGAAATCCAGAAATATTGCATGGAAATCATAGTTACCTCCAATTGTTTATCATCCAACATTATGCCCTCTGGAGCACAGGTCTGTTTTATATGAGGATTCCATTAAACTCTGGACTAGTTTTTAATTATGTTATCTAATGCAAGCTGATGGCTATCATTATGCTTGAATATGTTCAGAACAGATTTTAAAGCAGACGCAATGGCCTCTACAAATATTTAAAATGCTACCGCATATATGATACTTTTTTTCCCCTTTGCTCCAAGGGCAGAATCGAAACCAATAAATTTAAAGGAATGTGTAAGGAAACTTAGATTAAAAATGTAAAGAATGATGAAGCAGAGTGCACTGAAAACTTCTGGTTTTTCTTCATTTGATATATTAAGTGGAAGGTATATTTATTTAAGTAGTTTATACAACCACACATTTCACAATGACTCTGGTCAGCATACAAAGATTAAAAAACAACAATAAAATATAATCCATGGGGTTCTGGTTAAAATGACAACCCCAAACATAAAGGCCTACCATCAACAGTGCTTACCTAACCACCTGATCCAAATGCCAGGGGGAATAATAGTGATTTTGCTGACCTAGATAATGTAAATCTTTTTTTTTAATAGCCTGGTTAATGCTTTGGATTGGACATTTGTGGAACAGCCAGGAAATTATATGATCAGATGCTAGATCAAGAAGTCAAAAAATCCTGGAAAGTTATAACAATGCATATTTGTACTGTACACAAATTTAAACTACAGTGATACCTCACCTTACAAACGCCTCGTCATACAAACTTTTCGAGATACAAACCCGGGTTTAAGATTTTTTTGCCTCTTCTTACAAACTATTTTCACCTTACAAACCCACTGCTGCCGCTGGGATGCCCCGCCTCCAGACTTCTGTTGCCAGCGAAGCACCTGTTTTGTGCTGCTGGGATTTCCCTGAGGCTCCCCTCGCTGGGAAACCCCACCTCCGGACTTCCGTGTTTTTGTGATGCTGCAGGGCAATCCCAGCAGTGCAAAAACGGGTGCTTCGCTGGCAACGGAAGTCCGGAGGTGGGGTTTCCCAGCGAGGGGAGCCTCAGTGAAATCGCAGCATCGCAAAAACACAGAGGTCTGGAGGTGGAGTTTCGAGGACTTCGATGTTTTTGCGATGCTGTGATTTCACTGATGCTCCCTTCGCTGGGAAACCCCACCTCTGGACTTCCATTGCCAGTGAAGCACTCATTTTTGCGATGCTGGGATTCCCCTGCAGCATTGCAAAAACACAGAAGTCCGGAGGTGGGGTTTCCCATGGAGGGGAACCTCAGGGGAATCACAGCAGTGCAAAAACGGGCACTTCGCTGGCAAAAGGGGTGAATTTTAAACTTGCACACATTAATTGCTTTTCCATTGATTCCTATGGGAAACATTGTTTCGTCTTACAAACTTTTCACCTTAAGAACCTCATCCCGGAACCAATTAAGTTTGTAAGACAAGGTATCACTGTACTTGGATGTGTTTATGAAATTTCCAGAAGTCAAGTTCAGCAATTTTACCTAGCTGACACAGAGAAGGGATTGCATGATCTTTGAGATGCATTCTAATTGAACTCTAAATGCACCTACTTCATTGAACAAAATGATCTGCTTATGGCACATTTATTCTTAAAATCTGAAGAAACACGAAACGTATAAATACAGTAAACATAAATAAATCGATTGCAGTCATGTCTTTTTGGCTTTCAATTGGTACCAGTTGAATGAGTGAGTAGAGTAGTTTTCAAAATCCCAGGATTCAAAATCTATCACCACTTCTCCAAGGAATACAGGATGTCTGAAAATTCCAGTGTGCCAGACGGTTATCTGAAGCTGTCGGCGTTGCAGTTGGGAATATTCAATATTGTACTATAAAGATAAATGTGGTTACTGATCAGTGTGAGATTAACAAATGCAATTTATACAGGTGCAGGCCATGCAATTTTTTTCTACTATCAAGCAACAAAAATGAGCAAGATCAGCACACTGACAATTATTCCCACTCTTTGCATTCAGAGTACCAATCTCTGGACATCAACTGTCATCATACTATATGAAATGCTGTGAAAATCCGAGGCAGTGTTGATTTATTTATTAGTTGGATTTTATTTATTTATTTATTTATTTATTTATTCATTCACTCATTCATTCATTCATTCATTTATTGGATTTGTATGCCGCCCCTCTCCGTAGACTCGGGGCGGCTAACAACATTGATAAAAACAGCATGTAACAATCCAATCCAATACTAAAATAACTTTAAAAAATCCCTTATTATAAAAACCAAACTTACATACAGACATACCATGCGTAAATTGTAAAGGTCTAGGGGGAAAGAATATCTCAGTTCCCCCATGCCTAACGGCAAAGGTGGGTTTTAAGAAGTTTACGAAAGGCGAGGAGCGTGGGGGCAATTCTAATCTCTGGGGGGAGTTGGTTCCAGAGGGCCGGGGCCGCCACAGTGAAGGGTCTTCCCCTGGGCCCCGCCAAATGACATTGTTTAGTTGACGTGACCCGGAAAAGGTCCACTCTGTGGGACCTAACTGGTCGCTGGGATTCGTGCAGCAGAAGGCAGTCCCTGAGATAATCAGGTCCGGTGCCATGAAGGGCTTTATAGGTCATAACCAACACTTTGAATTGTGACCGGAAACTGATCGGCAACCAATGCAGACTGCGGAGTGTTGGTGTAACATGGGCATATTTGGGGAAGCACTGCTCTCGCAGCTGCATTCTGCACGATCTGAAGTTTCCGAACACTTTTCAAACTTTTATGCCAGTAGCAAGCAGCTCTCTCATAATGGCATACATAGGCTTCAAAAATCCAAACATATCTAGATGGGAGGCCAGAAATTTCCATTCCATTTCCCTTCCATCTTTTCTTTGTTAGGATTTCACTGCAAATCCTAATAGAGGAATATCTTTTTTTTAAATCTACATAGTAATTTTATAGAACGGTTTTGAATTATCACTTTTATACTGATTGGAGCTGTTTTTAAAAACTCATAGGAAGAACTTTTGCTCATAAATTTTAAAAAAATCCTGTATATTGTGATCTTCCTTGACAATATGACCAAGAATTGCTTAGGGTACCTTTAATATTTCTTTGAACAATGGATTCGGTGTGTTCTTTTTGACAGAAGTCTTCCGTTTACCCTGAGGAGATTTATCAGGCAGCAAGTAAGTCTTGACATATCTTTCAATCAAAGATAGAGACAACAATTAAAACTTGTGAAAAGAAGGGAGGAAAGAAATAAAGACATAAAGAGAGTGTGGTTAATTGATGCCTCTGAAGATCAATTGCATGAAGTTACTCTCTCAGTTTCATAAATGCAGTGTTGATATTTTTTTTTTGTACTACTTGAAGAGTAAGGAAGGACTTCATAGGCTGCTTTGTAAAGTGTGGATTTTATGTATGTATGATTTTGTGTGTGTGTCTGTCTGTCTGTCTATTTGTTTGTTTGTTTATTGTACTTCTATGTTGCCCAACTCCCGAAGGACTCTGGGCGGCTTACAACAGGATAAGGATAAAAACTTGGATGTTGGCCAAGTTTTTTTAAAAAATAACTCAAGTCCCAGACACTACTATAACAGGTATTTTTTAAGAACATTTTATTATCTGACCCAAAATTACACTTACTTTGATATTTTAGGATTCAATTCTTTATGTTGTATAAGATCTTTATACAAATCCAATTAAACTTGAAACTTTTAAATTTTTTCTTAAATGAGTACAAATTCAATTTAGTATACTTGTGAACTGAAATTGCCACGTGATGTCTAGTATACATTGATCACTGTGATGGAATTCTTTATTATTATTATTATATCCACTTTTTAAGAGTGAATTAAGTCAATGAAAACAGATTGTAAGGCTAAGCTTGAAACATTAATAAGCATATGTATGAAATCAGTTTTGTACATATAGTATGCAGTGTTCCCTCTAATTTTTTTTGGGGGGGGCGGAAAAGTATAGTGTCTGAGCGTCAGTCCCTTTGAGACTGGGCGGCACAGAAATAATAAATAAATAAATAAACAAACAAACAAATAAAAAACCCACCCTGTTTTGCCTCAGAGAATTTCAAAATAAAATACTGTACTGTGTGTCTATAACAGTGAGCTCATAATAGGGCAACTCTATCAATATCAAAATGCCACTTAAATAGTTAAGCTAATTTCAAACTAGATTTTGATTTTCTTTCTCTCTTCCTTACTCCCATTCTTTTTCTTTCTCTTTTCCTTCCTCTCTTTTTTCTATCTGTTTCTCTCTCTTCCTCTCTTCCTCTCTCTCTCCTTCCCTCTCACTCTTTCCCTCTCAGCTTCTGGGCAGGTTTGGAAAACTCTGAGTTGATGATGATTTTTAAGGGAGCGATTGCTCACTGCTCCGCTTAGAGGGAACTATGATAGTATGTAGGCCTTGGGATTCAGTTAGGAAAAATATAATCATTGTTACCTCTATGTATTTGGCTTCTGCTTTCTAATTTTATTTTGTGTTGTAAGAAGCATTTGCTTTTTGCTTTTTATAATAAGGCTGTTTTCTTATTCCCTCTGTTTTGGTCTTTCTTAATTTTTTCCTGATGACTCATAATTAGTCAGTCTTCTCTAGAATCTGTGTTCTTCAGTCTAATCCAGTGTTTCCCAACCTTGGCAACTTGAAGATATTTGGACTTCAACTCCCAGAATTCCCCAGCAAGCATTCACTGGCTGGGGAATTCTGGGAGTTGAAGTCCAAATATCTTCAAGTTGCCAAGGTTGGGAAACACTAGTCTAGTCAACCCATCCATCAATTCTGAGAAACAAACTTAGTAATTACTTCATGAATTTGAAGAGCATTAAATCAACAAAACAGATACCGTAGTTGTCTTTAGAGTTTAGACAGTACAAATAAATTTTAGACATCAAGAAACCGCCCTACTGGGTTTGAACTTGTAGTTAGGTTTTATATGGTATGATAGGCTGGATGTGTTCAGGCTCCTTCCCTCAATATTACCATCTAGCAACATTTGTCCCAGGAATCACACTTTCTCCCTCTTTGTTCCTGGCCTCTGGAACATTCATTCCCCAGAAATATGGCAGTTCTCCATTGTTTTAACCTTCTTCAGAAGTCTCGAAGAGGTGGGTCTTCCTTCAAACATCGGGGAACGATGAGATTGCAGCCCAGCAAGGCAGAATGCTGATAGTGAAAAAATTGTGACCTGGGAATGAGCACCAGGGATTTTTTACTGTGGTTTGTTTTTCATAATGTTTTGGTGTTTTTAAAGATGCCCAGATTTATAATATCTCTTTGAAATATATATAATAAGTTATATTTTATTATACTTTTGCTACTTGTGAATATGTGCTTCCGAATACTGATTGACTCCTCTGGTGATTGCTTGGACAAGTCCCTACAGTTTTCTAGGCAAAATTTCAGAAGCAGTTTGTCGTTTCCTGGGGCTGAGAGAGATTGACTAGCCCAAAGTCACCCAACTGGCTTTGTGCTTAAGGCAGGACTATGGTCATGGTCACAATGTCCTGATCTCCAGCTTTATGGTTTAACTACTAATCCAAACTGGCTCTTGCTGCTATGAATGAAGTATTGTTATGACTCCTGACTCACCCCCTGTGAATGAAAAATTGGCCCTCCGATCTTAAGCAACACTCACATTTGTTACAACTCACAATCCAGGGGCTGAAAATAAAGAAGCATGATGGAGAATGAGCCTACTCAATGGTATAACAAAGGTGGGAGCGAAACAAGCTTATCAGTGTGTTCTTTCTAAACCAAGGAAAACAAAACATCTGTCAGTTGCAAAGGGCATCAAAGAAGTGACACATTTAGCCATTTTTTTCAACACCACTAATGCAGCTGTTAAGTGGCTGGGATATCCAGAGATACAAGCAGTTCAAATGAGTAGAAATATTATTCTCTACAAGAATTTGGCCAACTCAATCTGTATAGTCTGGAGGACAGAAGGAAAAGGGGGGACATGATCGAAACATTTAAATATGTTAAAGGGTTAAATAAGGTTCAGGAGGGAAGTGTTTTTAATAGGAAAGTGAACACAAGGACAAGGGGACACAATCTGAAGTTAGTTGGGGGAAAGATCAAAAGCAACGTGAGAAAATATTATTTCCCTGAAAGAGTAGTAGATGCTTGGAACATACTTCCAGCAGACGTGGTTGGTAAATCCACAGTAACTGAATTTAAACATGCCTGGGATAAACATATACCCATTGTAAGATAAAATACAGGAAATAGTATAAGGGCAGACTAGATGGACCATGAGGTCTTTTTCTGCCGTCAGTCTTCTATGTTTCTATGTTTCTAACTAACAGTTAAGGGAAATGTGTGGGAGATAAGATAGCTATTCAAGTTGGGCTGAACTTACGTAGAAGGGCATGGATTTGTGACTTATGATGCACTTGACCCCTCCCTCAGGCTCAATCTGGTCATCTCCTACATCTGCTGCTTTATGGGCTGTTCTTCATGGCCATGTTAAAGTGCATTTCATCTATCTTTGAGTTTGCATGAATATTTGCCAGCATGATTGGCATTGTTCTAGGAATTAAACCAAGTTTTCACTTATCTTAGCCATAAATGCCCTAAGTGGACCAGTCCTTAAAGCTTTATTGCAGAACAATTTAATGGCAGAGATTTTCCAGGGGTGGGGGGTTTCCTACACCGATCCAAAATCATCACACTACTAAAAGTGTGGCAGGGGCAGCTTTCAAGAGTGTGGTTGGTGTTTCGAAGAGAGGCATTAACCACCTTTCCAGTTGGTTGCATGAGTAATAGGTCTCCAATACAGAGGGACTTGGAGTATTTCTAAGTGTGGGTCAACTGGTCTTCTGAAAAGACTATGGACAAAGAGAAAAAAAAGAGTGTTCTGTGAAAAATCATCACCTATGCTACTTGCAGATCAGAGCGTCTGGAAACGCTTTTAACAAAAAGTCCAAGTCCTATGTAGGAGACCTCATAGGACTAAAAATATATTGATAAAATTGAACGGGTCCAAAGACGGGCTACAAAAATGGTGGAAGGTCTTAAGCATAAAACTTATCAGGAAAGACTTAATGAACTCAATCTGTATAGTCTGGAAGACAGAAGGAAAAGGGTGGACATGATCGAAACATTTAAATATGTTAAAGGGTTCAATAAGGTTTAGGAGGGAAGTGTTTTTAATAGGAAAGTGAACACAAGAACAAGAGGGCACAATCTGAGGTTAGTTGGAGGAAAGATTACAAGTAATGTGAGAAAATATTATTTTACTGAAAGAGTAGTAGATGCTTGGAACAAACTTCCAGCAGACATGGTTGGCAAATGCACAGTAACTGAATTTAAACATGCCAGGGATAATCCATCCTGTTGTGATTCCGTCTGAGGCCCCTCAGGGAACGGCTGACCCTCTGCCGGCTCTCTGCTCAGAGGGGGAGGATGAGGAACAGGGAACGGCTGACCCTCTGCCGGCTCTCTGCTCAGGGGGGGAGGATGAGGAACAGGAGGGAGAGGAGGAGGAGGTTCAGGCAGACGAGGAGGAGGAATCTCAGCCCGAGGGGCAGCTCTCCCCAGCAAGCAGCCTGGATTCTTTAGATGACCAGGCACAAGGAATAATAGATTTCCGGCAGAGAAGGGCAACCCAACGAAGGGGACAATTAGCCAGGTACTTCAAGCACTGAATGGGCAACAGCTGGGTTTGGGTGTGGTGCTCTCCGGAAAGGCTAAAAAGGCAGACCCACCCTTCCTGGTTTGTGGAGAATTATCTTTGGGAGTCGTGAGACCTGGCTGTGATCTTTGGCGTCTTGGAATTCTGGCTTGTGACTTTGAATACTGAAACCTTGAGGGGAAAAGGTGGGTGTGCCAACAAGAGGTCTGCTGCGAAGGCTCATAGCCTGCCTGTGGGGAAGAACAGGTTTTCCTCTGTGTTTATTTTCAAATTATAAAGTGCTTTTGTTTCTACCAGCGTGTCTGGCTGCTTTTTCCAGTTGGTGCTGAAGTCTGGGGGCACCCAGACAGAACACCATCCTAAGATAAAATACAGGAAATAGTATAAGGGCAGACTAGATGGACCATGAGATCTTTTTCTGCCGTCAATCTTCTATGTTTCTATGTTTGTTTAAAAACTTGATTTAGAGGAAAATAAATGCCAAGTGGAAGAAAGTAAACAAGCCTATTACTAATATTATTAATGATTTTGTTTTTTTAAGTTGCAGAATTCTATACCACCGTATTCATATATATATATGCATAGGTGTTCATTCCTAATAGCAATGTTATAAAAATAATGAAATGAGCATTGTGGCATCACATAGAAGCTCATTGTTATGGTTCTGAGTCAGATCAAAGACCAGCTGCGTCTCTGCTGGCTCCATGCCCGGGGGAGGCTGAGAGTGAAGAGGAGAGTTCTTTGCAGTCAGACTGTGCAGACAGCAATCACGAAAGTGAAGGTGATGCAAGGCCTGGGAGCCCTGGGGAAGGGCTATCTCAAGCAAGTAGCTGTGATTCCCTGGAGTCTCTGGATGATGACGCACAAGCTATCATTAGCATGCGGCAGAGACGCATAGCTCAAAGGAGAAATCAGCTACGTAGATATTATCAGCGTTGAATGAGGAACACCAGGGGGTGGGGGGTGGTCCTCATTAGCAGGGAAGGGTTTATAAGGCATGAGAATCATTCCGGCAGCGTGGAGTGTTATCAAAGTGAAGTTGGTGTTATCTGCCTTTTCTCTCAGCGTTTTTGTTCCTGGCTCGTGGCCCAGCAGTCTTGAAGACCCGTGGGAGGTTTGTGTCTGTTAGCAACAGCCTTATTTGGCATTAAGGGTCCTGTGTTTCTGTATGAACAATTGCCTTCATGTATCTATTTGGAGTTCCACTGTTTTCCTGATCTGTAAGGACATTTTCTGTTGGCTTCTTTTCTCTTTACCATTATAAAACTGTGTTTGGATTCAACCGGTGTGTCTGGCTTATCTTTTTGGGTTGGTCATAGCTTCCGGAGTGACCCAGACAGAACACTCATAAGAGACAAAGTTTGCATCATGATATATATTTCATCACGTGGCTCTCCTCCCACCTCCCTGGGGATTCAATTTTACAAATAATATTGTTTTAGATTTAAAATATATCTTAAAAAAAAAACCTAAATCCAAAGAAACTTACGGATTGCACTTCTTTTTTTCTTCCTTTCCATAGGCCAAATTCTTGCAGGCACTGATGCATACTTCCAAAATGCCAAATTTGAAATTGTACCTAATGGCCAATTCGATTTCACCACACACATCAGTTTTTGCAAAGTCAACAGCCCCACTGCAAACACTGCTAATGCTGGATAAACTATCCTGTATAAGAAAGTGAATTAAGACAATACAAAAGGGTTTTAATCGTTGGCTTTCTAGATTTAATTTAGAATCCTAAAGTCTAGACTGACTAGATGGCATAAAGGGTTAGAACAAGGTTTCTCCATCTTGGCAACTTCCAGATGTGTGGGTGTCGATGTATAGAATTTCCCAGCCAACATGTTGGCTGGTAAATTCTGGGAATTGATGTTTATACATGTTACGATGGCTGCGAAATTCTGGGGATTGAAGACCACACATCTTTTTTTCAACACTTGGGCATCCTCCTCGACCCACAGCTCACATTAGAGAAACATCTTTCAGCTGTGGCGAGGGGGGCGTTTGCCCAGGTTCGCCTGGTGCACCAGTTGCGGCCCTATTTGGACCGGGAGTCACTGCTCACAGTCACTCATGCCCTCATCACCTCGAGGCTCGACTACTGTAACGCTCTCTACATGGGGCTACCTTTGAAAAGTGTTCGGAAACTTCAGATCGTGCAGACTGCAGCTATGAGAGCTATCATGGGCTTTCCTAAATACGCCCATGTCACACCAACACTCCGCAGTCTGCATTGGTTTGCCGATCAGTTTCCGGTCACAATTCAAAGTGTTGGTTATGACCTATAAAGCCCTTCATGGCACCGGACCAGAATATCTCCGGGACCGCCTTCTGCCGCACGAATCCCAGAGACCAGTTAGGTCCCACAGAGTTGGCCTTCTCCGGGTCACGTCAACTAAGCAATGTCATTTGGCAGGACCCAGGGGAAGAGTCTTCTCTGTGGCAGCCCTGACCCTTTGGAACCAACTCCCCCCAGATATCAGAGTTGCCCCCACCCTCCTAGCCTTTCGTAAGCTCCTTAAAACCCACCTCTGTCGTCAGGCATGGGGGAATTAATACTTTCCCTCCCCCTAGGCTTATAAAATTTATGTATGGTATGCTAGTATGTATGATTGGTTTTTAAATTGGGGTTTTAAATTAACTTAAACTTAAATATTAGATTTGTTTACATTGTACTATTATTGCTGTGAGCCGCCCCGAGTCTGCAGAGAGGGGCGGCATACAAATCTGATTAATAAATAAATAAATCTTAAAGTAACCAGGTTGTGATGGAATGTACATCTGCAGAAGCAGTAACCCAGAGCTTTCCTAGATAGAGGCCCAGATCAAGAGACTGCAGTCCCAAGATGGAGGATTGAAGTGGTTAAGGGTAGCCTCACCCTAAAGTTGCTCAAGATATACGACATCTAGTAGGTCAGAAGGACATAGCTTTCATTTGGCAAGATTCTGTTAAATATGTATAAGTAAATAAAGGACTGGATTCGAATGGATCTCACTGTGCCATCTTTGGGCTTGGGCCTAACATCAAGGTTGGAAAACACTGAGTTAGAGGGGGATTTTTTGCATCTCTTTGTCATTTATTATTTGTCCAATCAAATTATAATAAAAGCTTAATATCTGAAGAAGAAAGATAAGATTTCCCACACAACTAATTTTGAAGTAGCATTCTGCTCTGCTGTTCAAAATTTTAAAAAGGCCCATTGTAAAGAGATAAATATTTAAGTTTATATCATTATTTCTGCCCCTGAAACAGATGTTTTCTGAAATTGTACATATTCTTGAGAATTATATGGTACTTTTTTGTGAAGATAGATAAACTGATAAACTGCCAAGTATTAGAAATTTATACATTTTCCATGCATAATAATATAAACAGGACAAAGAGGATCACTACTTACACATTTTCTATCTCCATAGATTAAGGCATCATTTTTAACCGTGGAGGATATGACTTCTTCACTTGATGCTTTTATACAAGCAATTCTACCATCAACTTGTTCTCCATTGAGAGAAGATTTCTTTGTTTAAAAAAGAAGAAGAGGGGCAATAATATATAAATGCTACTTTATAAAATCAACACAAGGGGGGCTTTTAAAATGATGCAGTCATTGATTAAATTTGAATGGCTTAATAATGTGAACCTGTTTGTAATTATAACAATGCATAGCAAAATGGACAGTTTAAAAAAGAGTCCAGCTACTTCCATTCACTGCCATACTTGGCAATGGACTGCATGGACAGTTTGAGCTTAATGGAGACACTGTAGATCTGGAAGCTCCATGTGAATGTGTTTCCCCTTCCCATTGGGGAGGAGAGATAAATAAACTATGATTTCCCAAGTATACACTAATGTGATTACAGGAATTATATATGCTGTAAACCTCCATATGTCAAGCCAGTGCAGAAGTGGGTGATAAATCAATGGCTTGCCACACTATTTGTAGAAGTCCTGATGTTTATGGGAACTTGGGAGGGGTGATTTCATGAGGGAACAGATGTGGCCACAAAGCATTCTTTTGAGAAGTTCAAGGCCATCATATGTCCACCACCTGGGTGGAAGCAGAAGGAGGAGTTACCACACTGGCACAACCTAAGTGGGCAATGTGACAAGTTTATGGATGGGAGGCAAAGCATGTGAACTTTCAATTGGATGGGAAGCTCACATTCAGGTTCCTCAGTGTAGGTGCCAGGATGGCTCCAGAAATAAATTGGAACTTTGAGAAATACATTGACTTGGACTCTGATTTAGATTTGGATGTTACCTGGAACCTTGACACATATTTTGTATAATTTATTGAGTTCATAGAACTTGTTGTGTTTTTTCATCAAATCTGATCGTGATTCAAGTGCAGAATACCCAACATTCCATTAATATATTGCATAGTTAATGTCATTCAACAGTACCGTACCCTAGTTGAAATATCAATAGCTGTATCAGATAGGCTTCTCCTATCCTTCACTGAATCGTTGTCAGGCCCATAATTTGCTGTGAGAAGGTATTTCTCATTGGCCACATCATTCTGTGATTTTGAGATTTCTAGAGGGGGGAAAATCAGAGAATTAAAAAAAGTGAATTCAGTATCTTCATAGTTGTAAGTCTAAAATTTATCATTGTTATAATACTTGCAAGGCTGAGCCGGCAGCATTTGAAGTATACTCTTGTTTGCATTTTATGAAACTAAAACAGCCCTATTAAAATATATCAATTATATAATACTTACTGTGAGGAGGTATTTCTCTCTAATAGATTAGAGCAGTGTTTCCCAACCTTGGCCACTTGAAGATATCTGGACTTGAACTCCCAGAATTCCCCAGCCAGCATTCTGGGAGTTGAAGTCCAAATATCTTCAAGTGGCCAAGGTTGGGAAACACTGGATTAGAGAGCCAGTTTGATGTCGTGGTTAAGGCATCAGGGTAGACGCTGGAGACTGGGAATTCTAGTCTTACCTTAGCTAACAGGATCAGTCATCTTTCCAATTGATCTTGGATTAAGAAATAAAGCTCTTGTAACAGAAAAATTGATATATTTGAACAAACTTTTTTTTGCCAATGGAAAAGTCATAGAATCTTAGTTCTTGTAGGAGCTTAGTGCTTCACAGAAGACATATTGAAAAGGCCTACTTAGAGGTATCCCAGGGTTAATGGGATTATACAAATATAACTTTAATTTGGAAATGTACTTTGGAAATCAGGCCCACAACACAGAGTCTCTACAATTTCCACATAATAATTTTAAAAACTGACATCCAGACAGCTCTTGCTAAGAAGTACAGCCTGTACATAGGTCTAAATTAAAGTAACAGTTTCAATATGTATCTAACTAGGGAAGGGATGCCAATTTTTTTACTACCACACTGTGGGTGTGACTTATGCAGGATGCCCTGCATTTTCTTTCAACATCTTTCATGCAAATTGGGTGCTCTGGGGTGGAGCTCCATTTTTGCTACCCCACTGCATTCCTTCCACCCCCCGTCTGGGCAGCAGCCCACCCCTGTATCTAACATCTATGCCTATCAAAGACTACTTCAGCTTCAACCACAACAACACAAGAGCACACAACAGATTCAAGCTTAATATTAACCGCTCCAAACTTGACTGTAAAAAATATGACTTTAGTAATCGAGTTGTTGAAGTGTGGAACTCATTACCGGACTCCGTAGTATCATCCCCTAACCCCCAACATTTTACCCTTAGACCAGTGTTTTTCAACCAGTGTGCCGTGGCACACTAGTGTGCCGTGAGACATGGTCAGGTTTGCTGTGGGGAAGTTAAACATGGGTCCCCAAACTATGGCCCACATGCCGGATATGGCCTGCGGAGGCCATTTACCCGGACCGCCTCCATCCGAACATAAACATTCCCCTCACAATCCCTCCAGCTATCAGCGACAGGAAGAGGCACAGGGAACGCTCACTGACCAATCACCTTCTAGGTTTCATCCTGACCACTAGCAATGAACCAATAGCAGGCCTCCTCTCATCCACACCCAGGAAGGTCCCTGTTTGGGCTGCCATGCACTTGTCATTGTGTGGCCGTGGCGAGTAATTGAAGCTGCTACTCCTCCCCAAGGTCCCGATTTCTAATCATGGTTTAAAGCTAAAATTTGCTGATCTTCCTTTGGACAGTTTTTGGTTATTTGTTGCCAAGGAGTTCCTGATTCTGGCCAACAAAGATTGCTCCCATTTTCAACCACATATCTATGTGAACTGAGCTTCTCAAGCTTGACTGCGATAATAACTAAAAACATTCCTGCCCTTTTGTGTTCATCGAAACAGGCCCAGGTTTCACACTACGTGAGTATAAATACATTTAGAAACTATATTATTAACTATTTGTATAATATATACAGTGTTAGAATGTCATTTTGTGTCATTTTGGTTAGTGGTGTGCCCCAGGATTTTGTAAATGTAAAAAAGGTGCCGCGGCCCAAAAAAGGTTGAAAATCACTGCCTTAGACTATCCATGGTTGACCTCTCCAGATTCCTAAGAGGTCAGTAAGGGGCGTACATAAGCACACTAAAGTGCCTTCCGTCCTATAGTCTCTCCTATATCTCGTATTTCTTCTCTACTATATCCTCTATAACATTCATTGTGTATTATTGTGTATTGGACTAACTAGATAGATAGATAGATAGATAGATAGATAGATAGATAGATAGATAGATAGATAGATAGATAGATAGATAGATAGATAGATAGATAGATAGATAGATAAAACCCAACCGTACAGGATCAATTTTTATTCTATTATCTATAACATCGTTTCAAGGGAGTAGTATGAATTCAAAGGAATGTCTCCTGGTCAGTTTATTGGAAACGTCTCTCAGACAGTTGTGTATATTGTAGGACTGCAGTTTACATTGGCACGGAATGGAGAACGAGTTACAAGCGGAGAGGCTGACTATACAAAAGCAAGAATATAAAAAACACTTCACAACTTGCTCTTTATTTTCTCTTGTGTGGCTCCACATTTGACTTAACAATAAACTTGATGATAAGCAGGAGGGCAGAAATCCTTGTCTCGATTATTTCTCAAATAACCATAGGTGCAAATTATATGTGAATTTTTATTGCATAAGATGTCTCAAGGATATCATCCCCATGGAGATATTTATTATTTAGTATTTGGATTTATATGCTGCACCACTCCGGGAGGACTCTGGGTGGATAGATAAGATTGGCACCTACTTTGATCCTATTTTGCAAGGCTTGGGTTTTGCCAACAGGTCTGGGATGGCCAGAGTGGGACGGAGCCCATCAAATGATTCATTTCATTGCTGTCGCCAGGATGTGAGGATGGGATTGTTGGTTTCCATTCTTGGTTTTATTGGGTTTGCATTGTGGTAAGCCACCCAGAATCACTGAGAGTGAGTTGGGCAGCCAAATACATTTTAAATGGATCAATGTTGCAACAGAGGAAAATCTAAGAATATATTGACCATTTTGATTGATATTGTCACAAAGGACCGAAATTAGAAGTGACTGTAACTTGTATTATCTTGGTAAGAGTATACAGAACTCTTTCAAATGATGTAAGAATAATTCTTCATGATGGGTAAATTTAATAATAATTAATAATAATAATAATAATAATAATAATAATAATAATTTATTAGATTTGTATGCCGAGGACTCTTTAATATCTCATGTTCTGCAGGCATATTTTTAGAGCATGGTAAATAATACAGTCCCACAAGCTGTAACTACAATCAGAAGTGGCATAACTAAGAAATCTCATTTAACCTCACTAGAACTTACTAATATAGGTTATTAATGAATGATGAAATATTGATGTTCTCTCCTAAGAAGCTGGGAAGTTTTCACTCCAGTCCAACCACGAACTGAAGCAAATAAAATCTGATTGGCTCCTGATTTAAAGGGATCCTTATTTAAACCACTGCCTATAGCAGAACTTGCTGGTGTTTGCTTGCAATGACCAATAAACCATCTCCTGCCTCTTCAGTAGAAGAACTTAACACTTCAATCTAGCGTCATGACCACGTTAGATTCTGCCTCAGAAGGGAATTGTCAGATGAGAAGTTATTATTTTCCTGATGAATGGTATTGGGAATGAGAGGCAGGAAAGCTACCATTCCTTGTAAACTACAATACTTGAAGAAGTTCAAATCCGGATTCTAAGTCAGATGCACACTTGATACTTGTTGGGAATCTCTTTAACTCCCCCAAAGTCAAAAAATAGATCGTAAAATACAGTACTATTCTTCAAGCTATCAGATGACTAGACCTACCCTTTTAATACAACATCTTATTTCAGAATAGTAAAGACTCTTACTTTTGATATGTGTGGTAAAAGTCAGAAAAATGTTTTCCATAGACTTGTGGAAACCTGGATTTAATTCCTGAAAGACAAAAAGAGAAGAAGAAATAAATAAAACGGAGCTACCTTCTCAAGGTTTCCTGGATATCCTCTTTCCCACCTTTTAAATATTTTGGCCAACTCAAGGTGGCAAATTTACTTAATACTTTTTCTTCCTCCTATTTTTCATACAATAATGTGAGGTAAATTGGTTTAAAGACAGCAACTGGACCAAATTCACCCAGCCAGCTTTCATGCCAAAAATCAAATGCTGTCCAGTCCTTTGGAATTTAAAATATCACCGTATTTACCATAGTAATTTTATAAATCAGCCAACATCCCAGTCTGGGTTGTAAAGAAACAAATACATAAGTGCACTGATGTGCCTATCGTCCCCTGTCCAATTGTCTTTCCTTATCCCTTTTATCTTATATATCCTCCCCTTTATATATATTCTCTTCCTATCTACTTCTCTTCTTCTTTACTTCCTATCTTTATATTACTTAATGTCTATTCTCTTTCATTTGTACTGTATACTGGACAAAGAATAAATTAAAAATAATAATAATAACCACTACATTTTTGTCACTTTGCTGCCATCTAATGACCATCGGGATTTTTGCAACTCAGATCTAGTAACTGCTTATAATTATTTTATATTTCATTTTTGAAAATATTTAAATAGGAAATATGATTCAATCTAAGAGTTCTAAAGCAATAAATTATGTCACAGTACATAGTACACAATATCGGCTTTCTAGTTTTTTTTACTTCAATCACATTCTTACTTTCCTTGAAAAATTAATCGCTATTCTCTTCATTAAAAATGTTAACTCATTAAACCCATTTAATTCAAATGCCACTTTCAAAATAAGGGACTTGTTTTTATTTGTCATGCAAGGCTTAAAACAGGAATCAAAGCTCTCCAATTACAACAAAAGGCAAAAATTTCCTTAAAACAAATAATAAGTAATCAATCATGATAAATGGCATGACTCAGAGTTAGTTCCTGGCAATTTCAAATATTGCTCCCTGCAGTATTGGGGTGGGTAGGATGGAAACTGGCTGCAAAGTATGTATCGTTAACTAATCTTGGGAAACTGAAGAGAAGCAATGCAGACAAAATAACTTTGCCATCCTCATTTAACTAAATTAAAGTTATCATGAAGACGAGACAGATGAATAAACCATGAATATTTCTATTTTGCAATAGGAGAGACGATACTGTAATATCCCAGAGTGTGGCAGAGTAAACTCAGACTAAACAAAAGGCAACCAAAATTAATTCATTTCCAAATTACGGAAGAAATTGCTACAGAAAATGACTACAGCGTAGTTATTGTTCCAGACAAGGAGCAGCGTAAACAAATGTCTACAGTACTGAAATGAAATGAAGGGTGACCCGAACACCAAATAGGAACGCACTAATGGACAAGGAAATAGTTTCTCTATTGCAGCTGTATTCAGTGTTGTCTCGGTCGTACCATTTCAGGTGTATTCCAAGTGATAGTGGACCTCTATCTGCTGCTGCAGCCTTCTCCTCAGTTACATACATTCATTTCCTTTACCTGACAATGATTATCATCGAAAGAAAGGCATGGCAGAAAAATGAACAGCAAGATGAGAGGGGGGCATTCCTATTTATTCCTGTTCTTTAAGTCTAGTCCAGTGATGGCAAACCAATGGCACGGGTGGCACAGGTGACACGCGGAGCCATATCTGCTGGCACGTGAGCCATTGCCCTAGCTCAGCTCCACCATGCATGTGTTTTTGGCTCACACAGAGATTTAGATTTAGATTTAGATTTAGATTGATTAGATTTGTATGCCGCCCCTCTCCGAAGACTCGGGGCGGCTCACAATAACAATAATACAATACATAAAATACAAATCCAACAGAGTTAAAAAACGAGATTTAAAACCCATAGATATTAAAAGCAATCATTACTGCACAATCACACCATTCTCATATATTACAGTCAGGGGAAAAAGGTGGGGGGGGGAGAGATAGTTATTCCCCCCATGCCTAGCGACATAGATAGGTCTTCAACATCTTGCGGAAGGTGGGAAGGGTAGGGGCAATTCGAATCTCCGGGGGGAGTTGATTCCAGAGGGCTGGGACCGCCACAGAGAAGGCACTTCCCCTGGGTCCCACCAAACAGCATTGTTACTCGACAGGACCCGAAAAAGGCCAACTATGTGGGACCTCATTGGCCACTGGGATTCGTGCGGCAGAAGGTGGTCCCAGAGGTATTCTGGTCCGATGCCATGTAGGGCTTTATAGGTCATTACCAACACTTTGAATTGTGACTGGAAACTGATCGGCAACCAGTGCAGGCCATGGAGTGTTGGTGAAACGTGGGCAGATTTTGGAAGTCCCATGATAGCTCTCGCGGCCTGCCCTGGGAGGGCATTTTTGGCTTCCAGAGAGCCTCCTGGGGGATGAAAGAGGGCATTTTTACCCTTCCCGGCTCCAGAGAAGCCTTTGGAACCTGGGGAGGGCGAAACACAAGCCTGCTGAGCCCACCAGAAGTTGGGAAAGAGGCTGTTTCCAGGCCTCCAGAAGGCCTCTGGAGGGGTGGGGGGAACTGTTTTTGCCCTCCCCAGGCATTGAATTATGGGTGTGGACACTCGCCCTACATGATACGTGATAGCATACACGCACGCACACTCTTTCGGCACCCAAGGAAAAAAAAGGTTTGCCATCACTGGTCTAGTCTCTTCCCTATTTCATATTTAATAGTTAATACATGGATGGTTATACAAATTAATAGCTAAGTCTGCTACTTTAGGCTGAAAAGAAAACATGCAAAGAGATCAGTTTCTAAAGACTACCAGACAGAAAGGCGTATAAGATAAAAGAAACACATTAAGCATAAAATCAATAATAGCTGAAAGGTTTGTGAGTAAGTAGGTGATTGGTCAAATAGAAAAGCAGAATGATACATTACCAATGTACTCGTTCTATTGGCGGATGCAGCAAAAGGTGGAGGAGTTGGAGGAATCACCGATACCTTGCTAAGAGTTTTAAAGAAAAAAAAAGAACATCAAACAAAGCAATTGGCAACTATATCTGCTACATTTCCAGAATTGACTCCTTCACATTTCATTATTTATCTCCAATTTTAGAATTCAGGAATTTCTAATGTATGCCTGGCTTCTGAAGTTAGTTGTTAATGTTAATAGTACAAAATATCATACATGCGCAATGAAGAGAAAGCAGTATATTTGATACAAGTAGTCCTCAATTTATGACCACAATGAAGCCCCACATTTCCATTGTTAAGCAAAGCAGTTGTTAAGTGAGTTTTATCCCACTTTACAACCTTTTTTGCCACAATTGTTAAGTGAATCACTGAATAAAATAAAATAAAACAGAATAAAATAATAATAAAAAGTTACATAAAATACAATATAGCAACAGTCCATTTAGTGGCTGTTCAAATTGCATTTTAAAAAACCTGCCGTTTAGTTAAAATGCGCTTTAAAAAGTCACTTGTGACCCAGTTCCAAACACAATCACCATTACAGCATTCCTGTGGTCACATGATCAAAATTCGGCCTGGTTTATGTTTACGATAGTTGTAGTGTTCCTGGGTCATGTGATCCCCTTTTATTACCTTCGGACAAGCAAAGTTAGTGAGGAAACCAGATTCACCTAACAACCGTGCTACTAATTTAACAACTGCAGTGATTCACTTAACAATTGTGGCAAAAAAAAGGTTGTAAAATGGGATAAAACTCACTTAACAACTGCTTTGCTTAACAATGGAAATGTGGGGCTTCATTGTGATCATAAATTGAGGACTACTTGTACCAAATATACTGGCTTTCTCTTTGTTGTGCATGTATGGTATTTTGTACTATTAATATTAACAACTAACTTCAGAAACCAAGCATCAAGCTATGAAATACATTAAAATCTCCATCTGAACTTAAAAGACTGCAAAGGATCATGAAGACCTTCTTATGAAGAACTAAGAAAATGAAATAAAGATAAAACTTAGGAGATAAATCTTCTCAGCCTACAGTAACTTCCAAGTTTAAACAAAGAGCAAGAACTACTTCTTGATATGAGAATTAAGCTAAGATTGACCTAAGATTTATAGGAACATGAAACCTCAGTTTGGAATAGGTTCATCTGTCCATCTGTCCAAATGTTTATCTACTCATGGGTGGATAAACATGTCTTCTCACAGTTTTCCCAATGTCATTAGCAAAAAATCCTATTATCATGTTGGGTTTTTCGGTGAACATCAGTTTTTTTTAAATGCTGATGTTCACCCAACTTGATCCTCTTAAAGTCAACATGAAGAATGGAAGTCGTAACACTTCCTTGTCCACACTTCCTTACGGACATAACAAAATGTTAGTGACATCTAAGGGCATCTATAACCTATTAGATTTCACTATTTTTACCCTAATATTTGCCACTGAATGTAAACCATTTATTCAAATATCTAATAAGATATTTTGTTTTTCATCCAAGAAGCTTCTTCAACTCAGAGCCACTTGAAAAAGCACCTTTGGGACACGGGATTAGGGCATTTGTCACTTAGATCACATCTGTGATTGAAACATTAGGACAACTGCATGAAATGCCACAGAAATCTCATTTAAAAAGTGCTTGTTTTATGTGTGTAAAATGTGACATTACATTTAAATTGTAACATTTGCATTTCAATTCTTATTAAAACGATTCTTGAATAACACTAGGAAAGGATATCAGGATTGAAACTATATATTTGATTGAATAGTTTACTGAAAGTCAACTCCCCCATTTCCCTTCAACATTCAAGAGGTAATAATATTTGGGATCTGCCAGTCACATTCCGGTTAGTCTTGGTATTTATTTTTAAGCTTTAAGCTTTTTAACCTTTAACTTTTTTAGTGGAACCGAGAGAAAACTTTACAACTTAATCCCTTTTACCAACTTTGCAAGAACAGCTTACAGTATCAGGGTCAAGGGCCACAGTGTTAAAGAGACATCCCTTTATCCCTGCCCTATGCTACCCTCAATATTCTTGGAGTTGTGGCTATAGCAAAAGTCATAACTACAAAGCAACACCGAGTACTTGACTAGACTGCAAGGCTGAGATAAAAGGCTGTGTTTTTGATGGCTTGCAAGGTAACACAAGGAAAACTGAAGTAATTTCCCCAAGTAAATATTTGCACGTGGAGATTTCATGAATCAGTTTGCCGAAGACGTCTTTTGTTTTAAGCCATTCTAAAGTTGGACTTAGACATTCCAAGAATTGCAAGTCTTATATATCTGAATGAGGCCAAGTTGTGAAATGCTGCTAGGGCTGAAGTTGCACAAGTTTTGTATCTAAAAAGTGTCCATGGCAACGAAATGTGTACTCTATCTACACTCACTACCAGTAAAAGCTTCAAGAGGCTTCTTGCATGGGATAATACGCACTTAGTACTGCATCAAACGTCTGTAGGACACGTCAACCTTCTTGTCCTTACCTTAATTTCTGATAAGATTTCAAGAGTTTTGCACCAGCAGTTTCATATCTACCTATCAAGAAACAAAAGAACCCAAGGTCATTGATAGCAATAAACCTGTTCTTGCATGCCAGTGGTTTTTTTAATCAGATGTAGCCATTTTTATCAACTGTTTTTACTACTTGACATTGCCAATATGAAAATGTTTGTGGTTCCTGTTTTTATTCAATCCCCCATGTTATAATAAACTATGGAGACCTCAACTACAGCAAAAGAAGAAGAAGAAGAAGAAGAAGAAGAAGAAGAAGAAGAAGAAGAAGAAGAAGAAGAAGAAGAAGAAGAAGAAGAAGAAGAAATAAACACCAATAAGGCAAGACCACAAAATGAAAAGAAGCAACTTTCCTATGTAATACCATTTAAATGTCGCACAACTTTTCCGTACAAATAGTCCTGGAAAAATCTCACTGATTATAAAACTATAGAGAGGCAGCCAACTAAAACACAATCAACCCATGTGATTCAATCCATCACATGTTGCAAATGATGAATGGTGTGCAGCAATAAAAGCATTGATTATTAAGAATTACATTTGGAATGTGTTCTTATAGCTGTCCACAAAGAAAATCATTCTGTATTAGGTAAATCATTAACAATATTTGGCAATTCTTTGGCATAATCAAGTAAGCGGACAATAAAAATTATTTTCTCACACTGGCCAATCACTTGATCTTTCATGTCAAGTGTGCCAATAAAACAGGGAAGTGTGTATATGATATTCAGAAGTCTTCTGGCAGTAGATCTGCTACTCCAGATTCGTTAATGTATACAGAGAGCGTTTCTATATAAATCATCCTAGCCTATAATACTAAGGTTACCTAATTATTATTATTATTATTATTATTATTATTATTATTACTATTATTATTATTATTTATTAGATTTGTATGCCGCCCCTCTCCGCAGACTCGGGGCGGCTCACAACAGTGACAAAAAACAATATATATTGACAAATCGAATAATTAAAATCTAATATAACAATGATACATTTAAAAATCTAAAAGCAAGGAACCCCAATATAAAAAACATACATACAGTCATATCATGCACTAGAACTACATAGGCAGGGGGAGATCAGTTCCCCCACGCTTGACGACAGAGGTGGGTTTTAAGGAGTTTACGAAAGACAAGGAGGGTGGGGGCAATTCTAATCTCCGGGGGGAGTTGGTTCCAGAGGGCCAGGGCCGCCACAGAGAAGGCTCTTCCCCTGGATCCCACCAAGCGACATTGTTTTGTTGACGGGACCCGGAGAAGGCCCACTCTGTGGGACCTAACTGGTCGCTGGGATTCTTGCAGCAGAAGGCGGTCTTGTAGATACCCTGGTCCGGTGCCATGAAGGGCTCTATAGGTGATGACCAACACTTTGAATTGTGACCGGAAACTGATCGGCAACCAATGCAGACTGTGGAGTCTTGGTGTTACATGGGCATTTTTGGGAAAGCCCATGATTTCTCTCGCAGCTGCATTCTGCACGATCTGAAGTTTCCGAACACTTTTCAAAGGTAGCCCCATGTAGAGAGCATTACAGTAGTCGAGCCTCGAGGTGATGAGGGCATGAGTGACTGTGAGCAGTGACTCCCAGTACAAATAGGGCCGCAACTGGTGCACCAGGCGAACCTGGGCAAACGCCCCCCTCGCCACAGCTGAAAGATGTTTCTCTAATGTGAGCTGTGGATCGAGGAGGACGCCTGCGGACCCTCTCCAAGGGGATCAATAATTCCCCCCCAGGGTGATGGACGGGTAATAAAATGCAGCAACTGGACACTGAAGAATGAAGGGAGAAAAACTTAAGTTTTGACCTTCCTAAGAAAAATAGCTACTGGCAGAAAAGATTCCACCACAACTGCAAGCTTTAATCAGTTTGATCAGTAATTAAATTAACAGAAATGCCTTCTTCAAATTTACTTCACAAACTAAACAGCCCTCAAATCCAGAGTCTTAGCTTTAAATAATGAAATGATCCTATTCACACACCTACAAAGTTGAGGGAAAGATTTTTGTGAAGGGAAGTAGAATGAACATTTCAAAGGCTAAATGCAGGTGTGTTTTTTTTAAAAAAACTACTACTTACAAATATATTAATTATTGAACATGCCAGATTGCAAATAAAGATTATGTTGATGATTACTTATCTTCTGAAAAACGCTGCCCTGATAATTTAGGGTAGATTCAAGCTTTATCCCAAAGCCTAAGAATTGTCCAAATATCACAGTAATATATGTATGTGGTTTTTGTTTTTTCATAAATAAGGTCAAATAAGTACAATTTTTTCAGTAGTTTTTACAATTGCATTATTATAATTCCTAATGTTCCAATAATTATGAGGGGAAATATTGCGGATTTAGTCCATAGTCTCTGTAATTCAATTGTTTAGTCCAAATATTTTACAATCTTTTCCAGTTTTAGATTTAGATTTAGATTTAATTGGATTTGTATGCCACCCCTCTCCGAGGACTCTGTTCCTGTCACATTTATAGTATGCTCTAGATTTCTGTTCATCTGAAATTGGAAATCCAAAAATATGTTTAAGTAGGTATTGTGAAGCATGATGTGCATAAAATCTACTCTCCTTCTATCATCATTATCATCATAGCTCTGATGACTTACTGTACTTAAGAAGCAATAAAGAGTATTTTATTTATATTATTTTTATATAGCTTATTCAATTAATAAGAGTTCTAGTTATGATAGATTGGTAGAGAACATGGCCAACTAGTATGAAGGTGTTAGATTAAATGCCAGATAACCAATTATTTGAAAAGTTGGAACAGTCAATAATTAATTTAATGAAGCATTAATTTGGTATTCATAAAATAATTTCATAATTTCATTTTGGGTTTTGGAAGACAAGAGGTTGCCATTAGAAGATTAATGGGCCATTTTCAACCATTGGACTTTGGATTTTGGAATGTTCCTGACTGGGCCATGAATACCTAGAGCTTCCATCCATTTGTTGAACTGGTTCTTTTATTAAAGCTTTTTCTTTTTACTTCTGCTCTTACCAAATGTCCATGTTTATTTATTATTTATTTATTGGATTTATATGATGCCCCTCTCTGAGGACTCGAGGCGAGTTGCTGTTGGGGTTAGCATTAGTTGCTGGACTAAATTTATTTTCTTATATTTGTCATGGTTACTCATGGTTAGTCATGTTTCATATTTCAGTTGAAATGCAGCCTGGAAATTTCTTCTAAAAAGATTGTTTTGCTTATTTATTTACCCCTGTTAGATAGGTATCTTGTTTTTCAAATAATGTTTTTGCATTATGTGAAAAATACTACACTAATGCCACAAATCTTTACAACAGATAAAATACATTTGTTTGAAGTTTTAAAATTAATTTATTACTAAGCAATACATGAAAGTGTAGGTGATTAGTTTTCTATGAAAAGATGGAATTGATCTATAGTCCTACTTTCTACAGTTCCTTATTGTTAACACTGTGCCAAATATATCAAGAGTTTATTGGCTTTGTATAATTATAAATACTGTAAACTGAACCCAAGGGGAATTAACAGATAATAATTATTGCTATTATGATTAATAGTCATATTACTATTATATTACTAGTCTGTTAAATTATTTTGGCTTCAAGTGAGTTATAATTAAGGTTTACCTCTTTATACACCTACAGCCTACCCTATTGAAATCAGCTGATTTCAATGGGGCATAAGCACAATCATGGGTAGTAGGTTATTTCTGGACCATTTTTTACATTTATTCAGTTTCTAGTTATTGTTCCAAATTTTAAGGTTTTTTTTATCAAGAGATATTATTTCCCATTCATTTTTTTTTCATTTTTCAAGACTGAGAAATCAATTTGCAAAAACAATCTTCAAACTATTTGAGTTTATTTGAATTCTAATTCTGGATGACATACCAGGCTAGATAAATAGAATCCAACATTTACAACTGAATTTTCCTTTCCTGTCCATCCCATCCCATTGTGCTTCCATCCCAATCTACTGCAGGACATCCCATAATTATGAAGCAGATTTTGAAAGCACAAATGTAAGGAAGAAAACTTCTTTGTCCATTCTGCTAATGTGACATTGCTATAGCTGGACTGTAAAAATGCAAACAAGTGGTCATAAAATAAAGAGTAAAGAGTTCTACATTTCATGTATATTGTAGATGTGGTAGTTCTATGCTAAGGGAAGTCTTTTCTCTAGCAGGACAAGTTAATATTATGCTGCATTTTAGAACTGGATTAGTATGAACTCTTAGTAATTTAGCAGGTTTTTTCCTAAATTGTACCATCATAATGATTATATTATATTGAATTGCATTTAAAACTGAATAATTTCTTTGGCATTATGATGAAGTGCCAAAAGAGGGCACTGTTTGAATTTATAAAATAACATCTCATTTGTAAATTCAATAATCAATAATTTGCACTGAAAACTGCTAGACGTCCAGTACTTTTCTAGGAAAACAAAGGATTATATGAGTTACTTTGCATATTTAGAAAGTTATTTGTCCTTATCAAAGAACAAATCATTGTTCTTGATTGCCAAATTTCTCCATTCAAAAATTCAGCTTTCCCCATTTTAAACTGTCAATCTAGGAAATGTTATCTTCCCCAAGTTGATTCCCTTTTAAGTTTATAGAATTTGATATTGCATAATTTCTAGTCAGTTGACCTGGAGGTGTCTTCTACATCTTGAGGTGGGAAAAAGATTGATATAAAAAAAATCTAGCTGAAAAAAACCAATTTTAACAGACAATATTTCACAGACAAATAACTAGATTTTTCTGGGGGTTTTCCCATTATATCCTACCCCAACCCAAAGCCTAGCAAGAACTGTTGAAGAGAAAGAAGAAGCAATCTGATGGATCTAATAATCAAGGTGGGACAATGGCATCAGGAGAGTAACATTATGTCAAAATACGACGAGTTGGTGCCTTTACAAATAAAAATAAAAATGATTTCTCTTGGTGGTTATACTTTTAAGTATATACCTAGATTTAGATTTTTTATATATCTTGTTCAGTGATGGGCTACCAAAATTTTTACTACCACACTGTGGGCATGGTTTATGCATTTTGTTTCAAAATCTTTCAGTGCAAATTGGGTGCTCTTGGGTGGAGTCCAAATTTTGTTACCGGTACTACGTACCCGATTGTACCCATAGGAGCCCATCACTGATCTTGTTCCTACTAACATTGTTGAATATATACATTTGAAATGTAATTAAAATTAACTTATATATTATTATTATTATTATTATTATTATTATTATTATTATTAACAATACAACGCAGCAAACGAGATCACTATACTGGATTTCGTATTTCATCGCCAATCGGGTGCTTCCCAAGCACCTAAGACTGTGTGATGTAGCGGCGAATTATGTATGCCGATCCCAGTAAAGCAATTGCAATTGACAGATGGAAATTTTGTCAATTCCAATGGTTTTCAAATGTCTGCTGAGATCTTTTGGCACTGCACCCAACGTGCCAAGGACCACTGGGACCACTTTCACTGGCTTATGCCAGGGTCGTTGCAGCTCAATTTTCAGACCTTTATATTTCACAAATTTCTCTAGCTGCTTCTCCTCAATTCTGCTGTCTCCTGGGATTGCAATGTTGATGCTCTATACTTTCTTTTTCTCCACAATCATGATGTCTGGTGTACGTTGTTGTTGTTGTCGGTGGTATTGGTGTCTACTGTACGTTGTTGTTGTTGTTATAAAAATAATTGTAATATTAATTCTTTTTCATAATTTCCTCTTTTCTTTTCCCCATCTTATGTTTAAATTGCATTTCCTTTCTTCTCTTTTCTATTATTTTTAAAAATATACTAAAAACATCCACAACAACCCTCCTTCATCTTCTGGATCTCAACAGCAACAGTGCCTTTGAACAAATGTCCCTTTTTTGCAACTAGAACAAAATTCAATTTGACCTCTATCTTCCAGTGTTTTTTGGAAGAGAAATGCTCTGGAATTAATTGGGTAGATGGAGAAAAGATTAGGAAGCCAAGTAAGCAATGACAGTTGGTATGTAGGCAGTTGTGGCAAGAGCATGCATAGAAATTTCCACTTAAGAAAATTCTCATGATAGTTTTTTTTTAAAGGAAGGTGTATATAGAGTGCTGGTGAGACCACATTGGAATACTGTGTTCAGTTCGGGAGACCTCACCTACAAAAAGATATTGACAAAATTGAACGGGTCCAAAGACGGGCTACAAGAATGGTGGAAGGTCTTAAGCATAAAACGTATCAGGAAAGACTTCATGAACTCAATCTGTATAGTCTGGAGGACAGAAGGAAAAGGGGGGACATGATTGAAACATTTAAATATGTCAAAGGGTCAAATAAGGTTCAGGAGGGAAGTGTTTTTAATAGGAAAGTGAACACAAGAACAAGGGGACACAATCTGAAGTTAGTTGGGGGAAAGATCAAAAGCAACATGAGAAAATATTATTTTACTGAAAGAGTAGTAGATCCTTGGAACAAACTTCCAGCAGACCTGGTTGGTAAATCCACAGTAACTGAATTTAAACATGCCTGGGATAAACATAGATCCATCCTAAGATAAAATACAGAAAATAGTATAAGGGCAGACTAGATGGACCAGGAGGTCTTTTTCTGCCGTCAGACTTCTATGTTTCTATGTTTCTAAGAGCATGCATAGAAATATCCACTTAAGAAAATTCTCATGATAGTTTTTTTTAAAAAAAGGAAGGTGTATATAGAGTGCTGGTGAGACCAAATTTGGAATACTGTGTTCAGTTCGGGAGACCTCACCTACAAAAAGATATTGACAAAATTGAACGGGTCCAAAGACGGGCTACAAAATTGGTGGAAGGTCTTAAGCATAAAACGTATCAGGAAAGACTTAATGAACTCAATCTGTATAGTCTGGAGGACAGAAGGGAAAGGGGGGACATGATTGAAACATTTAAATATGTCAAAGGGTCAAATAAGGTTCAGGAGGGAAGTGTTTTTAATAGGAAAGTGAACACAAGAACAAGGGGACACAATCTGAAGTTAGTTGGGGGAAAGATCAAAAGCAACATGAGAAAATATTATTTTACTGAAAGAGTAGTAGATCCTTGGAACAAACTTCCAGCAGACCTGGTTGGTAAATCCACAGTAACTGAATTTAAACATGCCTGGGATAAACATAGATCCATCCTAAGATAAAATACAAAAAATAGTATAAAGGCAGACTAGATGGATCATGAGGTCTTTTTCTGCCGTCAGACTTCTATGTTTCTATGTTTCTAATCTACTGGTAAGCAGTTGAGTGTTATTATCTATGACAAATGCATATATATCTATAGCTAAGGCAAGGTGAATATAAGAAATTCAATACAATTACTACTATTAATAGGTCAAAAAAATTGCCTTTCAAAATCTCGATACTTCTAGATTTGCATTCTTGAAGACTGTTTTTGCTAAGACAAAACATGAATTAGAAGGAGAAACTTATCAAATTTATCAATTTATCTGGCATATGACTTAATGCTTCCGTTTTTAGTTGATACCTTCAGTTGGGAATTTCTTTGCTCGCTCCTCAAAGAACCATTCACCCTGTTTTCACTTTAACAGACCTGCAAATAAACAAAATAAGTGCTTATTTGAATTTTTTACATGCCTTTTTCAAGGATGACTTTAGGAACAACAAATGGACTAGTTATTTTTAAAGTCAAATCAATTCCATCATGGTGATCAAGAGCAGTGGAACATCAACTCTTGCATAATCAAAGTTATGTATTCTGTGACTTCGCAGTAGCATACACAATCCCTTTCTTTTCAAATCTTGCAATAATTCATATTGAGAGAATATGAATTCTCTCAATATAGCTGCAATTTATTTTTGAAACTCCATTCAGACACTGTAAGTATTTGGCTTCTGGCTCTATAATAATTGTATTAATAAATAAAACAAAATTAGTTTTTCCTGAAAGTTAGCTCATATATGTACCCACTTCAACCCTTTTTTTCTTCCCTCCTCAGCAGAGTTGGGTTCCTCCTGGTTCGAACCAGATCGCCCAAACCGTTAGCAACCCACTGGTGATGTGTATATGGAGTCGTGGATCCAGTTCAGTCTGTGCCGGTCTGTGTGTGCTGCCATATTTTTTTCAGAATTTTCAGTGATTTTTTCGATGTTTGGATGGCTTCTCCTCATCCTCTGCTTTGAAAAAAAACCCTCCCACTACCCCCCAGTTAATACCGACCTTTATTTCTTCACCCAAAGCCCAAAGCACAGCCGAGCAGCTCACCAGCTGTGTTTCATGCTGAAACAACCTTCTGAGCATGTGCAGAAGTGAATTTGCATGGGGGACATGGGCGAAAGGTAAGTGGAACCCCCACACCTGCTCCTTGGGACCTGTATTCTTCCAATTCTTCTTCTGAAACTGCAGACTTATCCTTTATCAAGCCGTTCTGCCATTTTCAGCAACTGGCTGTTCAGAAACGCCTATAAATCTGATTCCCAAGATAGGAGTTCCCATTGTCAAATATATACAGGTGGCCCTCAACTTGCAATCACTGAGCCCAAAATTTATGTTGTTAAATAATAAATTTGTTCAGTGAGTTTTGCCACGTTTTTCTCACCACATTTGTTAAGTGAATCACACAGTTCTTAAATTGATTAACACGGTTATTAAGTGAATCTTGTCTGTCAGAAGCACATGACCCTGGGACACTACAACCATCATAAATGTGAGTCAGTTATCAAACATCCAAATTATGGGGATGTCACTAAATGAACTGCTGTAAGTGAAGGACCACCTGTACCTAAGTTTGATGTGTTTTCATATCAGAAAGTTACTAAAGCTGTGGCGAGGGGGGCGTTTGCCCAGATTCGCCTGGTGCGACTCTATTTGGACCGGGAGTCACTGCTCACATTCACTCATGCCCTCATCACCTTGAGGCTCGACTACTGTAACGCTCTCTACATGGGGCTACCTTTGAAGAGTATTCGGAAACTTCAGATCGTGCAGAATGCAGCTGCGAGAGCAATCATGGGCTTTCCCAAATATGCCCATGTTACTCCCAACACTCCGCAGTCTGCATTGGTTGCCAATCAGTTTCCGGTCACAATTCAAAGTGTTAGTCATCACCTATAAAGCCCTTCATGGCACCAGACCAGGGTATCTACGAGACCGCCTTCTGCCGCACGAATCCCAGCGACCGGTTAAGTCCCACAGAGTTGGTCTCCTCCGGGTCCTGTCAACTAAACAATGTCGTTTGGCGGGACTCAGAGGAAGAGCCTTTTCTGTGGTGGCTCCGACCCTCTGGAATCAGCTCCCTCCAGAGATTAGAACTGCCCCCACCCCTCCTTGCCTTTCGTAAACTCCTTAAAACCCACCTCTGTCATCAAGCGTGGGGGCACTGAGACATCTTTCCCTGCCTATGTAGTTTTCTGTGTATGATATGACTGTATGGATGTTTTTTTAATATATTGGGGTTTCTTGTTTTTTAGACTTTTTAAATGTATTATTGTTATTTTAGATTCTAACTATTAGATTTGTCGTTATATATTGTTTTTATCATTGCTGTAAGCCGCCCTGAGTCTACAAATCTAATAAATAATAATTGTTGTGGTTAGCTCTGGCCCAGCTCCTGCCTCAAAGACTGTGGATGTGGGGGAGACATCCACATGCTGCAGGCCTGTTTTGCCCCCGGTGGAATCTGCTGATGAAGGCTCCTCTGACCAAGAAGACATGAGTGACAGGGAGGAGGAGAGTGGGGCAGACAGCTCAGAAGGAGATCAATTATCTAGCTCCTCCTTGGATTCAGAACAAGAGTTAATGATACAGCCACGCATGCGGAGAGCGATGCATAGGCAGCAACAACTGAGAGATTATTATC
Source organism: Erythrolamprus reginae (assembly GCF_031021105.1). Taxonomy (NCBI): domain Eukaryota; kingdom Metazoa; phylum Chordata; class Lepidosauria; order Squamata; family Dipsadidae; genus Erythrolamprus; species Erythrolamprus reginae. The sequence continues at coordinate 326,207,631 of NC_091950.1, read as the reverse complement.
AAAGAAAATGAGGCCACCTGTGGTTGGGTGGGGCTGTGGTAATTAGTGAGGCTGCTATAAATAGCAGCCTGTGGGTTTGGCCATTGTGGAGGATTATCTGATCGTTCTGTTTCGTGACAGCTTTACTGACTTTGACCTTTTGTGTGCTGATTTTTCCCCGCTTTGAAACTAAACCAGGGCAAAGTGTGTTTCACTTTGTGAAAGAAGAAGGACTGTGAATTGCCTCACAAGTATCACAGAACTGATAAGGGATTTGTACAAATTACCAGTTTGCTTGGAGACGAGCGCTCTTTGCTATACCAAAAGAGGGCTTGATTTAAGTGAATTTTCATTATAAAGAACATTGTTTTGAATTTTCAAACATGTGTGTGTCTGAAATTTGTACCTGTGAATTTTTGGGAGGAGTCTACCAGAGAGCCCGACAGAACAAATAATAATAATAATAATAATAATAATAATAATAATAATAATAATAATAATAATGATGATGATGATGATGATGAATAACCAGCAATTGTAAGATAGGTTCTTACTCAGAAGCACAGCAGACAGTGCATTTCCACAGAAAGGCGTTTACAGTAATGCGACATTGAGAGCATATAAGATGGCTGCATCCTTTGCACACTGCTCCTCTATCAATCAGGATTCCAAACGGCTTCTGACAACGGGCACAGGACCGTTTCTGAGATCCATAGTTGGCATTTTTTGTTCCTTTCCGCCAAAGTTGCTGCAGTTGGGTTTTCAGTTTGCTGTAGTTGGCCAGAAAGAAATAAGAATATTTACACATTTGTCAGATGGGAGATACACCAGTGCTACAAATTTTAATTAGTAAGCTTTACTTGTGAATTGTGATACTCTGAGTTCCATGGAAAGGAACCCTTCTAAATCTCCAATGTCAATTGCCTGGGAAATTACCCCAGAATATTTAATGACCCATTCTTGAACAAGGTTTTCGAGAAGATGATAGCATCTGAATTCCCAGCAATTTTGGATGATTCTGAGGAGTTGGATATATTTTAATTTGATTCTTACTTGCTCGGGGAACAAGAAGAACCAGGAAGGGTGTCAAGCTACAGATTCTCATGAAAAATAGAATCTTGAGCTACATGGCTTGAATGATCTGAATGACTTGACATTAGGTAGATTCCAATTTGTCCTGACTGGAAATCTGGAAATCTGACCCTGTACTTAAATTGTTTCTGAAGAAGACTGAGGCAATCGGTTCTTTTAAATTCTTTATTTGGCTCAGCAGGAGAAAGCTCTTTTTGGAAAGTGACTTCAGCTCAGAACGCGACTGACTGTAACAGTGTCAGAGCGCTCCTTATATACTTTCACTTTCCCGCCTAAACTCAACTGTCATTGTTTCAACCAATCAGAACGCTCAATCCACATTCAACTTATTTACATTGCTTCCATGCATATTTAACAGTTTCTATATTTCCCAATGGCTTCCGCATATGGGGCACTGCAAATGTTATTCTATCTTCCAGCGGTGCTATTCAGCCAGTTTGCACCAATTCGGGAAACATTTTGAGAAGCTTGGTGAACTGGTTGTTAGGGCAGAGAACCAGTTGTTAAATTATTTGAATCTCATCACTGCTTACAACCCCTCTCACATCCCTAAATAAACTGGATAAGGGAAAGGAAAGAATCTGGAGATTTGGATTCCAAAGGATCTCAAACAGCATGTTCCTTATGTAGAACTCTAAACCTCCCAGAATGGTTAGGGCCAAATCTGGACCTCTGCTCTAGAAGATATGCCAGTTTAAGGGCAAAACTCTTTTGCCACTCTAGTGTCTAACTCTTCAAAATACTTAAAACCTCTATTTATTGCTGTTCAGTTGCTAAGTCATGTCCGACTCTCCACGACCCCATGGATCATAGTACACTAGGCTTCCTGTCTTCCACTGTCTCCCAAAATTTGCTGAAATTCATGTCAATTGCATCAATGACACTATCGAACAATGTCACCGATTAAAACCTCTAAACCCTCCTTCTAAACTTGGCTCTCACCACTCCTCCCATTTTTGCAGTGTGATCCTAATGTTAAGGCTACGTAGCATTTTGAGCAAGTCAACAACGCACACCTCTGATCTAGCCTTATCAATGCAGAAACAAGTTCTAGTTTGCATTTTCATCTATAGATCATAGATAAACCATGAAATATTCTCTGAAAAGCGTTTCGAGGAGGGAGAATTAATTGAAATTTTAATTGGTGGGAAAGCTGATAAATAACCCATTTACTCTGTTGTGAATAGGGTCGCAGTTCCTCTGAAAGATCAATTATGAGTTTCCCATAATTTGGGGGTGATATTTGTAGTAAACCAAACCAATCATAGTGAAGAACTCCCTGCAAGCATATAACATTGCACTAGCATTAAGATCTGTCTTACTACTAGAATGAATGATTCAATATCATTATTGGTCTCCCATTATTTGTGCAACTTTGCCCTCAAGAATATGTTTGTCCAATACAGTATCAATCCATCATTAGTTAAGGAGCCTTATGAATTTAATGAATTTTTAAAAAGTGACTGGTTTTGAACATGAAATTCTGTTTTCATGTTTAAAGATTGTTGGCTAATTATTACAGTTGCTTTACTGAATGGTATGCTTTCTTAATATTTAAATTTCTGATACTGTACACTCTTTATGTTGAAAATCAGCATGGAGGCATCAAAAGCCTTATATTTTTCCCAAAAATTCTTAATTGCCATGCTGACTCCACTAGCAATGAATGATGGCACTTCTACACAGCACCAGTTTCACTACCCAACCCCACAAAAACACTTGGAACTTGGTCTACTAATATCTCTGCTTCTGCCTGTTTGAAATGTTGAGAAGGCACCCAAACTGCTGCAGAGCCTGTAACCCAACAATCCACATAAAAGAGGAAGAAAAAGAACCAGTTATTTAGAGAGTGGCAGATTGACCGCTTCTAACTTTAGAGAAGAGGAAACGACAAAACCAGAAACCAGTTTTACTCTGGTGTTTTTATCTTCTTAGAACGTATTAAGTCATCAGCTAGCATTTTCATCACAGTAACTGAAATATAAGAGTTGGTAACAAGTGATATATAGTCCTCAACTTAGGATAGTAATGGAGCCTGCCAATGGTAGTCATGAGTTATGATGGACATAAAATAAGTTGGGCACTTGATCGACTTGTTTTTACTTTTTTTTTTTTTTTTTGCAGTAGTTCTTAAGCAAATCACCATGTTCGTTAAATTAATCTATGAAATCACTTAGGTTTTTTCCTACAAATGATTTCATTTAAAATTCCAACACTAGAGGGTGTTTTTGTACTGTCCTACCACAGAAGCATTCAGGATGACTCAAAAACCTGGACAGTAAACTTGTACATTTTTGCATGCCATTTTTTTTTGGTCCTCAGTAAAGCAACTGTAATAATTGTGTTCTATTGGCATACACTATCCTTGATTGACATATTCTATTCTCTGGCTGTAATACTGCCAAAGACTACTACAATATATTTTTACTTGAAATCCAAAGAGTCATTAAATTCTATGTACCGCTAATAATCATCAAAACCAAGGAAAATAAATTACCCATAAAAATAAAGAAGCTACAATCCAGAAAAAGATCTCTGGTGAAAAAACAAAGCAGGATACATTGCAAACTTTAAAAGCTGCTACAAAAATCTGTGTTACCAAATAAATTCTGAATGCACCAATTATTACATCCATCAAGAAGTAAACCTTCTACCCACAAAGTCCACACGTACCTTATATAACGTTGTAAACAACCAACTCAAAAGACTCAAGATCCATCCCATCCCTTAAAGCAGGGGTGGGCAATTAATTTTGCCATAGGGCCGCATGAGAAATTGGGATGGTTTTAGAGGGCCGGACTAATATAATTAACTCAGTTCTACCCAATACTGTATATTATTGGGTAGAACTGAATTAATTATATTATAATTATAAATTATAATTATATATTATATTATATATTATATATATAATTATATATTATATATTATATCTTAAACACCTGGTTCTTATCTAGAAAAGTTGGACCGACCTCCACGGGCCGGTCACAGACAGCTGGCGGGCTGCATCCGGCCCTCAGGCCGCATCTTGCCCAGGTCTGCCTTAAAGGATCAAATGGTAAAGACTATAACAATGAAAAAGTTAAAGCCAACCTCTTTAACACATTCTTCAGCTCAGTCTTTGTAAACAGCAATAGCTCATGCCCAATATTTCCTAGTTGTACCACAATTAGCTTCAACGATCTAACACAAATCAATTTTACAGAAGATAATGTTAGAAAGGCATCTCTATCTATTGGACCTGATTGACTATGTATATATTTCTTTAAATATCCCTCCACAACCTTGACCGAACCTCTAAGCATAATTTTTTTTAAATCCTTCAGGACTAGCTTCTTACCCAACCTATGCTCACTATCCACAGTTATCCCTATCTTCAAAAAAGGAGATCCAAGTAACATTGAAAATTACAGACCAATCTCTTTGGGTTGAATCACCTGCAAAGTCATGGAATCAATCATAAACCAATCCATTACACTCCAATTAGAAACTAATAACCTACTCTTCAACAAACAATTTGGTTTCAGGAAAAAATTATCCTGTAATCTACAACTCTTACACTGCAAAAACATATGGACCACTTAACTTGGTCAAGGTAAAACAATAGACACAATTTACATAGACTTTTGTAAAGCCTTTGATTCAGTAGTACACAATAAACTACTTCTGAAACTAAAATCCTATGGCATCTCTGGATCCCTACATGATTGGATAACCATGATCCTGTCTAACAAACAACAAGTGGTCAAAATAGGAAGTGCCATATCAAATTCTGCTCCTATCAACAGTGGTGTCCCTTAAGGCAGGACCAACACTCTTCATATTTTACATAAACGAACTTTGTGATCATACTATAAGCAACTGTGTTCTCTTTGCTGATTATGTTAAATTATTTAACATCCCCAACAATGCTGCTAACCTTCAAAAAGACCTTGGTCAAGTAGCAGAATGGTCAAACAATTTGACAACTTCAAATCTCAGCCAACAAGGGTCCATTGGCCGCCTTCAGGCCAGTGGCGATTGTGGTGGCGCAAGGAGCGCCACAGGACATGGGAGGATACCGGCGGCAGAAAAGGTGAGTGGGGGGGGTAGCGTCCCTCTGGTCACAGGAAAGTGGTAAAGGGCGGAAAATGGAGATTTCAGCAATTGTGTGATCTTCTTTGGGTACCTTTTGGAAGGTGAACGGCCACTCCCCGACATGGCTACAGGGCTCGGCCGGCTCGGGTATGGAGGGGAAACGCCATTGGGGCTCACCCACCGCACGCCTAGAGTCGAGTATCTGGGTGGGTGAGCCACCCCACACGCAAGGGCGTGGCAGGGAGCAAAAGGGGGGAGGTCAAGTTCAAGTTCAAGGTGACCTCCCCCTTTTGCTCAGCAGGAGGCTTCGCCCAGAGTTGCTCAGAAAATTTGGATTGACATTTCCGCCCTCTTTGTCTTATCTCTGCAGGTCCTGTTTGATTATAATAAATGTGACCCATTTTATAACCCATTACTGTGTCTGTGTGCTTACTCCGCGTCCACCGTAATGCTCTGTCTTACACATTGGCAAAAAGAATCAGAATACAAAATACAAACTTGGAGGAAACGAACTTGTAGATGACCCTCACTCTGTTAAAGACCTTGGAGTACTCATATCCAATGGCCTAAATGCTAGAGCCCTCTGTAACAATATTGCCAAAAAGGCACTAAGAGTTGTTAATCTAATCTTATGTAGCTTCTTCTCTCCCAATATTACATTGCTAACCAGAGCTTACAAAACATTTGTTAGACCAATTCTGGAATACAGCTCACCTGTCTGAAACCTGGTCTGCTTACCAGACATTATTACAATACAGTGGAACCCCGACATAAGAGCTGCTCTACTTAAGAGCAACTCGAGATAAGAGCTGGGAGGGGAGAAATATTTTTGTTCTACTTACAAGCCCAAATTCGAGATACAAGCGCCAAGGAGCTGTCTCCTGAAGCCAAACGCTAACTTCCGCGTTCGGCTTCAGGAGACAGCTGCGAAGCGGTGCGGGTGTTTTAAAAGGTTGCAGCCGGCCTGGGGGGCTCGGGGGGGTGCTTGCAGCTTTCTTTCTTGCTCTTTTTCTTTCTCTTTTTTACCTTCCCTTCCTCTATTTCTTCTTTTCTTTCTCCTTCCCACCTTCTTCCCTCCCTCCCTCCCTTCACTCATTCCTCTCTTACTCTCCCCTTTCATAAGTTTCCTTGCTTCCTTCCTCTGTTCCTGTCCCTTCCCTCTTTCCTTCCTTCCTTCCCACCCTCCGTCCATTCATTCAGCCATTCCTCTCTTGATCGCTTAAAGCCGGTCCCTGGTGCAAAAAGGGTTGGGGACCTCTGTCCTACAGGATTGGGTGGCAGAGAAGTTGAACATATGTAAATTTAAAAGTTTAAGAAAGTTTACAAGTTAAGTGAAAGAAACTTCATTATTCATTTATATGTACATGTACATTTCTTCATTAAAAACATGTCTTTCTGCATAATTTAGACTAACTTTGTGAGTTTTTTGAGGGCTGGAACCAATTAAAATTATTTACATTAATTCCTATGGGGAAAAGTCGTTTGAGATAAGAGCTGCTCGACTTAAGAGCCCAGGTCCGGAACGAATTAAACTCGTATCTCGAGGTACCACTGTACAATTAATACAATTTCACAAGAAGAGTCTTTTACTCCTCCACTCGCAACAAAATATCTTATTCCACCAGACTTGAAATACTGGGATTAGACAATTTACAACTACGTCATCTCCGATCTGATCTAAATGCAGTTCATAAAATCATATACCAAAATGACATTCCTGTTAATGACTACTTTACCTTCAACTGCAACAACACATGTGTATAAAATAGATTCAAACTAAATATAAACAGCTCCAAACTCGACTGCAGAAAATATTACTTCAGCAATAGAGTGATCAATGCCTGGAATGCACTACCTGACTCTGTGCTTTCTTCCCCAAACCCCAAAAACTTTAACCATAGACTGTCTACAGTCAACCTCTCCCCGTTTCTAAGAGGTCTGTAAGGGGCGTGCATAAGCACAGCACTGTGCCTACTGTTCCTGTCCTATTGTCCTATTGTCTTCTTTTATAGTTACTTTTTTTTAACTTATGTTGTGTTTATACAAACTACTACGATCCTATACATGTTTGACAAATAAATAAATAAATAAATAAATAAATAAATAATACATATATTTTGAACAGTAGATTAGCTTACACAGCTCAGAAAACAACAGCGCCCTGCATTCCCAAATAAGCACACACATACCTTACTCTTTGTTCCTCCAGTTTTCTCAATATTTCATCACGGCAAAGGACATTTAGAACAATATCTTGCTCCAGTTCCTTAAGTAAGTTAAGGTTAAATTCTTGAGACATCTTCTCTTCTGACGTTCATAAGACAGAGAATCCAGTGTTATCCAGCAGGCAAAGGAGTTATGAAAACTTACATCCTTCATTCATTAGTGAAGCATTTGCTATGCATTGTCTGTTTTACAAACGGTAAAAATAGAGATATGTATTTCACGCAAGCTTTTGTTTTCAAAAACTCATAATCTGTTTAGCATAGCTGCTCTTCTTTATTAACAGTTGACTGCTTTCTCCCATGAAGAAATGAATTTCAGGCTCCCAGTCTACTGGAAATAACATTAAATTGATAAAAGAAATAAATTAGCAATTCTGGTAGAAAATTGATACGGGAATATTTTTGTTTAATGTCTCCTGGTTCTTTTGACTATATTACTTTGTTGGTCCATAAGTGTGGTATGAAATGTGGTTTATCATTGCTCAGTTTTACCACGCTTATACGCCTTCTGTGCAATTTGTTACATGTTGCTTTAAAAAAAAGTATTTAATAGCTGATTACAATAAGCAAAGTAATAAAAGGTAAAGGGCTGTTTCCTAGTTTCATGTGTGCTCTGTGTGTGTGTGTGTGTGTGTGTGAGAGAGAGAGAGAGAGAGAGAATATATTATGCTTTGCCTATGTCTTTGGAAGCACATAAAATGGCTTTGCATAAAACAATGCAATTCTAACTGACCACACCCCTCTCATACAAATCAAGATGATGTCCTTTTGTTATTTCCAGCAATGTGCAATTCATATTACACCAATGCATATTAATTCATTAATTCAATAGGAAAACCACAACCATCATCATCAAGCCAAGACAAGGGAGAATTTCAAAGATGTGACTTGAAGAACGAAATAACAACCACAGATAAAAACTGTCTGAAAAAAATCACCTCTCATCTGCAATTTTGAAAATATGAGAAATACACCTCCAAGCAACTATGGTTTCCAGGAGGCATAAGAATGTGAGAGTTGCAGATTATCTCTCTTTATGCAAAATGCCCAATGTTTTTTCAGATCAAAGGAAGAAGTTAGTTTTATTTTCACGCCACTTTATAACTTCATTGATTGCCTAGAACAGAGGTCCCCAACCTTTTTTGCACCAGGGACCGGCTTTAAGCTAGACCAGTTTTCCATGGCCCGGTGGGGGGGGGGGAGCTAGCTGTCAGCGGCGCCGTAAAAGGGGCGATCAAGAGAGGAATGGGTGAATGAATGGACGGAGGGTGGGAAGGAAGGAAGGAAAGAGGGAAGGGACAGGAACAAAAGAAGGGTGCAAAGGAAGCAAGGAAAGGTGTGAAAGGGGAGAGTAAGAGAGGAAGGAGTGAAAGAAGGGAATGAGGGAGGAAGGAAGGGAGGAAGGAAAAGGAAAGCAAGAAATGGAGGGAGGAAAGGAAGGAAAGAAAGAAAGAAAGAAAGAAAGGGGGAAGGGACAGGAACAGAGGAAGGAAGCAAGGAAACTTATGAAAGGGGAGAGTAAGGGAAGAAGGTAGGAAGGAGAAAGAAAAGAAGAAATAGAGGAAGGGAAGGTAAAAGAGAGAAAGAAAAAGAGCAAGAAAGAAAGCAAGAAAGAGAAAGAAAGAAAGAAAGGCAACTTCAAAGAAAGGCTCACTGAGCATCTCTCACTCTCTCTCTCTTTCTATCCCTCTTTCTTTCTTTCTCTTCCTTTCTCTCTCTCCTCTTCCTTTATCTCCTCTCTCTCTCCCTCTCTCTTTCTCTCCCCCTCTCTCCCCCTTTCCCTCTCTCCCTCTCTTGCTATCTCTCCCCCCTCTCCCTCTCTCTTTCTCCCTCTCCCTCTCTTTCTCTCTCTCCCCCCTCTCTCTTTCTCTCTCTCTCCCCCTCTTTCTCTCTCTTCTTCTCACTTTCTCTCTCTTGTTTTCTTTCTGTCTCTTTTGCTTTCTTTCTCTCTCTCTCACTCTTTCTTGTTTTCTTTCTCACGCTCTTTCTCTCTCTTGTTCTCTCTCTTGCTATCTCTTTCTCTCCCCCCCCTTTCTCACTCTCTCTTTCTCACTTTCTCTCTATCTTGCTGTCTGTTGCTCTCACTCACTCTCGTTCTCTCTCTGTTCTTCTCAGCGATGACGCGCGCACGCCCTGCCCGCCTCACCTTTGCGAGAGCACTTTCGCCCCGGGCTCTCAGCAAGGGGGTTTGCAGGAGAGGCGGGGCCGGCGAAGGTGATATTGAATGTCGGGGGAGAACGGGCGTTTGCACGCGTTCCCTATCCCCCTGCTAGCCCACTCGGAATATTCAAAATAAGAAAAGCCTTCGCCGGCAAAGGTTTTTCTTATTTTGAATATTCCGAGTGGGCTAGCAGGGAGATAGGAAGCGCGTGCAACCACCCGTTCTCCCCCGACATTCAATATCACCTTCGCCGGCCTCCGCTGAGGAAAGCCTTTGCCGGCATTTCCTCTCGTTGTCAAGGAGGCGCAGCGGCGGGCGGAGAGAGGGAAGGAGGGGGGGGGCAGCGGCGTCCCTCCTGGCCTTGGCGGGCCGCCCAACCCTCCCCACCTCCTGCAAACGCGGCGGGCGGCGGGGGGAGAGCGAGGAGCCGGTTCCGGCGGGCGTGGGGCTTGGCTGGCTGGCGGTGGGAGCGCCGCTGGTGATGCGGAAAGGCCGAGGGGGCCCTGGCGCCGCGGACCGGCTGAAAAGCTCCAACGGCCCGGTCCCGGTCCGCGGACCGGCGGTTGGGGACCTCTGGCCTAGAAGATCAAAGAAGTCAAATTGGTACTTCTTTATGTGTGAAAAGCTTGTCTAAATTATTCCCTATCAATAAAATGATCACCAAATTTAATCAGACATGGCATTCACTACCATCATCAGACATAAACATGTGCAGAATCTCATTGTTAACAATGAGTCTTTAGGAACTGAGCCGGAATTACAAACTATTTACTGTAGAATAACTGCACTGGCACAAATGAGATTATTCATAATTAAGGCATGATTGATGTTAGAAAGTTAAGTGTACAGCGAAGAGAAATGAGGAAAGAACAGAAGTTGTGTAATGAATCATTTCATAATATGATTCTTCTTTAGAAGTCAGGAACTCAACTTTTCACTTACAAACATTTAGTTGAAAGAACATTCTATAATGTTATTATAGAAAATCAAACACATTCTCATTATAATGGAAATGATTTAAGAATTACTGACCTTTTTTTTTTTTGCTAAATCAAGTATCTTACCATTGTACACATATCGCTCAAAATAATATTAACATATTTCTTATTCTTGTGAATATAAAAAGGCAGAACTTGTCCAAGTTTATATTCTATTGGCAGAATGTGATTCAGTTATTGGATAATTGTCAGTTCTTATACTACCTGCAGCTTTTGTTCAGGAATGGCAAGAAGCTCACCAAATCTCTAAAATCCTTTTTGTTTGTTTATTCTTTTTTTGTTTTGCAAATGAGCTTAGCCATTTTTCTTATTAAATACAAAGGCGGTAATCATATTTTGTCACCTTATTTTAACTAAACTTCAAATGAAATCAACTCAAATCAGATTTCATTTTTGTGCTGGCCTCACCTACCGGTTGTCAGGTTCCAAAATGAAAAGAAAAGAGAAAGGAACACAAACACAAACTTGGTTTGCTAATGTCTGCTTTGCTTCTTTCCTGGCACTCACTGACAATCTCAAAAAGAAACTCTTGTTAGGGCTGCTCACCCATGCTTCCCATCACCTTATATTCATTAATCACCACCTAACCATTCACTCATGCACATCCCTCCCAGTGGTCTGCAAATAAGCCATGCTACTCCATAAGCCAGTCTCTGTCTTCAGTTCTTAAAGGAGAATATCTTCTTGCATTAGTGTCCAAGCTGCTCAAAGACCAGTGCAACCTCTCCCCACTGAATGGCAGCTCCCAAACACCCAGTATGCAGGAGCTGACACCTGTGCTTCTTTATTACCAGTTCTACCATTCTTTAAACAGATCCTACAGCATCTTTAACTGGGTGGATGTACAGTGGTATCTCTACTTAAGAACGCCTCTACTTAAGAACTTTTCTAGATAAGAACCGGGTGCTCAAGATTTTTTTGCCTCTACTTAAAAACCATTTTCTACTTAAGAACCCGAGCCCGGAAAAATTTCCCGGGAAATTTGAGAGCAGCACGAAGGCCCAGCCAGTTTTCTGCCATTCCCCCTTTAATCCTGGCTATCTCGGGCTTTTCTGGGCTGCCAGAGGAGCCTTTCGGTGGCTCTTAAGGAGGCTTTGGCAGTCCAGAGCGAATGGAGCATTTTCCTTTCTCTGAGCACTTGGAGAGGGAATTAACCACTTCGCTGTGGTGACCTCCTCGTGCTTCCTCCCATACACCCAGCGCGAGGTTGTCTCATGGAGCGTCTGGGCGCGGAAAGGCAAAAGAGGGATGCTCACCTCACCTTCTTCCTTCAGCAGTGGTTGTCCTCCTCCTCCTCTTCTTCCTCCTTCTCCTCCCAACCAAATTCCGAGCTTTTATTTCTTTCCTAATGGGTTTGCACGCATTATTTGCTTTTACATTGATTCCTGTGGGAAAAATTGCTTCTACTTACAAACTTTTCTACTTAAGAACCTGGTCACGGAACAAATTAAGTTCTTAAGTAGAGGAATCACTGTACTTGCTTGCTACTCATTCATAATACTATAGGCTGCCATTCATACCTGCACTTGTGAGAGGAAAATAAGTCTGCGTCATATATAGAAAGAGTCAGACACCTCAGTATCTCTTTGATGACAGAACTCAATTTGGCTGAGGAATTCTTTGAGTTGGTTCATGAGGATTAATGTGGCCACCTTTGGAGACACTTGAACTGTGGCTCCAACTTTTACTTCTACTTTCTCTTGCACAGGGGTGCTCCCTAAAAGATAGGTGATGGTGGGTGGCACTGCCAAGCTGCTAGTTCAAAGGAGGCTTGAGAACCCTAGACTTCTGCTCTACATGTTCAACTTTTGTTTATTTATTTTATTTTATTTATTTTATTAATTGGACTTATATGCCGCCCCTCTCCACGGACTCGGGGCAGCTTACAACATGTTATATGGCCTCTGGCCCTGGCAAGAAAATGGCCTGCAATTATCCCCATCCTCTGGCACAGGAATCTAAGCTTGAGAGCTATGGCTTCCATCAGATATACCCTGACGAATTGAAGACTTCCTGAGTCATGTCAAATTATACGACACCATAACATAACACACCAGTTAGATTAGATTAGATTTATTGGATTTATATGCCGCCCCTCTCCGCAAACTCGGGGCAGCTCACAACAAGGTAAAAACAATACATAATAACAAATCCAAATCCCTAGATGAAGTGCATTTTCCAAAGACTTGATCTCAGCGTACTGTAAATGCATGCTGAATTTAAAAAGAAAATATGAGAATATTGTAATGGCGAACAGAAAGTATACAGTATTTCCTTTGAGGGAATTTTTTCCTCTTCTGAATTTATTAATAGTTCTCCTAATATTATTAACAACATTTGTTTGTTTGTTTGTTTGTTTGCTTGTTTGTTTGTTTGTTTATTTATTTAATTAATTATTAGATTTGTATGCCGCCCCCTCCGTAGACTCGGGGCGGCTCACAACAATAACAAAGACAATGTAAGAACAAATCTAATAATTTAAAAAAACACTAAAAACCCCATTATTAAAAGCAAACATACATTTTGAATGTTAAATCATTAGACCTGAGATTGGTGGCATGGTAGTTAAGGCACCAAGCTAAAAAAACCCCAGGAGACTGTGAGTTCTAGTCTGCCTTGACGTCAGACTAGATTAGACGCCTGAAGTCATCTTTACTGGGTGACTTCAGACCAGTCACTTATCCAGAAGAGCATAAAATCTCCTGCTTGGTCCTTCCCAGCCCTATTGTTCTATGTACTTTCACTCAGCCCAAGGAAAGAGGAAAAAGCAAACCACTTCTGAATAAGCTTGCTAAGAAAACTGCGGGCAGTCACCAGGAGCCAACACTGACGTGAAAGCATTAAACAAACAAACAAAAATCCTTACTCTCAGAAAATAAAAACAAAAATTCCATGAAACTACTTTTTCCCATTAATAAATAGTGACTTACCTGTTCCTTCCACACCAAAGGAGCGTTTCGCTTTATCGAAAAAGAGCTTGTTACCACTTTCTCATATGATTCCGTCTTGCTGAACCAAAATTCACATGGAGTTTTCTCTGTGTGTTTTACCTAATTGTCGTTCAGCCATCTGCACTGGAAGTCACCATTAGTAACACAATTTGCTCTCAAAGAGAGGCTCAACAGGTTTTGGAAGAAGCCATTCACTCAGGAAAAAAAAAAAGAACAGCTGTTCTTATTAAAATGGGTCTGAAACGTCTAAGTCATTGAACAGGAAGAGTAATAGCAGTTAAATGTGATACTGACAGCGTTTCCTCCTCCTTCCTCTCTAATATTAGATGTGTGCAATACTGCAAACCTCAGTTTCCGCAAAGCTTCAAAATAAGAAACATACAATTATAGTCAATATGCCATTTACAAGAAATGATTGGGGAGGTGGTTCTTGACAGCTTGGGCAATTAGGCAATATTGCAGTATTGTTAATGTGGAGGTGAAATTGCTTTATTCCACTGTGAATATGCATGATGTAACCATCCATTTTAATGGACAGAAAGGTTTTCTATTTGTCATAGGGCCAAAAACAAATTCACCACTCATCAAGAATGAGCAGTATCTTAGCTGAAGCCTCCAGATCTTCAGTGTCTATAATCACATATATCTGTTTAAGAACCCTGTCCATATTTAAAGAGAATATTTTGGAATAAGTTAGATTTTGCAGTATCTCTCTTATTTCATCAATGATCCATCCAGACTAGCATTCTGTTGTATCCTTGTAAATAGTTGGTTCCGTGTGGAAACGCTGTCTGAGCGAGAATCAGGAAGTCGCTCCTGATTGGCTCAGACGCGGCTGCTCTCTCTCTGGCGGGAACCGCAATGTATAAAAGAAGCGGTTTCTCCCAGGTAGAGCAAACGGTATCCGCTGAAGTCACTTACCTTACTGAGCTGAAATAAAGGAACCGTTCTCACCTAACCCTGTCTCTGGGTTTACTTCACATTCTGTTTCTCATAATGACCAATTCCCATTGAATCTGGAGATTAAAAGCCACCATGACTGTAGGTCCATTTTGTTGTTTTAGCTTTCCCAGAAAATAAACTTTTGGTTCTTTATTCTCATATTTCCAGTCATATATTTTTCATCTTTGCTGGTGAAAGTGATTCATAAACAAAAGTGTTCTATATGTTCTTGGCAGCAATATGAAAGAAAGTTGCTATTGCTTTCTGGGATATTTTTTCAAGTCTAAACTACAACCTTAGAATTTATCAGTCTAGACTATAACCTTAGGATACACTTTCATCCTATTATCAATCAGGCTTGACCATTTCTTTGGGATCGGCTTTTTGGAATCAGTCAAGATCTACTTGTGCCTAGGAATTCTGTAGGAAATATTGTGGGTTCTTTGAAGGAGATGGTGCCTGAACCAGATAAGGGCTGAACAAGTCTCTTCAGAAATGATTTTATTGTAATATATTTCAAAATAAGGTTTTCCCTGTAAAAAAGTAACTTCTGTTTTGGAATGGAATGGAATAGATTGGGAGAGGAGGGGAGGGGAGGGGCGGGGAGGGGAAAAGAGAAGAGAAGAGAAGAGCTTTATCTGGCCAAGTGTGATTAAACACACAACAAATTTGTCTCTGATGCATAGTTGTCAGTGTACGTGCAAAGCAATAGAGTAATACTAACAATAATACTAACCAGTAATACTAATTGCTGGTTGCAATTGTTTTTTCTGCAATCCTAACTATCGGCTGGAATCTGTACCTCTCCTGCTTAGTTGCTATACCAAACCAGACAGTTTCAGAAGTACAAATGAGTGACTCAATTCCTCTATAAAACAGTATCAATAGCTCCTGGGGCAGGCTGAACATCCTAACTTCTTGTCCTTTTTAAATGATGATTCTTATGTAAGGTGTCTGTTTCAATTCATGGGAGATTATAGAATACAAAAACTTGAAAGATTCTACTGTTCATACTATGCTGTTGAATATAGTAAGAGGTGGTAGAATATTGTAGAAGGGCTCCTCCTAAAATCCACTGTCATCACACACTATTCTTTCCTGTGACATGTGCCTACTTAAACTTTTTGCATTTAGCTCTGCTTAGACTACTGCTCTTCCACGCTAGACCTTTCCATGTACTCACAGGGATGGAGATCAAGTATATTCCAGTAGAGGGGAGATGGTGGTCTTCTTCCTTGCATCTAGAAGACTGTTACAGCTGCTGGAGATTCAGCTCTCTTGACCCTGTGTGACTGTGACTATCACAGGCCTCTTCCTTGCCATTTCTTCAACTTGCAAGCAGGCATATCATCTTTTTCCATATTCCACTTCTAGGCCACAAGGTTCCAGACGCTATTATGGCCTCTTCCAGCAGTCCTTTGCCAAGTGTAACCATCGGGAAGGCTCTCATTACTGGGGAACAATTGTCCAATTCTCAGTTTCCTTAACCTCTCATCAACAGTACATACATGTACCAATTGCTTTTCTCTCGATGTAATTTTCAGTTCTCAGCAAGACTCTTTTCTCCTCCTCTACCCACCCTGGTTTAGCACTGCTCAGAGATTTTGTCTGGCTAAGGAAAACCCTTCACATGCATCTCTCTCTCTCTCTCTCTCTCTCTCTCTCTCTCTCTCTCTCTCTCTCTCTCTCTCACACACACACACACACACACACACACACACACACAGTTCAATTCTATTGCTGGCTCTTCTTTCTGAGCTTATCTTTTCTGAAAGATTTATTTTGGTCGGTTTACCTTCCTTCAACTGAGCTCTGACATTTCACTGCTCTACCTCAGTTTTGCTGAAAGAATTGTTTTTTAAAAACTTGGCCTCTGTTACTTGATAAAGTGAAGGCACAGTTTAACCTCTTTAATGTCTCAATTGTTATTTCTAGCAAATAAATCACCTTCACCAGGTGGCCACTTTTTAAGATACCAGTATGTTGTGCTCTTCAGTTTGCTAAGCTCTGATTTTATAATACAGTGATACCTTGTCTTACAAACTTAATTGGTTCCGGGACGAGATTCTTAAGGTGAAAAGTTTGTAAGATGAAACAATGTTTCCCATAGGAATCAATGGGAAAGCGATTAATGCGTGCAAGCCCAAAATTCATCCCGTTTGCCAGCCGAAGCATCCGTTTTTGCGCTGCTGGGATTCCCCTGAGGCTCCCTCCATGGGAAACCCCACCTCCGGACTTCCATTGCCAGCGAAGTGCCCGTTTTGTGCTGCTGGATTCCCCTGCTGGAATTCCCTTGCAGCATCACAAAAATGCAGAAGTCCGAAAGTGGGGTTTCCCATGGAGGGGAACCTCAGAGGAATCCCAGCAGTGCAAAAACCGGTGCTTCGCTGGCAATGGAAGTCCGGAGGCGGGGCATCCCAGCGGCGGTGGTGGGTTTGTATGGTGAAAATAGTTTGTAAGAAGAGGCAAAAAAATCTTAAACCCCGGGTTTGTATCTCAAAAAGTTTGTATGATGAGGCGTTTGTAAGATGAGGTATCACTGTACTTAGTGGCAGATATAAAACTCTCTAGAAATGGAACAAGGAGCAAAGAATGATTGATTGATTGATTGATTGATTTGATTTGTATGCTGCCCCTCTCCGTAGACTTGATGCTGCATACACCAGCCATCAGTGTCGCTAGGAGCATCATCTAATCTAATGCTTCTAAAAACTCAATTAAATTCAACAATCACAAAACTAAAAGAACAGAATAACAGAGTTGGGAAAGACCTTGGAGGTCTTCTTATCCAACCCCCTGTTCAAGCAGGAGCTCTACATCAATCTGACTCTTCTCAGTTGCGGACTACAGTGTTTTTAACATCTGTAACAATCAGGGGCAGATTGCTACTGCCACTGCTACCCGTGCACTGCGCCCACAGCTTCAGATGTCTTGTGTGCATGATTGTAGCATGCTATGTGCATGTATCACCAGCATCTTTTTGCTTTGGTGCATGCGACTGTGGTTTTTTTCCCCCAAACCTCAAAAACTTTAACCTTAGACCAGTGATGGCGTGCGCATGTGCTATCGCACATGTGCAAGTGTCCACACCCATAATTCAATGCCTGGGGAGGACAAAAACAGTTCCCCCCCTTGAGAGGCCCTCTGGAGGTTGGATAATGGCCTGTTTCCCAAGTTCTGGTGGGCCCAGTAGGCTTGTGTTTTGCCCTCCCCAGGCTCCAAAGGCTTCCTTGGAGCTTGGGGAGGGTAAAAATGCCCCGCCATCCCCCCGGAGGCTCTCTGAAAGCCAAAAACGCCCTCCCAGAGCCAAAAATCAACTGGCCAGCACACACATGCACATTGGAGCTGAGCTAGGGCAACAGCTCAGGTGCCAGCAGATATGGCTCCGCGTGCCACCTGTGGCACCCGTGCCATAGGTTTGCCATTAGTGCCTTAGACCAATGTTTCCCAACCTTGGCAACTTGAAGATATCTGGACTTCAACTCCCAGAATTCCCCAGACATTGAATGCTGGCTGGGGGATTCTGGGAGTTGAAGTCCAAATATCTTCAAGTTGCCAAGGTTGGGAAACACTGCCTTAGACTGTCTACAGTCAACCTCACCCCATTCCTAAGAGATCTGTAAGGGGCATGCATAAGCACACTACCATGTCTACCATCCCTGTCCTACTGTCCTATTATCCACATTTACCTATACACCTCCTTTGCTTTTATGTTTATACCATACCTATTATCTTGTACACGTTTTAATAAGTAAATAAATAAAATATAAGATGAAAAATACTGCCATCTGCTGTGAGCCTTAGCTTCAAGGAGCGTGCCAAAATGCAGCAGTGAAAATTATGCTCCAGTCTCTTAAAACCAGTCACTCTTTTCGTACATGGATACATTGGATTTGCTTTTCAGTATTATGGCACCTCAGTGGGTTGTGGGTTTTTTAACTTTGTTTTTAACTCGTTGCATAAGTGCACCAGAATGCCTTTATTATTTTATTTATTTATTTTATTTGTCATACAAATATAGTATTGTATTGTAGTATGTTTAACATAAGTATAAAGTAGAGATAGAAAGGATAAAAAAAAGACATTTGAACAGGAATGGTAGGCACAAAGGTGCACTTATGCACACCCCTTAGAAAAGGGGAGAGGTCTATTGTAGATAATGTAAAGTTGAAGATTTTGGGATTGGGGGAAGAAACAACAGAGTCCGGTAGTGAATTCCAGGCGTTGACCACTCTATTGCTTAAATCATATTTTCTGCAGTCTAGTTTGGAGCGATTTACATTTAGTTTGTATCTATTGCCTGCTCTTGTGTTGTTGTTAAAGGTGAAGTAGTCGCTAACAGGAAGCACATTGTGATGTATGATTTTATGAACAAGTTAAATCAGTTCGGAGGCGGCGTAAGCTGTAAATTTTCTAAACAGTAATTGAAGTCTGGAGGAGTAAGGTTTGTTGCGTGAGGAGGAGTGGAGGACTCTTCTTGTGAAGTACTGTATTTCTGGACTCCTTCAATTGTATTAATGCCTGTTATGCAGTGTGGATTCTGTTGTGTTTGTTTAAAAATAATCGCAGAAAATCTGTGATTGGTTAAGACGCGGCTATTCAAAAAATAGCCGCGAAAGTTAAACGTTTGTCAGTTTAAGAAAGCCCGCCGTTTTAAAGAGTATAAAAGGGCAACGGGTTAGCCGTTGCCCTCATTCGGATATTCTACTGCTCCAGAGCTTGTGTTTCACCTCGCTATGAATAAAACCAGTTTGATTTAAACTACCGGAGTCCTGACTTTTCAGTGGCGACGAGGAGGTCGAACTCCCGCTAACGCAGCCATGAACTCGGCCATGGCTCCACCGCCGCCTGTGTTCAACTCCGAGACGGAACCTTGGACCTCTTACATGTCCAAATTCACATTTTTTCTGAAAGCGAGCAATCTACATGACGCCGATGACGATAGGAAGAAAGCTATATTCCTCGCTTATTGCGGCACAGAAGTCTACAGCCTAGCCTCTACACTCGTTGACCCAGACACCCTGGAAACTATCGCTTGGTCAACTCTACAAGCGAAACTCGCCGCTCATTACCAGCCGACGACTCCTGTCCGCGTATACCGCCATCAGTTCGCCCAAATGCGGCAAGCGGACGGAGAATCTACCAACGATTTCATAACTAGGCTACGCGCACTTCTTCCAAAGTGCAAATACAAGGATCCAGAAGAACAGTTGATTGACCGCCTTATTTTCGGTCTAACCAATATCACGCTGCAGAAGAAATACTTAGTTGATGAGGATGCCTCCCTCCAAGACATTCTTAAGGCAGCAAAAGCATCCGAGGTATCCGAAACATCTGTTGCCGAAATTAAACGCGCAACCTCAACCGTCCATCACATCCCCGATGAATCACCTTGGCACGCCTGCTCTCCCGATGAAAAACACTCGGAAACCGCTTCTCCAGACGACACCTGCCTCCAAATCCGAAGAGCTTCCGACCATGACGCCAAAGAAGCACCCCGTATAGACAGATGTGCCGGCTGCAACGGAAATCATCCTCGTTTTCGCTGCCATTTCAAGGACGCCTATTGCCGCCGTTGCCAGCGCCGCGGCCACATCGCTGAAGTCTGCCGTGCTGCCAACCCAACTCCAGCAACCCAGCAAACCCAACGATCCTATTTTTCACCGAGGAATCGCCGACCGCCGTTTTCACGCAACGTTTCCCGCCCGGCTGACAACTCGCACTCTTCAAACCAACGAGGTAACTCCCCTTCTTCTGTAAACTGCAATTTCCCCGCTGCGGAGAACAAGCTATTTGTTTCTCTTTTCCTCAACGGCCACCCCTGCCAAATGGAATTAGACACCGGTTCCAGACATTCCATAATGCCTTGGGAAAAACTTAAATTATATTTACCTCGTGTTAAACAAACTGACTTGAAACCTTGGGAACCGGGTTTGAGTGATTTTCAGGGCCATTCAATTCCAGTATTAGGATGCTTAAATGTTCCTATTGAGTTTAAAAAATTTCAAGGGGTTTTACCTCTCTTAGTGGTTGACGGTCCTAAACACACATTACTGGGACTTACATGGTTACAACCTTTAGGCATAGAAATTTCAGGGGTTAATAATGTTTGTGATTCTTTTGACTCAAATGATTTATTGAAAGAATTTCCCGAAGTTTTTTCTAGCACTCTGGGTAAATATACAGGCAGCCCCATTTCATTTAATCTGGACCCAAATATTTCGCCCATCCGATTAAAGCCCCGCAGAATTCCCATTCCACTCTTGCCTAAAGTGGATGAACAATTGGACAAATTAATAGCCCAGGGCATCTTAATTCCCACTGATCATGCTAAATGGGAAACTCCTATTGTAACGCCTGTTAAACCGGATGGCTCTATTAGAATTTGTGCAGACTATAAAGCCACGATTAATAAAGCCTTACAGCACAATGCCTATCCAATCCCAGTCGTGCAACAACTCTTGCACACCTTAGGAAATGGGTCCATCTTCGCGAAGTTGGACCTGGCGCAGGCATATCAACAGCTTCCCGTAGATCAAGACACCTCTGAGGCCCAGACAATCGTAACGCATAGAGGTGCCTTTAAATGCACCCGCCTCCAGTTCGGAGTCTCTACCGCACCAGGCATTTTTCAGGGTTTGATGGAACGCATTTTAAATAATATTCCTGGGGTCGTCCCATATTTCGACGACGTATTAATATCAGCCACATCCAAATCTGAATTATGGGATAGAATCAGGCGCGTTTTAACTAAATTTAAAGAGACAGGACTCCATTTAAAAGCAGACAAATGTTCTTGGGCCGTTCCCAAAGTTGAATTCTTGGGTTTCACCATAGATCGTTTTGGAATTCACCCCACAAACGACAAAGTTGATGCTATTAGAAATGCTCCTACCCCCTCAGATAAGACAGACTTACAAGCATTCCTAGGACTCCTTAACTTTTATTCCGTCTTTCTTAAACAGAAAGCGACGGTGGCAGAACCGCTCCATAACCTCCTAAAGAAAGACTCTGCCTGGACGTGGGGACAAAAAGAACAAGCCGCTTTCACAGCAGTAAAAAATTTACTTTCCTCCAACAGTGTCTTAGTTCAATATAATGTAGCTATGCCTTTATCCCTAACCTGCGACGCTTCACCGTTCGGCATAGGTGCTGTCCTCAGCCATAACTTTCCAGACGGCACAGAAGCCCCAATAGCCTATTATTCTAAAACTCTCTCGTCAGCTGAAAGGAATTACTCCCAACTCGATAAGGAGGCGCTAGCCCTTGTCGCTGGAGTTAAACGATTCCATTATTATTTATGTGGTCGCCCCTTTACCTTAATCACCGACCATAAACCGCTTTTAGGCATTTTGGCGGGAAACAAGCAGACTCCCGCCTTTCTTTCCCCTCGCATGACGCGTTGGACTATTTTTTTAGCCGCTTACAATTATACATTAATCCACAGGGGGGGGAAAGAGATAGGAAATGCTGATGCATTAAGCAGGTGCCCCCAAACAGAATTAGTCAGTGATCCAGCCCCTGCCTCAAGCGTTTTATTAATTGAAACTAGTAAACAAACTTTATTAACAGCGACAGAAATAGCCAATCAGACACAAGTAGATCCAATTTTAAAATATATCAAACAATGGATATTAAAGGGATGGCCAATTGAACAACAGCCAAACCAATTTCAACCCTTTAAGAATAGACAGTTTGAATTAAATGTGTTAAAAGATTGTATATTATGGGGAGACAGGGTTGTTATTCCAAAATCCTTACAGAAGCAAGCATTGCAGCTATTGCATATAGGTCACCCAGGAATAGTCAAAATGAAAACTATTGCCAGAAGTCATTTATGGTGGCCAGGGTTGGACAAGGACATAGAGTCATGGGTGGGTGGTTGTATACCCTGCCAGAGAACAAGACCCAACCCACCAAGAGTTACACCATCGGAGTGGCCAACACCAAGAGGGCCCTGGTCCAGAATACATATTGACTTTGCAGGACCAATCAGGGGCCAATCCTTTTTACTGGTTGTGGATGCATACTCCAAGTGGCTGGAGGTTGAACTCATGGCATCCACAACTACTAGCGCAACTATAAAAGCATTACGGAAAATGTTTGCCACACATGGTATTCCAGACACTTTGGTATCTGACAACGGGCCTCAGTTAACAGCCCGTCAAATGGAACTATTTCTTGCAGACCTGGGCATAAAACATGTGCTCACTCCACCTCATTTTCCCCAAGCTAATGGACAAGCAGAACGAATGGTTAGAACCACAAAAGAAGCATTAAACAAAGCACCATTAGGAGATTGGCAACAACAAATCGATGAATTTTTAACCATTCAGCATATTACGCCATCAGCGTCCACAAACAAAAGCCCGGCAGAACTGTTAATGGGCAGAAACCTTCGTTCTAAATTAGACAGAATTCACCCAAATTACCAAAATGACCAAAAAGAAATAAAAGTACAAAGCGAGAGACAGTTTAACATTGGGGATTTAATTTATGCTAAAGACTATGATTCGAACGACAAATGGAAAGAAGGAACGGTATTAGATAAAACAGGTTTTAAAACATACATCATAAAATTAACAGATGGGCGCAGTTGGCATCGGCATGTCGACCAACTACGCAAAAGAATTAAAACTAACCCAGACATTTTGCCTACTGTAGACAAACCAATAGAGGACTTACCAGAACCACCTCGAGACTCCAGCGATGGCTGCTTGTTGCCCCTGGCGGCCGGCGAAGATCAAAATGCATCATCGCAACCAGGCCCGTCAGAGACTAGCCTTAGCGGAGCAACGGAGCCGGCCGTCCAGGCAAGCAGCTCCCAGCAAAATGAACTGCGCAGGTCCCAGAGATCTGTAAAGCCACCAATCCGCTTACAGGACTATGTGACGTGGATTAACACGTAATCGTGGTCTCAGCTAAAGAGGGAGGGGTGTTGTGTTTGTTTAAAAATAATCGCAGAAAATCTGTGATTGGTTAAGACGCGGCTATTCAAAAAATAGCCGCGAAAGTTAAACGTTTGTCAGTTTAAGAAAGCCCGCCGTTTTAAAGAGTATAAAAGGGCAACGGGTTAGCCGTTGCCCTCATTCGGATATTCTACTGCTCCAGAGCTTGTGTTTCACCTCGCTATGAATAAAACCAGTTTGATTTAAACTACCGGAGTCCTGACTTTTCAGATTCCACACAGTCCCCCTAATGTTTCTCTTTTACTAGCATCATATATATATACATATTATATCTTTGTATACCACCAATACGTACGTGACAAAACATGAAATAAATAAATTTAAGTAGGGTGGATTTCAGCTCCCAAAGCATTGAAACCCAACCATCTGTCAAGTTTGAAAAAAACATGGCCAACCCTCCCAGCTTGCAAACGCGAGATTAGTTCCTTAGCTCAGGGCGATCAAACCTTGGCTACGTTAAGCCTGGCGGACTTCAACTCCCAGAATACCCCAGCCAGCTTTGCTGGGAGTTGAAGTCCACCAGGCTTAGTGGCCAAGGTTGGAAACGCCTGCCTTAGCTGACTAAGGAAGAAGCATTAATCATTTCCTCCTATCTGAAGCCCGCAACGTCTCACGTGACAGTATACGTCACAATCCAGAAAGGGGAAGCGTTGGAAGCCTAGAGAGTCCCGCGAGCAGGTTAAAAAAAACAAAACACCCCCCCCCTCCCAATCGGCCATGCCCGGTCTGCGTCGGATGATTGGCTGAAGTGCGCAACCGCAGAAGGAAGAAGAAAGAGGAGGGGGGAGGGAGTTCGTCGCGTAGCGCCCAACGAACGCGCGGAGGGTTGGAGCCGAGCTGAGTCAGCAGGAGGAGGACGATGGATGAGCTCCAGTCTGCCGAGGAGGTAAACCGCATTCTCCGGGACGGAGCTCCGTCGCAGGCCCGACTGTAGCGGATCTTTGGAGACAAGAGAGGTTCCGGGTAGCCTCTCCGGTCGAGACACGCCCCTTCCCCATTGTTGCTCCTCTTCCCCACGCCTGGGCTTTCCTCGCCTTCCCAAAGGCGACAGAGAGAATGCCGTTCGTTCACGCCCCAGCGGCCTTCCGTGGCCGCGCTGCTCTTTTCCGGGTTAACGCGGGGGCGATGGGTTTGTTAGATATGTTGAAATGGTAAATAGGGTTTCCTGCCCAGGACTTTAAGACTTCCAAGATTCCTTCCAACTCTAGTCTCTGTCTCTGTCTCTGTCTGTCTGTCTGTCTGTCTGTCTGTCTGTCTCTCTCTCTCTCTCTCTCTCTCTCTCTCTCTATCTATCTATCTCTCTATCTCTATCTCTATCTATCTATTTCGATAGATAGATAGATAGATAGATAGATAGATAGATAGATAGAATCTATCTTCTATGTATCTATAACTATCATCAATCTAATCCATGTGTCTATCATCTACCTTACATATATCTATATCTATCATCTATCAATCTAATCTATATATCTTATCTATCATCTATCAATCTATATCTGTCATCTTCTGTGTATATCTATCATCTAATCTATATGTCAATCTAATCTGTTTTATCTATCTATCTATCTAACAATAGCATTATAGCATTAGCAATAGCATTTAGACTTTGTAGTGCTTTTACAGCCCTCTCTAAGCCGTTTACAGAATCAGCATATTGCCCCCAACAATCTGGGTCCTCATTTTACCCACCTCGGAAGGATGGAAGGCTGAGTCAACCTTGAGCCAGTGGTCTGATTTGAACTGCTGAACTAGAGCTAGCAGTTAGCTGAAGTAGCCTGCAGTGCTGCACTCTAACCACTGCCCCAAACCTGCTCTATCATCTATCAATCTAATCTATATATCTGTCATCTATCTTTATCTGTCTGTCTATCTATCTAATCTATCAATCTAATCCAGTGATGGCGAATCTCTTTTTCCTTGGGTGTCAAAAGACCATGCACATGTGCTATTGCGCATGCTCGGATGACCACAGAGGCCCTTTGGAGGCTGGAAACAGCCTATTTCCCAACATCTGGCGGGCCCAGTAGACTCATTTTTCATCCCTCCCCAGGCTCCAAAGGCTTCCTTGGAGTGGGCGGAGGGTAAAAGCGCCCTCCCCCATTCCCCCCCCCCGACTCTCTGGAAGCCAAAAACACGCTCCCAGAGCCTCAAATCAGCTGGCTGGCACACATGCACATTGGAGCTGAACTAGGGCAACGGCTCTCATGCCAGCAGATATGGCTCTGTGTGCCACCTATGGCACCCGTGTCATAGGTTCGCCATCACTGAAATCTATTTAGCAATCTAATCTATTTATCATCTAATCTATAAATCAAACTAATCTATATATCTCATCTATTTTATCTATCATCTGTCTGTCTATAATTCTGTGTGACTACCACCAAATGAGAGTGCTGGCTCACGATGATAAGAGTTCAGAATTTTTTTTTTAAATAAAAAAATAAAAGCAGTCCTCCGTCTTAATGAGTTAAGCCATATCTCTGTCAGACATGCAGCCAGGGTGCCTGCAGAAAACTATTGTTACCGGGATGAGAAAATAGTGCTTTTTTCTGTGATTAATGTCTGCACTTATTATTATGCATTGTTTTAAAATTTTATTTATACGACTTATATGGCTGCCTATCTCATAAAATGATTCTAACAAGCCAGCACAGAACAACCCATAAAAATATGACTAAAAAGAACAGTATTTCCCCCACTCATATGGCAGATCAGACATCCTCTCTGCTCAACCATCACCCTAGCTCAAGGCAAGAACCTCTGGTGGGCCATTGTCGTCTTGACTATTATATTGTCATATCTGTCATTTATATACTTAAGGAAACATGGAACTTCTTGCTCCTTTGTGAGACGCTAGGAAAGTGTTACAGCCTGTTAAATCAAAATAAGCTACAAGTGCTCTCAGATCTAGGATCTTAAGTCAATTGAATGAGTGAAGTATTTATTGCAGTGGCACTATTTTTAGTTTTGCATAATGTAATTAAAATATTTATGTGTTTTTTTAAAGACTGCATTTGTTGTGGATGAAGTAAGCAACATTATAAAAGAGGTAGGTTCTTATACATTAATATGATCTCGCATTGTTATTAAATCTCTGTAATCCTCAAATGAGTTGTTTTTAGGAAGGTGGTTGTGCCAGTTAACACTTTATTACTTGTTTACATTTTCATTGTACCAAATAACTGTTTGCATGACACTGTGTCTCCCTTCAAAAGAAGAATTTATCACTTCTACAGCTTGAGAAATAAATATTGCATCACATTGAAGTATAAGCCCACTTATTAATGGGAGTAAAACCTTGCATAATCATAGGAATATTTCTTAGTAAACATGACAAAAATAGAGGGTTTGCTTTACTGATAATTTGGCTAATAGATTCTGAAGAAGCTGCAACATCCAGATTATCTCCAAAGGCTGGTCAGCATGTTGAAGCATTCCAACCAAATCATAATCAGGATATGGGTTGTTATTACCAGGGCATCTTACTCCGGGTAGGTATAAACCTGGAGGTAACCACTACCACCAGTCACAGACAACCTCCTTTAGAAGAAACATGATCCTGGCCAAAGTTTATTCAGTAAATACATTTGTTCAACCAGCTCTGAATCCATTTAATGGTAGCAAAGTACAGATTATATTTTCCCACATTCTATAGAATCCCACACATTTCAAAGAATTTCACCCTGTCAAAAAAGTCAACGCTTATAGTCAAAGCTATGGTTTTCCCAGTTGCAATGTAAAAATTGATAGCTGTGTGAAAGTTGCGAAAGTTAGACCATAAGAAAGGTTGAGTGCCAAAGATTTGAGATCTTTGGACTGTGGTGCTAAAGAAGACTCCTGTGAGTCCCTTGGATTTCAAGGCAATCAAACCAGTCAGTCCTAGAGGAGATCAACCCTGACTGTTCTTTAGAAGGTCAGATCCTGAAGATGAAACTCAAATACTTTGGCCACCAAATGAGAAGCACTCATTAGAGAAGAGCTTAATGCTGGGAAAGATTGAGGACAAAAGAAAGGGATGACAGAGAATGAGGTGGCTGGATGGGAGTCACTGAAGCAGTAGGCATGAGCTTAAATGAACTCCAGAGGATAGCAGAGAACAGGAAGGTCTGGAGGAATGTCCATGCAGTTACAATGGGTCGGACATGACTTTGCAACTAACAACAATGAAGAAATTGTAACTTGGCTCCATAATAGTTCCAACTGTAAAACCACTTTCAGTGCTGTAAGGTTCCTAAGATAAACATTAGTAACTAAACCAAAGTAAGCTTACTTACTATTGTTTTCATAACAATATTTAGTGTATGTGCAAAATGTTTGTGCAAATGGAGATAGACTGCTGTTTTAACTGCATCAAGCTCCCCTTTTACAGAGCAGCTTTTGTTTTAAGGAGTGGATTTGCAAGGTGTAAAGGAACTGCATACAATGGGATAGAAATTCTGGAAATCCCTTGAGCATTCCTTCTAATGACATTTTAGGTGGACTTTAAAGCTCTCTATTTCCTTCTTTCTTTGGAGGAGAGGGCCAGGCAGCAATAGCCCAGGAGGTATGTTCCATTTCTGAACACCAGGTTTTCTGATTTATTTTCAATGTTTGCATAATGTTGGTTAACACAGAAAAATAACTTCATGGACATGCCTAGGTATTTCTGAATCCCAGCCAATATGTATCTTTTTATGTCCTAAGAGACCTGTATTCATAAAAATGATTTGAATGGTTAAGCATATCCAGCTCAGGCCTTTGTCTCATGTAATTAGACCTGGATAATTTATAACTTTTAAATCTAGATAAATAGTGTTAGGAATACATTGATTTCCATGGCTCACTAAGGCAAAAGAGACTACTTTGCTGTATTAAACCCCAACTTCAGCAACAAATTGTTAATAACTTGTATCTATGGATTCTTTTTTTTCCATGTGTGTCTCCTGGATGAGACATGATTCGGATTTCTCAGATAATGACAAATCTTTTTCTCATATGTGGAGCTTTGATTCCATGCCATCAATTTTAATCCATGCTTAGGCAAAAAAGTTTGACAAACTTTAGCCATGACTTCCAATTCTACAGCCAGTTCTTCGGTGTCTTCAAGTTACTGCTTTCCCAGTACACCCTTTTCCTCCATATCCATTTCAGTTCAATGTTTTGAAATAGAATTCTTATGTCCTTTTGGATAGTTTAGTCTAAATACTTATAGAATGCAAATTTATGCCATTGGAATGGAAACATTTTCTGCTGCATTGTTAATATAGAATCAAGAGTTCATTATTTTAGCTCAGATTATAGTCTGGTTAATAGTTGTCAAGGTACCAGTGTCTTATTTGCTAATCTCTTGTTATAGCAACTGCCCTAACAATTCAGAGGAAGCTTAGAACATGCCCTGTTATACTAAGCATTACAATACAGAAAGCACAAGAATCCTTTTTAAATTACCATAAATTATAGTTAATAATTTACTAAAGCTATAAAAATAATATCTAAGATAAACTCATTTCTGTGAATTCCAAGGCTAATCAAATGTAAATGTTCCTCAGTAATAGTTTCTTAATTTTAAAAATCCTTCAGGAGGAAAAATACCCTTAATAACTAAGGCTTAATAATATGCAGTGAAAGACGGTCAAAGACTCTGCACATGCTAAATATATAAACATAATCTCTATGTAAGCATGCCCTGATAGCATCCGTTTTATTTTAAGAAGGGATTAACTGTGGCTGGTCAGCATTAAGACTAGAGTAGAAAGGTTTAATTTCATTCAAAGAAAATAAGAATAATCCCATTTAGTTAGTAGGTTATGCTGTTTTTCCTCTCTCACTGCTAAGAATCTTATTGGCTGCAAAACAAAGAAATGACCATAACACTAGTTAAAATGAAAGATGGCAAGAGTGACTGACTGGAGAGAAAGAAGGAAGGGCTGTCCCTGTTCAACAACAGATTGGGAGCCATTGAGAATCTCATTACAGGGGGCAGGGACTGCTATAGACAGGGCATGCTTCTATCCTTATAGATGACGTTGTTCAAATTGACCAGGCAAATATTAGGAGACAGCAATCATTCAAATAGTTGCATGTGTATCTTCTGGCAAAACTCGAATGCACTCAAATGAACCAATTCCTTAGCAAATGATATAGGTAGGAGTAATGCTTCTAACTGGTTTAGTGAATGTGGGAAAAGTCTACATCAGGAGTTTCAGATGATGGAAGGGTTAAAGGAAAGTTTGTTTGACTTATCCCTCCAAATAGCAGGCAGTGTAATTGAATCTCAGGGAATTCTGGGGATCAAACTGAGAGACCTATTACGAGGTGAGTTTCCTCTCAGGTCAACTTTTAAAAAGAATAGCCACCATTTTGGTTTTGTACAGCATTGCTTGTGGTTATGGTTTATGGTTTATTGGATTTATATGCCGCCCCTCTCCGCAAACTCGGGGCAGCTCACAACAATAATAAAAAACAGTACAGTACACAATACCAAATCCAATTCCCACCCATCCAGTTACAATTTGTGTCCATCATGGCTATATAATGCCAGCTAATCCACTATTTTTGCCTGCTTCTTTAAGTTATATTGCAGCTATCTTCTTTGTTCTTGAAGTTTTAAACAATACTATTGAGGTAGCAGTTATCTATGGGTTTCTCCCCACTGCCATGGAGATGGAGAGTTCATCCCCACAATAAAAGTTCACACTTGTATACATACCGGTATCTCTTTTTGTCAAAAATGAATTAATGGGGAAGAAAAGGTTTGCATACCAATTCTAATTTCTGAGGCTGATGTGTGAATTTTAAAATAGAACTATAAGAATTTAGTGGTCTACATTTAATCTTTTTCTACCTCTAGGCCATAGAAGGAACAATAGGTGGCAATGCATATCTGCATAGCAAGGTGAACCAATGGACTACAACTGTTGTGGAGCAGATTTTAAGTCAGTTGACAAAGCTGGGGAAACCATTCAAATATGTAGGTAAGTTAATTATTGTGTATTTTTCAGAAATTTTAATTTTTTCAGAAAAATTAAGCTTGACATTTTAAAGGTGGGGAGATTCTGATAGTAATATCCTTTGCAAAATCAGATATAATTGTGTTGCATGTCCTTATGCTTTTTTTAACAGTATTTTTTGTCTATAATTTTTAGTGACCTGTGTGATTATGCAAAAGAATGGCGCTGGACTTCACACTGCAAACTCTTGCTTCTGGGACAATGCCGCTGATGGTATAAAATTCTTTCCAAATTGATATTGTTGTACTTTTTTACAGGAAAAAATGTATAATTCTGAAAGCTCTTTCTTTTGGGTGAAATAATTTTTTTACATTTCCAAACTTATGGTTCTAGTGCATTCATCTGACCCCGACTCATGGCTGCAATTACTTATTCTCCCTTCCTGATTTTCACGTTAGATTTGTTTGGTAAAGGAAAACTCCCTTAAAATAGGCAGTACAGGAAACTCAAAATGGGTTCACTTTCAGTTTAAATAACAGTAGTTTTTGTATTAAATACTACTTCCAGCAGACGTGGTAGATAAATCCACAGTAACTTGGGCGTCCCCCTTGATCCACAGCTCACATTAGAGAAACATCTTTTAACTGTGGCGAGGGGGGCGTTCGCCCAGGTTCGCTTTGTGCACCAGTTGCGACCCTACTTGGACCGGGAGTCACTGCTCACAGTCACTCATGCCCTCATCACCTTGAAGCTCTACTACTGTAATGCTCTCTACATGGGGCTACCTTTGAAGAATGTTCGGAAACTTCAGATCGTGCAGAATGCAGCTGTGAGAGCAATCATGGGATTTCCCAACACTCCGCAGTCTGCATTGGTTGCCGATCAGTTTCCGATCACAATTCAAAGTGTTGGTTATGACCTATAAAGCCCTTCATGGCACCAGACCAGATTATCTCAGGGACCGCCTTCTGCTGCACGAATCCCAGCGACCAGTTAAGTCCCACAGAGTGGATCTTCTCCGGGTCCCGTCAACTAAACAATGTCACTTGGCGTGACCCAGAGGAAGAGCCTTCTCTGTGGCGGCCCCGGCCCTCTGGAACCACTATTGTACACTGTTTTATTGTTGTTGTTAGCCGCTCCGAGTCTCCAGAGAGGGGCGGCATATAAATCCAATAAATAAATAAATAAACTGAATTTAAACATGCCTGTGATAAACATATATCCATCCTAAGATAAAATACAGAAAATAGTATAAGGGCAGACTACATGAGGTCTTTTTCTGCCATCAGTCTTCTATGTTCCTATTTCTATGTTTCTACTCAAGCTTATGAAAAGACTTTACCACAGACTTAAATGCCTGGATTACAGTACAGATGCACTAATCTATATCTTGTGTTTATGTGACTAACTGGTTACTGTTGTGTGATTTTTTTGTAGGAGCCTGCACTGTAAGATGGGAGAACAAGACTATGTACTGTATTGTCAGTGCCTTTGGACTTGCAATATAATTGCCTTGAAATTCTTCAGATCTTGTCATTGCTTTAAGTCCACTCAAACTGAATTTGATGAATAACTTAAGAATGCCCCATTCTTTCTGAGGAAAAACAGGAAAGAAATTTCAGTACTGTCATATAAGCATGATCCCTTGTTCACATCCAAACTCTGTCTTAACACTTTAAGGACTTTTTCTCAAGGTGCTAAAACCTGAAATTTGCTGCACTTCTATAGCTTTACTCCACCTGTGTGGGTAAGACTGATTTTCACTCTAGATTTGTTTGTTTATTAAATTATTGAAGCTCTGAATTTGTGTATCTTTGTTCCTAAAACTTAAAAAAAATTAAAATGAGGAGAATGTCATGATTGCAGCAGTGGCTGACCTTTGCTGGTTTTGAAAGCAAGCAGATTAAGGCCAGGATAGTATTTGGAATCCGCAACCCATCTTTAAAAAAAAAAATGCTGTCGGTATGTTAATGGGATCATCAGGAACTGAGTTTGATTTGAAGGTATCTTTGCCCTAATTTTCATAGTCTGTATTTAACATGCTGAAGTTCTGAAAAAGTATTATTATCCCTTAATCTCATTAGCTTCCTGGGTATTTTGTTTTGGCTGGCATTCCCCTGTGAAGCATGGGTAAAACTCAAAGAAAGACTAATTGACATTAACACAGAAGTTCAGTATAAAATTTTTATTATGAACAAATTGAATTGCATGATTTTTATTTTGCACTATTTCTAGTATTCGCTTAAAAAAAACCCTTAACGTTACATTGAATATTATTTTATGCTGTGGGAAAATTCTGTTTCATATTCCAAACCTCATCATAATTACAAACAGCAGATTCCCTGAAGCCCAGAGATTACATATTACAATAAACCATGCATATCCCTTCTTCAAGCAAAATTAAATTTACAATGTACTCATTAACATAGCCGTTTTGAAAAAAAAAAGCACTAGCCACGTTTTGATATAAAATTTTCTGTATTTGCCTTGTTACAGAGCTGTTTAAAAATATTGAAATCTGTTGAATAGTGCTGAAAGGGTTTTTCGATATACAGTATATATTGGCACAAGTGGAGCATAAGACAACAAACACTACAAAAGAGCCATAGAGCTAATGTGCAATGATTGCACAATTACAGGTTTCCCCACCCCTCAGGTTTTGTATCAAATGTGACCTTAAAGCTTAATAGCATTTACTTCTGAATAAACATGCACAAAATTGGAATTAAAATCATCATTAAAAGAGTTGATTTTTTTCAACATACCACCTAACTTTTCTAATTCCCAAGCATGTTGCACTTAATGGTAACTTATGTTGCTCTTGGTGGTACTGAAAAAGCCTCAGTTTCTATCCTTTTCTAATATTTTTATGAAAACGTGGTTAACCTCATTAACAAAAGCTAAACCTGACTGGCTTCATGGCAGTGTAATGGGACATTATCTCCCTGTCCTACACAATCTGCTTCTTCCCTGGTTTAACCAGTTATTCTATCCAATGATTGATTTTCTTAAAAAGCAGCTGCTTTCACTAAAGCAAATATGGCATTGTCACAGGACGTTTTAAAACAAAATATTCAGGCTTGGGAGGGGGTAAAATTCCTAACTACTAACATCAGAATTATTGAAGTCCACTTAAAAATTGAGTACATTAAAGGAGAGTCTGAAGTACCCATAATACTGACCAGCCATTTTATAATGAACCCCACCCAAGAGCTGTAAGTGAAAGTGGTATTAAAACCCCTTTTTACTAATAGCTCCCTAGCTTCCTACTGTGAAAATATATTGGTATCCAAGTGAATCTTCTTAACTGAAAGAGCTCCCTCGGTATTCTCTTAACAAAGTGTGAAATAGATCCCTTCTCATTACACCATTGCATACTGTACATGCAAAATTATTCTGTGATTAATAATGTGCCTGAAAAATAGTCTCAATTTCCAATAAGAAGGAAATACAAAAAGAGGAGCAGCACTAATCTTTATTGGATTTTTCCCAGTTAGATGTAATTTTTTATGTATTTGGAAATTTCCTGCTGAGTTTTCCAAAACTGAAAACAATCACATTACATATGAAAAAGGCAATGATAGACTTGTTCCTTGCAAAAGTGATCACCATTGGACTTGCCTCTTTTCAAACATATGAACAAAAGGAGAAGGGAAGATGTGCCTAATTCATCCCATGCAATAGCACTTAGACCAGTGGTTCTCAACGTGGGGGTCGGGACTCCTTATTGTGGGTCAAACGACTGTTTCACAGGAATCACCTAAGACTACGGGAAAAGACAAATTTCTCATGGTGTTAGGAACTAAAACTTCTATTCTGGTGCCTTGGAACTAATTTTTACAATCCGACCAATCAGAGTTTGCAGTGGGGGTGTCTGACTTTCCTGACAATCGGCTTAAGGCTCTATTGGGAGAATTGATGCTAGACTTTTGGTTGAGGGTCACCACAACATGAGGAACTGTATTAAGGGGTCACAGTATTAGAAAGGTTGAGAACCGCTGACTTAGACTTATATACCCCTTCACAGTGCTTTATATCCCGTTCTAAGCGGTTTACAGAGTCAGCGCATTGCCCCCAACAATCTGGGTCCTCATTTTATCAAAAGCAAGGCTGAGTCAACTTTGAGCCAGTGAGATTCAGACTTCCAAACTTCTGGGAAGCTGGCAGTCAGCAGAAGTATCCTGCAAGTACTGCATTCCAACTACTGAGCCACCAAGGCTCCTAAATGCTAAATTATTTAAAGAAACTAATCCAGGCGAATTCATCAGAAAATGTTTAACTCATAAGTTTACAGTTTACAAAATTATATAAGATACATGGTCTACAGGTAGTTCTTGACTTATGACCCCAATTGGGACCAGTCATTCTGTCACTAAAGAGGTCATCATTAAGTGAGTTGTGCCCAATTTTGCCACCTTTGTTTTTGCTGCAGTAGTTAAGGGAATCGCTGGATGTTAAGTGAACTATGTAGTTGTTAAGGGAACTCAGCTTCCCCCATTAGCTTTACTTGTTGCAAACTGACTGGGTGGATTGCAAATTGTGATCACTGCAACAGTTGCAAGTGCAAGAACTAGTAATTTTACAAGGCTGTCGTAATTTTGAATAGTCATTAAATGGATGATGTTAAATCGAAAACTGCCTGTAACTCAATTCTAATCACTGAGTGGGAGAGATTTAAGAAAGTCCTTGATTTTCTTGCTGACAGTGCCTCCTTAAAGTAATAAATGCAGGATAAATTCTAATTGTATACTAAAAATATCAAAAGGTCAGACAAACATTTTGCAAATAGGAATAAGGATCAAAATGTTTTGGAAATAGCATGTTTGCTAGATATTTTAGTTGGTTGAACTAGTGCAGGCAACTTCAGTGATATACAGTTTATAGCTAACATTAGTAGGTCGAAAACAAAGCCACCTGAAATTCCCAAGGTCAAATGAACTTTAGGGGCACTGAATTGAATACACAATTCTACAGAAACAAATGAATTCAGGTTGAAATAACCTGTGAACCATATTCAATAAAACTTGGACACTTTGTGTTGAATCTAATGCCATTTGTCAGCAAGACATCGCTGGAAGAGTCTTTGTAGTTTTTCCTGTCACCAACTTCAGATACATTAGGGAAACACCACAGGTTTTTCTTTTATCCTTTTGCACAAATTGAATGTAAACCTTAGAAAAACAACTCAAAATAACATTAAAACAATATATACTTTTTAAAAAAAAACCAACAACTTTTCATGAGTCCGCAATACAAAAAAATCAGAGGAAGGTATTTTGTTTTACCATTTTAAACACTATAAGCTTGGCACACTTAAGATATTACCATAAAGAAAAGCGAGACTTTTCACATACACCAAAGACATGATTTACAGAAAGTATTACAGAGTACAGAATTGAATTGATCACATAACTACACATATAGAATATTTGACCTGCAACCCCCACTTTGTCCTTTTTAAGTATCTGTGTTTCAGTAATAGAAAAATGAGTTTATCGTATTAATAGTTTGGGATTATTTCCATTTTTATTACAAATTTGGGTGTGTTTGGGATCTATCCCTGCATACCTATTAAGCATCTCTACTATTATTTCTTGCATGCATTGAAGAACCATCTGATTTGCATGTGATGGAGCGGAGAATACTAACAAATTAGCACAAAGGGAAATACTTTCTAATTGATGCCTTGGAATTAAATAATTAGGCTTCCTGAAGCTTGAACTTAAAACAAGACCTAAAGCAAGAAATGGCTATCAAAACCCAAGGGTGAACACTGGGAATGCATTTAATTTTACCTGTAATTTAAACAGGGCTTTAATTCTTACATATCATTCAAGTTTTATTTCACAGGTTATAAGAGCTTCATGTCTTTAAGAAGGTTACTGGAGTGATTGAGAAAGGAAGATGTACTATGAAAGCAGGGAAAATAGAGCTCCATAATGTTAATCCAATGAAATGAATTCATAGAATCCAACTAGATTTAAGAGTAAAAGGTATTTTTAGTGCACTGTTAACTGGTATCCTCATTCCAGTTATCACACTGAACTTCAGTAGTTTATTTTTCTAGCAAGAATAAGAAATTTACAGAGGAGGTTACTTTATTTATGTTTGAAGATAAGATTTTTAAAAGTCTGAGAAACACCAAGATAGCTGCAATTAAAATCAAGAAATCACATCATGATATCTAGACACTTGCTGTTTGCTACAGAGCTCTTCATTCCTATTCTACACGTACAATAATAACAATTAATTCCACATTATAGCCCACATACAAAGCAGCCATGAAGCAAAGGCCAGTCTAAGGGAATGCCACATGACTAGGCTTCCTGAAGCTTGAACTTAAAACAAGACCTAAAGCAAGAAATGGCTATCAAAACCCAAGGGTGAACACTGGGAATGCATTTAATTTTACCTGTAATTTAAACAGGGCTTTAATTCTTACATATCATTCAAGTTTTATTTCACAGGTTATAAGAGCTTCATGTCTTTAAGAAGGTTACTGGAGTGATTGAGAAAGGAAGATGTACTATGAAAGCAGGGAAAATAGAGCTCCATAATGTTAATCCAATGAAATGAATTCATAGAATCCAACTAGATTTAAGAGTAAAAGGTATTTTTAGTGCACTGTTAACTGGTATCCTCATTCCAGTTATCACACTGAACTTCAGTAGTTTATTTTTCTAGCAAGAATAAGAAATTTACAGAAGAGGTTACTTTATTTATGTTTGAGGATAAGATTTTTAAAAGTCTGAGAAACACCAAGATAGCTGCAATTAAAATCAAGAAATCACATCATGATATCTAGACACTTGCTGTTTGCTACAGAGCTCTTCATTCCTATTCTACACGTACAATAATAACAATTAATTCCACATTATAGCCCACATACAAAGCAGCCATGAAGCAAAGGCCAGTCTAAGGGAATGCCACATGACCATATTTTATTCATATAATTCTTCCAGAGTTTTGTTACCTGAATGCTGTGCAAATCTGAAAGTTATAACTATGCCAATGGAGTATTCATCCAAAAAAAAAAAATATGAATCAACCCCCATTTTAGATCCTACCAGGTTATAAAATGAGCAAGTGCTCATTTCAGTAGCCACCATACTTAACATTTACTGCATGTTTCTAAACTACAGCACTTAATATACTTAATAATGTTCAATGTATTAAAATATTCAGAACGTTTTTCTGATGGAAGAGTGTGATATATGTTCCCTTAAAAAAACCTAACATCAGCAGAAGGCTTTGCTTTTAATTCAAAATTGCCATGCATTTAAATGTTAGCATTACTTTAAGATAAATCAGCTTCCAAATAATTCCTTCTCAATTTGTCCTGTCTTCTAAACAAACACAACTACACTGGTATCTCAGAACGAATGAGCTGCTGTGGAAATCAATTGTCCACAGTAGAAAACAACAGGAAGAAATTTCAGTTTTATGAATTCAAAACATCAATTATGTATTGAATTATTCCGGAATATGCAATTACTGCATGCCTGTGGTAATATTCTACTCATTTCTTCAGAGCCAAAACCATCAGCTCAATTTCCACCTAACTTTAGAATCTAGAGAAGTTGGGAGATGGTGTATTGTCCTGATGCTACAATATGCAGCTTCAAGATAAATTACTTTGGCATTTTTAAAATGCGGAGTATTGCCACCATTTAAATAGTAATGAAGCGCAGTCATAAATAGTAATGAAGCATAATAATCAAAACAATAAACCACAGCCTAATCAAGGAAGAATCAAGAAGAAAACAACACTCCCACCAACACTGACAGGGCAAGCCACCATATATGAACAGAACAAATCCTATTCCCTTTTAGCACGGAACCTATTATCTAATTGGATAATGAAATGTTTGCAAGGAAACAACCAAACTCAGAGAGTTCAACCCTGAGCTGCAAATATTCTCTTATATTAGTAATGAAGCAACTAGGAAATCCACTATTCAGTTGTTAATCCAGTGGTGGGTTCCAAATTCATTTGCCACGGGTTTGTGCGTGCACTTGTGCTCGCACTGCTTCTGCACATGTGCAGAAGCTTTTGTGTATGCGCAAAAAGATCTTGGGTAGCTGGCGGAGCCTCCTGCCACCGCTACTAGTTCTAAGAACTGGTCCAAATTTGGAGCAACCCACCACTGTGTTAATCCATAACAAGCTAAGACTCCCCCAAAGCATGTTGATTTATTAATCTAATTCCACAGCATTCTGTCCATCAATGAATCCAGTTGCTACCGAGTTTTACAAGAGGGGGCGGGTAAACCACAAGTTTCTTTAAATGTTACTAAACATTCATTTCTCACTCCCATCCATTTTAGTTTTGTAAACAGAAAATGACTGGAATAATAGACATACTTCCATCAAAGGCAAGGTTCACTTGACTATATAGCAAAGATAACATTACTCTTGTTCCATATTCTTGACTGCTGCTGTGCAAATTTAATCACTGTCCGATTCCTCTTTGAACTTAGCTCTGATAGTCTGGCCGTTCTGAAGTGGCATTTCTTCATAGTCACTCCTGTCCAAACATATTTAAGAAATGATACTTTACACATAAGTAGCAGAAATATTACAATTATATATAATTTAAATTTTGGAATAAACTTTATTATTTTCAATTTGAGCTTTTTCCAGGTAAGTATGCAAACTATATTCGTTTATTTACTTTCAGCCTGTTTGAAACACTCCCCCCCACCACACACACACCAAAAAATTATTGTTTTAGAAGCAGGGTATACAGTAATCAGTGTAATTTAATTTTGATTGTATTTGTTTAAAGCAGTGTTTCCCAACCTTGACAACTTGAAGATATCTGGACTTCAACTCCCAGAATTCCCCAGCCAGCATGCGCAGAAGCTGAGTTTCCGGTATCTTGTTTTCTGCTCTCTTTTTTGGTGGAATTTTTATTAAAATTGCCATGCGCACCCACAAGGTGCAGCCACATGGCGCATGAGGAATGAGGAAACGAACCGGCAGCGAGGTAGCTTAGAGCCCATCCCTGATAAAATATGTATGTTGGGGGGGGGGGTTTGTAATAAAAATTTATTTAAAAAAAAGTTGCCATCTTTTTATAGAAGTTTTATTCTTTTGGGGGAGGGGGGAACTCACACTCACAACAGTAGTTTCACAATTTATGCCTCAATGACAACCTTTGCCATATATTCATTCCAGGAGTACTTCCTTATCATTTATTTTTATTACAAAAACAACTTCTGGGATTTTTTTTTACATGTAGAAAATGGAGAGATCTGGCAAAAATAACCCCACAAAAATATGTTTTTATAGAACAGTATAGAAACAAAGTGGGACTGGTGACATTATTACAAGTCTTACTTACCCGTAGATAACATCATCATCTGAATCATTCAACATGGAAAAGGCAGGGTTGTCTTTCAACTGAGATTCTGAAAGATGTTTTGAAGAATGTGGTCAATAAATACATCGTCAATAAATAAATACATACAGAAGTCTCCAAAGATCTGCAAAGCTCTTCACTAGGGTGTCTAGAAATCCTGGGTCTAGAAAGCTTAGAACTAAGACGCCTCAAACATGAACGAAGTATTGCCCACAAGATCATATGCTGCAACGTCCTGCCTGTCAAAGACTACTTCAGCTTCAACCAAAACAACACAAGAGCCCACAACAGATTCAAGCTTAATATTAACCGCTCCAAAATAAAATACAACTTTAGTAATCGAGTTATCAAAGCATGGAATTCACTACCAGACTGTAGTATCATCCCCTAACCCCCAACACTTTACCCTTAGACTATCCATGGTTGACCTCACCAAGTTCCTAAGAGGTCAGTAAGGGGCGTGCATAAGGGCACCAGAGTGCCTACCGTCCCCTGTCCTATAG
Organism: Erythrolamprus reginae; assembly: GCF_031021105.1. NCBI lineage: Eukaryota > Metazoa > Chordata > Lepidosauria > Squamata > Dipsadidae > Erythrolamprus > Erythrolamprus reginae. The sequence goes on along the minus strand of NC_091950.1, from coordinate 326,167,438 downwards.
TCTCTCCCATATCTCATATATCTTCTCTTATCCCTATAACTTTTTCTGCTATTCTCTCATAGTTATATTTTACTCCTTTATTTTCTCCTCTATTCTCCCTTTAATACATTCTACCTGATTATATTCTCTATAACCCTCGTGTATTATTGTGTATTGGACAAAACAAATAAATAAATAAAATAAAAATAAATGTTGTTAAAAGCCTGTTGTCACTCTTTGGTGCCACTTTAATGAACATTAAATCCTCCTGTCTTTGCTTCAGTGTTTTATTTATTGTTACAGATCAGAGTTGGTCAACTGTTGGGTGTCAAGGGCATCTTGCCTTTGTTGATTGCTGTAGAGAGGGGGGTCACACTCAGGAGTAAGTTCCACTTACCTTCCCTACCAGTTTGCATTGCGACGGAAGTGCCTATGTCACTTCACAGAATGACCCTCTGTGCATATGCAGAAACCGGCCATCGCTGCTGGTTTAGCAAGCAGTGGCAAATTTCTGCTACAGGTTCTAAAGAACTGGCAGCAACACACTACTGGTCACACTACATATGAGGTTGGGACTGAGATTTTAGGGGTAGTTTCAGATTTTGCTCTTTTACCAAAGAATAATGGAATACCCAAGAATTTTAAAGGCTCATTTTCTCTTTACATTCCCCATCTCAAAATGCCTGGAAACTATGCCAAGCTCAGATTACCTAACAAATTTAGTTCTGAACATTATAATAATAATTTTAAAAATACTTCATATAACATCTGAATGCCCACAAAGAATATTATTTTACTATGCAGTGCACCATTTGATACTAAACTTCATAGCTTATTCATAGGTCAGTCAAAATGTATTTCAAACAAAACTAAAACAAAATTTTGCCAAAAGAAGCAATAGAAATTAACTTACCATACAGGGCATTTTTTGATGGTGAATACACAAAGGCTAATGTGTATAGGTAGAAATTTAATAATCCATAGAAGGATAAGAATTCTGCAGGTGATAACTGTCAAGGATATCATTACATATGTAACAATTCAACATGTCATCAAGATCTAAAGAGAACCATTCAAAAAGCTGAGTGAGCCCTACTTTTTATTCCTCACCCAACAGTGATTTATACATTAAACCACTGAGTAAAAAGTCAGTCTCATTTGCATACACGTTTCCTAAGATCCTTTACAGCAGAGGTCTCTTGGTCTGTGGATCAGCACCAGTCCACAGCATGCCAAAAACTGGTCTACAGAAACAAGTGAAGCCCCATTCATGGGATGCAGGCAGCACATGAAATCAGCCCCCACCCCACCCCAATCTATGGGAAAACCTCTCTCCACGGAACCTGGTACCCTTGGGGGAAGCTGCTTTACAGAAGTTTGTCAACACTCTACCAGCATTTAAACCTACATTTGTTTGGGATGCCCGGAGAGTCTTCCCTGTAGTTGTAACTAGTCTTTGGAAGTCCTGACCTTGGAAATTCTCCTAGCCTTCCAATATGAAGATCTTCATCACCATGGTGAAAAAGAGACAGGCAAGCAAACAATCTTAAGTTGCCATATTTAATCTTTTTTCATATCAGCCTTTTTCTCTGGCGTATGTTCATTTTTTATTTTAATTTTCTATTGAATTTTAAACGTTTTTTTAAAAAATAAGCTCTGAGTCAATGAGATGTTCTGGTGGTGAAACATTAGTGTATTCAACATACAGTATAAATAAGTAAGAATTAAATGGCCAGGAAGACTTAATAATAATATTATTTCAGGGACCTAAATGTTGCATGATAGAAGAGACTAAATTTATACACATGAAATGGCTATGGAGATTATCAATCATCCAAGTCATGGTTGACTGATAATCTGATAATGAAACCATTCCCCACCATTCAGCCAGAACTGAAGAAGCTTCTTGGATGAGAAGTGAAATATTTTCAAAGGAAAAAAAACACACAAGAGAGTCCAGTTGCCTTTTGAACCGCATCTTTGGGATAATAAATGGAAACTCAGAATATTAATTGTAGGCTTCGGGGCAATGAGGGGGTTTTGTCGCTGTTGATTTTTAGAGACTACATAATAGACCATTATTTATTTATTCAGATATTGCTTATTCATAAATTAGTCTTTTTTATAAATTAGTCTTTTTTGTATATTAGTCTTTTCAATTATGACTGCCCTATAATTTGATCGAAACTTTGAGCAGGATATCACTGTGAAAGGATATAATTATGATAATTGGTTGAAAGCTCCGCTACAAAATTGTCCTGAAGAACCTGTGCTCCGAAACGCAAATAAAATATAGCGATGCTGCAAGAAAAAAGGAAAAGCAATTAAAGTTCATTCTATATTTTAAAACCCTTTTTTTAATTCCAAGGGCAATTGAATAAAAATCAGTATTTAACATTAACATTAGGAAACTATTTCCCAAGTAAATCACAGAAAGCTGCAAATGGGCCAATTACAAACATGTCTCCAAGATGAATACAAGTGCCCAAGTAAAATGGAAATAAGTTATATAAAACATATACATAGTGGAGGGGAACTATGGAGAGGAAAAAACTTGTAATTTTGTAGCATTTAGAAACATAGAAACATAGAAGACTGACGAGAGAAAAAGACCTCATGGTCCATCTAGTCTGCCCTTATACTATTTCCTGTATTTTATCTTACAATGGATCTATGTTTATCCCAGGCATGTTTAAATTCAGTTACTGTGGATTTACTAACCACGTCTGCTGGAAGTTTGTTCCAAGGATCTACTACTCTTTCAGTGAAATAATATTTTCTCACGTTGCTTTTGATCTTTCCCCCAACTAACTTCAGATTGTGTCCCCTTGTCCTTGTGTTCACTTTCCTATTAAAAACACTTCCCTCCTGAACCTTATTTAACCCTTTAACATATTTAAATGTTTTGATTATGTCCCCCCTTTTCCTTCTGTCCTCCAGACTATACAGATTGTGTTCATTAAGTCTTTCCTGATACGTTTTATGCTTAAGACTTTCCACCATTCTTGTAGCCCGTCTTTGGACCCGTTCAATTTTGTCAATATCTTTTTGTAGGTGAGGTCTCCAGAACTGAACAAAGTATTCCAAATGTGGTCTCATCAGCGCTCTATATAAGGGGATCACAATCTCCCTCTTCCTGCTTGTTATACCTCTAGCTATGCAGCCAAGCATCCTACTTGCTTTTCCTACTGCCCGACCACACTGCTCACCCATTTTGAGACTGTCAGAAATCACTACCCCTAAATCCTTCTCTTCTGAAGTTTTTGCTAAGTTTTTGCTATTTCTTACAAAACACCCCCTAAAATATTAATAGTTGACTGCAGTGGTGTAAAATTTGGGTAGACAAGAATGGGTAGACAGATTGTTTTAATTCTGTTCTTTGAGTTTCCTTATTTTACCATCAATACCACCCAGCAGTAAATTTTATAACTCTTTACTAGCAGTTCACATACACACTCATGCATGAGATGAGTATCCAAGTGGGTTGGCTACCCTCCTGCCACTGGCTCTACTGGTTCTTAGAACAGGGCCAAACTGGAAGTAACCCACCACTAGTGCCACCACTTAAAAAGAAAATATTAACGAAGTGTTCTATCTAATGGTACTTTGGTAGTCATTATTAATTGATTCCAGGAAATGCAATGAGTGTCAAAAATTATAAGTAAGCAAACAATAAATACCAGGACAAAATGTTTGCTTCAAAATGCATTTGGTACCAAATTCAATGAGTTTCAAAGCAGTCGTGTACCAAGGTACCACTGTATCTGCTTACAAGGGAGGTTGATCCAATGCTCCAGTGCATTTAATATCTTGCACAACATCTTAGGAATGTGCAAAAAGTACTAGTCTAGTAAATGTTAGTAATGGCATTTTTATTCCAGGCTAAGTTGACCCAGCCATTCCAGAGTAGATGTGGGGGGAGGGGGTAAGGAAGGTTGGGTCATTTTAAAGACATATATCTTCCAAAACAGGAAGTATTTTCTGTTTCAAACAAAGTCCATCCCACAAAAGGAGCATTTTGCACACTTTTAGATATAACTGAATAGTATCTTCAAGTGAATAATATCTCACCTAATGATAAGCACTACCAATGTCAGCGCAGTCAAGAATTTCAACCTGAGATCTGAGAAAAGAGCGAAGAGTTATTTGAAAAATAACACAAGTATCTTTCTAGAAGAACAACACATCCGCATCATCAGAAATCACAGGTGAAGAACTGAGCTTACCAATGTAGGGCATATTGCGAAGCTCTGAGCACGCCCGGATTATTAGAAATAAAAGGTACAAAATATATACTGTTGCCACCACAATGAAGAAGATTTTCATCCCCTGTTACAAAAACACATTTAAAAACCATTTGAATATTATTTTGATAACATTTCACTTCCTTTCTCCCACATCCAGGCATTATACCAAGAGTTGACAATCTATCAGGCATTGAACATTATCCTTATTTTTGCACAATTGAAAATACAGGAAATCGCCAAAGTTTGCAAGATTACAATAATCCCACCTCAAGGACTTCAGTGAAGCCATAACCATTTTAAATTTTATTTTCAGTTATTGCCAATGACACTACATCGAGAAATTCAAAATTGTACACAGAGACCATCCATCTTCTTTACAAGTCTTAGAAGAAGAGAATGTAACACTGTTTGTTTTAAACTCAATACCAAGGCCATGTTAGCTAGCATTCATGGAAATGGTAGACCAACCTATTTGGAAACTATCAAATTAGGATCTTTGGGTGGGAAGCATAGCATGTTGTCTTTGATATGGAAAAGCTTTAAATTGGAAAAAAGAAGAAAAAATAGCTTCTTTTATAAAATTGAGCAGTTCTCCATAATATGTGCATAATTCTTAAAAATCCATAAGTAGCAAAACTTCTTTTCATGGGAGTTACTTATAGATATTTTTAAAGCCAATTGGCAATAAATAAAGAGAAAAAGAGAAGAGGAAAACAAAAAATATATTTGAAACATCAGAAATTTACTGGGTTAAATAAAAAGGAAAAAACTTAAGAATAAATCTTAAATTTAGGATCCAAATAAATAAAAAGGTTAGATGGCTCAATTTTGCTATCTTCAAAGTGGAATACACTGCCAAAGAAATAAACATATTTTAAAAAAATCTTTTTTGCAGTAATAGCTTTGAAAACAAACTTTAAGTTCTGGAACAATTCTTCCTAATATCTACAAATAATTTTCAATATGGATTAAGCAAAATGTTTTACACAGTTAAATACACTGTTCAAAAAAATAATGGGAACACTCAAAGAACACATCCTAGATCTGAACGAATGAAATATTCTCATTGAATACTTTGTTCTGTACAAAGTTGAATGTGCACAACAGCATGTGAAATTGATTGTCAATCAGTGTTGCTTCCTAAGTGGAAGGTTTGATTTCACAGAATTTTGATTTACTTGGAGTTATATTGTGTTGTTTAAGTGTGCCCTTTTTTTTTTTGAGCAGTATAGATGAGTAAAAACAGCTCTATTTTCAAAACCTGATAGTTAATTCACCATTTCCTATTCAAATCCAAAGTTGCTTTATGCTAACATACCTGAAAGTTACTTGTGTCAATCTCATATTGGTATGTTGGATCATGTAGTTCATTGACCCTAAAAAAAAACATGCTCTGATCATGAATCTAAACATTTATCTGTAACAATCTAAATAAAGGATTGAGTTTGATATAGTTGGGTTTTTAATTTTCCAGAACTTTTAAAATATTTTCTAAGATCTCTTTCTGGCCTTTTAAAAATTAACATTTTAGCTCCCTTTTTCATTTTATTAATATACAGTATTAGTATCCATTCCAATATTATTATTATTTCTATTCTGAATTTTGTAAATTGTTTTGAATTGGAAAAGCAATAATTAGTATCTAACGAACAAAAAGATGTAAATTACTTACGTCTGCCATATGCCTAATGTAACAGAAGCCAGCCACAGTAAACCAACAATAAGAAATTTGGGGAAATAAAAGGTCATGCATTTCCTTTCTCCCTAAAAAAATGGAAAAGAGAAAGAAAGAGTGGCAACTATATTTGATTTGCTTTACAAATCTAAACTCTACAAAACTCTTTTTTTTATTTAAAAGAGAGCAAGAATCTTATTGCTTCAATGTTGATGTTAAATTCTCTATTAATAGCAAAAGATGACATCAGACTAAAGTTTAATTACTCTTTAAGGAACAGCTGTTAAATCTGTGTCAGTTTCTTTGCAGAAATACAACTACCAATGTTTCCAAAATCTGACAGATCTTACAGCTGCAAATGTTCCTTTGATGGGGAGAGAAGTTCTGCGAATTATTGCATACTTTTTTGGAGAGAAGTGAAGCAACGAACCATTCCAATGCTTATTACGTTTTAATGTGGGGTTTTTTAAAATTCAGGACTGTGAAACATGTTATTTCCATTAAAAAGACCTCCAAAGTAGTGATCAATGTAACAAGTCAGCCCCTTGACATGGCATTTTATAGAAGATAATAGAAACTTTGTTCAATCAAACGTTATCATTTATGACACACAGATTTCAGTGTAATCTTTGAAGAAAGAGACACCAAATAATCAACTACAGAATTAACTTGACCAGAAGGGCAGAACCAGAACAATAGATTTACTCAGCCAAGATTTTCAAGCCCTTCCTTCACTAAAGAAGGCACATCATTTGTTGCCCTATGAATAGTGGAAAGTGTTTGAGCCACATAAAGTTAAATTCTAAATTATATAAGTGGATTTCTTCTTGAACTTTCCTCCTCTTCTTCTTCCATTGCCTATCCCATAATTTTCCATTACACTTATTCTGAAGGCTGCCCCAGTACTCCAGAGGCAATACACATGGTGCTAGGGATAGAATTTTGTTCAGCAGTAATGTTCATTCCATTGGCAAAATACCACCATTCAACACCTGTTAAGTTGCTAAGTGAAGTAAGCATGTTTCACCAAAAAGGGTGGATTTGGATGGCATTTGGGATTAGGAAGAACCTTGTTCAGCCATGAAGCTCAGTGGATATTTCTAAACCAACTGCCATCTTTTAGCCTAGTTGTTTTGTAGAGTTTGTAGAAGAAATAAAAATTATACTTTCTATGTGTTAACAAAATGGGCATCATCACAGAGCATCAACTACAATGAAATAATATTTACTCCTATCATAACAACTGTCTTAGATGAAAGACCCAACTCTTCCAGCAATCTTCACTTATGTTGTCAAGAATAGTATGATCCCTTTTAAAGGCAACCAAGTTGATTGCTTATTACTAGAATCTACAGCAGCAAATTTTATTGCTCTATTTCACGCCATGTGATTCAATAATTCCTTTATATCTTTCCTGTGTTTCCCACCATTTTATTTATTTATTTATTTATTTGTTTGTTTGTTTGTTTTTTGTTTGTTTGTTTGTTTGTTTATTCGATTTTTATGCCGCCCTTCTCCTTAGACTCAGGGCAGCTTACAACATGTTAGCAATAGCACTTTTTAACAGAGCTAGGCTATTGCCCCCACAATTTAAAGCCCTTCATGGCACCGGACCAGAATATCTCTGGGACTGCCTTCTGCCGCACGAATCCCAGCGACCAATTAGGTCCCACAGAGTTGGCCTTCTCCAGGTCCCGTCAACTAAACAATGTCGTTTGGCGGGACCCAGGGGAAGAGCCTTCTCTGTGGTGGCCCCGACTCTTTGGAACCAACTCCCCCCAGATATCAGAGTTGCCCCCACCCTCCTAGCCTTTTGTAAGCTCCTTAAAACCCACCTCTGTCGTCAGGCATGGGGGAATTGATTCCCTCCCTCTAGGCTTATAAAATTTATGCATGGTATGCTAGTATGTATGATTGGTTTCTAAATTGGGGTTTTAAATTAACTTAAACTTAAATATTAAATTTGTTTATATTGTACTATTATTGCTGTGAGCCGCCCCGAGTCTGCGGAGAGGGGAGACATACAAATCTGAATAATAATAATAATAATAATAATAATAATAATAATAATAATCCGGGTCCTCATTTTACCACCTCGGAAGGATGGAAGGCTGAGTCAACCTTGAGCCGGTGATGAGATTTGAACCGCTGACCTTCAGATCTACAGTCAGTTTCAGTGGCCTGTAGTACAGCACTCTACCTGCTGTGCCACCCCGGCTCATTTTACAGGAAGAAGAACTATCCTCTCCACTTTATCCATCCCACTTCCCTAATCCCATCCTTCTTTTTTGTATTCATTGTAAAAAGCTCCAATTACTTTCCTTTCTCTAGCCGTTGTATCATTTTGAAATGACAGAGTCCACAACTTTATTCACAGTCCAAAGTCAGTCCTCACCTGTACTCTGATCCCGTGGTAGACACAAAGCCAGAACAGCAGCAACGCACACAAGAACAAAGACTGAAAGAGGTCATCTAGCATTCCAGGAAACCAGCTGTTGATTAGGAATGAAAGGGGGAAAAATGGGTCTGGAAGAGAATGGGAGAAGGAGAGAGTCAGGAAACATCAACGCTACCACTCACAAGAATATTCAGTCTTTTCTACAGCAGACAAGACCTCGATGTTGTTAAGCTACATTAATTCAAGCCAGCCTAGCCAATACTGATATATTGGCTGTACAGGTAACACAACATATAAATCAGGTGTGCTGGAAAATGTAAATCAACACATCTGAACCCTGTGCAATCACAATAGTTTCAGAAAACAATGTAAAACATGTGCCAGCTATTTTCTATATGGTTTTTCTAATATATTTTATTACAGATTTAAAATGTATTCTAAAGGGCAATTTAACTGAAAAAAACATTTGCTAAACTTTGGCCTGGATTTGTAAAGAATTTGACTTTCTCTCCCTTGCCAGCTTATTATGGCAGAATTCAACTGAAGATGGCCAGGAATTGGAACTGAGCAGGAATTTTCGACGAGGCCGCCTGAAATCTCTGAAACTTACATGGGAAGAAACCCAAATATGCCAACACCTTCATACCTATACTACAAAAACAAATATATATACACACACATACACACACACACACACACACACACACACACATATCCCTTCTAGTCACACTAATTGCTCTAATGGGCACCAAGCAGAGAAGCAAATAATGGAAAATAAGTCTATCAAGGAGGACCAATTTTGTGTAGTGGTTAAAACAGGTTTAAGACATCAGGCTAGAAATCGAGTGAGTTCTGGTCCTGCCTTAGCTTGGGCCAGTTACTTTTTCTCAGGCCTACAAAAGAGGCAATGGCAAACTATTTTTTAAAAAACACTGCCAAGAAAACTGCAGGGCCTAGTCCACGCCATCACCAGGAGTCAATAGTAACTCAACGGTACAGACACAACTAAAAATCTAACAAAGGAATGTAAGGTAGTTAGATTTTCATCTCTGTTTCCACAGTTACAGCATGTGTAAGGCTACTGCCTTATGCATCATTGCTATTGGTTCCATTTTCAGAAATGATCATGCACCAGAGACCATGCTTGGGATTACAGAAGGGCTGGGAACTTCCTAATGGCTACCTTGAATTCTAGAGCTCTTCTTTAAGCAAGACATCAATCTCCATTCAAATTGGTATGTGATTTGTTACTTCTGCTCATTTGCAGAAAAACACTGTGCAGTGTACAATACTGAAAATGAAAAATAACCAAACAGCCACACTGATAACAACTACAACATTGATAAGCCAATTTTTCTTCATTGTTTTCCTAAGAAGCCATGTTTTCAAAACTTTTTCAAAACTGTAATGGGAAGGCACACCAGAAAGGGCGGGTGGGGGGACATCACCAACACAAGCACAAGCTCTCTGAACATTATATTTTAGAAGAAATGGGTTTTGCCAAGCTTTACGTCTTTCAATACTTCTTTTTAATTAGAATAAGCTGCTGGCCTATTTCACTAATCAGCTTTTTTCCCTACTGAGTGATAAAAGAGGTTAACCTGATTCCACGTATTAAAGTTTTTAGGCTACTTCAAATACTTTTAATTATTTTAGTATTAAACAGTGAGAAGAACCAAGCAAAAGATTTCTTTTTAAACCAATTCTGAAAATGCCATCAGATTATCCTGGTCAGCCAAGCCTGACGTTACCAAGTGATTTTAGTTGGAATTTTAATTTTCATCAATCTCTCACATGTGAAAGTAGGATAACCCCCAAATCCTATCGTATCAGGATATAATTTGAATAAATACCATTATAAAGTAATAGCAGGGGAAGGAGGATTGACATCCACTTCTGCTCTATCCCCCAATCTCGCATGGAGAACCTGCGCAGGGAGTGAGCAAACAGACACTGCAAAGGAAGGAAAAAGAAACATGTAACAATTATGCGGTATCTGTTCAGCATAAGAGAAGGAGTGGAAACGTGGAAGCTTCCAGGCTTGGAATACTACGTCCAGTTTTGGACACCATGATGTACAAAAAATGTGGAGACTCTAGAAAGCGTGCAGAGAAGAGCAACAAAGATGATTAGGGGACTGGAAGCTAAAACATATAAAGAACAGTTGCAGGAATTGGGTATGCCTAGTTTAATGAAAAGAAGGACTAGGGGTGACATAATAGCAGTGTTCCAATATCTCAGGGGTTGCCACAAAGAAGAGGGAGTCAAACTATTCTCCAAAGCACCTGAGGGCAGAACAAGAAGCAATGGGTGGATACTAATCAAGGAGAGAAGCAACCTAGAACTAAGGAGAAATTTCCTGACAGTTAGAACAATTAACCAGTGGAACAACTTGCCTCTAGAAGTTGTGGATGCTTCAACACTGGATGGTGGTTTTTTTGGACAAGTTTCTTTATTGTTTTCGAAAATATTTCTCACATATTTTGTTTGGGTTTTACAGATCTTATTCCATCTCTATTACCTTTTGTATATGTCATTCATTTCCTTATATCTTTTATTAAATTGCATACATTCAAATATAAATATCATAAGTAGTGGATGCTTCAACATTGGACGTTTTTAAGAAACATTTGAACAACCATTTGTCTGAAATGGTACAGAGTTTCCTGCCTGAACAGGGGGTTAGACTAGAAGACCTCTAATATCCCTTCCAACTGTTATTCTATTCTATTCTATTCTAACATGTGATTTAAGAATATGTGCAGCATATTCTCCTTGCCTTTCGTAAACAACTTAAAACCCACCTCTGCCGCCAGGCATGGGGGAATTGAGATCCTCTTTCCCCCTAGGCCTTTACAATTCTATGCATGGTATGTATGTATGTATGTTTGGTTTTTATATTAATGGATTTTTAATCATTTCTAATACCAAATTACTATTGTACACTGTTTTATTGTCGCTGTTAGCCGCCCCGAGTCTCCGGAGAGGGGCGGCATACAAATCCAATAAATAAATAAATAAATAAATGAGTGATTTATACACCCAAAACAGAATTCTTGATTTAAAGCAATGACTAACCATAAAAACCCGTCTTAACCCAGGCTACATTTTGCTTAAAGATAATGGGAGAGTCCAAAAATTGAGCAATTCGGCCAACATGGCCAATAAGGAGGGATGCTTGTAATATTCAGCTATGTTTGAAAGTCACATAAAACAGCCACTAAATTAAAACTCAGCTTATGTGTATGTGCTGTATCATGTATGAAGAAGACACACACACACACACACACGTTACAGATTTATTCTATTACTTTCTTCTCTTATTACATGTAAAGTACAGTATATTATCTCATCTTCAACTCTGATCATTTTCTTGCCTCCCTCACTTGATAAAGAAATATTTTTCCACCAGGTTGTTTAACAAAAACCTTGAAGCATCAAGCAATTGTAATTCTAATTTTCTGGATCAAGGAGAATGAATAACAAAGCAAAGCAAGAAAACTAAAACAAGAGCAGATGTAATTAAACAGATACTGATTTGTCTACGGAAGGCAAATATACCAAAATATATTATTAAAACTAAACAGAAAGCTGATACTCACTGTGACTATGAAAGTAAGAACTACAAAGACAAATCGGAACCAGATTTCCATTTGGGAGAAGGCTGGTTTATAAGTTTTCCACTGGGGGAAAAAAGACGTCAGATTGTCAATCAAAAGGGTTGCAAATAAAAATAACATCAATGATACTTCGCACATTCAGTATTCTTTCCCACTGAGGGCCCTTCAAGTGCACATATGTGTACCTTTATTATGGCTGTTGATCAGAACACAACAAATTAATAATAGACGAAATAACATAGAAGTGTTTGTGAATAGTTTATTGAGATGATCAAAGTATAACTAATAACAAAGTTTGGCCACATTCATAGAAGTAGAATCATTCTGGTCTGGTAACAGCTGCACATAGAATAAATTGGACTAGCCTGGTTATTTTATGAACTGGGAAGTGGTGAAAACGGGTCCTTGCATCCTTATAAAAAGTACAATATTGCATGGTTTATGGCAGGGGTCTCCAAATGTGGCAAGACCTGTTGGATTTCTTTCCTTCCTGTGATCTGCTTGCTCTTCTTTAGAGACCATTCATTGCTAGGCAAATATATCATTATTTAGACAGGGCTATTCTATCTGATTACACAATTTTCTTTATTGCTCAAGGTGTTTTAATTATCTGTTTAATTGCAAGAAACAGAATTTATTGTATTTGGGAAGAGAAAAGGATGAGGAAATAATTTGCTCAATCTTTCCCTGCAGTCTCCAACTCTACTCCTTGTGCTCTCCATACTCACTATCAGATAGATAGTGTTTCTGGTTTACTTTTTTAGTAATTACACTTAGCACAAGACTTTTTTCAGATCAGCACTTTACAATTTGTTTTTTATTTATTGATTGATTTGATTTGATTTGATTTGATTTGATTTGATTTGATTTGTATGCCGCCCCTCTCCGTAGACTCGGGGCGGCTAACAACAGTAATAAAAAACATCATGTAAATCCAATACTAAAAACAACTAAAAAAACCTTATTATAAAACTAAACATCCATACAAACAAACATACCATGCATAAATTATAAAGGCCTAGGGGGAAAGAATGTCTCAATTCCCCCATGCCTGACAACAGAGGTGGGTTTTAAGGAGCTTACGAACGGCAAGGAGGGTGGGGGCAATTCTAATCTCTGGGGGGAGTTGATTCCAGAGGGTCGGGGCCACCACAGAGAAGGCTTTTATGTCAAGTCATAGGCCTATAAGTCATATTAAGTTTAGTATGTCTTTTAATTGGATTCAGTGTTTTAAAAAGGGTTTTCTATCACTCCTTAAGAGGGGATGGAGTGGCTCAATGACTAAGATGCTGAGCTTGCTGATCAGAAGATTGGCAATTCAACAGTTCGAATCCCTAGCGCCACGCAATGGAGTGAGCTCTCATTACTTGTCCCAGCTTCTGCCAACCTAGCGGTTCAAAAGCACATTAAAAATGCAAGTAGAAAAAAAGGGACCACTTTGGTGGGAAGGCAACAGTGCTCCATGTGCCTTCAGTGTTTAGTCACACTGTCCACATGACCCTAAAGACATCTTCGGACAGCGCTGGCTCTTCGGCTGAGAAATGGAGATGAGCCGGAAGCAATTAGCACACACGTGTGTGGGAACCATTACCCTTAACTTAACCGTTCATTAAAAATAATATCAAACAGATATTTGCAATTCTCTACTTGCTAGCTTAGTCAGAAATATTTTATAATTACTGTCAACTGCTTAAGGGTTTTCTATAGATAAACAACACAAAAAGACTTCCACATAAAACTGAATCGATATTTACCAGTTATTAGTTATACTATATACTGTATATGTAAAACCGGTTTCACCCTCCCCGGCCTCCTAGAAAGGCTCTGGAGCTCGAAGAGAGCAAAAAAACAGAACTTCAAGTTCAACTGGAAGTTGACAAATGGGCCATTTCTGCCTCCAGAGAGCCTCTAGAGCAGTGATTTTCAACCTTTTTTGAGCTGCGGCACATTTTTTACATTTTAAAATCCTGGGGCACACCACCAACCAAAATGACACCCTAAGACACTTTCCTCTCTTTTTCCATCCCTGTCTCCTCCCCACCCTTGTGTGTGTGTGTGTGTATACACACTCTTGAACCATTTCCAAAAACAGGTGAGGCATGGGTTTTTTTTCTCTCTTATTCTTTGGGTGCTTTTTATCATATGCTTTAAATCAAGAGTCACTTCTCTCTCTCTTTTGTTTCTCTCTCTTTCCTCTCATTCTGTCTCAATCATTTTCTCATTTCTCTTTTTTTCCTCCCCTTTTTGCTCATTTCTCTCTCTCTCTCTTGCTTTCTTTCTCTCTGACACTTGCTTTCTCTCTTTCTCTCTTGCTTTCTCTCTCACTCTCTCTCTCTCTCAGCAAAGTTTTTTCCTGCCCTTTTTGCTCATTTATCTCTCTCTCTCTTGCTTTCTTTCTCTCTGACACTTGCTTTCTCTCTTTCTCTCTTGCTTTCTCTGTCACTCTCTCTCTCTCAGCAAAGTTTTTTCCTGCCCTTTTTGCTCATTTATCTCTCTCTCTCTCTTGCTTTCTTTCTCTCTCTTTCTCTCTCTCTCTTGCTTTCTTTCTCTCTGACACTTGCTTTCTCTCTCTTTCTCTCTTGCTTTCTTTCTTTCTCTCTCTCTTTCTCTCTCTCTCTCTCACTCTCTCTCTCAGCAAAAAGTTGCGAGACTGGAACCTGAGCTTCCTTTTTCGCGGCACACCTGACCATGTCTCGCGGCACACTAGTTTGCTAGCTGGGGAATTCTGGGAGTTGAAGTCCAAATATCTTCAACGTGCCAAGGTTGGGAAACACTGCTCTAGGGGGGTGGAGAAGACTGTTTTCACACTCCCGAGGTGCCTAGAAAGGCTCTGAAGCCTGGGGAGAGCGAAAAACAACCAGGAGTGGAGGTGGTCACATGTGCATGCATGGAGGGGCACATGGAATTATGGGTGTGGGCAGGCATGCGTGTGACTCCCCTGCGCTCCCCCCCCTTCTGGCACACCAACCAAAAAAAGTTCGCTATCACTGCTACATATATTTATACTTACTGTGAAGTTATAACTCTTTACGCGGTAGAAGTCAGAAAACTTATCAACAAAGGTAACAACGATATTGTAACGCGTGAAATTCAAATAACCAAGATGAACCACAATAATTTCATCACAATCCTGTGAATTGGGACATGAAAATTGGTTAGTAGATCAATAATAGCCTTAACTTCATTTTGATTTGGGAATGTGTAAATAGTTCTAAAATGCATAGGGTTTAAGTGCAGCTTTTTATTTTTTTAAATGATACTGACAAAGAACTCATCCATATAAAATAGCATTGTCTTTCTTTATTAATAATATTTTTTAGAATTTCTACCATATTGTCATCACTCCTAGAAAGGCAAATTGTTGAACCTTACCCATATAAATCAATTATTAATTTGTGGGTTTCTCTAAAAGATATTTATTTTTTATTCATTTATTTATTTATTAGATTTGTATGCCGCCCCTCTCCGAAGCCTCGGAGCAGCTCACAGCAAGAAACAGTACAAATCCAATACTTACAACAAATTAAAACCCTTAATATAAAAACAAATATATATCTCATACAGACCATACATAAAGTGGAAATGGCCCAGAAGAATCAATTTCCCCATGCCTGATGACAGAGGTGGGTTTTGAGAAGTTTGCGAAAGGCAAGGGGAAGTCTTAATCTCCATGGGGGAGTTGATTCCAGAGGGTCAGGGCCACCACAGAGAAGGCTCTTCCCCTGGGTCCTGCCAGACGACATTGTTTCATCGACGGAACCTGGAGAAGGCCAACTCTCTGGGACCTAACCGGTCGCTGGGATTCGTGCGGCAGAAGGCGGTCCCGAGATATTCTGGTCCGATATGTGGTTTCATATCTATCTTTTTAGCATTTTTAAGAAAAAAAATTAATGTACTTACCTTAGCACAGTTAAATATCCTTGACCGGTTGTGAGTTTCTCTGTTATAGTATCGTACACTTCCATTCTTTAGCACGCCAAGTATTGTAACTGACATAATAAATTTAATTCTCAAGCTATCCAATTTGTCATCTGAAACATTAAATCAAATGCTTGTGATTGAATCTTATTTTGAACCATGGACTTCCCCCCCTCCCTATTCAGTTGCATGGGGAGATGCTCTAAAACAGGGGTGTCAAACTTGATTGCGTTGCAGGCTGGATTGTGACATGTTGTAATGCCGCGGACTGGTGTAGGCGTGGCTTGAGCAGGCCTGATGCAGGTTGTAGGCCACCAGTTTGACAGGCCTACTCTAAAAGAACCCATGAGAGGCCATGACAAAAAATATTTTTTTTGTTTTGTTCTAATCAAATATAGATAATATGATTATTTCCAAATATATAAATACTTTCTCTTTTCTACATTAAAAGATTCATTAACAACTCCAAGAATTGTTCCGAAAAGCATCTCCTAAGGCAGCAGTCCCCAATCTTTTGGGCACCAGAGACCAGTTCCGTGAAGAAAGATTTTTCCATGGACCGGACGGGGTGGTTGAGTCATGGTTGCAGTAATGTGCTGCCTGTATCCTACAGATGGTGTTTCATTTGTTTGTGTGGACCAGTTTTTGGTATGCCATGGACCAATGCCAGTCCACAGACCAAGGATTGGGATCCCCTGCCCTAGGGTTTTGAAGCCGCATAGCACCCAGGGTTTCAGATTGTGTTCCCCTCATATAACAGTTTTAGCGTAACACGGGGAGGGGGGGGGATAAATCAGGAAGGATGGAAATACATCAAGAAACATCAAGTACAAAATCAGTCAAGTCAGCAAGAAGCTATTGAAACTGGTTCACTATCAATCACTGGGCATTATCAATCTTCTTCTATGACTTATAATAGCTTTCTTCAAATAAATGTCCTCCAGATTTGTAGGGATGCAGTGGTGGGTTGCTATTGGTTTGTCCCAGATTGAGCAAATTGGTAGCGGTGGTGGCGGGAGGCTCCAACCACGCACTCGGACATCTTCAAAAATGCTTTCTGCATGCACAGAAGGTTCTGAGCATGGGCAGAAGCGTTGCGGGGGGCCCCCCCCCACATGCTCCCATTCCCAAACCATTATCAAAAGTAAGTGAAACCCACCACTGGTTGGATGACATCTGTAATATTCAACCAGCAGCAGGACAGCAAATGGCTGAGTTAGGCTGATATTGGCTCGATATTTCTGGAGGTGAGATTCAGCAAGGTCACGTATTTTGGACCAATAAAAGTTCTCATTAATTCTAGTTCTTTTATTTTTCATACATCTTCGAATTTGACGTATGTGAAATATGTCACCTAACCTGTTATCTGGAGAAATTTAACTTGCTTATTTATTTAAAGAAAGAAAAATCTTACTACTGTCTTATAATTTTTTGAACCCCAAAATAAGCACTTGGCTTTATTTGGGGGGAGGTTTCATGTCATTCTTTTGGGGCACATGGAGCAAGACTGGGCTCCTCTTTCTCCCTAACTTTAATAAGAGGAAATGGTATTTTGGGAGGAAGGCTTATTTTCAGAGAAACATGGTAGCTAAAGCAGATTAGAAACCTAATCTGTTGTGACATAACAAAAGTGATGCATGAGAAAAGAACCTATGGTGACAAGGCTGCAATATACTGTATCAATATCTTGTCATCTTTTCATCTCCTGAGGTTATTACTCATTTTGTAATCTCTATATCTATTCTCTAATCTCTTTATGGAGAAGGAGTTTGAAAATATTTTTAAATGTTGTTTCTTTCCATGAGTCAGTCTGAGAACAGGTGTCTTCTTCTAGTAACATACCCTGTTTTCTTTACAGAAGCTTAATACATGGGCTGCTTAACACTAAGTTAATCTCCAGGTAACTACCATTACTCATTTATTTGCCCTCATTTCGTCCTTTGAAAAAGTATACAATGACATGAGCATTTATTAGACTTTTTTTTAACAAAAAAAAAAAGGTTGATTGTATGCTGTCCAGAGTCATATTTCTGGAAAGGGTGACTATATAAATTTGATAATAACTAAAAATACATAATGATATGCACTTTAGCATGTGCATGGTACGCATAGCAAATGCTGGCAGTTAAATGCAACTGATGTAGCTAAAGGAAATGGCATTTTGCAATATGGCCTGTCTTCAGCAGAAATTTTCTCCAGGGAAAAATGTATTTTCCTAGTTAACTCAAACATAATTCATAATAACATAAGTAACATAATTCATCTTTTCCTGGCAAACTGATTTCAATAACAAGATTTTTCCGACATATGTTCCCCAGCTATAATAAATCTTGGTGCATAAATTGTCCAGTTATATCATGATATTAGTAGCAGGTAATATGTTGCAATCCATTCCTTGCTTACTAACTCCCCATTTCTATTGGCTTCTTGATATATACAGTGGGAGAGGCACATTTATCAAACACCTAAGACACTGTGATACAAAACCAGCGTATCAGATATGACTTTGTTTTCTACATGCTAAACCAAAATTTATTTCTTTTATTTATTTAGTCAAGCATGGATTAGATAACAGATATAGGTATAAACATGGTTATTAATACATGAAATTGATACAAATAAAAGGGGACATTAGAACAGCGACAGTAGGCACGTTGGTACACTTATGCATACCCCTTAGGAATGGGGTGAGGTCAACAGTAGATAGTCTAAGATTAAAGTTTTGATGGTTTAGGGAAGAAACCACAGAGTCACGTAGTGTATTGCAGGTACTGACCATTCTGTTGCTGAAGTTGTATTTCCTGCAATCGAGTTTGGTGCGGTTTACCTTAAGTTTGTATCTATTGCGTACCTGTATATTGTTGCGGTTGAAGCTGAAATAGTCATTGACAGGTAGGACATTGCAGTAGATAGTTTTATGTACTACGCTTAGGTCAGACCAAAGGCAGCATATTTCTAAGTAGCCTAAGCCCAAAATTTCAAGTCTACTGGCATAAAGTATTCTATTCTGAGCAGAAGAGTGGAGAACTCTTCTTGTAAAATATCTCTGGACTCTCTCAATTGAACTAATGTCCAATTTGCAATTCAGGTTCCAGACAGATGAGCTGTGTTCGAGAATTGGTCTAACAAATGTTTTGTATGCTCTAGTTAGCAGTACAATATGGGTACAAAAGGGACACAAACATTGTATATTAGGCATGCGCGATGCATGGCTCATTGGCCACCAGCAGCCCTGAACAGTGAGTAATGCAGCCTTCCAAAATCATAAACTTTTAAATTATGTGACTGATATACAGTATCTTAATTATATAAATACTGCTCAAAAAATAAAGGGAACATTCCAAGAACACATCTTAGATCTGAATGAATAGAAATATTCTCACTGAATACTTTGTTCTGTACAAAGTTGAATGTGCACAACAGCATGTGAAACTGATTGTCAATCAGTGTTGCTTCCTAAGTGGACAGTTTGATTTCACAGAAGTTTGATTTACTTGGAGTTATATTGTGTTGTTTAAGTGTTCCCTTTATTTGTTTGAGCAGTGTATTTTTGTGTGGCCCAAGACAATTCCTCTTAATTCAATGCAACCTGGGCAAGCCAAAAGGTTGGACATCCATGCTATATAACAATGATGGCAAAACTTTTCGGCACTGAATGCTCAAACTTTAACATACATGTATACATGTGCGCCGGAGCACTGGAAACCCAAAGACCAGCTGGCTGGCATGCACATGCCTGTTTGGGGAGCATTTTTTGCAGTTTCCAGGCTGTTTCTGGACCATTTTCAGGCCATTTTCCAGTGCTCTGCCATCCATGAAGACCAGCTGCCCTGCATGCATGTGCATTCCAGAAAGCAAAAAATCAGCTGGAAATGACACGATTGCTCACAGAGAGGGCTCTGACATGCGTGCCATAGGTTTGTCATCACGGCTATATAACATTAACAGGTACAGTATATATGTAATTAAAACAGCAAAACAGCAATCTACAACTAAACTAAGAAATATCCTTACCAGAAGGTTGATCCAAGTGCACAGTACAGGTGAGCCATAGTTGCTGATTATAGGTAGATACAGGTGGCGAACTTAAAGGAAATGACTTTGTCTACAATGAAATTATTATTATTATTATTATTATTATTATTATTATTATTATTATTATATTATTTAGATTTGTATGCCGCCCCTCTCCGAAGACTCGGAGCGGCTCACAACAAGCAATATACAAAGCACAAATCCAATATTAAAAACAGTGTTTAAAACCCTTATAATAAAAAACAATCCTACAACCCAAACAGACCATGCATAAATCATCATAGCTGAGTGGTATATCAATGGAAATGGAAGCCAAAGATGCAATCATGTGAAATCTTCCCACTAAATATCATTTTAGTAGAAGCATAAGCTGGTCCACTTTTTAGCAGTACAATGATACCTCATCTTACAAACGCCTCGTCATACAAATTTTTCGAGATACAAACCCGGGGTTTAAGATTTTTTTGCCTCTTCTTACAAACTATTTTCACCTTACAAACCCACCGCCGCTGCTGGGATACCCCATCTCCGGACTTCCGTTGCCAGCGAAGCACCCGTTTTTGCGCTGCTGGGATTCTCCTGAGGCTCCCCTCCATGGGAAACCCCATCTCCGGACCTCTGTGTTTTTGTGATGCTGCAGGGGAATCCCAGCAGTGCAAAAACGGGTGCTTCACTGGCAACGGAAGTCCGGAGGTGGGG
This sequence comes from Erythrolamprus reginae, assembly GCF_031021105.1. Taxonomy (NCBI): domain Eukaryota; kingdom Metazoa; phylum Chordata; class Lepidosauria; order Squamata; family Dipsadidae; genus Erythrolamprus; species Erythrolamprus reginae. The sequence goes on along the minus strand of NC_091950.1, from coordinate 326,146,867 downwards.
TTTCCCAGCGAGGGGAGCCTCAGTGAAATCGCAGCATCACAAAAACACAGAGGTCCAGAGGTGGGGTTTCAAGGACTTCGGTGTTTTTGCGATGCTGCGATTTCACTGATGCTCCCTTCGCTGGGAAACCCCACCTCCCGACTTTCTTTGCCAGCAAAGCGCTCATTTTTGCGATGCTGGGATTCACCTGCTGGGATTCCCCTGCAGCATGGCAAAAACACAGAAGTCCGGAGGTGGGTTTTCTATGGACGGGAGCCTCAGGGGAATCCCAGCAGCGCAAAAACAGGCGCTTCGGCTGGCAAAAGGGGTGAATTTTGGGCTTGCATGCATTAATCGCTTTTCTATTGATTCCTATGGGAAACATTGTTTTGCCTTACAAACTTTTCACCTTAAGAACCTCGTCCCGGAACCAATTAAGTTTGTAAGACAAGGTATCACTATATCTCTTAACTGTTAATAGCACAAATGTTACCCGATTCAAGTTCGTTGAAAATGTTTTCAGAAATGCAGGGGCACGTATTAAAAATGAACCTCCAACAATTAAAAGCATTACCCAAATGTAATTCATTAAAAGAAAAAAAATGTCATTCACACAATTCATGGAGTACAGTGGCTGGGTGGTTAGGATGCTAGGCTGGAGGTTAGCCAGCCCGTGTTCAAGATCAGAGTGGTGTTGTGGGGCGGGGTTGAGCTCCCTTCACTCCAGTTCCTGCCAGGAAATGAAAGGAACCTCCCATGGATAGACCCCAGGCAATGGTGATGTCTGGAAAGCCTTAAAGACCTGGCTCTGCCAGCAGGCCTGGGCCGTTGAGTGATTGATACACTTTCTAAATCAGGCCAAAAGTATGAATGTTTGTATTAAAGGGTTTTTTAATTGGTTATTAGATGATATTTGTTATAAGCCACCCAGAGTCCTTCGGGAGTTGGATGGCATATAAATTAGATAGATAGATAGATAGATAGATAGATAGATAGATAGATAGATAGATAGGGAGGGAGAGAGGGAGAGAGGGAGAGAGGGAGAGAGGGAGAGAGACAGAGACAGAGAGAGAGGGTGATCACTCGAGTTGAGTGAGCCATGCAGTCATTAAGTAATCTGGCTTCCCCCATTGACTTTGCTTGTCAGAAACCAGCTGGGAAGGTCTCCAATAAAAATTGCATGTCCCTGGGACATCGCAACTGGCATAGAAACATAGAAGACTGACGGCAGAAAAAGACCTCATGCTCCATCTAGTCTGCCCTTATACTATTTCCTGTATTTTATCTTACAATGTATATATGTTTATCCCAGGCATGTTTAAATTCAGTTACTGTGGATTTACCAACCACGTCTGCTGGAAGTTTGTTCCAAGGATCTACAACTCTTTCAGTAAAATAATATTTTCTTTTTATCTTTCCCCCAACTAACTTCAGATTGTGTCCCCTTGTCCTTGTGTTCACTTTCCTATTAAAAACACTTCCCTCCTGAACCTTATTTAACCCTTTAACATATTTAAATGTTTCAATCATGTCCCCCCTTTTCCTTCTGTCCTCCAGACTATACAGATTGAGTTCATTAAGTCTTTCCTGATACGTTTTATGCTTAAGACCAGCGGTCCCCAAACTACGGCCCGCGGGCCGGATGCGGCCCAACGAGGTCTTTTAACCGGCCCGTGGCAAGCTCACGAGATTTTACTGGTCGATAAAATAAGCTCCCGAATCTCCTGTCAACTCACCGTGGTCGGCTGCTCAGCGAGGAGAAGGTGGAGAGGCAAGGGGGCGGGGAGGAAAGCGGGCCTGCAATTGGCCCCTTCCTTTGTCGCCTTTAGGGAGAGAAACTGTTGCTGCCCTATGGCAGAGCAGCAACAGTTCCTCTCCCTAAAGGCGAGAAAGAAATTGGCCAATTGCAGGCCCGCTTTCCTCCCCGCCCCCTTGCCTCTCCACCTCCTCCTCCCCTCCTCCTCCGCGGTGAGTGAAAAACTGTCCACTGAAAGTCACAGCTAAGTGCACCATGGCTAAGTTTGTGTGTGTGGGGGAGGCGGCTGCTTCAAAACCCCTGACCTCCATCGCCTCCCCCCCACGGCACAAGGCGAGCACACCTCGCCGCTGACACAGGCGGCGGGGACTGCCCTGTCCCCCTGTCCCCCCTGCGCAAAACTACGCAGCCCCAGATCGCTCGCTTCTCCAGCCAGCAAAGCCGACTGCCCGGCTTTGCTGGCTGATGCAGGAAAGGAAAGCCTCACATTTAAAAAGCACACCACTTTCTGGGACTGCGGCGCCGTGGTGGTGGTGGCCTTCAAGCGCGGCCCTTCGCGGCGCCCCACCACCCATTCCTGCAGGAAGAGATCGGGCACTTTACCGGGAGGTGGAGGCGGCGTGGGGCCGGACGCTGGGTGCCGGGGAGGGCGAAGGAGTGGACGCGCCTCTCAGCTGCAGAGCGGAACGGGGATGGAGATCCGCGGCGGAGTCCGGCGTTGGGGGCCTGGGGCCATGCGGGACCGCTCATCCAGGCTTGCCGGTCCACGCACGCCTGGATGAGCGGTCCCGCATGTCCCCAGCGCCGGACTCCGCCGCGGATCTCCATCCCCGTTCCGCTCTGCAGCTGAGAGGCGCGTCCACTCCTTCGCCCTCCCCGGCACCCAGCGTCCGGCCCCACGCCGCCTCCACCTCCCGGTAAAGTGCCCGATCTCTTCCTGCAGGAACGGGTGGTGGGGCGCCGCGAAGGGCCGCGATTGAAGGCCACCACGGCGCCGCAGTCCCAGAAAGTGGCGTGCTTTTTAAATGTGAGGCTTTCCTTTCCTGCATCAGCCAGCAAAGCCGGCAGTCGGCTTTGCTGGCTGGAGAAGCGAGCGATCTGGGGCTGCGTAGTTTTGCGCAACGGGGACAGGGGGACAGGGCAGTCCCCGCCGCCTGTGTCAGCGGCGAGGTGTGCTCGCCTTGTGCCGTGGGGGGGAGGCGATGGAGGTCAGGGGTTTTCAAGCAGCCGCCTCCCCCCCCACACAGAGATAAGAGAGAGAAAGAAAGAGAGGGACAGAGAGAAAGAAAGAGGGACAGAGAGTAAGAAAGAGAGGGACAGAGAGTAAGAAAGAGAGGGTCAGAGAGAAAGAAAGAGGGACAGAGAGAAAGAAAGAGAGGGACAGAGAGAAAGAAAGAGACAGAGAGAAAGAAAGAGGGACAGAGAGTAAGAAAGAGAGGGACAGAGAGAAAGAAAGAGGGACAGAGAAAAAGAAAGAGAGGGACAGAGAGAAAGAAAGAGGGACAGAGAAAGGGAGAGAGAGAAAGAGAAAGAAAGGTAGAGAGAAAGAGTGAGAGAAAGAGAAGAGAGAGAGAAAGAAAGAGGGGGGAGAGAAAGAGGGAAAGATAGAGAGGGAGAGAGAAAGGAAGAGGAGAGATAGAAAGGGAGAGAGAGAGAAAGGGAGAGAGAGAGAGGGAGAGAGAAAGAGGGAGAGATATAAAGAGTGAGTGAGAGAAAGAGAGAAGAGAGAGAAAGAAAGAGAGAGAGAGAGGACAGAGAGAAAGAGAGAGATCTAGAAAGACAGAAGGACAGAGAGAAAGGGAGAGAGAGAGAAAGAGGAAGAATAAATATTAAATATTGTATTTGTTCCCATTTTGTTTTTTACTTTAAATAATGTATGTGCAGTGTGCATAGGGATTTGTTCACACGTTTTTTTAATAGTCCGGCCCTCCAACAGTCTGAGGGACAGTGAACTGGCCCCCTGTGTAAAAAGTTTGGGGACCCCTGCTTAAGACCTTCCACCATTCTTGTAGCCCATCTTTGGACCCGTTCAATTTTGTCAATATCTTTTTGTAGGTGAGGTCTCCAGAACTGAATACAGTATTCCAAATGTGGTCTCACCAGCGCTCTATATAAAGGGATCACAATCTCCCTCTTCCTGCTTGTTATACCTCTAGCTATGCAGCCAAGCATCCTACTTGCTTTCCCTACCGCCCGACCACACTGCTCACCCATTTTGAGACTGTCAGAAATCACTACCCCTAAATCCTTCTCTTCTGAAGTTTTTGCTAACACAGAACTGCCAACGCAATACTCAGATTGAGGATTCCTTTTCCCCAAGTGCATTATTTTACATTTGGAAAATAATTGTTGGAATGATAGATTTTTATCTACCATTATTTGTATGCTGGTTAAAATTCCCTATAAACTCAGAATACATCAAATCCAAAACCAAAGACCAACGAACCTTACCTTTGAAGTATTATTTATTGGAGGTATTTCTGGCATGCTTTCAATGACTTCGGGACCTGCATGAGACATAAAAGCACAGAACGTAATCTATGAATGTAATCTATGAATGACTGTGGAACTCTGGGAGTTGAAGTCCACAGTACCTAAAGCTGATAACGATCAGAAACATTGCATTAAAGCTATCAAATGTTTCAGTGGCGGGTTTCAAATTTTACTACCGATCCAGTGAGCATGGCTTAGTGGACATGGTGTGATTGGTGAGCGCGGCAAAGGAAGGATACTATAAAATCTCCATTCCCACCCCATTCCAGGGGAAGTTACTGCAAAATCCCCATTTCCTTCCTATCGGCTAGGATTTAGGAGGCAGAGAATAGAAGGAGGAGCGTCCAATCAGAGGTGATATTTGCCAGTTCTCTGGACTATTCAAAATCTCCACTACAGGACTGTTTTAAAAAACAAAAACAAAATTCAAATGTTTTTTTTTTAACAGGGTGTCCAGGGGGAGTAAAGCATTTTGAAATTCTCTGATATTTCCCTGACATTTCCCTGTACCTGGGGATCTACTTAAGGCACGGTCATACAAAACGGCTAAGCCATGGAGAATTATCGGTAGCTGAGGGAGCAGGTTGTTGCCTCAGTTATGCTCATTTTTGCTTGACTCTGCTAGGCAGTGCAATCTGTTGGTTTTTTTTTTAAAAAAAAAACGATTTTCCCCTGACTTTTAAACATTTTAATACAGTTTGTTTTTTTCTCTGATTTATTCCATTTTTTTCACGAATTCCCTGATAATTTCCTAATATTTCCTGAACCATCGAATTCCATGATTTCCCTGTTTTCCAGGTTTGCTGGACACCCTGTTTGAAATGCACAATTCAGATAAGACTATGGAGGACATTGTGTAAAATTGCAGGACAATTGAATTTACTTCCCGTGAAAGCAAGACAAGTTTTTTCCCAGATCCTGAAAAACCTGTCTGCCTCACCAAAGGAGAGAGAATTTTGCATCACCCTTTAAAAGCAAACAGTGTCTATCAGTCACTCAGGCTCAAATCAGCAAATCCTTCTGTCCTGGCTGATTGTGCAAGAGGAAAGCATTTGTATCAGTATCTACTTCCCCAGGATAACAAAGGTCGGGTTCACCCTTCCAACGTGACACCAAAGATCAGATACGTGGCCCTAGAGGTCAACTGTCCGGGAAGGCGTTTTGTCAGCAAACTGCAGAGGAACCCTGCATATTTTACGTGTATTTAGAAACTGGGTGTGAGCAACCTATATTTAAATACAGGGACAGTGGTACCTCTACTTACGAACTTAATTCATTCCATGACCAGATACTTAAGTAGAAAAGTTTGTAAGAAGAAGCAATTTTTGCCATAGGAATCAATGTAAAAGCAAATAATGCATGCGATTGGGGAAACCACAGGGAGGGTGGAGGCCCTGTTTCCTCCCAGGAGATTCCTAGAGAGGCCCCATGGAGGCTTCTCCCTGCCTTTTCCGGCCCTGTTTCCTCCCAGGAGATTCCTAGAGAGACCCCACAGAGGCTTCTCCCACAGAGGCTTCTCCCTGCCTTTTCCGGCCCTGTTTCCTCCCAGGAGATTCCTAGAGAGACCCCACGGAGGCTTCTCCCTGCCTTTTCTGGCCCTGTTTCCTCCCAGGAGATTCCTAGAGAGACCCCACAGAGGGTTCTCCCTGCCTTTTCCGTCCCTGTTTCCTCCCAGGAGATTCCTATAGAGACCCCAGAGGCTTCTCCCTGCCTTTTCTGGCCCTGTTTCCTCCCAGGAGATTCCTAGAGAGACCCCACGGAGGTTTCTCCCTGCCTTTTCTGGCCCTGTTTCCTCCCAGGAGATTCCTAGAGAGACCCCACAGAGGCTTCTCCCTGCCTTTTCCGTCCCTGTTTCCTCCTTGGAGATTCCTAGAGAGACTCCACAGAGGCTTCTCCCTGCCTTTTCCGGCCCTGTTTCCTCCCAGGAGATTCCTAGAGAGACCCCACAGAGGCTTCTCCCTGTCTTTTCCGGGCCTGTTTCCCCCCAGGAGATTCCTAGAGAGCTCCATGGAGGCTTCTCCCTGCCTTTTCTGGTTACAGTTTTGGAGGCTCAGGTTTGTAAGTGGAAAATGGTTCTTGAGAAGAAGCCAAAAAATCTTGAACACCCGGTTCTTATCTAGAAAAGTTCTTAAGTAGAGGCGTTTGTAGTTAGGCTACAGTGGTGTTTGTACCACTGTAGTCCTCAACTTACAACCACAACTGAGGCCAACATTTCTATTGTTAAATGAGACATTTGTTAAGTGAGCTTTAGCCCAAAGAAGTGGTTTTTTTCAAGAGGCAACTGGACTTTCTGGCTTTTCTTTGAAAACGTTTCACTTCTCATCCAAGAAGCTTCTTCAGGACTTTGCTTACAGAAGACAGCTGAGAGGGTCATAAGCGGCACAACTCCAGAACAGTATCGGGTTCCAACCAATACGGATGAGGACGACGCACTGGCAGTAAAACGGGAGCTGCGCATGTGCATAAGCCAAAAAATGGCTGAAATCTCACGGGCGCGTCCCCTCGCAAGATTTTGCTCCCTGCGCGTGCGCAAAGCAAAATCTCGCTGGGATACATGCGCATGCGCAGCAGACATGCAAAGCTGCACATGCAGCGCACCGGTAGCAGCAGTAGCGGCAACCCCCATCTGCTCCAGAGGCTGCAACGGATATAAATAATGCTAGTTGCCAAGTGCCTGGTTTTGGTTACGTGACCTGGGGATACCGCAACTGTTGTACGAATGAGGACTGGTCATGACTAGTCATTTTTTTTCAGTGCTGTCATAACTTTAAACGGTCCCTAAATGATCGATCGCCTGGAGTGCAAATTCAAGATGGGGGGAGCAAATTTGAGGGTCACGAGTGACTTCGGTTCTTGAAGGGCACCAACCATCACTACTCTTAAAACATTAGTATCTTTCAATACAGGTAGTCCTTGACTTACAACTATTCATTTAACGGCTGTCCAACGTTACAATGGCACTGAAAAAAGTCACTGATGACTATTTTTCACTTACAACCATGGGTGAGCTTCCAAACTTTTAACAAGGGGTTCTCTGCCTGGTTGCTGGGTGGGCATGGCCATGGTAGGTGTGGTCTAGTCAGCTTCCTGCAATGGGAGTGGGAGGATTTTTGCCCTTCCCCGGTCTGGAAGATTTCCTCGAGCCTCCGTAAGGGCAAAAATGGCCTCCTTGGGCTCAGGAGGCTCTCTGGCCTTCCCAAACTTCCAGTAGGCCCATTTTTCAGCCTTTGCGAGCCTCCACATTCATTCATTCATTCATTCATTCATTCATTCATTCATTTATTTATTTATTGGATTTGTATGCCGCCCCTCTCCAGAGACTCGGGGCGGCTAACAGCGACAATAAAACAGTGTACAATAGTAATTTGGTATTGATGATTAAAAATCAATTAATATAAAAACCAAACATACATACATACATACATACCATGCATACAATTGTAAAGGCCTAGGGGGAAAGAGGATCTCAATTCCCCCATGCCTGGCGGCAGAGGTGGGTTTTAAGTTGTTTACGAAAGGCAAGGAGGGTGGGGGCAGTTCTAATCTCTGGGGGGAGTTGGTTCCAGAGGGCTGGGGCCGCCACAGAGAAGGCTCTTCCCCTGGGTCCCGCCAGGCGACATTGCTTAGTTGACTGGACCCGGAGAAGATCCACTCTGTGGGACCTAACTGGTCGCTGGGATTCATGCAGCAGAAGGCGGTCCCTGAGGTAATCTGGTCCGGTGCCATGAAGGGCTTTATAGGTCATAACCAACACTTTGAATTGTGACCGGAAACTGATCGGCAACCAATGCAGACTGCGGAGTGTTGGTGTAACATGGGCATATTTGGGAAAGCCCATGATTGCTCTCGCAGCTGCATTCTGCACGATCTGAAGTTTCCGAACATTTTTCAAAGGTAGCCCCATGTAGAGAGCGTTACAGTAGTCAAGCCTCGAGGTGATGAGGGCATGAGTGACTGTGAGCAGTGACTCCCGGTCCAAGTAGGGTCGTAACTGGTGCACAAGGCGAACCTGGGCAAACGTCTCCCTCGCCACAGCTGAAAGATGTTTCTCTAATGTCAGCTGTGGATCGAGGAGGATGCCCAAGTTGCGAACCTTTTCTGAGGGGGCCAGTGATTCTCCCCCCAGGGTAATGGTTGGACAGATGGAGTTGTCCTTGGGAGGTAAGATCCACAGCCACTCCGTCTTGTCTGGGTTGAGTTTGAGCTTGTTGACACTCATCCAGGCCCTAACATCCTCCAGGCACCGGCCCATCACTTCCACTGCTTCGTTGGCTGGACATGGGGTGGAGATGTATAACTGGGTATCATCGGCGTATTGATGATACCTCACCCCATGCCCTTGGATGATCTCACCTAGCGGTTTCATGTAGATATTAAATAGCAAGGGGGAGAGGACCGACCCCTGAGGCACCCCACAAGGGAGAGACCTAGAGGTCGACCTCTGATCCCCTACTAACACCGACTGCGACCGACCAGAGAGGTATGAGGAGAACCACTGAAGAACAGTGCCTCCCACTCCCAACCCCTCTAATCGGTGCAGAAGGATACCATGGTCGATGGTATCAAAAGCCGCTGAGAGGTCAAGAAGCACCAGGACAGAGGACAAGCCCCTGTCCTGGGCCCGCCAGAGATCATCCATCAACGCGACCAAAGCAGTTTCCGTGCTGTAGCCGGGCCTGAATCCAGACTGCTGAGGACCTAGATAATCGGCTTCTTCCAAGGACCACTGGAGCTGAAGTGCCACCACCTTCTCAACAACCTTCCCCATAAAGGGAAGGTTGCAGACTGGACGGTAGTTATTGAGTATGGCTGGGTCCAGGGAAGGCTTCTTGAGGAGGGGGCGCACAAGTGCCTCCTTATAAGGAGCCGGAAAGGACCCACTCCCCAAAGAGGCGTTGACAATCTCCCGGACCCAGCTCCGCGTCACCTCTCGACTGGCCGAAACCAACCAAGAGGGACACAGATCCAGTAGACAGGTGGCGGAACACACAGCTCCAATGGCCTTGTCCACTTCCTTAGGTGTCACCAAGTCAAACCTCTCCCAGACAGATGGACAAAGACGCTTAGCCCCAGTCACCTCGACTGACTCGTTGCCAGTTGACTCTGTTTTACAATTGGAGTCGAGGTCCGCTCGAATCCGAGCAATTTTATCAGCGAAAAATGTGTTAAAATCCTCGGCACTACTCTGCAAGGGCTCCCCAACTCCCCCCTGGTTAAGAAGGGAGCGGGTTACCCTGAACAGAGCAGCCGGGTGGGATTCCGCTGATGCAATCAAGGTGGCATGATACACGCATCTTGCTGCCTTGAGTGCCACTTTGTAAGTCATAATATGAGCTCTTACAAGTGTTCGATCAGATTCGGACTTACTCTTCCTCCATCGCTTCTCTAGACGTCTCTTCTGGCATTTCAACTCCCGGAGCTCCTCGTTGAACCATGGAGCTCTACGGGGTCTAGTGCCGCGGAGAGGTCGCAGCGGTGCAATTCGGTCAAGGGCCTCCGCTGCAGCCTTGTTCCAGGCCTCAGCCAGAGACTCTGCCGAACTGTGGATGAGTGCATCTGGAAGAGCCCCAAGCGCCTTCTGAAAGCCTTCTGGATCCATCAGGCGCCTGGGGCGGAACAACTTAATCGGTTCCGCCTCCCTGCGAGGGAGGATTGGAGCCAGGAAGTCAAGCCGCAGTAGAAAATGGTCTGACCATGACAAAGGCAATACTTCTAAGCCCCTTAATCTCAGACCATTACTCAGTTGCTCAGAGAGGAATACCATGTCGGGTGCGTGCCCCCCCTTATGAGTCGGACCCTGCACTACTTGAGTCAGGTCCATGGCTGCCATGGTGGCCATGAACTCCTGTGCCAGCCCAGAGGATCCGCCGAGCGACGGCAGGTTAAGGTCCCCCAAGACCATAAGCCTAGGGAACTTCATCGCCAGCCCGGCCACCTCCTCCAGCAGCACAGGCAGGGCTGTTGACACGCAGCTGGGAGGCAGGTACGTGAGTAACAAGCCCACCTGAACCCCTAGGTCCAACTTCACCAGGAGGGACTCGCAACCTGCAATCTCTGGAGCAATGAGTCTACGCAGGCACAGGCTTTCCCTGGCTATAATAGCCACTCCTCCCCCCCTTCCCTGGGGTCGAGGCTGATGCCATATCCGAAACCCGGCTGGGCAGATTTCAGAGAGAGGAACTCCTCCCTCCGGGCCCAGCCAGGTTTCAGTCACACAAGCCAGGTCGGCCTCCTCATCCAGGATCAAATCCCGGATTAGGAGAGCTTTATTTACTACCGACCTGGCATTGAGTAGCAACAGCTTGAGCCCAGGGCCAGACTTACACTCATCACCAGTGCCTTGAGTTAAGCTCATGGAGCCGGAACAAGGGATCGTTATTAAGCAGCGATCCCTCCTTCCCCTGGAACGGCTAGCTCCATGGCTTCTGCCATATCTGCCTCTCCCCAGCAAGACCGGGATATTCTGACCCTCCGCCACCCCAGAGATAAGTGTTCCCCCACCTCCTGCCCTTCCAGTGTCAGGTGTGCCTGAAATTTCATTCCTATCATATTCATTCATTTCATACATATTATAATCCCACCCACCCACCCTGTTCCATCTATCACCCCCTTCCCATTCATTTCCATTCACAATATTCCATTCATTCCAATAATTACTAACATAATCCCATTCATTCATACCATAAATACATTAATCCCTAAAAAATAGTTAAAAAATTAAAAATACATAATACATATACCAGAAATATAAAAATAGCCTAAATGTACTAATTAATTATCAATTACTCTAAAACTAGTACTGGATGTCAAATTATTAAATATTTTTAAAGACCAAAATACATGCACTCTGCACTTATCTGCATCCAAAACAGGCTGTGTGGGGACTCCTGGGAAGATTTAGGTGGGCAGGGCTAGCCAGTAGTGGGATTTGGAGGTTCTCTGAATTGCACAGAATCTTAGCTAGAAATTCTCCTGAACCCCTGAGAACCACCAGCAGCCCAACCCTGCTTACAACCATTGCAATAACCCCATGGTCACATGATCAGAATTTGGACACTTGACAATTGTCTCATATTTATTATTGCTGCAGTGTCCCATGGTCATGTGACACAGTTTTGTGACCCACTGTCAAGCAAAAATAATGGGAAAGCCAAATTCGCTTAACAACCGTGTCATTAACCTAAGAACTGCAGTGATTCACTTAACGGTGGCAAGAAAAGTTGTAAAATGGGGAAAACGTACTTCACGTGTCTTGCTTAGCAGTGGAAATTTTGGGCTCACTCGTGGTCGTAAGTCAATAACTATCTGTAACGCCTAAAATTTATTTCTCCTTTTTCTATCATGATACAAACAAGAAATAACTTCTTTGGTTTCACTGTTACAGTAACATAATGGCAAATGCAGCCAAAGAACAGAATAAGAAGCAACAAAAAAATTATGTGGAAGAAAAAGTGGAAAATCTTACCTGCAATGCCTATTAAGACTGTCAAGCCAAAACAAATGAAGAATACTACAAAGACCAAAACAAAATGGCGCTTGGACAGCGTATACAATCTCATTGGCGCCAGTCTGCAAACAAGAAGAGAAAAATTAAGTTACTGTATAGATATGCTTCCAGGCAGCAACTTTATGTTATCGGAAGTGGGAGCGCTTTTTTCTTCCAAATAACCAATTCCAAAAGTAAACAACAGAATTTCTGTCTAATGTACATGGCCATTAATTCATTATTTTTGAAGGGACGGTTGGACATCATTTTAGAAGGGTTTGTATTAAACAGTATCATATTCTTATCATAAGTCAACTTTTGGAATCGTACACGTACTTTATTCCTGATTTACATAAAGCAAGATTTGTCTTAATAGTAAGTGCTACATTTGATCCAACATGTGACCTTATTGTCCCTGTGCATAATCAGAAAATGATACTCAGGTGTTCTTGAAGGAATCAGAAAGAAACTCAAAATAGTAGAAATACACAAACACTTCTATTCCTGTGTTTCCTTTATAATGTGTTGATGTTTATGTAAAGAGAAATTTTGAAGAAATTTTGAATGTTCCGAGATCTTTTCTCTTATTATGCCTTTAGATGCTTCAGTAAAAAGCAAAAAGCCTTTCATTATAATGGCTAGCTCTTGAATGATAATGTAATGTAGCCAACATTTAGAACATAATTATATCTAACCTTGCCTATCCCCAGAATTAACATGGCTTTGGGACCAAGAAGTTAACAATGTTTCATTCTGCATACAAATACAGTACAAAAAAAGGAAATCAACATTCAGTATGTCTCAATCCACAAACACCCTTTAAAAGCATCCTCAATTTTAATAAAGACATAAACATAGCGGCTCAAAGATTACGTCTCTTCCTCCCACGTCAGCAACAGACAGAGAGGAAGAGATTTTTCCCGGGGCCTTGTTTCTAAACTTAAAATTGACACACCTCATAACTCCCAGCGAAATTACTTCTCTTGACTTGGCAGCTCTTATCCCAATTATAAATCAACAAATTACAGACAGTTTTAGGTAAGGCAAGCGCTGTTGCTTTCTGATTATCTTATAATGTAGGTTATGTCTTATCAGTGACAGATTAAGCTATTGGCTCAAAGCTTAATATAGTTCATATACTAATATATGAATTATAATACACTGCTCAAAAAAATAAAGGGAACACTTAAATAACACAATATAACTCCAAGTAAATCAAACTTCTGTGAAATCAAACTGTCCACTTAAGAAGCAACACTGATTGACAAGCAATTTCACATGTTGTCAGCATGAGAATAATTCTTTCTGATCTAGGATGTGTTCTTTGAGTGTTCCCTTTATTTTTTTTGAACAGTATATATTGGCTCAAAACTCTAATAATAATATTAATAATAATAATAATTACTATTATTATTATTTATTAGATTTGTATGCTGCCCCTCTCTGAAGACTCGGGGTTCAAAGCCTATATGGAAGTCGAAAACAAGCTGCTTTCCATCAACTAAATCGAGTCTTCGGAGAGGAGCGGCATACAAATCTAATAAATAAAAAAATAAATAAAAATAAACTTTTTTTCAACCAGGTGCTCTCCAAAGGCATACTATATAGATCAGCATTTCTGTCAATTGCTTTAAGACAGATAAACTTCAATTCCCAGAATCCCCAAAACCAGCATGAGGCATTCTGGGAGTTGAAATTCACACGGTTTAAAGTTGCTGAGGTTGAGAAACTACTGCTCCAAGCATAGATTAGGTAGGGGAGCCCAATAATCTGGCGTCCCAGAACTCTTCAAACTTGGTAATTTTAAGACTTGTGTACTTCAAACTCCACAAACTCTTCAACTTTAAGACTTGTGGACTTCAACTCCCAGAATGCTCCAGCCAGAAGTCCACAAGTCTTAAAGCTGCCAAGTTTGGAGACACCTGAGTTCTGGACAGTATCACAAGGAGTGAAAATTGGACCGGAGCTACCAAACTGCTCTTAACGAGCCTAATTTCCTCCTCCACTTCACCGGCCAAGAACCCCGGACGGGATGTTCCGACGTAACCAGAGCACATCAGGCTGGGAAAGGTTTTTGGTTTTTTTTTTTACAAAACTCCGGCCTGAATTACGCACAGTCAGGATGGGCGGCAAAGTTGCAAAGCGAGAGCCGACCCAGCATTTGTGGACGCCTCTGCGAAACGCCCCACTTTCCTTCCCTCCACTACATCGCCCTCCCGGGGAAGCCCCCTCCCCTCTGCGTTCCCAAGCGCAGCCCCTCCGCGACTTACAGCTCCATGTCCGCGTTGCGCATGCGCACCAAAGCTCCTTCACCTCGCCAGCATCTCTCGTCTCCAGCCGGGGAGCCGCTGCAATGCCACCTGGCTCGGTGGCAGCACCGCCCGCCACATGCTCATACCTACTTCCGTGTGGGTCACGCGGGGCCCCGGCCCTCCCTCCCAGCTGAGGGGAAAGGCGCGAGGAAAGCCCCGCCCAGCTCCTGTTTGGGAGGAGGGGAGGGCGGAGCATCCGCGCGCTATCAGGAAAGATTTCTGTTGCTGCCTCAGCCGGCGTTATAAACACCTCTGAGGGGCGAGGGCGGGAAGCATGTCTGAACTTCCAAAACAAGCTCAGGGACTCCCGTTTCCGAGGGTCCTCCTGCTTCTTTGCCTTTAAAAAAGATAAAATATCTCCCTCAACTTGGTGCGAAATTCTGGCGGCTGACGTCCCTTCAGTTATTCTGAAGGGAAGTTATTAACCGAGCAGTTGATGCATGGAACTCACTACCAGACTCTGTAGTATATTTTTTTTAAAAAAATATTTTATTAAGCAATATAAATTCAGTACCTAATACAAAAGAAAACAAAACACCAATACATTCAAATTTTAAAAAATTAGAGGGAGGCCTTGCTCTCTCTACCTTTCCTTATTGTGTTTTATATATAACTCTACATAATAATTAATTTGTGGTTATCCATAATTTTTCATGCTCTATTAATTTAACTCTATGTCTCTTGAAAATAAACATATAACCTTCAGTTCAAAGTAAATTTAAAAAATAAAAGATAAAGAACCACTGATTTTTACAAATACTGTAGTATCATCTAACCCCCAAAACTTTACCCTTAGACAGTTGACCTCTCCCGATTCCTAAGAGGTCAGTAAGGGGCATGCATAAGTGCAGCAGAGTGTTTTCCATCCCTTGTCCTAATGTTTCTCTTCTACTAGTATCACGTATATAAATATATCTTTGAATACCACAAATACATACTTGACAAAACAAACAAAGTTATTCTAAGTCTGCGTCTTCCGTTGAGAATTGCACACACACAATCCAAAACAAATGATCCAGAATAATGGCATAACACGAGTTGGGAAGGACTTTGGAGGTCTTCTCTCTAGTCCAACCCCACTGCTCAAGCTAGAGACCCTACACGAGTGATGGTGAACCTTTTTTGGTTCATGTGCCAAATGGGTGTGTGTGCACTTGTGCTAGCATGTGTGAACGTGCCCATACCCCTTCCCTCCCCCACATGCATGTACACTCCCTTGCACTGCTCCTGTGCATGTGCACAATCCCTCCCCATTTCCCACGCATGCGCACACGCCTCACTGAAGCATGGGATGGTGAAAAAATGGCTAAACTGGCAAACCAGAAGTTTGGAAAATGGACTTCCAGTTTCCCCATTGTGCTGTTTTTTGAACTCCAGAAGTTTCAGGGAAGCTTCCCTGAAGCCCCTGAACTTCTGGTTTGCCCTTTGGGCAGTTTTTTTGCACTCCAGGGCTTCAGGGAAACTTCCTTGAAGTCTCCAGAGGGTGAAACAGCCTTCCCCAAGGCTGAAAATCAGCTGGCGCATACTGGAGCTGATATAGGCAACGCCTTGCATGCCCTCTGATATGGCTCTACATGCCACAGGTGGCATGTGTGCCATAGGTTTGCCATCACCATCACCCCCTACACATTCTGAACAAATGGTTGTCCAGTTCTTTAAAAAAACAAATTCCAGTTTTTTAAGCACCCACAACTTCTGGAGGCAAGCTATTTGTTCCAATGGTTAATTTGTTCTGTCTGTCAGGAAATTTCTCCTTTGAAAGATATAAGTTTAAGAAATAGCTCCAATGTTGGGATGGAGTTAGGATTTTTGAATTTCTAGTCTGCTAACCATGAGATGGATTATGAGATGTACTCAGGGATGGATAAGAGGGAGAAAGAGGAAATAGAAAGAGAATAAATAAATAAATTGAAATAAATAAAAGATAGAGAGAGAGACAGATCAGGAAGAGAGAGATCAGGGAGAAGAGAGAAGTAGGGAAGAGGTAGAGAGGGAGGAAGAAGGTAGAGGGAGAAGAGGGAGATAGAGGGGAGTAATATGAAATACAGAAAGACAGCAGACTGGGGATAAAAGGAGCAAAGTGAGCAATGTTTATGATACTTTGGATAGAAATATAATATTATTGACTTTTTGATTATAAGATATATATACGGATGGAGAAAAAAATGGGAGAAATTTCTCCTTAGTTCTAGGTTGCTTCTCTCCACATTATTGCGGGACGCAAAGATAATTGATTAACTAATTTAATCAATTACATTCTATTAAGTAAGTGACAGTTCTTAACCAGATAGATTTTGTCCATGACACTCTACCCAACCCAGTCCTTCAGACTTCGAATGGCAGGTCATCCTTCTTTTGCCTCTTCCATCTTTCTCATCATTACCATCTACTTCTCAAGAAAGCTGATTTTTTGTATGAAATGCCCAAAGAATGATAAACTGAGTGTGGACATTTGTTCCACTCTTTATTGATTTGTCCTTTGACCCTCTTGCCTGCTATTTGTGGTATTCTCTGAGTTTTCCAACACCGAAGTTCAAAAGCATTGATGCTTTTTCAAATCCAACTTCTGCTTCACAGGGGAAACAATTCCCTGCATGTTTCTGACCTTCGTAACTATAGATACATCCCAGAATTCACTGATGTTCTCTCTCTAAGATGTTACTGTTTGATTATTTCTGTGATTGTTTTGTTCTTATTTCTTTATGTTAGTCTGTGACTGCAGTAAAGATCATACTCATCTGAATAACTTTTCCAAAGCCTTCTTGGCTATTCTATCCAAATTCTAATCCACAGTAAGTTTTCTGATTGCTGGTTTCTTTATTCTTAATACTAATCATAAAAATCAGACATTCAGCACCATATCAGCATCTTCATTGTCAATTCTAGGCCTGGTTTCTTTTAATTTTGTTGTTGGTCTAACCTTATTTAATCTTTTTTTTTTTTTACTGTGCACCTTGATTTTGCATTTTTTTTCAGTTATCACAGCAGCAGCATCACCACCATAGTGCTTGTTATTTAAATTGCCTTTTCTAAGTTTAAAATTGTGCTTCTTCCGGTTTTGATTATATGCCGTCAAGTCATTTTCGACTCCTTAAAACAATTTTGTTTTCATATTTTCCACCATGCATTTATCACCTTGCTTGTCCTCTTCTTCTCTTTTCTTCCACTTTCCAACATTGCAGCCTTCCTTCTCCAGAGGAGTGGATCTCAATACTTTTTCAACGTTTTCTTTTCTTTTTACCACCCTGTAGCCCCTTAATTCAGTGTAGAGTAAAGCTGACTGAATGGAGCTGAACATTCTATGGTCAGATGCCCTGATTGATGCCTTTATTGAGCATATAATGTAGAATAAATTAGAGGATGCATATGCTCTTGTCTTTTGCCACCTGGAGCTCATCTCTATTGCCATATTTTTTATATATAGTGTGGTTTCTCTCCTTTCTGAGGTTTTGAAATTCAATATTTTGGGATTCTTATTTTTCTAAACATTTTCCACAACTTCACATGATCAACACAATCAAAGGCCTTTCTATAATCAAGAAATTCAACATTAAAAGCAATACCAATAGCGTTTAGGCTTATATAGTGGTCCATAATGCTTTACAGCACACTCTGAGGGAGTTACCATGTAAGAACTATTTGCACATTGTCCCCAACAATCTAAGTCTTTATTTTAGTGACCTGATGAATGGAAGGCTGAATTGAGTCCTGTCAGGATCGAGCTCCGAACTGTGGGCAGAATTTGCCTGTGGTATTGCACTTTAACTACTGTGCCATCAGGACTCTTTAACATTAAATTTAACATTAGCTTCTTTTTTGTTTTCTTTCTTTCCTTCCTTCCTTTCTTCCTTCTTTCCTTCTTTCTTATTTTTATTTTTTATTTTATGCTGCTCATCTTACCATAGGGTAACTCTGGGCTGCTTACAGTCATAGAAATATGTCTATACATGTACAATTAAAACATAAATAATTAAAGTCAGCATTAAAACCTAAGGAGATATGGGGAGGCCAAATGGGGAGAGATTGAACTATAAGAAGGAGAGGAGATACAACACAATGAGGATTGTGTTGTATCTCCTCTCCTTCTTATACTTCAATGAATCTTGATAATATTCAGAAGTTTGAACTGCTTCTGAATAGTATCAAGTCTTAACATATGGTTCAGGCTCTTTTGCTGAGGACATGGTTCTTGCATATTTCAGTCAATGTCATCTTCCTTACTCACTGCAATAGCTGCTTAACATCATTGACTCTGAATAAGCGAACTAGATGTCTTATCAGATTTCTGTTCTCAAAAGGTAAGAAGGCCAGTATTGTATACTGTTGTATACTTAACTGAGGGGAAGCTCAGATGCCAATTCCTTTATTCATCTCAAGCATCACAAGCAGCAAAATACCTTGAAACATTACTATACTTTGGCCAGCATTAATACTCAACCAATACAGAAGTTCAGTGTATTAACATTCTCAAAATTGAGCATGGTGAGGGGTTTTCTTTCTTTCTTACAAAAATGTGTGATCCTTTTTAGGAAAATAAAAGGATCAGGATTTCACTGATTGGAGAAATCAGGACCAAAAGATTAATCCATGGCACAATTAAAACTATATAAATAAATATATTTATAAATAAATGTAAAATTAAATTTTAATATAAGATACTATAAGCTAAATTTTATTTTAAGATCTGATGATTAGGCATAAAATAACTATGGATTCCCTTGTAGTTCCCACCAAGAATATTGTTAATGCATTTGGTGATTAGAGATTTTGGCCAATTGGAGTGGAACTTTGTCTCCAAATCAAATATTCCTCCTCTGGATGTCAGTGAGAGAGAAAAGAGGGAACCTTTATCTCTATCATGACACCTCAGAATTTTTTGGATAAGGCTGGCTTCTGCAAGAGAGATATTCTTAACTAAGGCTAGGATTCTCTCTCTCTCTCTCTCTCTCTCTCTCTCTCTCTCTCTCTCTCTCTCTCTCTCCCTTCATCCACCCACCCACCCACCCTATCTATCTATCTATCTATCTATCTATCTATCTATCTATCTATCTATTTATCTATCTTGAAAACTATCTATCTTGTATGGTAGATAGACAGAATGGGCAATTTTAGTTTTCCTGTATCATTTTCTGTCACATAATTTCTATGCACCTATTGGGACGTTAAAACCCCAGCTTCGATAATACACATTCCTTCAGAATAGGCAAGCATAAACATAATTGTAATCTGGGGTTATCATCCAAACAGGAACATATTTTTAAATCACCATTGGGGTTCAAGAAATCTAAGGATTGGCCTTTTTAGGGAATATTTTAAATGTTCAGTGAAAATAAATTAACTCAACTGGAAGAAATCAGAGCTCCTTCCTGACAGCCATTTTGTAATGACAGGGAATTGTTTTCATGATACTATAAGCCAAAGCGTTTGTTTATTTAAGATTGGGATGAGGACTTTGTTGCAGGCGCCATCTCCCCCTCTCCCCACCCTGACCAAGATGGGAAGGCTGCCCAGAATGAGAAAAGCTCCCTGAGCATATGATCTTGTCTAAAATCGCCCATTGATGCTCGAGAAGCTCGCTGATGTCACGCCAGTCATTCCCCCTGGACCTTGAACGGAAGAGTCTTTTCTCACAGGCCCAATTGCTCATACACACAATCCTCTTAGGGAACATCTGGCGCCCCAATATGAGGGAAGCTTCTTTTGCCTCCAATCCAGGATGATTCGGGGGCATGCAGTTGCCCAGCGCCGTTCCCTCGCCCTCTCCTCTTACCTGTAGTAACGATCATCCTTGTAAGGGGTGAGATCCTCTTTGATCTCCTTGTAGGTCTCTTTGATCCTTTGGTAAATGTGCTTGAGCTCGCCGCAGAGCGGGTTTTCAAAAACGGGGTAATCGGCCTCCATTCCGCACCCTTCGATATTAGCAAGCTCTCCTGCTCCGGCGCCTTGACGTTGGTCCCTTCCTTGGCTCAGCCATGAAGCCCCCTTGTTATTCCTGCACCCCCCCAAGCTCTCCGGGCTGCCGATAGAGCCATCCAAAGGCCAACAGTGACGATCCGGGGAACTAGCGCTGGAATAAATCCGCCTCCCTCCGTTGCTTTCTCCCTCTGCCTCGGTCGCTCCTTCTCGCCGAGCAGAGCGCCGCCCCTGGCGCGGCAAAGGAGTTTCGTTGGAAAACCGACGCTCGGTCTTGCACTGTCTCCGGGGGGAGAAGAGAGACTTTGGAAAGGCAGACGGGTGGAAACACTGAACCGAGACAACGACGCTAACCTATCGCTCTTTTTTCCCAAGCCTTTGAAAGCCTTAGGATTCCTCAACTTGGCGGAATTAGGGGGGCGAGGGAAATCAGCACCAAGGATAGCGCCCAGGAAGCCTGTCTCAACGAGGACGCAATGGACCTTTCAGGGCGTTAAGAGTCAGGGGGAGGATGCCCCTTGTTTGCCCCCCGCCTCCCTCTCTCTCTCCCTTCCTCCCTCTCTCTTTCTCCCCACCCCCCAAACACCCGCCATCCCTTGAAACACAGCCACAGGTGGATTAATCTCCCATCGCAGCCTCTGCAGTCCGATTTTTCATGGTTTCGGGTTTGTTCTTCGGTCCTTCCGTATTTTATCCAAATATATGTAGTTTGTGTTCATGCAGTTTTCCAAAATTTACTATCTATCTCTCAAAGACATTAGGACAGGGGACAGAAGGCACTCTGGTGCACTTATGCATGCCCCTTACTGACCTCTTAGGAATTGGGAGAGGTCAACAGTGAATAGTCTAAGGCAGTGATGGTGAACCTATGGCACAGGTGCCACAGATGGCAGATGGAGCCATATCTGCTGGCACGCGAGCCGTTGCCCTAGCTCAGCTCCAATGTGCATATGTGTGCTGGCCAGCTTATTTTTGGCTCACACAGAGGTTCTGGGAGGGCGTTTTGGCTTCCAGTGAGCCTCCAGGGAAGCCTTTGGAACCTGGGGAGGGCAAAACACGAGCCTACTGGCCCACTAGAAGTTGGGAAACAGGCACTCCAGTTTCCAAAGGGCCTCTGAAAGCTGCTTCTGCCCTTCCCAGGCATTGAATAATGGGTGTGGGCACTTGCGCATGCGCAATAGTGCACACCTACGCTCTTTCAGCACCCAAAGAAAAAAAGGTTCACCATCACTGGTCTAAGATTAAAGTTTTGGGGTTTAGGTGATAATACTACAAAGTCTGGTAGTGAGTTCCATGCATCAACTACTTGGTTACTAAAGTCATATTTCCTGCAGTCGAGTTTAGAGCAGTTTACTTTAAGTTTGTATCTGTTGTGTGCCACATGCCAGTTGCCAAGTGAGCAAATTTTGACCATGTGACCATGGGGATGTTGCAAAAGAAGTCATGTATGAAAAAAGTCATATTTTTTTCAGTGTTGTCGTAATTTAAAATGGTCACTAAATGAATAGTTTGTGTAAATCAAGCACTACCTGTACATGGCTGATTTTATCCCACTGTTGTGAATCTGGTGATGTACAGAGATACAGCTTAAGCTCATTGAATGCTGCACAAATAATACATTTTGATACATATTGCCAGGCCTCTTAATTTCCAATGCAAAATATAAAATCATTTTTATTATATGTGTTCCTGTGTCGATTGTATTCCTATTAAATTTTGCACTGCAGCTTGTTTCAGACGTCTTTTAATCCTACATTAAAGGTGAAGTTACCACCTGTACTTTACAAGCCACCCTCAACTTATGATCACAACGGAGCCCTGAGAAACTTTCCAAAGTGAGCTTTCTCCCATTTTTATGATGTTTCTTGCCACATTTGTGATGTGAATCACTGCAGTTCTTAAATTAATAACACGGTTGGTAAGTGAATCTGGTTTCCCCGCATTGACTTTGCTTGTCAGAAGGTTGCAGGTGGTGATCACATAACCCCAGGACACTGAAACTGTCATAAATGTGAGTCAGTTGCAAGCATCCAAATGTAAATCACATGACTATGGGGATACCGCAAATATCATAAGTATGGAAATGGTCTGAAGTCACTTTTTTCAGTGCTGTTGTAAGTTTGGTTATTAAATGAATTGTTGTAAGTACAGATACTTGTATCTATCTTGTCTTTTTTATAATATTGTATAGTATTTATGTTTTCTATTAGTTTTATTTAGTTTTAGTTTTATTTTCATAGATGCCCTTAACTGCCATCTTTTCAATGCGAGCTACCAAGAGCCTTTGTTTGATTGCATTGGCATAGAAATGTTGAAGTTTAGTTATAACAAAACTAAGTTCTGTTATGAGAAATCTGTTACAAAATTTATTTTTTCCATAGGATGTTTTCTAGAAGATTAACAGAGTAACAGAGTTGGAAGGGTCCTTGTAGGTCATCTAGTCCAGAAATTTTACTTCTGACAACTCCTGAAAGAAAATTATTATTATTATTTACCAAGTTCTTTGAAATTGTGGCATTTTTAGATATGTTTGAATTGTACAATAGTTTGCCTTTTTTGAGCAATACCCATTACAAGTATACATGTTTTGAAGACATTGAAACTTGGAAACAAGTAATCTCTTTGTCCAATTGCATCACAAACAATTTCACTTCTCATATATATTATTTGGGTTTTTGCAAGATTCTTACATTTAATTCAGGATCAGATTCTTTTCTGCCTCTTATTTTTAGTGAGAAAAATCAAATAAAGCTCTGCATTTGTGTTCAGGCTTTTTATATCACAACAGAAACATACAACAAGCTGATCCACTTCACTTGCTATTAAGTTTTTTAGGAGTTTCAATTTCTTGACATTAAATTTTGCATGAGTGTTGTGTCTGATTAGTGGGGAAGGTAGAATGGGCCATGGAAGTCCATTTAAGTCATTAGGAGTAAACTAGCTAGTGTAAATATTCAAAGTTTGCAGTCCAACTTAAAGCATTAGAAGTTGAAGTTAAGCTGCTCAATAAGAGGCCAAACCACATCAGATTCTCTAGCTTGCAAAAAATTTAATAAGCAACACCTGGACAATTCTTACAGTTTCAAATCATCAAGGATATTAGGGCCACCAACCCAATCTCAATCATGTAGACAATCAAAAGTTGGAACAAATCACATTATTGAAGGGAAACCACTTAATGCTCTCTAGGTACCTTCTCCACAATCTATTACACAGAGCACATAACAGGAGAGGCAAATCAGGGCACAGTTCATAATTACAATGAAAATCAGATCCAAATGGAAGATTTAAAAAATGAACCAATTATTTGAAAGGGTAATTTAAAAATATCATAGGTGCAGCAATCAGAGAAATGCATCGATTTCTCTTAAGAACTGAAAGTGTCATGCAAGTTACACATGTTTAGGAAACTTACATTATCTAAGCACATACTTTTGTAAAAACATGGAGAAAATTGAATCCCAAAATGAAGCAAAACAAAGGGAAAAACCCACAAAATTCTCATTCCTCAAAGAATAACACAAAAGAAATAAAGCAGATGTATTCAAAAACATTTATCAAAATTAAAGTACCTGAATTATGCATTTTTATTAACAAATGCATTTTTCAATAAATACCACAGTGCCTCAACCAAACTATATCCCCATGCAATTCTGTAATACAAAAGTTGTATCTACAGTGAACTGCAAGTTTTTAAAAGTCTTCACCACCAAGAAGAGGAGAAGAACAAATCTGGGGAGAGGATGGACACAAAATGGAGATAGAGAGAGGACAATTTGAAGATCCTCCTAACATTTCAATATCTTTCAGTCAGGGGTCAGTTGCATAATAATGTATTAGTTTAGAAAACCCAAACTGTATCTGTATTTAGAACTGAATCAGATTCTATTCCCTCTGTACTCCTGTATTATTTGGAAAAAAGTATGCAATAAAGACCCACAACTGCAATATGGAAAGCTGTCATTAAAATTACCTGTTTTAATGGTTCAGTTTTTCCAATTGTATTTTGAAACATTTGACTTGAAAAGTTCTTCTTATACTGTTGATTTTCTAACTAGCTCTATCCAGGGGTGGGCTCTAACTTGCCTCGCTACTGGTTTGCTTCCTCCTGCACCGTGTGGATATATATATATATATATATATATATATATATATTTAAAGCCGAAAACAAGATGGTGATGCTTGCGCAGTGCTGGAAATTTGGGAGGAAATACTCTGGAAAAAATCCACTCCATTTTTTTTAATCCCAAAAAAAGATGGTGGCACCCACTAGCGCATCATCGACCCGGTTCGTGACATCATTGTGAAGTCACCAGCGGTTTGCTATTGGTTCGGGCAAACCAGGAGGAACCCACCTCTGGCTCTATTGCTATAACAAGCAGGGACCATTAGTTGAATCATTTCACTGGCTGCTTCCTAGTTTGCGTGCCTGCTGGATAGAAGTTTTGCTACAAGCAGGAAAGACAATTGTAGTAGTACATTGGTCCTAAAGAGCTGGAAGGAACAGAAGACCATTTCTCTTGTCTATCATATTCATTTCTCTCACAGGAGTCACTAAAACAAAAACCTGATTCTGATGTTATTTTTCTTACTTTATAGATGCATGAGACCTGTTTTTTTTTTAATTGTGTGCAACCCAACACTGTGAACAGGACAGACAAAATACTCTGCTGCTTCACTTGTCTATGATTACCTGCCATGCCATTAAAAAAAACTATTGGCCAACAAAGGTTTGTATTTACATAAATAGTGGGGAAAAAACTTTGATAGAGGACATGAGTAATGGCCAACCACCACAGGCATGTTACCGTATGCCTAATTCTTCCTAGGTAATTGGCAAAGGTGACCACTAATTGCATGCTTGATAATTATCTAACTGTTGGAATGATTCAATTAAATTTAAAGGCATTTTCCCCAAGCTCCCAAAGAATATCTTGTATGTGCAGGTCTTGGTTGTCACAGGAGGAACAAGCAAGGGCAACACAGGTCTTAACATATCTTTTACCATGGTAGGATATTATAAATACTTTCTCTGAAAGGGATTTTTATACTTCATTTATATATATCCATCCTTTCTTATTCAAAATCCACGTATAGTACAGCACAGGATTATTATCTAGGCAAGATTTAATTCAGCAATGTTTAGGTTGATTAATGTTTGTGGCAAGTGGCTTCAAAGTGTACCACTGAGACAACTTGCTAGTCAATGAGAGGGTTCTATTGTAACACAACCATAACTCATTACTGTAAATAAAATCATTCAAAATCACTAGATTTTGAGTAAAGTCTTGAATGCATAGAACTACCAAATTTGTTCAGAGAAGCTTGAGCTAAACTTAGTGATGAAGGATTTCATCTACCATAGTATCTTCTTACAAGTATAGTGGTACCTCTGCCTACAAACGCCTCTACTTATGAACTTTTCTGGATAAGAACTGGGTGTTTTAGATTTTTTTTGCCTCTTCTCAAGAACCATTTTCAACTTACAAACCTGAGCCTCCAAAACGGTAACAAGATAAGGCAGGGAGAAGCCCCTGTGGGGCCTTTCTAGGAATCTCCTGGGAGGAAACAGGGCTGGAAAAGGTAGGGAGAAGCCTTTGTGCAGCCTCTCTAGGAATCTCCTGGGAGGAAACAGGGCCTCCACCCTCCCTGTGGTTTCCCCAATTGCATGCATTATTTGCTTTTACATTAATTCCTATGGGAAAAATTGCTTCTTCTTACGAACTTTTCTACTTAAGAACCTGGTCATGGAACGAATTAAGTTCGTAAGTAGAAGTACCACTGTACTCCTTTTTAAGTTTAAATTATTTTGCCTTTCCAATTTCACACACAACAAAAACAATCACACCAACATACTTCTAATTTTTGTACATTTTCAAAGACTTCCCTTCCAATGAAATATTTATGATAAAACTCATTCTATATTCTCATGGAAATGTATAAATATATAAAATACATGAAAAAGATATATTTTTAGGTTTTTTTAACCCCACCTTTATTATTTGTTTAAATAACCCAAGATGGCAAAAAAATCTAAGATTCCTTCCTTCTTCTATTTTCCCCATTACAACTCTGTAAGGAGAGTTGGGCTGAAAGAGAGTGACTGGCCTAAAGTCACTCAGCTGGCTTTCACGCCTAATACAAGACTAGAGCTCATAGTCTCCTAGTTTCTAATCTGGTGCTTTATCCACTAGACCAGTGTTTCCCAACCTTGGCAACTTGAAGATATTTGGACTTCAATACCCAGAATTGCTGGCTGGGAAATTCTGGGAGTTGAAATCCAGATATCTCCAAGTTGCCAAGGTTGGGAAACACTGCACTAGACAAAATAGAGTGAAATAAATTATCACAGATTTTATTGTAATGCTAGGTAGACTAAGAAAGAAATTATAAGGTTTGTATGAGTCCAATAAAAAAAATTGAATGCCTTGTCTAAACCTGTGTTCCCTTTCAGCTACTTTATATGTAGTATCAAACCACTGCTGTTAATAATTTATTTGCAGTTGTTGTTTTCTTTCTTAAATATCAACTCATAGAACAACACTTAATATTCCTGCATTTGCTTTTCATTTATTTATTTGGGATGAGAGTTGGGGGTTTCCAGAGATTAGATTGGACTTAACCTGTTCAAAACTCATTATATAGTCAAAAAACAAAGTAGCCTGCTAAGCCCTTTTCTCATTCGTTAGGTCCTAGTCAGAGGTGGGTTTCTTCAGTTCACCTGAACTGGTAGCAAACTGCAGGTGACATCACAATGACGTCACGGCACCAGTTTGGTCAGTGCTGGTCTGTGGGTTTTTTTTCTCTTAAGGTTATTAATGTTTCTTGGAATGAAGCTAAAGTGGTTGCAAAGATCAAAATTGCTGGAAATATTTACTGCCCAACATGCTCTGCATAGGACCTGATGATGATGATGACGACAACTCAAAATGTCAAATGCTGCCACAATCTCTGAACATGCCAATTCTTGTTTCTTGTATCTCTGTCTGTCTTTTTTTCTATCTTATCTTATCTTATCTTATCTATCTATCTATCTATCTATCTATCTATCCATCCATCCATCCATCCATCCATCCATCCATCCATCCATCCATCCATCCATCTTATTTCAAAACCATCCATCACCTCAGGGAAGGGCTCTAGGCAGTATATTTGTTATATTTTGTATGAAGCTATAAGTTTCCATGGTGGAAAGTATACAATACTACCAGATCCCAAAAGTCAAGATACTCAAGAGCCTTCAGAAATGGAGCAGCATATAAAATAATACATACATTATCAAGCTTTATATAAATAAAAAATAATCATTTCCAATTAAAGGTTTCTTATAAGCCTAAAAATAATCCTCAATTTCACACTGTAAACCAAATGTGCTGTAATTATATTAATTTATTAGGCATTTCTTCAAACCAAGGAGTGTTGGAAGCAATATCCAAAGGCAACAATACCGAAGACGATTTCTTAGAGGGGAATGGCCACTCTCAGTAAATCCAAACAAGAGGATGTTCAAAATAGTCTCAGAATATAATGGCAACATTTACTGCAAATATCAGTTGTTAAATCTTTCTCAGCAATTTCTTCAGGGGCAAAATCAGTATTTCTCTACCTTGGCAATTCTAAGTTGTGTGAACTTCAATTCTCAGAAATCCCCAGCCAGCATGTTTATTGGAGAATTCTTGAATTTCACATATCATAAAACTGCTTAAGCTGGGAGACACTGCTCTAGATTGAGAATATTCAGACATGGCAAGATTTCCTAGGAAAAAAGCAGTTTATGCTATTGGAAAATGGAAAATTACAGCAATTTGCTAAGGAAAGATGGTTGAGCAAAAGAAATCAGTGGGTTTGGGGTTTTTTGGGGGGGGGGGGGGGTTAGAGTGGCAGTCCCAAAACGTGCAAATAGCCAAGGGAGAGGAGTCTGATTGTTTAGGACAATTAAAAACAAAACAGTATGTTAACTCTTGTTTTAGGTCTAATGCATCACATGTACATGGACCAAAAATCTCTGGAAATCTTTTTCAATGTCACCAAATCTCTGCCCTCTCAGCTTGTTTTTAATCTGTTCAAGTCATCAAAAGTTATCCATCTCTCTTCTGGAATTAGAACTGAGTAACCCCAGGTTCACTTGTGTTTGTCAGTCATAGGAGAGCCGGTCGCGAACGGAGTGTGAGGCTCCGCCCGGATGCCGCCATTTGAGTTCTTTTACCTCTTGTGCATGCGCAAAGCATCCTGTGCATGTGCAGAGGGTAAAAGAACTCAAATGGCGGCATCCAGGTGGGTGGGTGGAGCCTCACACTCCCTTTGCGACCGGCTCTCCGACGACTGACAGGCACGAGTGAACTGGGAACATTTCTCCCTTAGGTCCAACAAATGAGAGTGAAGCAGAACAGCAAGATGATGGACTCTGCAGCTTTCCAACTCCTATTGGATCAAGTCTTTCATTCTTAACTGCTAGTCCTGCTTATTCATTGATAAGATTTGGATTCCAATAGTGTTGGGCACACCACAGGTTTCAGACTTACAGCCTGTCTAACCTCTATATTGTTTGTGAGGACTGACCTATTCTCCTCCCAAATAGGAGTGTGTGGGGGGGGGGGGGAATCCAGCATTTAGGAAATAAAATTGTTCTTGCACCAAAACATGTGGCCAAGATGCATGGAACTCACTACCGGACTCAATTGTGTCAACCCCTAACCCCCAACATTTCTCCCTTAGACTCTCCACGATTGACCTCTCCAGGTTCCTAAGAGGCCAGTAAGGGGAGCACTTGAGTGCACTGGTGTGCCTTTCGTCCCTTGTCCAATTGTCTTTCCCTTCTTTCACCTATATTATATATTCTCTTCCTTTCATATATCCTCTCCTCTAAGTTTACTTTCTCCCTCATGTATATTACCACATGTCTATTTTTCTTCCTATGTATTTGTGTATTGGACAAATGAATAAATGAAAATGAAATGAAAATGAAAGATGGTATTTTCCTATTAATAAAAATGTGTGCTTTGCAATTGGGTGTTATTCAGAGATATAAATTTAGAAAGATGGACTTTCTAACATTAGATATCATAAAAAGGTGTCTGGTGGATATAGCAAGAGCTGCATTCTAAAATATTTTTTATGACACAGAAGCCTTATTTTAAAAAAAATATCTTGTCCAAGAACAACCATCATCTGATCTACAGACATCTAACCAAAATGTAGTTGTTAGAAGAGACACCTAAGTCCTCTTGATTGGTCAGAAGCAGGGTTGCCGTTTCATTCATTTATTTCTTTTATCAGACTTACGTCTGAGCGCTGAACAACTTGAGACATAACATTGACCAGGTGAAACCTTTATTCTTCAATAAAGTTATCTCTTTGTTCAAAGAACGCAGCTACTTTTGGGTCATGAAGAGCTGCTCCTCAGAATTAGAGGATCTCTTTCACTAGGGATCTGTACCAGGAAGGTGAAATGGGCAAATGTTCTCCTGGGTCAAAAAGAAGGGACAGTCTGAACCTAGATACTTTCGGTTCCAAGCTAAAAAAAGCCAATTACCTTTGGACAGGTAATTCAAAACAAGAAACGAGGGAGGGCAAGGCTGTTGGTGCCTGTATCTTCCAGGAAAAGACAATGCTTTGAATGCACTGTATGGGGACAAGATAATGTTTTGTTCTGCTTCTTTGTCTTATGGAGTGGTCCATAAAGGAATATGCATATCCCCCTGCCCCCCCAAATACCTTTCCCCCAAGGACTCTGCAAATACATGATTGTTTAGGGCTGAAAAGTACAGCACAGGAAGCCACCGATTTATAATGTTGTGTTCTGTGATCATCCCATGTGGTTGCATTAAATAAACAATGCAACATCCTGAGAAATGCCCCTTTAGTATAGAACTATTATTTTTGTAATTTTTAAGCCTTTTCATTCCAAAATGGAAATAATAGTGGATGAAGCTGCAGAAGCTAGGGATAATGCAAGAAGTGAACAGCAATTTCAGCTCCTCCAAATTTCCCACTCCCTACTTATTCCTTTGTTAATAGAATTTGTCTTTACTAAATAATAAAAGAAGTCTACTTATGTACTTGGGCCTTCAAGTGCACAATTTAAAAAAAAATCCAATTGTGGGAAATATGGGACATAACATTTGGATTACTTATGACCAAACTGGTTTATGTATGCTTTTCCTTCTAGATAAAACTTCTGTATGCGTTACCAACAACAAAAAATGTGCTTTCCTGAAATCTGCAGCATTTCAAGGAAGCTGTTTTGGTTTGCACACTCAACGCCAAGAAAAATAGGAATTTAATGAGTTCATAAAACTGAAACACATACACCTCCCTCTTAAAACCATCTCTGTCATAGGTTTTGAAACATTATAGACAATTTATCAAGGAGAAATAATATCTCTCGCTATCCAAAGTTAAATAAAAGATACTATTACATTGTCCCTCTGCTTTGACTTTCAAATAATTTATTGGGGCACTGTCACTCCAATTTATTGCCAAATGGTTATATTCAATTGAAAAACAAAGAAAAGGGAAGTTTTCTCCATCTCTGGTTTTATTTTTTAACCAGCACAGATTCAGCTGGATATAAACCAGGAACCTTCTGATTTTACAATTTAGCATCCATCCTTAGTGGAATTCATTCAGCAAGAATAGTAAAAGAAGAGGAAATTTACTCCAGTGTAATACACTAGCTTTGATCTTATCCTGTTAGACATCAAGTTTTGCCCATAATAGTTCAATAATATTCACAATATTGTTTGGACTATCTCATCTTGATTTCCTCCAGTCAAACCTTAAGACAATCCCTTTCTACAGTCTGGTTATGTTAATCCATTCTTAAATCTTAGCCAAATGTAGCTAAATCTAGCCACCCTTAGCTAAATGTACCTACCCCAGTCTAAATGCTGGATCCTGATCTGATTTTGGTTTTCTCAAGACACCAATCTGGCCCGTTGCCTATAATTCACAAAAAGTGCTCCAGTTTTTGCCAATAGTCTTCTGGATTAGTACTACAACGTTGTGGAACTCCAATTGCTCGAAAGTTACATTTTTATTTATTTAGTTTGTAAACATTGTTAAGTGAGGACCAGAAGATGCAGCTCTTACTTAAATGCCACACCAAGTCATATGTATCCTACATTCATACAAAAAAATCAATACAAATATTTCAAAACAACATGTATCTGCATGCCTCATTCCCTGGCCTCCCCCCTCCCGCCCCCTAGTTTTTACTGTCTGGTACAGACTCATAATCCAGATCACAGATCACAATGAAAAGGAAGCGGAGGGGAACCACTAGCTTCTTCAACACAGCATCTTTTGCAAACTACCCCCAAAAGTAATAGCTTTTTTTTTTTTGAAGAATATTTTAGGAATTAGATATGGATTTCCAACAAATCCCCACCATGCCTACAGAGCTCAGCTATCTGGGAAGAAACACATGTCTTCAAGTATATTATAGCCTTCTTGTTCTTTTTTTCCCTTTTCTTTGCTGCTATAATTGATGTATAAATAATACCAACAAGTCCAAAGTGGGGGGGTCATGATTTCTCTGTTTTAGAAAGAACAGAGGGAAAAGAAGGAAAGAAAGAAGGAAGGAAGGAAGGAAGGAAAGAAAAAAGGAAAGAAGGAAAGAAGATGGGAGGACGGAAGCGAGGAAGAAAGGAAGGAAGGAAAGAAAAAAGGAAAGAAGGAAAGAAAAAAGGAAAGAAGGAAAGAAGATGGGAGGACGGAAGGGAGGAAGAAAGGAAGGGAGGAAAGAAAAAAGGAAAGAAGGAAAGAAAAAAGGAAAGAAGGAAAGAAGATGGGAGGACGGAAGGGAGGAAGGAAGGGAGGGACGGAGAGAGGGAGGAAGGATGGACAATCTTTAAAATCCCTCTATTGTCTTACATTAGCTATTTTTTGCAGCAAACACAGAAGAACCATCGCAAGTCAAAAGCCACATTTTCCCAGCATAATACCAAATAGATCTCATCCTTCCCTTGCTCCAAAAAAATCAGCAAAATATTTATTCAAATAAGTTTAACCCCAAACCAAAAGGGTCCCCACCCCGTTCCCCCAAGTGTTTAAAGTTGATGCCCTCCTTCGGGCACTGGTAGACTTTTCCAGTTGCATTTCCACCTTTCCTCTCAGATTCCTTTGCGCAACTCTACTAGGACCTCCACCCTGACATTTCCTGGGCTGGCCCTTACAAGAAAGCTCCATTGGCTGGGGTGGGTTTTTATTTTATTTTTGTAATCCTCTCTGGGCTGTTTTTCTCTTTTCATTTCAGACGTTGAGTCACATTAGCCAAAGCTACTGCAAAGGCCTGCACCGCTGAAAATGGATATTGAAAGTCCAAGATATAGGCATTGCCATCAATCCGTCCAAACTGCATGACCTGAAAGATTTGGGGGAGGGGGGGGGAAGAAGAATAAAGTTAGTAGCTGAAGAGAAAGAGTAAATAACATGGGGAACAATTTGTAACACAATTTCTGTTGAGTTTGATTTTTGAGCTTTTTTATAGTTAATTACGCATGCTGGTTTCAAAACCGTAGTTAGTTTTCTTCTACCACGTCAAGTTTTTTCTCTACACCTTATATATATATAATATATAATTAATTAGGTAACATGAGCATCAAATTGCATTATTTACATATCCATCTTGCTAACTACAGGGAAAATCTTGGTGCAGTCAGTGATGAGCAGGGTGAGCGATTCCACCAAGATTTGAAGGTCATGGAAGCAGGGTATCAAGGTAGATTGGATGTACATATGATGGGTGACTATTGTTGGAGCATCAAGTGAGAATGTCCAGATTAAACACTCCAGAAAAAACTATAAGCGAAAAAATTTACCTTAATTTGTATAATTACCATTCAATAAAAAAAACCAATTATTTGTATGAACACAATTTAACTTGCAGTAACTATTATAGCCTTTGTATGAATAAAATTATTCTTTGTAAACCGTATATTTGGTAAGTTTTTCCTTTCCTTTATATGCACAATTTGTATGACTTTGAAAGGTACCCTGTAGCTTAAAAAGTTGACGTGATAGACAAAAACTGTGGTTATTTTTGGATCCAGAGATCAAAAGTTACTTGAAAACAAGTCACAGATTTAACACAACAAAATTGCTGTTCCCCAGTGAATAAGTCAGATGAATAGAAAGTTGGCCATTACAGGAAGAAGCTCACAATCCTTTGTCTTCTACCAAGAATTATATTCATGTTTATTTGTTAGATTGTTGTTCTGCCTTAGTTTATAAGTAACTTGAGGCAGCAAACATACATAATGCTACTTCCTTTTTCTCTTATTTCCCTCTCCCCCAACAACCCTATGACGTGGATGGGTCTGAGGAAAAGTGATTGGCTCAAATCATCCAGCTGGAATGAAGTTCTACTAGCAGTGCTAAGGTTTTCAAAGAGAATGGCAGCCATATGAGCATTAGGTTCTTTAAACCAGGGGTCCCCAACCACCGGGCCGCGGGGCATGTTGCACCGGTCCGTGGAGTCAGCAGCTGCCGGCCCTCATGCTTCGCCTCCCGCCGGGCAAGAGGCCTCGGGAGGCAGGTTCTGCCGGCCACAGGACGATGGATGGGACAGAGGGGCGGGAAGGACCGAGAGGCTCAAGCCTCTTTTGGCTTCTGCCGTGGGGCGCTTTTGCGTTTTTGGCTGGGGGGAGGCAGGAGGGCCAGCCTGACCCCCTCTCTCCAGCGCTTAGCTCCCGCTGGGCAAGAGGGCTTGGGAGGCAGGTTCTGCCGGCCACAGGACGATGGCGGGAAAGAGGGGCGGGGAGGACCAGCACCCCCATGCTTAATCCCGCCCCCAACCACGCCCCTTTCCGCCCCCACTGGGCCATAGAAAAATTGTCTTGCTGAAACTGGTCCCTGGTGGAAAAAATGTTGGGGACCACTGCTTTAAACAACTATTCTGGACTGAACCATGGCTTACTGATTATGTCAAAACTGAACTTGCACACACTGCTAAATCATAAAACAGTGTTCAACAATCTCCAGATTGTGGATTTCAGTTCTCAGAATTCTCCAGCCAATATGACCTTGTGGTTAAGAATTCTGGGAGTTGAATTCTACATGCCTGGAAGTGGAACAATGGCAGGGTTCCTATATCACATTAGCTCCAAGTCAACCAAACCTCATTAGTCGTTTTATTTATACTCATTTGTTTACATTATAAATCTTGAAGCAGTTTCCAAAGAACTGTTCTATTTCAGTCAATTGTGGAACTCATTTTAAAAGCCAGAAAGTATGATTTCTCTCTTTTTAGAAAACAAAATACTGGCTTAATTTTGAAAACCACTTTGTGTCTATGTTTAGCTAGGTTCTATTACTAAAGTACGTAATACAGCAGCTCTTATAAGCGAGGAAAAACCAGAGTCAGAATTTTGTATCATACACTTTCTTCTTAACACTTGTGTTCACACTGTTGTTGTTTTGTAGCAGAAATGTTTATATGCCAGACTGGTGTCAAGCCTTAATTATGTAAGTTATGCAATTTGCATCAGTCACATCTGATCTCCTGTTGAGTTATAGGAAAGCTGTAAACAATTGGCTTTTTAAAGAGACTCCTGGAAGGAGATAAAGTGTAAATTGGGAGTATCATTATGGGTTGTGATTGGTTGGTTAATATGCTCAGTAATCATAGTTTCCTTTGTAATTCCCTTGCTCCTATATGTGTGTGTGAGGAAGTTATTTTAATCTACTTACTGGGGGGGGGGAAGGTTGCTCTTTGGAGGAGAGCAACAATAAAGACTCAGTATTATGTGATATGTGAAATGTGATATGAATGAAGCAAACTACATGATTCATGTCATTTGTGTTTATCGTATCAAATTGCAAGATATGTCCTCCCAATTCTTCCCAATGTTTATTATTTCTGTGATACTCACAGATCATAAATGTTTCTCAGACCATATTATATTCCCAGACAATGAGAGTTTCTAGTAATGTGGCTTGGCAATTTTTATTATTGCAAATATCCGGGGGGGGGGAGTTCTCTTACCTTCCACTCTCTTCCTGGAACAAAACAGATTTATTTTTTCATGGTTTCAAGCCTTTCAGGATACCCAAAAGTTGCAGGTATCTCAAAGAGAACTGTAAAAGTGGGAAATTTGTGGTCTCCATTGATTGCTGAACTATAACTCTTAGTAGTTCTAATTAGCAAGGTTTATTACAAAGAATATCAGAAGTTGAGGGCTAGAAGTTCCTTAGCCATGATCCACACTTATTCTTATCTGTACTTAAACTCATGTCTAATTTCTGGTACAAATATATCTCTAGTATCAGCAGTACATCTACAGTATGTGTGTTTGTGTGTATGAGTGTGGGTCATTCTTTGCAAGAAAACAGGTAACCTGTTCAACAGCAATCGTATGAAGCTTCACCTGACATACATGTTAAACACAAAAGGTTTTCCATTTTCTCTTGGTTAGCTTACCTGTCTTCCTTCCAGCTCAATCTGGAAATTCTTTGCAGATTCTTGAGTCACCCTCCCTCCAAAGTCCAGCTGATAGACCTGGGTTGCCTCATTCCACAAAGGCTGTTTATTTGCCATCACGTATACGAAGCCCTGGTTTCCCAGCCGTCCATCTTCCTTCTCGTTCGCTTTTCGACATTTAAACTCATCCAGTTCGCTGGCTGTCCTCAAGTTCCTTTTAGTTTTCCAACCTTTTTTACTCCCTTGGCTCTGATTCATCAGTTCATCCCCGCTAATAAACAGCTCAGGCTCACTTTCTGAGCTGTCCTGAAATTCGTTCATCTTGTTCAGTTTTTTTGACTTCAGCTGATCTTTCTGACTCTTGACTTTTTTCTTCTCCCTGCCCAGTCGTGGGCTGGCTATTAGGGAATTGAAGTCAGTCAATGTGGTCCTGGCCTCCTTTTTGACTTTTCCCTCTGTGATAGCCTGCATATTTCCTTCATCCGCCCGGCTGTCCAGGCGCTTGCGATTCTTCTTCCCAAACTTGTCTGTCCTCTGAGAAATGGGACTTTCAGTCAAGGAGAGCACTTCTTGGAAGTTATCTGCTGTCTCTGCCATCGCATCAGAGCCTACATGACCCGGAGGCTCTACTGGTGGTGGAGACATAACAGATTTGTCCACCACAAGAAGCGCCTTGGGTGGCAGAACGTTCTGGGTACTCTGGACAGAAGGTGGGCATGTGCTATAGGAATTCCACGGATGCAAGGCCATTGGTGGCAGCTGTAAACTTGAACAAGTACTATTTCCAGGATACATGGGAGGCAAAGGGCAGTAGGAGAGGTTTGAGGGATAGGCTGGTTGAAGAACAACAGACGGGTCCTGTTGTACAATTTGGGATGGGGCCAGAGCTTCTTTGGGAGAACAGGGGACCTGCATTCCTTGAAGAGGAGGAAGGGGAGGAGGGGGGATACTATAATTTCCCAAGTATGGTGCTCCAACACCATAACTCATCTGGAAAGTGGCAGTGGGGCTGGTTGGAGATTTGGGGGAAACAAAGGTTGCTCGGGATATATCCAAATGTTGAGCTTGGCCAATGACTAGAGGGTTGGATTTGCCAGGGTTGGGCAAAGTATTATGAGCTGTTCTTTCTTGAGGAACCCATATCTCCTCGCTCACCATGGGTTCCCACTGATAGGGAGGGGGCCTTTTTACAGCAATGTTAGGTTCTGCCATGGCTACAGGGACATGGCGTGCCGATTTCTCCACAGGGCAGTGTTGAGAAAGAGCCTCGTCCTCCATGAAGGCAGAGTTTACGTAATCGGTCCGCTCCCGAGAATTGTCAAGTGGGTTCAGTAAATTGTAAGAGGACTGGGAGGCCAAAGGCGATGTACTGGCGGAGTGTGCAATGACCGAATTGTGCTGAGAGCTGCTCCCCGTGGTGACGTCAGGCCTCATAGTGCCGAGGCCTGATGTGCCGCTGCTTACGTTGATATTACCGATGTTCCCATTGCCATTGTTTGTGTTGCTGGCACCATTGTTCGTGTTGCTACTGCACTGACTGCATGTGTACAGGGCAGTTGGCACTCGCTGCTGGTACTGGGCTCCTACAACATTGCTCTTCATTTTCAGTGGGAACTGCAAAGTGGCCCTCTGACTGTCCACCAGCTGAGCCATTTTCAGGGCTGCCTCCCTACTGTTTCTCCGCAGCGTAGCGTGGATGATGCTATTGTCCAACCTCTGCGTGATGCCCCGGCCTTGAGCTAGCTGAGCGGCAATCTCTGGATAAGGGGGTGGGTCCCCTGTTGGAATGGAGTAACGCGGAACGGTGAGCCTGTTCAAGGTGGCACTAGTGCATGGCTGCTGGATCTTCTTCTCCGAGGAAGTAATCCGTAAAGTGGCCGAACTGCCTGGCCCGGGCAGAGTGTACGTGTTCTGGGCACACACCATCCGGGTTCGAGGGCGGCACACCTCCTCGACATTCCCACTGCTGTCGAAGGTGGTGATTCTCTCGTAGCCAAGAGGGGTCTGGTAATGGGCTGCTGAATACAGAGAGAAATCACCTTTTTTCAAACAGAGATCAACCGGAGGTTGTGGAGGTACTGGAGGAGGAGGTGGTGGTGGTGGAGCCATGGTAGGAGCCGCGGGTATGGTTCCGGGGTATGGAGGAGGAGGGTTTATTTTGTTCAGCTGAATTTCTTGGGCAGTGCTGTAGACAGCCGTGTCTCCTTCAGCCAACTGGGGGATGGGACGCAGAGTCTTAGCTTTTTGGAGGTGTTCGTGGTCTCTGTCCCCATCTCTGTGGTCCACAATTGCCATCTGGATGGCATTCGGAGGTGGCAAGGGTAACTGAGGAGGGACCTGGAGGATGCGTCCCATTTCTACTCCTCCGAAGATCACTTGGCCTGGGCTAGAGTATCTGCTTGGGATTGGGTAATGGACTGCATTATCAGCCATGTGGTCTGCTGTTGCCACAGCTGTCGTCTGATTCGCAAGGACGTCCAGTTGCACATTCTGATTAGCGAGCAAAGACTGCACCAACCCTATGCTTTGAGTTGGTGACATTGCTTGAGCCGAGCTGTGAATAGGAGCAATTGGGATGTTTACAGTGCAAGGTGGGTTGTTCTCAGGAACTCCTGATGCTCCAGTCACTGTCATATAAACACATAGTGTTACATTATGGCACTGAGGTTTTTATTTTCAATAGATATATTAGACTTATAGAATCAGATTTCAAGTATCGTTTACAACAGGGGTGTCAAACTCGTGGGCCATGGGCCAGATGCGTCACGCGCTGGCCACAGCCACCCCAATTTACCAAAGGGGGAAAGTTGTGATACATTGTGTGATGACAAAGGGAAGCAAGTTTGACACCCCTGGCTTACAGGCTATCCTATTCTTCTCCTCTCTATAATTCATTTTGTTAATCTACCACTTAGCAAATACTTTGACTTACTCCACCTTTGAATTTGCATTGTTACTCAAATGAATGCATCTGTGCAGTATTGTCTTGTCAGGAGCAGCAAATCAAATAACCATCAAATATGCTTTGTATTCTTCCTGCAAAGCATTTTTACCCCCAACAACAACAAATTATCCTGGTCTAAAAGGAATCTTGATTGGCTGAAATTCTGCTATCCCTTGGTGCTAACTAACTGGTTTAAAAAGGATAATGTGAATTTGCCCCAAGGAGGAGGTTAGAATTGAATATAAATAAATCCTTGTTAAGGATCACCCACTGTTATTTTATAATGTGAATAAAGGATGAAGAATTTTACCAGAAACGAATAGCTCCCAGGCTCCAATGAACCATTATGCCAGTAAAACAATATACCTTCACTCCAAAGTCATCAAAAGAATGGCTAACTATTTAGCAACTCATAAACATAGGAACAAACTTCCTGGTATTCAAACCTTGGACTGCAGACATCCATAAAGGCTTTGATTTTTATGTGCTGTCATGGAGAAATCTATGTGTTTAAGGCTTCCATTTGTCTAATAAAGTAACTAAATCATGTTAGTGAGCCATCTGTCAAATAAGCCAATTCCTGAATAAATGCTTACGTGACTAAACAGCCAAGATTTACAGACCAGGCTGGTGTGACACCAGACAATCTATTTAGGTATAATTAGGCTCTCTGATGTAAATTTAACAAAGTGAGTAATCATACAATAAATTTTAATTTATATTATTAGAGCCAAGCAATTATGAAAACACAGTAATTATATAACCTGAAGATTTTAAATGCACCTAACCTCACTTTAATCTCAGCAATCTTTAAAGAATAGAGTTGTACTAGAAATGAATAAATGCTACCATTAAAGATACTTGAATATAATTTGAAGAAAAAACTCAATGTTGACATGCAACCTGAATAACCTGAAATGATGGGGCATCCAATTTACACAGCATGTCTTTCTATAAAAGCAAGATCTCACCTGTCCTCCTAAAACCTGGGCATGAAAAAAATAAGATGAACACACAAATATCTAGGAGTTCCTGGCAATATTGTTGTGGCTTGATAATTTGGCAGGAATAGTATTTAATCAAGGCATATTGATTTTACCATTAAGAAATGCTATTATCTGCTCCAGGCCTGAGTAATTGTGATTGCAAATCTTTGTATTGTATGAAAACCTAGCCTCAGAAGATGAGCAAATTTGTAAATGATGTAATCCTAATGGTGATGATTAAATTCCCAGTTCCAAAAATGGCTCTTAAGTTCCCAAAAATCCTCATTAGCAATGGTTAGATCTCACTGGAATCCAGTTCATGCATACCCACATAATACAGAGATTAGTTATTATTTGTGCTTTCTTGTTTACATGTATAGATTGCCAAACGTTCTTTACCCTTTGGGGTTAGTTCTTAATGTTGTTATTCAGAACATTATAACATTATAAGAACATTATAAGACCTAGAAGCTTCACCAGAGTGATCTAGTATATCACCAGCTTTATATTCCTTATAGCAGGGGTCCCCAACCACCGGGCCGCGGACCAGTACCGGGCCGCGGGGCATGTTGCACCGGTCCATGGAGTCAGCAGCTGCCAGCCCTCATGCCGCCACCCCCTCCCTCCAGCGCTTCGACTCCCGCCAGGCAAGAGGCCTCAGGAGGCAGGTTCTGCCGGCCACAGGACGATGGACGGGACAGAGGGGCGGGAAGGACCAAGAGGCTCAAGCCTCTTTTGGCTTCTGCCGCGGGGCGCTTTTGCGTTTTTGGCTGGGGAGAGGCAGGAGGGCCAGCCTGACCCCCTCTCTCCAGCGCTTAGCTCCCGCTGGGCAAGAGGGCTTGGGAGGCAGGTTATGCCAGCCATAGAGCGATGGCAGTAAAGAGGGGTGGGGAGGACCAGCACCCCCATGCTTAATCCCGCCCTCAACCACACCCCTTTCCGCTCCCACCGGGCCATAGAAAAATTGTCTTGCTGAAACTGGTCCCTGGTGGAAAAAACGTTGGGGACCACTGCCTTATAGGATCTTGGCAAGACATACTATAAAGTTATGGAATTTGACAGAAATCAAATTCTTGACAAAGTCTTGGACATTGCAAGAATTTGATTTCTGTCAAATTCCATAACTAATAGATGCCTTGCATCACATCATCCATTCATGGCATCGGACCAGAATATCTCCGGGACCGCCTTCTGCTGCACAAATCCCAGCGACCAGTTAGGTCCCACAGAGTTGGCCTTCTCTGGGTCCCGTCAACTAAACAATGCCATTTGGCGGGACCTAGGGGAAGAGCCTTCTCTGTGGCGGCCCCGACCCTCTGGAACCAGCTCCCCCCAGATATCAGAGTTGCCCCCATCCTCCTGGCCTTTCGCAAGCTCCTTAAAACCCACCTCTGTTGTCAGGCATGGGGGAATTGAAATTTTTCCTTCCCCACTAGACTTATAGAATTTATACATGGTATGCTTGTATGTATGATTGGTTCTTTAAATTGGGTTTTTTAAGATTATTTTTAATATTAGATTTGTTTACATTGTTTTTTTATTGTTAGCCGCCCCGAGTCTTCGGAGAGGGGCGGCATACAAATCAAATCAAATCAAATCAAATCAAATAAACAAACAAACAAACAAACAAACAAACAAACAAACAAACAAAGGCTCTTCCATCTCCCCAGCCTTCATCAGATCTCTCAGCTCAATAAGCAATATAAAGCAGGAGGTTGGTAGAGGGATGAATTATCTGCACAGATCTGGATTCAGTAAAGGCTTCTTAGGATCTGTTAAGTCCCTGATGGAAGCATTAAAATAGACCATCGATTTTGGAGTCCGTGGCCTTGTTTCAAACTCCAAAGCAAGGAGCAAGCTCACAATGTCTTTTTATGATTGTCCTTATATAGGCTTTAAATCAGGTTATAAGAATCATGTATCCCAAACTGTTTATTTCCAGCAGAACCACTGTTTGCGTACTCCATCAAGGAACTAAATATGCAAGTTAAATCTCACCTGGCAAATCATCTTCATCTTCACTAAAAACATTGGGATTGAAAACAGGTAGGTTGATATAATCAGTGGAGATCTTCCGCACTTCTGGGAGATAAATGGTCATTTGCCTTGGCTGAAGATGCAGCAAGCTGGTTTTATAGATAACTGCAGAAAGGATGAACAAAAGAGGGAAGAAATAAAAACCCCAAATCCAAAGATGAAAAGTTGGAAATTTTAGGCCATACAGAATTAATGAATTAACAATCACTAGACTTCTGATTTGGGTGATGCGATCCTGTGAATAATTCAACAGGAACATCAGTGTCAGAAGCCTCTAGAGATTTTGAAGAATAATTTCAGATCATTTACAAGACTAGTCGTCTCCCCAAATAACGAATGAAAATCGGTTCATTGTAATGTCCCCATCTAACATGTGATTATGGGAATTATCCTTTCTTGCCAAGATATAGAAATTGGCATCAAACCACAGACAAGACAGAACATGAGAAATCCCTGGGTAAATCTGGATAACATCATTATCAATGTTTAATGCAACCAGACACTTCTATTCTATGTTGTCTGTTCCATTAGTTACACTTTTTTTAAAAAAAATATACTTTATTAATTTATTAAGAAAGGGGAAAAGGGATGGGAATACAAAAAGAAAGATAGGAGGGGCATGAGGCGAACAATCTTTTTATACAGTAGCATATATATATTGTTGTAGATTCATTTCAGACATTTATCTATAGATAATTATTTTATGTTCAATATTCTTATTTACATAGTCTTATATCTATAAAGTATAGCAGTTTAGGAATAAAGTAAAGCTTTGCTATATGCAATGATAGATTAGCTGCACTTTTATTATTTCTTTAAAAAGTGGGGGGTTTTCCTAAAAAGAAATTGCTGTATGCATACCTGGTTGGGAAGAAACTGAAATGAAAGTAAAGTTCAAGATTAAATTTTACCTGCACCAAGATTGGTGGGTAGGAACGCAGCCAAGCCTACTATTTTAAATTTGGTTCCCCAGATATTTGATGTGACCTGAGCAAGATAATTGTGCTGCAATGAAAAGACATAAGAGAAACAAGCTCATTAAAATAATTTTAGATGGTTTACAAATTTTGTTTTAATCAGGATCCAATCTGAGTCAGTCACTGGAATCAGAGATTTATTTTTCCAAGCTTTTGGACTCGTACTGGAGCCTATCTTCAGGGAACTTTGTCTCTCTCTCCAAAATGTGTGCATTGGGCTGTTCTATGCATAGTATTTATGTGGTGCTTGGTTGTGTGTGTGGCCTTTCAATTGCTAATTATTTTAATTATTCCAATCAGCCCTATAAGACTGATTGTGGCCACTGAGGAACAATGGCCTGTCTCAAGCCACCCTATGAAACTGAAGGTGAAGTCATATTAGATCAGATATCAGATTAGAACCATTATCTAAACGTGTAGCTGCCATAGCATGTTAGGATAGGATTTGATATCTGGACTTCTAACAACAAATGCCTTATGCACTCCAACTTCATTAGCCAGAACAGGACTGTACATAAAGGTCACATAGTGAGTCTGCATTTCTGGTAAAATCTGCTTAGGAAATGACTGGCCATAAAATGGTTCAAAGCAACTCTCCTCGAATAACAAGAATGTAAACAGGACGAAGGCTGTGATAAAAGGCCTTGCTTTGTGGTAAACAGGAGATAGCTGTATTAACAACAAAAGGTCCCAGGAAATTGGCCATGAGAGACATTTGTTTAGTAGAAACTAGTTACGTGCCATATGTAGACAGGAAGGACTCGGAAGTTGTGTCATATCTTAGAGTTACATTATTGGATGTTTGTATATCACTTGACATGTAAGTATAATCATCCCATTTGCATATTCCCCCCAATAAAAGGGCGTGCACAGCTCAATACTATGTCATTTCACCCAGAGAGAAATGTGTCCAAGTTTTCTTTCTAGGATTCGCGTTCGTGAGTGACCCCACACGGCTGGGTTGCTCTAAGTCCCTCTGAAGACCTTGTTCCCCTCAGGGACTTTGCAGGACCTCATAAATGGAAGTTTCAGCTGCTGTGACCTAGCTCAAAACAAGGAATGTGTTTTTGGGATGCAGTATTCTTCTTAATTTATCATATTGGGCCAGTCTGAGCTGATTGATACAGTAGATATAATTTTTGACATCCAAGTCTAGGTCAGAGAAAATGTGATTGGCCCAAAGTCATCCAAACCAGCATGCATGCTTAAGAAATGATACAACTTCAGTCTCCCCACTTCTAGTCCAGACTCTTAAGCGTTCTTGAATAACATTTTAATGTTCTTTAATGGCCACCCAACTCCAATGGACTCAGGGCTGATAATGCTGGTAAGAAGGCAAATAGATAGATGGCCAAAAGGTACCTGAGTAATGTCATCCAAAGGAAATTCTCTACGATTTAAGCTAGGTGATCCTATGGAGGGCTTCCTTATTGGCAATCTGGGAGATCTTGATATCTCCTGAGCAGCTCGTGATAACTTTGGAGATTTGCGAGCTTCTATATTAATTCTGCAAATAAAATTTAAAGTTACTTAGGCACAAATTGATAGCTTTGTCTCTTTACAACACAATGGTTTGCTCACCTATGGTCTGCTAATATGACCTTACAACCAGCGTTCCCCGTAAGCTGCGCACATGCGCACGCCCCAAAATACACCCCCCACGCACCCTTTTCCATGGGCGTGCGCTCCCCATCCCCCTGCCAGCCCGCAGGGGGGTGCAGGGGGGGAGGTGCCGGCAGTAGGAGGAAAGGGAGCCGCGGCCGTCCCTGCCTCCCCACCGTGCCTCCGGCCCCCTCGCGCCCCTGGCCTCTCGGCCCTGC
Organism: Erythrolamprus reginae; assembly: GCF_031021105.1. Classification (NCBI taxonomy): domain Eukaryota; kingdom Metazoa; phylum Chordata; class Lepidosauria; order Squamata; family Dipsadidae; genus Erythrolamprus; species Erythrolamprus reginae. The sequence continues at coordinate 326,102,743 of NC_091950.1, read as the reverse complement.
CCCCCGCCTGCCTGATCTGCCCCCTCTGCTCCTCCGCCGCCTCCTGCCTTGGGGCACGACTTATCTCGTGGCAGTGGTGGCTGCAGTTCTCCTCGGGACGAAAGCGCTCCCAGCCTGTGAGAGAGGGCTTTCTCCGTGCGCTTCGGGAATGCCCGCCCAGCCCCTTCGCTGGGAGCGCTTTCATCCCGGACTTTCAGCAAGGGGGCTGCAGTAGAGGCAGGGCAGGCGTTCCCGAAGCGCTCGGAGAAAACGCTCTCACAGCCCCCTCACTGACAGAGAGAGAGGGAGAGAGAAAGTAAGTGAGAAAGAGAGAGAGAGAGAAAGGGGGGGGGAGAGATAGCAAGAGAGAGAAGAGAAAGCAAGCAAGAGAGATAGAAAGAAAGAGTGAGAGAGAAAGAAAACAAGAGAGAGAGAAAGAGAGAGAGAGAGAGCAACAGGGGGAGAGAGATAGAAAGAGAGGGAGAGAGAAAGTGAGAAAAAGAGAGAGAGGGCAAGAGGGGGAGAGAGAAAGAGAAAGAAATGGTAAAAAGCATCCAAATAATAACAGAGGGGAAAAAACCAGCCGTTTGTGTGTGTGTGTGTGTGTGTGTGTGTGTGTGTGTGAACTCTTGAACCATTTCCAATAGCTCACCTGTTATTGGAAATGGTTCAAGAGTTCACACACACACACACACACACACACACAAGGTGGGAGGAGACAGGGATGGAAAAAGAGGAGAAGATAGTAATAATAGTAATAGATTTTGGTTTTGTTTTATTATTAATTTATTTTAATAAAAAAAGAAGGGAATATTTATTTGTTTGTTTGTTTGTTTGTTTGTTTATACTTCTATGCCGCCCAGTCCAAAAGGGACTGTCGCTCAGACACTAATACTTTTCCGCCCACACCGAAAAAAAATTAGAGGGAACATTGCTTACAACAGTTTATTAAGTGACCATTCAAAGTTAAACAGCACTAAAAAATATGACTTATGACCATTTTTAACACCTATAAATCCAAATAATAATAAATAAAGTATGACCATTGTGGCATCCTCATGATCACATGATTTACATTTGGCTGCTTGACAACTGACTCACAACCTTTTGACAAACTAAGTCAATGGCGAAACCAGATTCACTTAACAGCTATGTTACTACTGTGTTTCTCCGAAAATAAGACACACACCCGCCCCCTGAAAATAAGCCCTCCATGAAAATATTTAACTGCATGCACAGCCTGTCTCCACCATTTCCTCCGGTTAGGATCAGGGAGACAGAGCTGGAAATCAGGTAAGATAGCAGCCCCCCAAAATAATAAGACCTCCCCAAAAATAAGGCCAGGCACATATTTTGGGGTTCAAAAAAATATAAGACAGGGTCTTATTTTGGGGAAAACATGGTAATTTTACAACTGCAATGATCAACTTATCAAACGTGGCAAGAAAAGTCATAAAATGGAGCAAAACTCACTTAACAAATTTCTCACATAGCAAAAGAAATTTTGGGCTCAATTGTGCTTGTAAGGTGAGGTCTCCCTGTACAAGGAACAGTCATTTCTGGAAGCAAAGGAAGAGCAAAATCCCTCCTTTTCCTCCCCTTTCCATTCTCCCAGCAAAAAGATACATGCATAGATCCACATTTTCTACGGGCATGAGAGACTGAAAATTGGGGGAAATGGTATTTCTTGTGCTGCAAGAAGCAGAAATGCAGCTACAGTGGTACTTCTACCTAAGAACACCTGCATTTACGAACTTTTCTAGATAAGAACCGTGTGTTCAAGATTTTTTTTGCCTTTTCTCAAGAACCATTTTCCACTTACAAACCCGAGCCTCTGAAACTGTAACCGGAAAAGGCAGGGAGAAACCTCCATGGGGTCTCTCTAGGAATATTCTCAGAGGAAATAGGGCCAGAAAAGGCGTGGAGAAACCTCCATGGAGCCTCTCTAGGAATCTCCTGGGAGGAGACAGGGCCAGAAAAGGCGTGGAGAAACCTCCATGGAGCCTCTCTAGAAATCTCCTGGGAGGAAACAGGGCCTCCACCCTCCGTGTGGTTTTCCCAATCGTACACATTAGTTGCTTTTACCTTGATTCCAATGGGAAAAATTGCTTCTTCTTACAAACTTTTCTACTTAAGAACCTGGTCACGGAACGAATTACGGTAAGTTCGTAAGTAGAGTACCACTGTATATTATTTTTCTGATAAGAAAAATTGTGCATGTGCTTCTGTACTCATATGGATGCATTTATGATGGGGTAAGAATTGCAGGGAGATTACGTGTAAACATTCTAAGGGATTAGCCAATCTGCACTACGCGTTATTGTCTTTAGCAGGAGTTTTTCATACCAAAAAAGCAGTTATAGTGCTGTGATGGTGAACCTATGGTACATGTGTCACAGGTGGCACACCACACTCTCTCTGTGGGCACGTGCCTCCTGCCAGCCATCTAGTTGTTGGGTCTCTGCCACACCTATGCAGGGGAACGGGTGTGCGGAGCACCTGTGGGAGGTCACACGCGCATGCACAGGGGGGACACATACAAAAGGGACACACACATATTGGATTTTGGGAGTTTGGGGAGGCGCTTTGGGCATTAGGTCTAGAAAAGGTTAGCCATCACTGTTATAGTATAACAGTCACTCATGCCCTCGTCACCTCGAGGCTCAACTACGGTAATGCTCTCTACATGGGGCTACCTTTGAAAAGTGTTCGGAAACTTCAGATCGTGCAGAATGCAGCTGCGAGAGCAATCATGGGCTTTCCCAAATATGCCCATGTTACACCAACACTCTGTAGTCTGCATTGGTTGCCAATCAGTTTCCGGTCACAATTCAAAGTGTTGGTTATGACCTATAAAGCCCTTCATGGCATTGGACCAGAATATACCCGGGACCGCCTTCTGCCGCACGAATCCCAGCGACTGGTTAGGTCCCACAGAGTTAGCCTTCTCCGGGTCCTGTCGACCAAACAATGTTGTCTGGCGGGACCCAGGGGAAGAGACTTCTCTGTGGTGGCCCCGACCCCCTGGAACCAGCTCCCCCCAGAGATTAGAATTGCCCCCACCCTCCTTGCCTTTCGTAAACTCCTTAAAACCCACCTTTGTCGTCAGGCATGGGGGAATTGAGATATTCCTTCCCCCCCTCAGGCCTATACAATTTATGCATGGTATGTCTGTATGTATGTTTGGTTTTAATAAGGGTTTTTAGTCATTTTTAATATTAGATTTGTTTTATGTTGTTTTATTATTGTTGTTAGCCGCCCTGAGTCTACCGAGAGGGGCGGCATACAAATCTAATAAATTAAATATTTATTTTCTTTCAGGGATAATATTCAAATCCAGGACAGTTTTATGCCTACATATCAAACACCAGCATCATGTTTAATATTCTGTGAAAACTATTCTCGGATTAGGAAGTATTTTGGGCAGTGTTCTGAAAAGGAACCTTAGGGCTGAAATACTGAATTTTCAAGAAGGATAATGCTCTAATTTGCCCTTTTCAAAATAACTGATCCGGAACCAGTCAAAGAACCACTCAGTTCAGCCCAATACACATCAGCAAAACTATAAAGTTCAGTAAACAGAGAAAATTCTTCATAGCTGAAAAGTATCCAACTGAGGAATAGAAATTTGGCAGTGCTGATGAACCGGGCAATCAATTTGCCAAATCAAGAGCAAAGAAATAAAAAGAAACGTGGGTGGAAAACCCAAAAAAAACATGCCTTGTCAAATTTTATATTTGAAAGTGTTCAACTTCAGAGAAAAAAAATATTTGGTATTCACTTTATGCAAGGCTTGGCACTGACTTGATGAATGTTTGATAACAAATCTGGGAATCATGGTTACTTTATTCTGGTACTTAATCATACAAAATAATTTCTAAGTTTCTTATCAAGCTTTATATGAAAAAAAAAGCCCAGCATTTCTTAAATGGCCAGTTTCTTATGCCCCAGGAATATTACTTTTTATTCTAATTTTATGGAACTTTGCATATGCATATGCATAATAATACATATACAGATGGATATGTGTGTCTATGCATCTGAATAATACATTCATATACATATACATAAAATTCATATACAGATGAGAGAAAAAATACCTGGGAAGTTTGGGTGATTTACTCGCACGAGTGATTTTGGGAGATTTTTTCCCAGCCCAGTCATCACTCAGTTCAATATCACTGGAATCAGAACAGTTGCAGCTATCAATCATGGTGGAAATCAAGCTGTTTCCATAGACTTCATCTATTATATAAAAGGGAAAAAAGGAAGACAGAAGCATTCACAAATCAGATCCCAATTATAACTCAGCCACCTCTAGCTTATTCTTAAGTAGTAGCTGCTATATAACTGCAGTATGAAATACTCTGAATTCAAACAATTAGTGTTCAGTTATCTGACTTGACAAATATTTCTACAAAATTGGGGGAAAAAAGTTTTGAGCAATTTAAATATCCCCTTGTCAAGTCATAGACATAGAATATTATAAGAGACTACCATTTAAAAGACAAATTGAATAGCTGATAAGAGAAACAAATAGCATGATTATTCTTAAGTAGGTGAACATGTTTTATGGATTAGCAGAGGATAAAAATTCTGTATGTCATTCTAATGATTTTCCCCCATGAACAAGATATGAAGTTTAAGGCTGATACTAGACAACAGCAGATTGACAGTAGAACCTCTGTGCATCTTAAAATGAGCTATTTCTAATACAATTACATTTTTGCCTAAGAAATCCATGCATAACATGGCTCTCTCAATAACAACTAGAACTAGAATCTAAAAATAGTAAACTCAAAATTCTGTACCTGCTTTTCCATCTGTCTTAGGATCCATGATGACAAACTCAGGCCGGAGTTTACTAATTCGACGACCTTTCAAGATAGGTACCAGACCACCCAAATATTCTAAATACAATGTATAGCAAGGACCTCCAACTTCTGGGTCATCTTCTGTCCGCTTCATTGTACAGTGAAGCCTTTCATTGCCAGATGTTGGGTAACTAACAAAATCTCGCATGTTGTTAGGGTCTGGGATAGGAGGCTGCGTTAAATATAGAATTTTTTTAAAAAAAAAGTCATACTAGTCATTTTCTCACCATCTTCAATCATTCAAGAAGACCTACTCAATGTCACCCTGAATTTTGCCCATACTTCAAACCAGATATGATTAAGCCTCTGAGCTTACTCTGTTGTAATGAAAGCTTAGTTGTATGCAAAAGTGTAATAAGCAACAATGACGTTAGATAAGTGGACATTTTTAAAGTAGTTCCTGTAAAAGTCAAGCACAGAGGTTTTATCATTCAGCCAGGAGATGAGCTGCATTAATAGTTATGCGTGTTACTAAAATAAACATTGCTTTGATTTCTTCTTATGAAACTTTGAACCTAGGCCAATGAATTCAGTGGAAATTGTGTTCAAATCAAGGCAGGGAGAGAAGTAGCAATTTAACAAGAGGTCTTAGCCAGTGATAGATAGATAGATAGATAGATAGATAGATAGATAGATAGATAGATAGATAGATAGATAGATAGATAGATAGATAGATAGATAGATAGATAGATTCATTCATTCATTCATTCATTCATTCATTCATTCATTCATTCATTCATTGGATTTGTATGCCGCTCCTCTCTGTAGACTCGGGGCGGCTAACAACAGTAGCAAAAACAGCATATAACAATCCAATATTAAAACAGTTAAAAACCCTTATTATAAAACCAAACATACATATAGACATACCATGCATAAAATTGTAAAGGCCTAGGGGGAAAGAGTATCTCAGTTCCCCCATGCCTGGTGGCAGAGGTGTGTTTTAAGAAGCTTACGAAAGGCAAGGAGGGTGCGGGCAATTCTAATCTCTGGAGGGAGTTGGTTCCAGAGGGCTGGGGCCGCCACAAAGAAGGCTCTTCCCCTGGGTCCCGCCAAGCAACATTGGTTAGTTGACAGGACCCGGAGAAGACCCACTCTGTGGGACCTAACTGGTCGCTGGGATTCATGCAGCAGAAGGGAGGCCAACTTGCTGGTTTGTTTTTTGGGGGTTGTTAAAGGGTATTTAAGGGGTAGAACCAATGTCTTCATTCAAGCCAAAATAAAAATGTTTCACTTGAGTAGCAAGGGGAAAATGAATCTCATCTAGGCTATTGATTTATAAAATCTTCTCCAACATGCAAATGAGGTTTTAAAAAATTAGATTCCTCCTTACGCTAAAAGTGCTTTGAGGGTCAAAATATGGGTGCTTGTGAAATACATTCAAGTTGTGGGTCACCCACCACTGTTGTCAAATATTGCTGCCTTAATCTACAAGGTGATTCTGTACTTCATTTTTTAATGTCAGTCCCTTCTATAGATTAAGCTAGACCTATCTTCCATTCTATACTTACATGTCATACTATACTATACACACCCTAACACTCATGATGTTACCTAGACTGGTTTGTTGGTTTGTTGGTTTGTTTAATTCGACTTCTATGCCACCCAATCCCGAAGGACTCAGGGCGGCTTACAACAACTATATAAATACAGAACAATAAAAAAGTACTCAAATTTAAAATCTAAAAAATTATAAAACCCTAATTAAAAAACCTATAAATTAACCAATCACAACAACATTCATATGATTTGGCCATGATAGTTGTTAATTCATGGCCCACCAGGCCTGCCGGCAAAGCCAGGTCTTCATGGCCTTGCGGAAGGCGAGTAGGGTGGGAGCAGTATGGACATCGGGGGGGGGGGGAGTTGATTCCATAGAGCCGGGGCGGCAACAGAGAAGGCTCCCCCCTGTGGCTCCACCAACCTGCATTGCTTAGTTGATGGGACCCGGAGGCAGCTAACTCTATGTACTCTTATTGGTCTCTGGGAGGTATGCGGCAAGAGAATGTCCTGTAAATAGTCTGGTCCTGAGCCATGTAGGGCTTTATAGCTAATAACCTATAAATAACCTATAACATCTGCAAGAAAACAACCAAGCTCAGGAATAGAAACATAAAAACATACAAGTCTGATGGCAGAAAAAGACCTTGTGGTCCATCTAGTCTGCCCTTATATTATTTTCTGTATTTTATCTTAGGATGGATATATGTTTATCCCAGGCATGTTTAAATTCAGTTACTGTGGATTTATCTACCACGTCTGTTTGTTCCAAGGATCTACTACTCTTTCAGTAAAATAATATTTTCTCACGTTGCTTTTGATCTTTCCCCCAACTAACTTCAGATTGTGTCCCCTTGTTCTTGTGTTCACTTTCCTATTAAAAACACTTCCCTCCTGGACCTTATTTAACCCTTTAACATATTTAAATGTTTTGATCATGTTCCCCCTTTTCCTTCTGTCCTCCAGACTATACAGATTGAGTTCATTAAGTCTTTCCTGATACGTTTTATGCTTAAGACCTTCCACCATTCTTGTAGCCCGTCTTTGGACCCATTCAATTTTGTCAGTATCCTTTTGTAGGTGAGGTCTCCAGAACTGAACACAGTATTCCAAATGTGGTCTCACCAGCACTCTATAAAGCGGGATCATAATCTCCCTCTTCCTGCTTGTTATACCGCTAGCTATGCAGCCAAGCATCCTACTTGCTTTCCCTACCGCCTGACTGCACTGTTCACCCATTTTGAGACTGTCAGAAATCACTACCCCTAAATCCTTTTCTTCTGAAGTTTTTGCTAACACAGAACTGCCAATGCAATACTCAGGACCACACACGGACAGGTTTATCACCCCACCATTTGTTTACCTTGATTGTTGGTGTAAAGGCAGTGGTTAGGTATGAACAAAGCCGAGGAGGCAGGGTTAATTTACTAATATCTTTGTCGTCCCGCAAAGAGCTGGCAATTGTTTGTTGGCACAGGTGCTGTAAGCTGGACACTCGATGCTCTACTCGGACAACATACAGGGCAGGGCCAGAAGCCATGAGTAGACGCGAGTCCCTATGACCCCAGCAAATTGAGATTATGGGGCGCTGTGTGGGAAATATATAAATATATATATTAGACATTTCTGTAATCAATGAATCAAATTTTAAAGATTTTTCAGTAGGATGTATCTTATTGTCCACATTCCTTTCCACATGACTCAGGCCTGAGAAGTATGTTCAAGTGTTTATATTTTTCTAAGGCTCTAGGACTCTATTACTATCTTCAATTGCTAGGATAGAAACATAGAACCATAGAAGGTTGGCGGCAGAAAAAGACCTCATGGTCCATCTAGTCTGCCCTTATACTATTTCCTGTATTTTATCTTAGGGTGGATATATGTTTATCCCAAGCATGTTTAAATTCCGTTACTGTGGATTTGCCCACCACGTCTGCTGGATGTTTGTTCCAAGGATCTACTACTCTTTCAGTAAAATAATATTTTCTCATGTTGCCTTTGATCTTTCCCCCAACTAACTTCAGATTGTGTCCCTTTGTTCTTGTGTTCACTTTCCTATTAAAAACACTTCCCTCCTGGACCTTATTTAACCCTTTAACGTATTTAAATGTTTCGATCATGTCCCCCCTTTTCCTTCTGTCCTCCAGACTATACAGGTTGAGTTCATTAAGTCTTTCCTGATACGTTTTATGCTTAAGACCTTCCACCATTTTTGTAGCCCGTCTTTGGACCCGTTCAATTTTGTCAATATCTTTTCTTAGGTGAGGTCTCCAGAACTGAACACAGTATTCCAAATGTGGTCTCACCAGCACTCTATATAGCGGGATCACAATCTCCCTCTTCCTGCTTGTTATACCTCTAGCTATGCAGCCAAGTATCCTACTTGCTTTTCCTACCGCCCGACCACACTGCTCACCAATTTTGAGACTGTCAGAAATCACTACCCCTAAATCCTTCTCTTCTGAAGTGTTTGCTAACACAGAACTACCTTCCACCATTCTTGTAGCCCATCTTTGGACCGGTTCAATTTTAGGTTATTAGTCCACCACTGGAAGCCTTCTTATCATTTTGATCTTTTCTCCATTTTATTAACAATAATTAACGACAGTTATTAACAATAGTTAAATAAGTCACAGTGATTCTGTGTAATTCGCAATTCAGTGATTCGTATCTGCACTATGATGCTAGCAATTTTTCTATTTGAGAATATATGTTGGGCTTTTGTTTAAAACCTTCTTCCTCAGGTCGTGCTCTTCAGCATAACTCTTACCTGTACAGGGGTCTCCAATGTGTATATGTGTTCTCCATGAATATTGTAGAACTTGACGAGTGCGCTTTTCAGAAAAGAAGTGGCGTTAAGTTCAGCCAACTGGCTTAGTTTTTCCATGCCTGCTACAGCCAGCAAGTCTCCTTGAGTGCACCACTGAGCCACTACATCTAAAAGCACAAAACAGCAGAAACTTAGCATGTAGATCTTCTCATAAGTGCCTACATTTATCTTAGACTCATCTTCTGCATAGGAATGTTTAAGTGGGCTGCCACTAATTTAGAAATAAGCAAAACAGCATATGAATGAACATTATGAAAGTAACAGCAACGATTTTTTGTGAAAACAAATCTTTATGTAACTAAATTAATTGATAAAAAAAGGTACGGAAGGCAGTTTAAAAAAATAATAATAATAGAGAAGACATTGATAACCAAAAAGAACAACAGTGAATGCCGATGACTTCTATTCACCAGAAAATAATTTGATATGCAACAAGACTGTAACTCTCCTTCTCTCAAGAGGAAATTGATGATATTTTATGTTATTTGTAATTTTGTAATTGTCTAGGTGTTTTTTGTTTGTTTAGAAGTGTATGTAAGTTTTTCTATTTTCTTTTTTGTGTATTGCAAATATGTCAATGTATATATTTTCTTGATTATGCTTTTTAAAACAAATTAATAAAAATTATTTTAAAAAGACAAAAGAAAGTAACAGTAACAGTCCATACTCCCTAATAATTTTTCCTGCCTTATCCTTTCAACCCACTTTCACAGAAAGTCTGGATTTAGACATCATTTGATTCACAAGCCATGATTGCTAAACCAAAATAATTGGTTCATGAAACAGGCTAGGCCACTCCCATATGGTGACCTTATGTTTGCATCAGTGGTGGGATTCAAATCATTTAACAACAGGTTTGGTGGGCATGGCTAGGTGGTCATGTGACTGGGTGGGCGTGGTTGGGTGGTTGTGGCCAACTTGATATCATTCACACGGAGGGGCGCCTCACCTGGCTTTTCCTCGCCCCTCCCCTCCCAGCCAGTCTGCACCTCGTCTTGCATGTTATGGTGAGAGAGGAAGCCTTTTCAAAGTAATCTTTCGCTGGATACTAGCCAAAAAGATGATATTTTGCTATCATAAGATCTGATGTACATTTGCAAGTATTGTTTATCACCATTCTCTTGGTAAGTCTGAATGGAGAGATTTATAAAGAATAACAGAGTTGAAAGGGAACTTGGAGGTTTTCTACTCCAACCCTTGATCAAGCATGAGACTCTATGGACAAATTTCTTATTTAAAACTTCCAATGATGGTATATCCACAATTTCTGAAGGTGTCCCATTCCTCTGATTAATTGTTCTCACTGTCAATTTTTTAAAATGATTTCTAGGTTGGATCTGGTTGATAATTTTCCATCTCACAGATCCGTCTTCCAGTTGAGTCAGACACTACCTATTCTATACCTGTGCATTTGGGGGTTTTTCATGTCTAAGTGTAAAATCTTTCTTTCCATTAAATTGAGGTTTTGGTGAGAAATGATGTTCTACAGTGGCATTCATAATTATTTTTGCAAAATGCACTAAAGCTTGAAAAATACATCTCTGCTTATGCTGATAACGATTATTCTTTCTGAACATTAAAGTATATATAGTCAAGCAAATGTTTCTTTTTTATTTTTAAAAATAATCTTTGTTAAGTTTCTACATATAAAAAACAAATCTAAACAAACAAAACATGCAAGGGAAAAAAGAAAGGAAAATGAAAGAAAGTAGACAGTCAAATCGGCTTATAAACGTATAGAGCAAATATTTCCTTGCCAGCCTGCATCTCATCCCCTGCCCTGGCTGGGCCACAAGGGAGGCAGCTAGAAACATAGAAACATAGAAGATTGACGGCAGAAAAAGACCTCATGGTCCATCTAGTCTGCCCTTATACTATTTCCTGTATTTTATCTTAGGATGGATATACTGTATGTTTATCCCAGGCATGTTTAAATTCAGTTACTGTGGATTTAAACTGCGGAGAGGGGCGGCATACAAATCCAATAAATTATTATTATTATTATTATTATTATTATTATTATTATTATTTACCAACCACGTCTGCTGGAAGTTTGTTCCAAGGATCTACTACTCTTTCAGTAAAATAATATTTTCTCATGTTGCTTCTGATCTTTCCCCCAACTAACTTCAGATTGTGTCCCCTTGTTCTTGTGTTCACTTTCCTATTAAAAACACTTCCCTCCTGGACCTTATTTAACCCTTTAACATATTTAAATGTTTCGATCATGTCCCCTCTTTTCCTTCTGTCCTCCAGACTATACAGATTGAGTTCATTGAGTCTTTCCTGATACGTTTTATGCTTAAGACCTTCCACCATTCTTGTAGCCCATCTTTGGACCCATTCAATTTTGTCAATATCTTTTTGTAGGTGAGGTCTCCAGAACTGAACACGGTATTCCAAATATGGTCTCACCAGCGCTCTATACAGCGGGACCACAATCTCCCTCTTCCTGCTTGTTATACCTCTAGCTATGCAGCCAAGCATCCTACTTGCTTTCCCTACCTCCTGACTGCACTGTTCCCCCATTTTGAGACTGTCAGAAATCACTACCCCTAAATCCTTCTCTTCTGAAGCTTTTGCTAACACAGAACTGCCAATACAATACTCAGATTGAGGATTCCTTTTCCCCAAGTTCATTATTTTACAGTTGGAAACATTAAACTGCAGTTTCCATCCTAGCTAGGCTGGAATATGGGCCTTGCTGCTTGCAGGTTCACCCAGGCTACCAAGAGGATCAGGCCAGGTCAGTTGGGTCTTGTGGAGAGCATCGTGTGGGATGTAGCCAAAGGCAGGAAAGTTGGTTGGCCCTCAGAGACTGTGTGGTCAAGGCAAGTAAGGGAGACAGACGGAGAGCAGTAGCAGATGAGGAGTGACTGGGCAGGGTGAGGCAGGCAAGGTGCTGCAGGATTTTTACAACTGGTTCGACCGAACTGGTTGAATCCCACCAAGAAAAAAGGATCATTGAAAAGATATAAATTTGACTTCATCTTAGTGACAATTAATGAAAACAGTTAATTTTGAGTACAGTGTTCCCTCGATTTTCGTGGGTTCGAACTTCGTGGATAGCCTATACCACGGTTTTTCAAAAAATATTAATTAAAAAATACTTCACGGTTTTTTTCCTATACTATGGTTTTCCCCACCCGATGATGTCATACGTCATCGCCAAAGTAATAATTTTTGCAAATAAATAACAAAAATAATAATTACTGTTAAGAAATAATTATGTTTATAAATATCAGGATCACTAAGTGTCTTATTCAATGGTGAGTACCAGTAATAAGGGTGAGTAAATGGCTGTTAAGGGAATGGGAAATGGTAATTTAGGGGTTTAAAGTCTTAAAGGATGGCTTGTGATACTGTCCATAGCCAAAAATTGTGTATTTACTTTGGCATCTCTACTTCGTGGAAATTCGACTTTCGCGGGCGGTCTTGGAACGCATCCCCCGCAGAAATTGAGAGAACACTGTATTCTCCAATCACTTTCTCCTTCTAACACCTTAAAATTACCATTGTTAATAATTTTAGGTAGTGTGAGGGAAATAGAGTCAAAGGTTTTGAGAGGCTGAATAACTGAGCTGAGTCCAGGATATTGAGCCAAGAGACTGTGATGGGTACAAACAGCAACAAAACTAACAACCATTTTATTCGAAGAAGAATCCCTTTGTTCAGTTTTCCTTTTTGACAGGTAGGTGTCACTGTCGCTAGGAGAAAGCAGGCAGACACTTACTGAGCTTATGAGACAGATGCTGTCAAAGCAATCAAAATGAAAGAAAACAAGAAACTTCCCTATTGTACCTTTTAACCCGGAGCGGATGGTGGTAGGCGATAAGTCATCATAGTTGTTCATTAAGCTAATATCTCCTGATGTGAAGCTGACAGTAAGAAGCTGTTTGGTGTTCTGAATCAGGACTGGATATACCGCTGGTCCATCTGCAAGGTAAAATTAGAAAGAAATATCAATGTTTCCAGTTCTACAGGAAGGTCCCGATAGGACTTTAAGTGTAGAGTTTCTCAGAAACAAGCCCATCCACCTTCCAGGATGGTCTATATAACCTATGGCACAAACCTGTCTGCCAGCACTCACAGTGTTGATCTAGCTCAGCTCCAAAGCGCCTGTGTTCACTGGCTAGCTGATTTTCGGCTGGCTCTGGGATAGTGTTTTCAGCCTCAGGAGGGCCTCAGGGGAAGTGGGGTGGGCGTTTTCATCCTCCCCAGGCTCCAAGAAAGCCTTCGGTACCTGGGGAGGGAAAAAAATGGGCCTACCAGGAAATGGACCATTTTCGGCGTCCGGAGGGCCTCTGGGAGTGGGGGAGGCTGTTTTTTCCCTCCCCAAGATCTAGGAAAGCCTCTGGAGCCAAAAAAGCCTTTGGTGCCTCAGGAGGGTAAAAAACGGGCCTATCAGGCCCACCCAAAGTCAGGAAATGGACCATTTTCAGCCTCCGGAGGGCCTTTGGGGGTGGGGTAGGCTGTTTTTGCCCTCCCCAATATCTAGGAAAGTCTCTGGAGCCAAAAAAGCCTTTGGTGCCTGGGGAGGGTAAAAAACAGGCCCACCCGAAGTCAGGAAATGGACCATTTTCAGCCTCCGGAGTGCCTTTGGGGGTGGGGTAGGCTGTTTTGCCCTCCCCAATATCTAGGAAAGCCTCTGGAGCCAAGAAAGCCTTTGGTGCCTGGGGAGGGTAAAAAACAGGCCTACCAGGCCCACCCGAAGTCAGGAAATGGACCATTTTCAGCCTCCGGAGGGCCTCTGGGAGTGGGGGAGGCTGTTTTTGCCCTTCCCAAGCTCTAGGAAAGCCTCTGGAGCCTAGGGAGGGCCAAAATAACAGACCTACTGGAAGTCGGGAAATGCATGTGTGGAGGAATCACGTGCGCATGTGCAGGGGGGCGGGGAACAGGGGGCATTGGATTATGGGTATTATCACACAAACATGCGTGATAGCACATGCGCTTGCACTTTCGGCACTCGAGGAAAAAAAGGGTCACCATCACTGGTCTATAATGTTAGTATCGCATCTTAATACTGATCCCTCAACGACCCATTGAAATTTGCTCTTTGTCAACCTAGTGCCTCCCTGATAAACTAGACTGCAATTCTCCATTAACCTCGCCCCGTGCTGCATCAGGATATTGCCACTATCAGTAGGTTGGAAAAGACTGCCCCACTCCTCAGTTAGAGGCCTTGTTGCAAGCACTCTATAGGGACTCCTGTCTTTTGGTCTATCCACTAGTTGAGAAAGTTGCCACGTTTTGTAAAAATTAGATTTATCTTATTTATTTATTGGCTTGTTGATAGAAGTCCTGCCTCCCCTTAAAAATACATTTCACAGCATGATCAGAGTCCCCTACATTCTGTAAATGGATCACATTGATCCAGGAAGTTATGAAGACTTCTACCTATGTGGTGCAGCTGCACAAATCTTCTTGTAAACTTTTGATACCAGAAAACTTTCCAAAACACAATATCTTGCCCGCATAGCTTGGAGACAAGCCAATAAGTGCCATGAAGTATTTGCCTCTATCCAGGTTGACACATAGCAAAAAAGGAACTGACTTGGGCCAATACAGAGGCCAACTATGCTAAGAGTAAAAGAAAAAAATGTGTTTGAGCTATTCCTACCACTATCCAAAGTTTGCCACAAGAAGCTAGTGGACCAGACCTGGTTCTTGAAGCAACACTGTTTATGACTCCCATGTTTCATAATATTTTGAAGAACATATGGGGGGAAAAAACCTGTTGCACTTCAATTATGAGACAAAGCAGCATGTTCACACCATATTCTTTTATCCAAAGTTTCCTCCAGTACTAATTCATCCATGTTTGGATGAAATGAAATGAATATATATATAGGAGAGAGGCCCATTCATTTCCCAAGTACTCCCGATCTGAAACCTCTTAAAATTGAAATATTCATGTTTCATACTTAGCGAGCTCATATTTTAAAAGACAACTTGACCATCCATGATCGGGAAGAACAGGATGAATCCTGAAAACACAGAAACTACTAAAAGACAATGTCAAGTTTCTATAAGGCCAGTGAAGGGCTACCAAAATTTTCACTACCACACTGTGGGCATGGCTTATGCATTTTGTTTCAACATCTTTCAGTGCAAATTGGGTGTTCTGGGGTGGAGCTCCATTTTCGCTACCCCACTGCGTTCTCCCCTGTCTGGGCAGTAGCCCACTCCTGATTATCTACAATATAGTGTATGTACACATACACACGCACAGCTCTTCTAAAATTATACACATCCAACCTCATAGAAAAAACATACCTGGAGCCCAGAA
This sequence comes from Erythrolamprus reginae, assembly GCF_031021105.1. NCBI lineage: Eukaryota > Metazoa > Chordata > Lepidosauria > Squamata > Dipsadidae > Erythrolamprus > Erythrolamprus reginae. Next base: position 326,087,271 of record NC_091950.1, on the reverse strand, counting down.
GAAAAAAAAGGGGGGGGGGAATCAAAATTTTACTGCCGGTACTATGTACCTGACCGTACCCCTAAGAACCCACCACTGTATAAGGATATTTCTTTGGGGTTCAAATTTGTACTTTATATATTTTACACACACACAAACACACACAAAACGCATACTATATATTATATTTTTGCAGCACCATCTTCAATACTTATTATATAATTACATTAATTCTGGCTGCCACTGCATGAGAAAGATGCTCTTCAAACATCACTCTAGATCCGTGATGGCGAACCTATGGCACATGTGCCCAAAGTCACCTTGCACATTCCTCTTCCAAGTTTTGGGTGTGCATACATACGCAACGAACAGCTGGCCCTCGTGCATGCAGCAGTGCTGGAAACTGGAAGAGATGGTCTTCTGTTTTCTAGCACACCAGCTGATCATCACACACGCATGCAAACCAGAAACTGGAGGAATAGCTGGCCGGCAAGCATGTGCGCATGCCGGAAACCAAAAGTTCATTTTCCTGGGCAGCTCCTCTTCTGCTTTGTGGCCCCGAGGAACGGGCGCACACCCTCCCTTTTCAGTATTCAGGGCTGCAAATGTTCACCATCACTGCTCTAAATGCATTCTGCTAAGTTGTGGAGAACTGAAAATCAGTATCATATAACCAGTAGCGGGTTGCTACCGGTACAGTAAAGCAGCGTTTCCCAACCTTGGCAACTTGAAGATATTTGGACTTCAACTCCCAGAATTCCCCAGCCAGCAAATGCTGGCTGGGGAATTCTGGGAGTTGAAGTCCAAATATCTTCAAATTGCCAAGGTTGGGAAACACTGCAGTAAAGGACAACACACGGATAGTGATTATTGCGCTACGTGTTGTCAATCAAGAGGCAGGAAGCAGCATGGCATCTTGTGGGGAAGGCACTTCTTTTTTGGACCAAGCCTTGCACCCCCTTTTATTATCATTCATCAGTCATCAAGCTACATCTCATTGGGTATTAGAGAATACAGGATCCTACTGGATGGTTCAGTGCATGGGAGGGCCTCACGTTTGCCTCGTGGACAGTGAATGATCAATTATGTTGATGCTTTAAAGCCATTGCCTACGTGCAGGTCTGGAGGTCCTTTCCAGAGCTGTTTGCAACTGATAAGGAAGCATCTCTTCCAAGGGAGGGGGAGAAATATATGGGATGTCAGTAATCAACTTAACGGTTGATCTGTGCTTACAGAAAGTCATGTAGTAGCTTACTGTGGTTTGCCAGCTTATTAATGATTTTCTGTCTCCACACTACGCAGGCAGCTTCAGGTCTCTTGTGTGCACACCCACACATCCCAGTTTGTTTTTGCTTCTGTGCTTCTGGGCTTTCCCAAATATGCCCATGTTACACCAACACTCCACAGTCTGCATTGGTTGCCGATCAATTTCCAGTCACAATTCAAAGTGTTGGTTATGACCTATAAAGCCCTTCATGGCACCGGACCAGACTATCTCAGGGACCGCCTTCTGCTGCACGAATCCCAGCGACCAGTTAGGTCCCACAGAGTGGGTCTTCTCCGGGTCCCGTCAACTAAACAATGCCGCTTGGCGGGACCCAGGGGAAGAGCCTTCTCTGTGGCGGCCCCGGCCCTCTGGAACCAACTCCCCCCAGAGATTAGAATTGCCCCCACCTTCCTTGCCTTTCGTAAGCTGCTTAAAACCCACCTCTGCCGCCAGGCATGGGGGAACTGAGATATTATTTCCCCCTAGGCCTTTACAGTTTTATGCATGGTATGTCTGTATGTATGTTTGGTTTTTATATTAATGGGTTTTTAATCGTTTTTATTATTGGATTATTATTGTATGCTGTCTTATTATTGCTGTTAGCCGCCCCGAGTCTCCGGAGAGGGGCGGCATACAAATCCAATAAATAATAATAATAATGCGCAGATTTCGGCAATTTTTTGCTTCTGGGCATGTGAGGAAGCAAAAAACAATCGCCACAATTTATCTCGCGTGCGTGTCCCCTCGCAATACTTTGCTTCCTGAGCATGTGCAGGAAGCAACAACACATGGGGATGGGCGCGCATGCATGAAAAATACCTGAAGATGCGCACGCAGCGCACTGGTAGCGGTGGTAATGGGAATCCACCCCTGCATATAACTGATACTGTTTAATGCATCTAATTCAAGCAACTCCCTCCTACTCTTCTAGTGAGTCAAAACCAGATCAATGGAACACAAAATGCTTCATAAAAACATGTGACATTAGCCTAATCAATAGAAATAGGCTTGAACCAAGTTCACCCACTGCTGACTGACTCAGTGTGATTTACACACCTGCCAGCTTTATTCTTTTATAGCAAGGCACATGGCACTGTGAAGCAATCTCAGAATGAACCTCTTGTCCTAATTTATTATAAACCAGAAGTTTTCCAGTGAAAGGAAACAGCAAAGCTGGGAGCAGCAGCCTGTTTCCATAGATTCATCTGGTGATGCCATAAATAGTGGAGTTTGCATGCTCGAAATGAAAACCAAATCCTTCGTGTTTCTCTCTTTGGTTGTGGGAAGGAAGTTGTTTGAGGTCCCACAGAGTTGGTCTCCTTAGGGTCCCGTCAACCAAACAATGTCGGCTGGCGGTACCTAGGGGAAGAGCCTTTTCTGTGGGGGGCCCGGCCCTCTGCAATCAGCTCCCCCCGGAGATTCGCACTGCCCCTACAATCCTTGCATTCCGAAAGAGTTTAAAAACTCATCTCATTACTAGATATTCCCCCTGACCAACGAATATTTTTAAGTATGATTTCTTGAATAAATGTTAATGGAAGTTTTTAAAATTAGAATTTTTAAAGATTGTTTTTATGTATATTAATTGGATTGATTTACTACTGTCTAGTGATGGGCGAATTTTGCAGTGTTCAGTATGCCGAACATGAACCTGAAATTTTTCCAAACTTCGGGCAAAGTTCGGGGTCGTGTTCGGCATTCGGAGCTTTGACGTCACCGGCAGGTTCCTAAGGACGCCAAGGTGATCACTTCCTGGATTCCACTGGGGTCCTTAGCAACCTGCCGGTGACGTCAAAGCTCTGCCCCCGGAATCTCTTCATGGGAGGGATTCCCCAGCTCCTTCAAAGGGAGGTCTTCACGTAAAAATAAGCATTGTTATTTTTACGAAAAAGGACACCGCAGCAGCACTGCAAGCAAAGGGCGGTCCTTTCACGTAAAAATAAACACTTACGAACCCAAGCCTCCGAAACTGTAACCAGAAAAGGCAGAGAGAAGCCTCCATGGGGCCTCTCTAGGAATCTCCTGGGTGGAAATGGAGCCTGAAAAGGCAGGGAGAAGCCTCCATGGGGCCTCTCTAGGAATCTCCTGGGAGGAAACAGGGCCTCCACCCTCCCTGTGGTTTCCCCAATCGCACACATTATTTGCTTTTACATTGATTCCTATGGGAAAAAGTGCTTCTTCTTACAAACATTTCTACTTAAGAACCTGGTCACAGAATGAATTAAGTTCATAAGTAGAGGTGCCACTGTACTTAAAATAACCTCTCACACTGCAGCTTCTTAGCATGAAGGGATATAATATAAAGCAATCTGGGGATCTGAGATAATTCACTCAAGAAACTGATTTCAGAAAGGCCCCATAGATGTTGGAAGATCCTCTTTGGGACACCTAAATATATTAAGAACAGCAAGAAACTGTTTTAAGTAAGGAATATGCTATTTTTCTAAGCACCATTAGAGTTGAATGTTGGAATGTAAAGCACAGCTAAGACCAACCAAGTAGTTGGGGCAGAATCTAACAATTATTTCCATCTATCTAATAATATCATCCTATCACCATATTAAAAAATGACTAAATTATGCCATTCGTTATTTTTTGCTAGGACTCTGAGACCACACCCATGGGAGCTGCAAATGCTCCTGCTTTAATTGTTCCACTGGTTGAAAGTTGGAATAGCCTAAGGAAGGCTGGGAGCTAGAGATTATCTCTTTCTACTTCCCTTTTGATAAACAAGGAAATCTGGTAATTAATAGCAGTCAAGCTACAGATTAGTTTCTGAAATAAGTAAAGTACTTGCCCTTTTGAAATTCGTGCTCATTGTCTTGTGTTTTGGTTTTGAGAATAGAAAATCATGGAAGAACTGATAATGTGACTTAATCTAGCTGTTCAATGGCTTCAGACAAACAATTCCTTATTTTGTGCTTTTGACTGGAAAATGTGTCTAATTAAGCAAAGTAAGCACACAATGTACAACGTACAAATTCAATCCTCAGCAATGATGTGGAAGAAATGTAAAAATCTACTTAATATACAAATGATGCCAGTCTGCTTGCAGATGTATTAAACATTCAATGGCCTTGTTCAAAAAATAACAAAGAATTTCAAAAGAAAAATACAAAAACAAAAATAATTCACCAGGTGTTATTATTCCTCAATAACTGATATCCAAATTCTGGAAATCTTTTCACTTGTTAGGAAGAGGTGTTGATTCCTGAAAATAAATCAGAGGTCTATAGCAGGTATCTCCAATCTTGGCAACTTTAAGTCTGGAAGCTGGCTCAAAAACTCTGGGAGTTGAAGTCCACAAATCTTAAAGTTGCCAAGGTTGGAGACTCCAATAGAGTACTTTCTTTTTTAAAGAAATAATCTTTATTAAGTTTCTATATATAAAAAACAATCTAAACGAAAAAAACATACAAAGAAAGAAAAGAAAGAAAAATGAAAGCAAGTAGACAGACAAATCGGCTTATAAATTTATAGAACATATAAAGCGTTCAGTTTCAGTAGTGTTCGATATATGCACATAGTTATTTTCTTATCACCAATTAATATTTTATTTCACTATATACATATACTTATCTGTTATATAAAAGACATATTTTATCAACCATATTGTTGACTATCACTATTGAGCGACCTAATATTTGGGGCCTCTCTAGGAATCTCCTGGGAGGAAACAAGACCGGAAAAGGCAGGGAGAAGCCTCCGTGAGGCCTCTCTAGGAATCTCCTGGGAGGAAACAGGGCCTCCACTCTCCCTGTGGTTTCCACAATCACACACATTATTTGCTTTTACATTGATTCCTATGAGAAAAAATGCTTCTTCTTACAAACTTTTCTACTTAAGAACCTGGTCACGGAATGAATTAAGTTTGTAAGTAGAGGTACCACTGTACATTGTTTTACCATCAGAATGAGAAGCAGGACAAAAACATACAAATGCTGAACTGAAAGAAAAAAATGACCTTGTGGTGGGGAATAATCATCCGAATCTGTGTCGCTCTCGCTACTGTCTTCCACCAAGAAACTTGGGTAATTCCAGGACATACTAAGGATGCCATCGGACTCATGAAGAAGAACATGTGCCAGCATTCGGCCATGGCAATCCATAACAATAACCTGACCATCAGCAGTACCAAATAAGACCTAGGAAAAAAAATATACCATTGTTAGTAAAAGTATAAAAGACATATTTTATCAACCATATTGTTGACTATCACTATAAAAGTATAAAAGAAGCAAAATTTTAAAGGCTGGAACAACATATAACTCAAATAATCTTTGGATAGTAAAATCCTAAACGGTCCACTTTCATAATGGATACAAAGTAGATGCTACAAGAATCATCTCTATTGGCCTCAAATAAACCCAACACTTGAAAAATGCATCTTCCCAGTAAGGTCTATCCCAGTGATGGCGAACCTATGGCACGGGTGCCACAGGTGGCACGTGGAGCCATATTTGCTGGCATGCGAGCCGTTGCCGTAGCTCAGCTCCAACATGCATATGTGTGCCAGCCAGCTGATTTTTGATTCACACAGAGGCTCTGGGAGGGCATTTCTGGCTTCCAGAGAGCCTTCGGGGGGATGGGGGAGGCCGTTTTCACCCTTCCACAGCTCCAGGGAAGTCTTTGGAGCCAAGGAAGGGTAAAACACGAGCCTACTGGGCCCACCAGAAATTGGGAAACAGGCGGTTTCCTGCCTCCAGAGAGCCTCCGGGATGTGGAGGAAGCTGTTTTCCCTAGCCATTGAATCATGGGCATGGGTATTCATGCATCCACGATAACATATGCACACGCTCTTTTGGCACCCAAGAAAAAAAAAGGTTCGCCATCACTGGTCTATCCTATCATAAACAAACTTGCATTGTTTTTCTTCCACAAACATTTAATAAGTTTCTTTTTATGGTTTGCTGTTTATACTCTCCTTCGGAATATTTAGGGTTGAGCTGGGGGTGCTGGTCCTTGGTGTTACCGGAGCTTGGTTTCTTTCTTGCAGACGCTTCATTACCAAACTGTTGTGGTTAGCTCTGGCCCAGCTCCTGCCCCAAGGACTGTGGATGTGGGGGAGACATCCACATGCTGCAGGCCTGTTTTGCCCCGGTGGAATCTGCTGGTGAAGGCTCCTCTGACCAAGAAGACATGAGTGACAGGGAGGAGGAGAGTGTGACAGACAACTCAGAAGGAGATCAATTATCTAGCTCCTCCTTGGATTCAGAACAAGAGTTAATGATACAGCCACGCATGCAGAGAGCGATGCATAGGCAGCAACAACTGAGAGATTATTATCAAAGAAAATGAGGCCACCTGTGGTTGGGTGGGGCTGTGGTAATTAGTGAGGCTGTTATAAATGGCAGCCTGTGGGTTTGGCCATTGAGGATTATCTAATTGTTGTGTTTAGTGCCTGCTTTGCTGCGTTTGACCTTTTGTGTGCTGATTTTTCCCCGCTTTGAAACTAACCCAGAGCAAAGTGTGTTTCACTTTGTGAAAGAAGAAGGACTGTGAATTGCCTCACAGCTGCAAGCTAAGTATCACAGAACTGATAAGGGACTTGTACAAATTACCAATTTGTTTGGAGACAAGTGCTCTTTGCTATACACTTGCTCTGTTTATTTGCATTTTCGGTATAAAGAACATTGTTTTGAATTTTCAAAGGTGTGTGTCTGAAACTGTATCTGTGCATTTTTGGGAGGATTCTACCAGAGAGCTCGACAGAACACAAACTAGGTAATATCACCAATGTTAGTACAAAGTCCCCACAATTCTCTCCTTTCCTACAGAAGGTTTCTTTCTCCCGTATCTAGCATGCTTTTTTTCTTCCATTTTTCAATATTTGGCCATTCTATACCTTTTCCCCAGCACGCCACAGTTTGAATTGGAAAAGCCTTGCTGCATGGAATCTAAAATAACACAGTTATATAAAGGCATACCTCTGTGGTGCTTCTGTACTTCTGAAAATTTAATCCATCCCTTTATGTAGTAGATAGTTAAAATACTTCAGGCAAATAGAGACCTGATAACAAAATACTAAGTAACTGGACATAAGATGTCTAATGTAGCACCGATTAAGCACAATAGAAACTTGACCAATTAGCAACCAACTGTGCATCCCCCTGCAGGAAAATTTATGGGAAATAATCCTGTGAAACTGGAATGGAATAGGAAAACTACAAGCTAAACAATCACAAATAAATGAAAATTCTCACCCACAGTGTCGGTTCCTAAAATGAATAAAGCACAGCTTTTTAAAAAAAAAAAAAAAAAAGCAATTAATATACATCATGCCTCAAACAATATCTCCCCATTAATATTCTTCTGTTTTCCAATGCATTGAGAAAGCTATTGTTTGTACACTTTCACTGATTTGGGAACACATATAACCAGAGGTGGTATTCAGCCAGTTTGGACCGGTTCGGGCGAACTGGATGCTAATTTTACATTTGGTTTTATGAACCGGTAGTTGCAAGGACTGGCTGGCCCCCCCCCATTCCTGTCCTCCCCTCCCCGGAGTCTCAACATGGCCCATTTTGGATGCCAGGTAAGTGCGGGGCGCACACAGAGGCTCTGGGAGGGAGAAAAACAGGCCTCACTGAAGTTCTAGAAGTCTAGAAACAGGCCCGTTTCTGGACTCCGTGTTGGATTTCTATGTTATTTGTGGTTATAAGTGATGTTCTTCACTTCATACAGCAGAGACTCGTCATAGCAGAACTGTGATGCTATGTATATTGGGGTACAGATACAGTGACTCCAATATAAATCTTATGCTTTTATTTCTTCTTTTCTCATTGAACTGGTTTCATATTTACACAAATAAACAACTGGAAAGTATAACTATATTACATCTGCTCTCTATGATGCAGATTCACCAATAGTCAGCATACGAATCTATCTTCCAACTGCCAAAAACTGATTTACATACCAATATGCAAATTAGTTCTCTCTCAACATTCCATCCCCTTTTTCCATGCTATATGCTTACACTCCGGAGCCCAGAAAGACTGTTTTCACCCTCCTGGAGGTTGAGGAAAGACTCTGGAGCCTGGGGAGGGAAAAAATGGGCCTCCTGGAAGTTTGAAAACAGACCTGTTTTTGGCCTCTAGAGCACAGTAGGCCGTTTTTGCCCTCCTGGATGCTTGAGAGAGCCTGGGAAGGGCAAAAAAAACAGCCTTCCAGAAGTTCAGAAATGGGCCTGTTTCTGGCCTCTGCAGGTCCTCCGGAGCCTGGGGGAGACCATTTTTGCCCTCTTGGAGGAAAGCCTCCGGAGCCTAGGGAGGGCAAAAACACTCCCCCCCCCCCCCATTGTGGTGTAGGAGGCTGATTAGGCCATACCCATCATGGCCACGCCCAGCCTGCAACCAGGCAGAGAACTGGTTGCTAAAATGTTTGATTCCTACCCCTGCACATAACATACTGCAGAAGAGAGGTCACAAGTGAAAAAATATACAGGCTGACTTAAGTCACAGCACCATCCACTTTCATAGAAGTTTTCACAGGTTGCAATATAGACTTCATTTATAATGAATTTTAAAACATTAATATATTCCAAGGCCTGTTCAAAGAAACTAAAGAGACAGGTTTCTGACTTCTATAACGTACAGTTCAATACGTCTGGGTATGTAGAATAAGCAACATTCATTATTTATTGCTAAAAATGCTGAAGGATTCTTCAAAGATCAGTTAGGTCATTAGCAATGCTCAATGAACAGCACCAAAAAGGTATTAGAGAGGCAACCTGATATAGTGGTTAAGGCATCTGGCTATAAACTAGGGGACTATTTAGAAACATAGAAACATAGAAGACTGACGGCAGAAAAAGACCTCATGGTCCATCTAGTCTGCCCTTATACTATTTTCTGTATTTTATCTTAGGATGGATCTATGTTTATCCCAGGCATGTTTAAATTCAGTTACAGTGGTACCTCAAGATACGAACCCCTCGTCTTACGAACAACTCGTGATACGAACCCAGGGTTCAGCAAAATTTTGCCTCTTCTTACGAACTTTTTTCGAGTTACGAACCTGCGTTCGGAGACAGCTGGGAAGCCGCGCGGCTGTTTTAAAAGGTAACAGCCGGGCGGCGGGGCTTCCCAGAAGCCTCCCGAACCCCGGTTCGTAACTCGAACAAAGTTCGTAAGAAGAGGCAAAATTTGGCTGAACCCCGGGTTCGGTTCGGGGGGTTCCTGGCAAGCCCCCCAGGCCGGCTGCGACCTTTTAAAACACCCGCGCCGCTTCGCAGCTGTCTCCTGAAGCCGAACGCGGAAGTTCGGCTTTGCCGTTCGGCTTCAGGAGACAACTGCGAAGCGTCGCGGCTCTTTTAAAAGGTCGCAGCCGGCCTGGGGGGCTTGCCAGCACCCCCCCGAACCCGGGTTCGGGGTTCGGGGGGTGCTGGCAAGCCCCCCAGGCCGGCTGCGACCTTTTAAAACACCCGCGCCGCTTCCCATCTGTCTCCTGAAGCCGAACACGGAAGTTCGGCTTTGCCGTTCGGCTTCAGTAGACAGATGGGAAGCGGCGCGGGTGTTTTAAAAGGTCGCAGCCGGCCTGGGGGGCTTGCCAGCAGCCCCCCGAACCCCGAACCCGGGTTCGGGGGGGTGCTGGGAAGCCCCCCAGGCCGGCTGTCACCTTTTAAAACAGCCGGAAAGCCGTTTTTTTGCAGGGGTTTTTTGGTTGCATGGATTAATTGACTTTACATTGTTTCCTATGGGAAACAATGTTTCGTCTTACGAACTTTTCGTCTTACGAACCTCCTCCTTGCACCAATTAAGTTCGTATCATGAGGTATTACTGTACTGTGGATTTACCAACCACGTCTGCTGGAAGTTTGTTCCAAGCATCTACTACTCTTTCAGTAAAATAATATTTTCTCATGTTGCTTTTGATCTTTCCCCCAACTAACTTTATTTATTTATTTATTGATTATTGATTAATTGGATTTTTATGCCGCCCCTCTCCGAGGACTTGGGGCGGCTTACAACATGTATAATAAAACAATGTATAACATTTCAGAGCCAATTAATTAAATATAAAATCTAAAAAACCCAAGCCATAAAAAGCGATCATTCCCATTCAATCAACTTTCTCTCAGCACATTCATCGGCCAGGGGTCAAGAATCTAATAGCCCCAAGTCTATGAGTTCCAGTCCCACCTTACGCATGAAGTCAGTTGAATGACCTTGGACAAGTTACTTTCTATCAGCCCTAGGAAAGAGGCAAAGGCAAACCACTTCTCAAAAACCTTGCCAAGAAAGCTGCATTAGTCTAGGTCCGTGTTGGTGAACCTATGACACGGGTGCCACAGGTGGCACATGGAGCCATATCTGCTTGCACATGAGCCGTTGCACTAGCTCAGCTCCATCAAACATGTGGGCACCTGCCAGCTGATTTTTTGCTCGCGTGGTGACTCTGGGAGGCCCTTTTTGGCCTCCGGAGGGCCTCCGGGGGGGCAACAAGAGAGGGCGTTTTTGCCCTCCCCAAGCTCTATGAAAGCCTCTGGAGCCTGGGAAGGGTGAAAAATGGGCCTCCTGGAAGTTTGTAAACAGGCCTGTTTCTGGCTTCTGGAGCCCAGTAGTCCCACTAGAAGTCAGGAAATGGGTGAACATGGGCACGTGGAGGGGTATTGAATATGGGTGTGGGCACACACACATCTGCAATAGCACATGCATGCATTATTTTGGCACCTGTGGGAAAAAAGGTTCACTATCACTGGTGCTAGTGCCTAAACTCAAACGCGCCAAAAAAAGAATTATCTATCAATACAGTGATACCTCGTCTTACAAACGCCTCGTCATACAAATTTTTCGAGATACAAACCCGGGGTTTAAGATTTTTTTGCCTCTTCTTATAAACTATTTTCACCTTACAAACCCACTGCCACCACTGTGATGCACCGCCTCCGGACTTCCATTGCCAGCGAAGCACCCATTTTTGCGCTGCTGGGATTCCCCTGAGCTCCCCTCCATGGGAAACACCACCTCTGGACTTCTCTGTTTTTGTGATGTTGCAGGGGAATACCAGCAGGGGAATACCAGCAGCGCAAAAACAGGCTCTTCGCTGGCAACGGAAGTCTGGAGGTGGGGTTTCTCATGGAGGGGAGCCTCAGGGAAATCCCAGCAGTGTAAAAACGGGTGCTTCGGCTGGCAAAAGGGGTGAATTTTGGGCTTGCACGCATTAATTGCTTTTCCATTGATTGCTATGGGAAATATTGTTTCGTCTTACAAACTTTTCACCTTAAGAACCTCGTCCCAGAACCAATTAAGTTTGCTATTATTAGCTTGACATGTGTTCTCTTATTGTTTTGATGGATTGTTTTATTGCAATGTTTTGAACAAGCAGTATATTTCATATTTGGGAGATCCTAAAGACATAATGTAACCTTGTGCATTATTCTCTAGCAGTGATTATAATAATAGGTTTAATTTTAGGTAAACATGCAAAATGTTTCATTGTGTGTCTACCCAAGCTTGGAAAGGAAGAAACAAATAAAGATATTAGCCTGAATCAATGCTGAGCGGTATAATTTTGGATCTACATTTATGCTCCCTTCTGAGTCATCCAACTCTACAGGGTCACTGACAATTCTATGTTATTCTGGCTTCTCTGGGTAGTGTATAATTAGCATGCTTGTGGTATTGTAACTGCCTTTCTTTCAGCCTGATAGTTAGGTAGAGGTGTATTCAAACAAGGCTTCTACTTTCTTGGTGACTTCTGCATTAAATAGAAGGTATTGAGCCATGGGAGGTTTTTAATCATTATTTTTAACTGTACTGTGCTAAGTCAGTAATTCTCCAAATGTGAGATAGGAAGTACAGTACAGCTGTCAGAGGAGGTGGGAAAAGCCCATTGAGGACCAGTAGGAAAAAGTCCTTTTGCTCATAATCAAACTCTACTCGGGAAGCGGCTTGGGTTGTTGTTGGGTTACAAATACAGTTACAAAAACTAAAGGGGATTTAGGGGTAGTGAGTTCTGACAGTCTCAAAATAGGTGAACAGTGCAGTCAGGCCGTAGGGAAAGCAAGTAGAATGCTTGGCTGCATAGCTAGAGGTATAACAAGCAGGAAGAGGGAGATTGTGATCCCGCTGTATAGAGCGCTGGTGAGACCACATTTGGAATACTACTGGGTTCAGTTCTGGAGACCTTGTCTACAAAAAGATATTGACAAAATTGAACAGGTCCAAAGATGAGCTACAAGAATGGTGGAAGGTCTTAAGCATAAAACCTATCAGGAAAAACTTAATGAACTCAATCTGTGTAGTGAGGAGGACAGAAGGGAAAGGGGGGACATGATCGAAACATTTAAATATGTTAAAGGGTTAAATAAGGTTCAGGGGGGAAGTTAGCTGGGGGAAAGATCAAAAGCAACATGAGAAAATATTATTTTACTGAAAGAGTAGTACAGTAGATGCTTGGAATAAACTTCCAGCAGACGTGGTTGGTAAACCCACAGTAACTGAATTTAAACATGCCTGGGATAAACATATCCATTGTAAGATAAAATACAGGAAATAGTATAAGGGCAGACTAGATGGACCATGAGGTCTTTTTCTGCCATCAGTCTTCTATGTTTCTACGTTTCTAAGGGCCGGGGCCGCCACAGAGAAGGCTCTTCCCCTGGGTCCCGCCAAACAACATTGTTTAGTTGACGGGACCCAGAGAAGGCCCACTCTGTGGAACCTAACTAGTTGCTGGGATTCGTGCAGCAGAAGGCGGTCCCTGAGATAATGCACCTGCACAAAAAGGCATCAGCAAACAGAAATCATTACATTGAAATAACAAAAAAATGACGCAATCTTCAGTCCCTAACCTCACACCCAACAACTTCTCCACTGGCTGGAGAAAACCAAGAGAGCCATGGGAAAGGAGCACAATGCTCCCTAGGCTACTGCCTAACCACTAAATAGGTGAGAGCCACTGGCCTCAATCACCAAAGTGCCACTGGATTTCTGTGAGTGATTGGCTCTAGTGACAGAGCCGGCTGCATAGTCAATGCCATGAAAAGCACAACAATTGCTGCCTGACCAGAGCCGAAGCTCAGCCATTGAACTCCCCACAATCCTCCAATGTAGTTGAGGACCTTGGGGACCGACTCGCACTTAGCTGAAAACAATAATCTGTGTTCAGTTCTGGAGACCTCACCTACAAAAAGATATTGACAAAATTGAACGGGTCCAAAGACGGGCTACAAGAATGGTGGAAGGTCTTAAGCATAAAACGTATCAGGAAAGACTTAATGAACTCAATCTGTATAGTCTGAAGGACAGAAGGAAAAGGGGGGACATGATCGAAACATTTAAATATATTAAAGGGTTAAATAAGGTCCAGGAGGGAAGTGTTTTTAATAGGAAAGTGAACACAAGAACAAGGGGACACAATCTGAAGTTAGTTGGGGGTAAGATCAAAAGCAACATGAGAAAATATTATTTTACTGAAAGAGTAGTAGATCCTTGGAACAAACTTCCAGCAGACGTGGTAGATAAATCCACAGTAACTGAATTTAAACATGCCTGGGATAAACATATATCCATCCTAAGATAAAATACAGAAAATAGTATAAGGGCAGACTAGATGGACCATGAGGTCTTTTTCTGCCGTCAGACTTCTATGTTTCTATGTTTCTATAATCCTTTGGTTTAAGGCAGTGTTTCTCAACCTTGGCCGTTTGAAGATGTGCAGACTTCAATTCCCAGAATTCCCCAGCCAGCAACGCTGGCTGGGGAATTCTGGGAGTTGAAGTCTGCACATCTTCAAACGGCCAAGGTTGAGAAACACTGGTTTAAGGTGTAAATAACAAAATAGGAAAGTGTTCTGATTCCAAAAGCTGCTCCCCAAAATGCTCTCTTCACAGGCTTGGATTTTCAAAATAACACTTCTTTATTTATTTTCTTCCACACTGAAATTCGTCAATGTACATCTACTGCATGCAAGTACATTTCAATCTCACAAGCTAACCTACAAAGTCATAAATTCTTTCTAATGAGCAGGCTGTCGGCTTCTAACATCTCCTTATCTCTGGATCAGGTTAAAGCTAATTTCAAACAGTTTTATCATGCAATTTTAGAACTTACTTCGCCCGAGAAACGGCAGAACATCCCTCTTGTCTTCCTCACTTTGCCGAAAAGCGTCCCTCATTTCCGGCTATCTCCGGATGTGAGGTATTAATTAATTTATACACTCTGAATAGCAGATTCAAAACCTCTTTCCCAAAAGCTCATCTTTTCTTTTTTCTAACCTCCTAAATCTGGCACTTAACCAAGGGCTATTATCTATTCTCCTATTGTCTGAAGAAGCACTACAGTGTTCCCTCGATTTTCGCGGGTTCAAACTTCGTGAAAAGTCTATACCACGGTTTTTCAAAAATATTAATTAAAAAATACTTCGTGTTTTCCCCCCCTATACCACGGTTTTTCCCGCCCAATGACATCATATATGTCATTGCCAAACTTTTGTCCGCCTTTAATAATTTTTTTAAAATAAACTTTAATAAATAACCCTGGTGAGGAATAATCTAAATGGTTGCTAAGGGAATGGGAAATTGCAATTAAACTGTTAAGGGAAATTAAACTGTTAAGGGAAGGCTTGTGATACTGTTCATAGCCAAAAAATAGTGTACAGTATTTACTTCCGCATCTCTACTTCGTGGAAATTCGACTTTCGCGGGCGGTCTCGGAACGCATCCCCCGCGAAAATCGAGGGAACACTGTACTATCCATGCTAACGTCCGATGGATTTTCTACTAAGCTTTCATCCTCACTACCATCCTCCACTTCTCTTACATCAGGGTAAATTACAGTTTCGGTGTCTTCTTCCTCTTCTGAATCTGACATTTCCAAAGGCTGACAGGGAACACTCACAACAGAAAGGAGCTGAATTAGCCTCATCCATCCAGTCTGAGGACCAAGACAAAGCAGGGAAGTACTGGCAGAGCCAGTCAATCCTCATTCTGAATAGAAAAGGACAATCCATCCTGAATGCTAGCTCCACCCAACATGGAGAAGCTAAGATGATAATAATAATAATAATAATAATTATTATTATTATTATTATTATTATTATTATTATTATTTATTGGACTTGTATGCCGGCCCTCTCCGCAGACTCGGGGCGGCTAACAACAATAATAAACACAACATGTACAATCCAATAATAAAAAACAACTAAAAACCCTTATTTATAAAAACCAAACATACACACAAACATACCATGCATAACTTGTAATGGCCTAGGGGGAAGAGCTATCTCAACTCCCCCATGCCTGGCGGTATAAATGAGTCTTGAGTAGTTTACGAAAGACAGGGAGGGTGGGGGCAGTTCTAATCTCCGGGGGGAGTTGGTTCCAGAAGGCCGGGGCCGCCACAGAGAAGGCTCTTCCCCTGGGGCCCGCCAAACAACATTGTTTAGTCGACGGGACCCGGAGAAGGCCAACTCTGTGGGACCTTATCGGTCGCTGGGATTCGTGCGGTAGCAGGCGGTTCCGGAGGTAATCTGGTCCATTGCCATGTAGGGCTTTAAAGGTCATGACCAACATCAAGATAACTATTAAGAGTGATAGAAATAAAAGGTTTGATGGCATTTGCCATTATAATGAAAATTGTTGCCATTACTGTTGCTATTATAGGAAGTCCTCGACTTATGACTACAACTGAGCACAAGGTTTTTGTTGATAAGTGAATCAAGTGAGTTTTGCCCCATGTTACGACCATTCTTGCCATAATTGTTAAGTGAATCATTGCGGTGCTTAAGTGAGTTATGTGGTTGTTAAGTCAATCTGGCTTCCCATTGACTTCACTGCTCAAAAAAATCACATGACCACAGGACACTGCAATCATCATAAATACAAACCATTTGCCAAGTGTTTGAATTCTGATCATATGACCATGGAAATGCTGCAATGGTTGTAAGTGTGAAAACTAGAGATGGGTACCTCTCGATTCGGACTGGTTCACTTGAACTGTTAGTGACCCGCTGGCGACATCATGATGACATCAACGGACTGGAATGGTCGGAGCCAGTCTGAGGGCGCCACTATCCATTTTTTTGGGGAGGAAATCCTCAATTTTTTTCCTTCTGTGCATGTGCAGAAGCAGAGTTTCCAGCACTGCGCATGCATCGCCATTTTGGTTTTTTGGTTGGGGGGGGGGGTTGAATTTTTTTCAGGTTTTTCTGTACTGTGCATGCATATACCCATGCGGCACAATCACACGGAACAGAAGGAAGTGAACCCAGCGACGAAATACAGTGGAACCCACCCATGGTGAAAACTCACTATTTTTAGTGCCATTGTCACTAAATGAATTGTTGTAAGTTGAGGACTACCTGTACATACTTATGCTGTGATATCTGATGAAAGTATGTTAGTCATAGCATTTGCATGATGATGTCGTTACATCCTTATATTTCTTACTCCTGCCTTTGTTCCTATGGATTCCCATGGCTAGTATTGTATTTATACTTCTTTAAATTGTCTACTGTGGATAATATGAATTGATTTATTTTCAAAGCTTTTAAAATAGCACTTGAGTCCACCAATATATTTGCCAGTTCACGTTCAACTATGAGATAATCTGCTGAGTTCAATGGGGTCAAAGCACACAGTTAGCCATACTGAGAAAGACAGTATTGCCACGGCTTGACTAAATATGTCCACAACTCTCAAGCAACTTCAAACAGATCAAGTTGATGTATACAGGAATGTTTATAAGCACACCATTGGTATTATCCTGAAAGACTTTTTTATTGCATTATAAACCTCAGGAACCCAAATAGATCTAATATCTTCCTGTTTGATGTAAAGTAAAAACCAATAGTTAACAACCAAAGACAAACTGCAATTCTTGCTTTTTGGGGAAAATTACCTGTTGATCATCAGGTGTCCATATGCCACAGGTGATCTGGCTCTCCAGGTTAATCTCTGAAGACCAATGTCTCTGTCCACTGACTGATCCAACCAGCACAAATCCATCTCTGTATGATATAAGTGCTTGTGTTCCATCATGGCTCCATGTAAAATCGCTCACCTTAATGTATAAAGTTAAGGTATTATTTTCACTATGTATTCCAGCCTTTTTTTTAAAGCACACAACATAGAAAAATAATACAGATTCAAATCAATTATCATCCATATTTCCTGAGATCTATAGTTCACAAGATCATCAAATTTCTCTCATAAAAAGGTCCACAAGTAAGCATCTTCAATGCCAATAATTTTGAAAATGCCATCATATTGTATCATTTTATAATTCAAGCCCCGTTTTGGCCAGCAGAGTGCTGCAGAAGGCCATCCAGGCTGAAAACGGGGCCTGTTTTAGCTGCCAGAGGCACCACAGGCTGGTCCTTTGCTATTTCCAGGCCAGCCTTGTGGGCCAAATTTAAGCACCCTGCAGGCTGGAACCAGCCCACGGGCCTTGAGTTTGACATCCCTGTACTAGTTCAACCCCCTTCTCAGGCAGGGATCTATTTTTATTTTCTATTATTATGATGATTGTTTTGTTGCCCTGCTTTATTGTTACTATTTATATATGTTAGCACTATGTACATAACTAGTTGGGTTTAGCAATATATAAAATAGACCAACAATGTAGGCTTACATATATTAGAACCCTATTGCTTTAAGAGCTAGTGTTATGGATTGCCATAAGAGGGAGCCACAAGTGTGATTCACTGTCCCGGCTATTCTCTGCTAGTTTGTCTTTGTGACGCAGTTGTAGAACTGTGTGTTCAAATGATAGTTTAATGTATTTATAAGCTGAGCAAGTAAGCTTGCAGTATTGTATGTGTATAGAGAGTTATTGTCTGATGTAATTGTAGACGGCGAGGATTGTCCTTGATTAAGATATTTGCCAATGTAGTAATATTTTATATACTGAATGTATCTGGATTGTATTACTGAATTATTACTAGTATCTCTGGGCTATCAACTGGATATCTGTAAGACCTCCACATTTCCTCTGTCTATATGTATCTTTGACTACTCAGAGATTACTCTGCATAACAATATACCAGTAATTATTGGATTATAAAATTGTAGTATGTGTGTGTTATGGTGTAATATATATTCTGTATAAGCCAATGGGAGTCTTGATTGTGACAGTATAGAAATAAATTTAATAAGCAACTGATTGGTGTCCTGGTTTAGCAATTAGTTGCTATTCTACTATGTTAAAATCTATAGCCTAAATACCATGATGAGAAATAAAATGTATGAACTCACCCTATGTTCCTGGCCAAGAAATCATTACTGGTAAGTACATATGCTAGGTTTACCATCACAATGCATGCAAAGTTATTGTTGCTTAGAATAGTAATTACTTAATATAAATGAATCTTTTGTTATTCAAAAGTAACAAAACTCAAGTAACAAACTCAAGTAGTAAACGATTCATTGATATTAATGATTGATAAATTATTGTTTAGAGCAGTGTTTCCCAACCTTGGCCACTTGAAGATATTTGGACTTCAACTCCCAGAATTCCCCAGCCAGCAAATGCTGGCTGGGAAATTCTGGGAGTTGAAGTCCAGGTATCTTCAAGTGGCCAAGGTTGGGAAACACTGGTTTAGAGAAAGGTATTAATGACCTGTAGGTAGATCCATATAGACAGCATGGAAACAGCATAAGACTCCAAAACTATATCCAGTACACTCAGCCTGTTGCTCCATTTGTCCTTGTGGTAATTCACCCATAAGCATTTGTTTCAAATTGTATTCCAGAAATAGCATACTGTCCTTTTGCTACTTGCCTCAGGGTAAGCTATAGAAAATATGCTAATTTTACAGGTTTTTCAGTTAAAACATTTCTCTTAACAATTCCATTTCCCTACTTTCCCCGGGCAGTTTTTCCCCTTCTTTATTTTCTTTTCAAAGTCAAGACAATTCCCAAGACCAAAACCAAGTGGTGTTTACTAACCTGTGCTCCACGATCATTCACAAGCTCCACGGACCATCTGCCTTCATACTGAATCCAAACAAATATTCCACCATCAGCATCACAAGTTGCCAGCTTCTGGAAGGGTTCGTTCCATCGCACGAGAACCACCTAATATTTCAGAAAACACAGTATGTTTCTCAAATTTTATTCCGGATGCCAAAAGACAGTTTATTAGAACTCCAATTCTTATGAAGAAAATAAATAAACATTAGGTTTTAAATTAGGATTGCAAAAATTATAAATGTCCATCGTAAACATTCTGCAAGTGAAAAAGCAATTAAGAATATTGATTAATATATATGTAATATAGTTCAACTCTTTCCAACACTTTAAAATGGAAACTAAAGAACTTCTTAAAATATGTATCTTTTTTCTCATCTCAATTATTTCTTCAGAGCTTTAATCAACTTCTTTTGTAAATCCAATAAAAACTCCTTATTCAAGTCAATTTCTTGGCTTGTCATTCATATTTCCAATTTAGCTGGTTCCTGTTTCAGAGTCCATTTTTCAGTACTTCTGCAAATTCTTTATAGTCTAATATTTCTGATGCAGGCAAAAATTTGTTTTACTTCTTTACCTCGTAAATCTTTATGAAGTGATCTTTCACATCACTAATTTCTGCTTTAATGTCTTTGGGACATAATCTATTCATAGAAGCATGCATTATTGCTAAGATTAAAGCTACTATTTTTGTTCCCATTCTTCAAAAATCTCCTGAAGTATTTTAAATGTCACAGCGTTTTCTGTCCTTTTGCAAATTCCAAGGCTGACCAAAGGAGGTTTTTTTCTCCATTTTTTTTCTCCTTTCCCTTTCATCCTGGAATCATTAGTCCCCTCTTAAGTGTTATATTTCTTAAATCATAAAGTCTCAAAAAAAAAATTTGGACTGAGGTTAGACTACACAAATGGGTTCCCATGAAATTGTTATTTATATTACTAATATCTTATGTCAAAAATCCAAATACAGTGATACCTCGTCTTACAAACGCCTCGTCATACAAACTTTTCAAGATACAAACCCGGGGTTTAAGATTTTTTTGCCTCTTCTTACAAACTATTTTCACCTTACAAACCCACCGTCACTGAGATGCCCCGCCTCCAGACTTCCGTTGCCAGTGAAGCACCCATTTTTGTGCTGCTGGGATTCCCCTGAGGCTCCCCTCCATGGGAAATCCCACCTCTGGACTTCCGTGTTTTTGTGATGCTGCAGGGGAATCCCAGCAGCACAAAAATGGGTGCTTCGCTGGCAAGGGAAGTCTGGAGGTGGGGTTTCCCAGGGAGGGGAGCCTCAGTGAAATCGCAGCATCACAGAAACACAGAAGTCCGGAGGTGGGGTTTCCCATGGAGGGGAGCCTCAAGGAAATCCCAGCAGCACAAAACGGGGTGATTTTTGGGCTTGCACGCATTAATCGCTTTTCCATTGATTCCTATGGGAAACATTGTTTCATCTTACAAACTTTTCACCTTAAGAACCTCATCCCGGAACCAATTAAGTTTGTAAGACAAGGTATCACTGTATTCTATTTGTAATGGAATGATGGAATGAGTAGACAACTTTGGGAAAAGCAGGGAAGAGATGTTGCCTGTGAAACAAGAGAGTCAAAATCCCCTAGCCTAGCGGCTTAATGGTAGAGAAGGAAACTTAGGAAGAAAAAAGTGTTAATACAGAGTTTGTACTTTCCAACTTTTAAGGTTCTGTTAATATAGCATTACCATAATTAGAATTTTAATTTAATTTAATTCATTAGACTTCTATACCACCCAATCCCATAGGACTCAGGGTTGCAGCAATAAAAAATACAATAGCACAATAATAAAAAAGAAGTCAAACATCAACAGTAAATAAAACCCCATTATAACTCAAACAAAACCTATTATAAAACCCCCAAAACCAATCTAACAAACATAATAAACATAAGTAAACATAATTCGGGCATGTCTGATGCTAGAGTTCACGGCCCCCAGGCCTGTCGACAAAGCCAGGTCTTAACAGCTTTTCGAAAAGCCAGTAGAATGGGAGCATTGTGAACATCGGAATGGGGGTGAGGGGGAGTTGGTTTCATAGAGCCAGGGCAGCAACAGAAAAGGCCCTACCCCACGGTCCCACCAACCTATGTTGTTTAGTCGACGGGACCCGGAGGAGGTTGATTCTATGTGTTAGTACATGGTACTCACCAGCATTTGGGGTTGCCATGTGTTCTGCCGGGCTCTCTGGTAGGAGCCTTCCGAAAATTCAAGGGTACAAATTTCAGACACATACACGTTTGAAAATTCAAAACAATGTTCTTTATCCCAAAATTCAAAATAAACTAAGCACTCTTTTTGTATTGCAAAGAGCACTCATCCCAAAACAACCGGGTAGTCTGTACAATTTCCCTTAAGCAGTCATTAAGTACTTAGCTAGCAGCTGTGAAGAAACTTCACACCCCTTCTTCTTCCAAGGAAGTGAGACACACACACACACACACACACACACACGTTGCTCTGCTTTGTTTTCAAAGGCGTGAAAAATCAACAAACAAAGTCCAGAAACCAGCAACACAGGATTTCTGACGAACTGCGATCAGATACTGTTCCACAACGGCCAAACCCTCATGCTGCTATTTATAGCAGCAGCCCTAATTACTGGAGCCCCACCCAAACACAGGTGGCCGCTCTTATCTCCTGTAATATGTCCTTACTTGGTCTCTTTTACGCATAATTCTACGCTTGTGTGGATCCAAAACGTCTTCATCCAAATCAATGGAAGATAAGGGAGATTGACTGCCTGGGCTGTGTGCCAAGCCCCCCTCTTCCAAGTCACTCCCACCTTCTTCTTCGTCCGAGGAAACTACACTCTGAACTGACTCTGTCGGCAATAACACAGGCCTGTGATATGTTGAAGTTTCCCCTGCATCTACCTCCACATTCCCTGGGACAGGAGCTGGGCCAGAGCCAACCACAACACCATGTACATAAACTACCAATTGTAGTTTGATGCAATATACCTTTAAGGACTTTGGCTGGTTTGCCATAAGAAGGCGCCAGCACTCTCTCCCAATGATGATGCTGGATAGCTCATTCATTCTTTGCCTTTACCTTGTGGGGGAAGTATATTGTGCTTCGTGCTGTTATGTGCGGTTTGTTGCTTATTTCTGCTTTGTGCTTGTAAATATGTATATATGTAAATAATACTTGTTTAGCATACTAAGTCTGTGTCGTTACTGGCTGTATCACACATCCACACTCTTACCAAAAACTCTGCTCTGTGTATGTCGAAGGACTCGCAGCCTAGCTGCTCCGAGACATACTAACATTATGCGATCTAATAGGCCTCTGGGAGGTGTATGGCAGAAGATAGTCCCGTAAATAATCAGCCCCTAAGCCATGTAGGGCTTTATAAGTGATAACAAACACCTTGAATTGTGACTGGAGACTAATCGTAGTCAGTGCAGCACGCGGAGTATTGGTGTTATATGGGCGTACCGAGGTACACCCATAACAGCTCATGTGGCTGCATTCTGGACTATCTGCAGTCTTCAAGGCTACCTCCATGTAGAGCGTATTGCAATAATCTAAATGGGAGGTAATGAGGGCCTGAGTGACTGTGTGCAAGGACTCCTGGTCCAAATAGGGCTGCAACTGGTACACCAGACGAACCTGGGCAAAGGTCCCCCTGGCCACAGCCGAGAGATGGTGTTCAAGGTTTAGTTGTGGATCCAGAAGGACACCCAAGTTATCAACCCTATTTGAGGGGGTCAGAGCCTTCCCTCTCCCCCAAAACAATGGACAGACAGATGGAACAGTCCTTTGGAGGGAATGCCCAGAGCCACCCGGTCTTGTCTGGGTTGAGCTTGAGCCTGTTGGCTCCCATCCAGACCCTAACAGCTTCCAGGCACCGGCACATCACGTCAACCGCTTCACTGAATTAGTTCATCTAATTAGTTCATGTACTATATTTTTTGGCATATAAGACGCACTTCCCCCCTAAAAGAGGCTGAAAATTTGGGTGCGTCTTATACTCCGAATGTATCTTCTTCCCCCCCCCCCCTTTTTTTCTTTTTCCCCCCTTTCCCCCCCCCCTCCTTTTTCTTCTTTACTTTTCTTTTCTTTTCTTTCTTTCTTTCCTTCCTTCCTTCCTTCCTTCCTTCCTTTTAAAGCTTTTTCCCCCCAGCCTTAAAGAGTTGCTAATGATCTTCCCGGCTTGCAGGATTTTTTCATTGCTACTCTGAAGGGGTTTTTTTCTAGCCCTAAATCTTTGCAGACTTGTTTTCATTGCTATTCCCTCCATAAAAGGTTTTTTTCAGCCCTAACCAGGGGATAAAATAATGTGCTGAAGGTGACCAGATTAAGGATGCTAACCAGATGAAGGTAGGTAGATTTTCCCCTTATTTTCTTCCCCCAAAACTAAGGTGAGTCTTATACTCTGAAAAAATGGTAGTTGTGTTTCCTATCTGGCCTAACTGGGACAGCTGACAATTACTCCAAGTTTGTCTGGTCCTTTTATTTGTTTACAGATAGTTCTCACTTAACTACCATAACTGGCACTGGATGTCCATTGGATGAGTCTACGGAGTCTACGGAGAAGGGCGACATACAAATCAAATCAAATCAAATCAAATCAAATCAAAATCAAATCAAATCAATCAATCAATCAATCAATCAATCAATGTCAGTTAAGCTTCTTTGCTCAATCCCAGCACTCCTGGTTGCAGTCATTTAGGAATTTACTCTGGATAGACCAGAACAAGAAAACATCTCCACAGGAGGGCTGAAACTATTATATTGAGATTGGGTTTAATAATTGTCTCTTGCAGGTCTGACTGAGATAACTGTAATAGTGATACTGTTCCTACTTGAACAGGTGTGGCTAGAGTAACTGCTTAATTTAAGAGCCGTGGTGGCATGGTGGTTAGAATGCAGTATTGCGGGTTAATTCTGTTGACCTGCAGGTTATCAGCAGTTTGATCCTCACCAGCTCAAGGCTGACTCAGCCTTCCATCCTTCTGAGGTCAGTAAAATGAGGACCTAGATTGTTGGGGACAATATGCTGTCTCTGTGAAACATTTAGAGTGGGCTGTAAAGCTTGAGTCTTCGGAGAGGGGTGGCATACAAATCTAATAAATTATTATTATTATTATTATTATTATTATTATTATTATTATTATTGTGAAGCGGTATATATATTAAGTATAAGTGCTATTGCTATTGCTAGATGTTGGTTGTGATACCCACAGGCACTTCATTACAGATGACCAGCCCTGTCCTGGTCATCTACTGGTTCAGGGAGTGCCATAATATGTAAATGATATTCAATTACACATCTCCTTCCCAGGCCAGATAGGAGAACTGGGAAAAACCATGAACAGGTATCTGGTGGATGTGGATGGGAAAGTGTGTGAAGAAATGCAGAGTTTATATCCTTTGACAAACATGAATTCACCCCAAAAAGGACTAACACCTTACTAAGAAAGTTTCCTGTCCGTTTTTGGAAATGTTACTAATTTAAAGAGAAGGTACCTGGCAAGCACCTCGCCTGCTCTTATGTCTCACCATCTTCACCTGAAGAGGATTAGACAGCATGCTTCAATGTAGCAACATATTTGGCACCCACCACCACAGCACCCTCATTTTATTGCATGTGGAAGCTCATAAAGGCATTCCTGCTACATCATTAGCTGGATTTCACAATTTTGCCAGGAACTGAAAGTTATGCAGACTTATATCCACCCTTGTTTTCAAGAGAAACCAGTCAACCAGTCAACTTATTTATTCATTCATTCATTCATTCATTCATTCATTCATTCATTTTATTACATTTGTATGCCGCCCCTCTCCGTAGACTCGGGGCGGCTAACAACAATAATGAACAGCATATAACAAATCTAATGTTTAAAATAATTAAAACCCCTTATTTAAAAAAACCAAATATACACACAAATATACCATGCATAAATTGTATAGGCCTGGGGGGAAAAGAATAGTTCAATTCCCCCATGCCTGACGACAGAGGTGGGTTTTAAGGAGCTTATGAAAGGCAAGGAGGGTGGGGACAATTCTGATCTCTGGGGGGAGCTGGTTCCAGAGGGTCGGAGCCGCCACAGAGAAGGCTCTTCCCCTGGGTCCCGCCAGACGACATTGTTTAGTCGACGGGACCCGGAGAAGGCCAACTCTGTTCTATAACTATGAAGTGGTCTGCAAGTGGGTTGCAAATGCAGACTGAACGAAACCATTCCAGTTCTATATAATAAATTCAAGTGCTGAATTGTAACATAGTTTTTCCCTGTTACTCAATCTCTGTCCATTGGATGAAACGCTTGATCTAATCTGACAGCATATATCCAGGACATCTACAATAGCATTATGAGAAACCTAGTGTAGCAAAAGGAGAATCCAGGAGAATGAGTAGGGAATGGGGCAGCATGAGTGGGTCAGGTGCACATGGGGGGCATTGAATTATAGATGTGGGCAGTGTGTGCATGTGATAGCACAAGCTTTCGGCACCCAGAGGAAAAATAGGTTCGCCATCACTGTCCTAGGTTCTAGATGCAGGAGATTAGACAGAGAGATTGTGGGAAGCAGTGGCAAATGTACATACAGTATAACCAAAATGGTTTGCCAGCTGCATTTGAAATTTGGGGGGAAACTTTGCAGCCCTGAACCGCCACCTGCCACACCAGACTTTCAGCAACAGGAAGAAGGTTCCTCATCCCACTGCCTCACAACTTGCTGCTTTAGACTTAAATAAGTCTGGGGAGTCTAACGTGGGCCACATTCCAACTTTGGTGGTGTCTTTCATTTCAAACTTGTCTTTGTGGAGATACCTGGCCATCTTTGCAGGTGAGTAGGAGATATTACACTTTGTGGTTTTTTTGCAGGGATGTGGGGTGGGTGAAGCAAGGCTGAAGGAAAAATAGTGTAATGCAATGTCTATACCTTCGGAATAATTTGATTTTATTGAGAGCTGCCTAGAGTTGTTTGACTATTTAAATATTTTAAATAAAATAAAAACATGCAGGCCAGGGCAAAATATTATATGGATTTGGATCTTTACAGAGAAAATACTAGTTCAGGGGGAGGGGGAAATCAGATTAAGAAAACAACTCTGCCTCAGTCACACCAGATACAATTGGAGCTGGACAACTGCTTTGAGAGCCTTTCAAAACTCTGTTACATGACCTTACTAGCATTAAAGCTATTTCCAGAAATCCAAGTGATTGTTGTTTCCTTGAGTTTGCCACCCTTGGCTTAACAGTGTCACCCTCAATCACGAACGCTTTTACTTTTGCTTGCATCAAGATTCCTGAAAGCTTTCTGGTTACTGTCACCAATAAGTAGGGCATCTAATCTATAGGTAGCAGAGCTAACAGCACTGAAGTCCCTATTACAGTGACGGCGAACCTATGGCACAGGTGGCACAGGTGGCATATGGAGCCATATCTGCTGGCACATGAGCCATTGCTCTAGCTTAGCTCCAATGTTTATTAATTTTATTAATTTTATTTATTTATTTATTTTGTCCAATACACAATGAGGGTTTTAGTGGGTATATATCTATATGCACATATTAAAATACATGATGAAGGTTATAGAGGAGATACTCATAGTAAAATATATTTAAGAGATAATAGAAAAGAAGATATAGGAATAGAACATATCAATGAAAGAATAGAAGAGATATAGGAATAGAAAAAAGGTACAGGAGATATAGGAGAGCAATAGGACAGGGGACGGAAGGCACTCTAGTGCACTTGTACTCGCTCCTTACTGACCTCTTAGGAATCTGGATAAGCCAACCGTAGATAATCTAAGGGTAAAGTGTTGGGGGTTTGGGGATGACACTATGGAGTCCGGTAATGAGTTCCACGTTTCAACAACTGTTACTGAAGTCATATTTTTTACAGTCATCTGTGTGTGCCAGCCAACTGATTTTTGGCTTGCCCAGAGGCTCTGGAAGAGTATTTTGGCTTCCAGAGAGCCTCTGGGAGGATGGGGGAGGCTGTTTTTACCCTCCCATGGCTCCAGGGAAGCCCCCAAGGGGTTGGGGAAGCTGTTTTCGCCCTCCCCAGGCATTGAATTTTGTGTATGGGCATTCACGCATGCAATAGTGCGCACACACATTCTTTCGGCACCCAAGGGGGAAAAGGTTCACTATCACTGCCCATAGACTCAAACCAATCTCAGATAATTCCTCAAGATGAAGAAGGCTCTGTCATCTCAACTTGATTTGCCCACCTGGCATTCAATCCCAAGCAAATGTATGCCATTTTACACAATTTGGTAAATTCCTCATTATGGCACAGCAGATAATTGCCCTGCTCAATGTTTAGTAACACAGGCCAAGTCACTTTAAACAATGCTACTGAGTAATATTTCCTTTTCTTCAAGACTTCCTCCTGCCTTTCAGAACAGTTTCAACCTGTGCAACTTGCTAAAGATTCCCTAAAGCAGAGATCCTCAAACTATGGCCCGTTGGACACATCCGGCCTGCCCACACACTCTATCCGGCCCACCCAGTGGTGGGATGAAGCCCCTCCCCTCACTTCCCAACCACTCTTTGCAAGGTTGGCTTTTCCCGCCGCCCTCATTGGCCCTCCTCCAGCCTATAAGACCTTGCAGATTGCAGCCGCACATCTGTGAACTTCAGCTCATTGCTGCCCACACTTTTGCTGACCACCTCTTGTAAAGGTTGGGTGGAGGGGCATGAGCTGGGTGGGCAGGGAGGAGCTGGTGGAGTGGTTATACTGGTCGGTGGACTGATAGACAAGGATAGAGCTTTGAGAGCTTTTCTTGGGCTTTGCAGCAGCTGCCTAGTCCTAGGTGGGAGGGAGGAGACTCTGCGTATGAGAATGCCTTAAACTCTTTCCAGGCTTTGTTTGTTCTATTCTTTTTTTTAATGAGCCATTTTAAGGAGCCTGAAGCTGCTGCTGTAATGAAGTTAGGCAAGTGGCAAGAAAGTTTGCGCTTTTTTACCCTTGGGCGGGGGTTTCTTATTAAGTAAATAGATTCTTTGGGTTGAGCAAATACAGCTTATGAAGGAAAATGGTAAAATGGACTGCTAAATTGGCCACACCCAACCAATCACATGACCACCTAGCCACGCCCACTCAGCCACATGACCACCTAGCCACGCCTGCCCACATGGTCCGGTCCCTCAACAGTCTGAGGGGTTGTGAATCGGCCCCCTGTTTAAAAAGTTTGAGGACCCCTGCCCTGAAGGAAACAATTCCCTGGTGTTGAGCTTAGCACATGGTAGAATATAGACATCCATCTTGATTTCTTGGACATATATGTACCTCTTTCAACAATATAGAAGTGTTGCTGAGTTTTCCCAGGATGTTTCTCTGTTTCTAGTGTAGTCTACATCCCTAGGATTTCTTGGTGGTCTCCAGTCTAAAGGCAGATCATATCTGAACGTACAAGGGTCGCCCAGAAAGTAATACACCACATTTGTTTTCTCAGCCTATACTGTAATAATGGTACGAATATGAAACTTTAGATATACATTATTTGAATTGTCAGGAGTGCATGTGTAAATTCTGAATTTCTTCAGAAAGATAGCATAGCTGCAGCAATGTTTCAAAATGGGGCTTGTAAGTGATGTATGTTACAAGCAGTGTAACTGAATTGTCGTCATTGAATTGTCGTCATTGAATTTCTCACTGCGGAAAAAGAAACTGTTGTGAACATCCACAAACTTTTGTGTACAGTTTATGGAGAATCTGCAGTCGACAAAAGTCGCATAGAAATGTGCGTAGAATAGTGCAGAAATGGCTTAGTGACCAGAACAAGGAGTGGTATGGACAGAGCATATACACCCTTGTGTCTTGCTGGAGGAAGTCCATAGAACGGGGCGGAGATTACATGGAAAAATGGGGAGTGTAGAAGAAACATCATTCTTTCTTGTGTGTAAAGTTTCATTGTGTTCAATAAATAATTGTTGAAGGAGAAAATGTGGTGCATTACTTTCTGGGCGACCCTCGTATTTGTTTTTTTTTAAGGCAAGCTAAGGTGTAAGTTACCTGCTGTGAGTGTTGACTCTCATATTTTACAAATTAAATATAAAACTGTTCTGTCGAGCTCTCTGGTAGAATCCTCCCAAAAATGCACAGATACAATTTCAGACACACACACCTTTGAAAATTCAAAACAATGTTCTTTATACCAAAAATGCAAATAAACAGAGCACTCTTTTTGTATAGCAAAGCGCACTTGTCTCCAAACAAATTGGTAATTTGTACAAGTCCCTTATCAGTTCTGTGATACTTAGCTTGCAGCTGTGAGGCAATTCACAGTCCTTCTTCTTTCACAAAGTGAAACACACTTTGCTCTGGGTTAGTTTCAAAGCGGGGGGAAATCAGCACACAAAGATCAAAGTCAGCAAAGCAGCCATGAAACACAAGGATCACATAATCCTCCACAATGGCCAAACCCACAGGCTGCTATTTATAGCAGCCTCACTAATTACCACAGTCCCACCCAACCACAGGTGGCCTCATTTTCTTTGATAATAATCTCTTAGTTGTTGTTGCCTATGCATCGCTCTCCCTCTCCGCATGCCTGGCTGTATCATTAACTCTTGTTCTGAATCCAAGGAGGAGCTGGATAATTGATGTCCTTCTGAGCTGTCTGCCACACTCTCCTCCTCCCTGTTACTCATGTCTTCTTGGTCAGAGGAGCCTTCATCATCAGATTCCACGGGGGGGGGGCAAAACAGGCCTGCAGCATGTGGATGTCTCCCCCACATCCACAGTCCTTGGGGCAGGAGCAGGGCCAGAGCTAACCACAACAAAAACTAGTAAAGAAGAATTTATCTTTCTAGGCTTAATTATTCAAAGGGATGGTAATTGTAGTTATGGAAGAAAAAGAAGTCTATTACTTGGAAGAAAGGCTGATCTAGTCAAGATATTAAGTACACATCCCAATGGCCCCAAAAGTACATCTGTCAGGACTTGTAACTTGTACATGATGTGGCTTGTAACCCACTTGGGACATATGAATTTAAGTAGAGACTTGGTATTTCTATTTCTCACTAGCGTTTTGTCAGTAATTGAATTGTTATTACTTAGCAGAATCTTGGGAAGCACATGTACATCTTCACCTGTTCACATGTTTTTCATTCTCTTTTTGTGAACTCCCGGGAATGTTTCAAGGTTACCTTGACTGAGAAAAAAAAACATTGCTAAAACAGAACCAAATATAGCCTAGAAACCCAACAGTGGAACAGGCAATTCTATTGTGTTCCAACACAGAGTAGCAAGTTAGGCTTAAGAAATAAGACAATACAGTGTTTCAGGAGTCCAAAAACAAAAGAGTTCACGGTTTCTAGTCATTACATTGGATGTGGAGGTGGGAAATGTATTACTCTTATGCAACTGTACCTTAACTCGTCAAATATTCCTTAACAAATAACTCATGGCACATGATAAAGCATGGTTGACCATAATGGAAATATTGCATGCGATCCTTCTTGCACATTTTGTTTTTACAGTCAAATGCTAAATTAATCATTTGTTGAGAAATACTCTTTTTGTCCTTATAAATGTTGCATGGGCTTTAAAATGTGTTTTAAGATTTTCTCTGTTTTATTGCTAGGATGTGGAAGGAGCAGGTGAAAACAAATCACTGAATCACAACAAAAGCAACCCTCTCTAAAGATTTCTATATCTATTAAATATAAATCAGGAGCAGTTCAGTTTTGCTGCCAATGTGGCATTAAAGATAGAAAGATGAATAAAGGTTAACCAACATTTAAACTGCTCTTTAGTTATAAAGGTCATCAATAAAACAGCAATTACCAATTGTGATTGTTATTAAAGCAACCTGGGAGAATCCCAAACAGGTAATCCCAAGCCTCTTTTAGGAAAATCTAAAATCATAAAATATTAAATAAAATAATAATCAAGCTATAATTTTATATAGTATGTCCCTGGTTCATTTATGACACTGTCTGGAATTCTATTTCAAGCTACATCAAAAACTCAAATCTCTTTCCTGTACAAAAATTCTTTCATTCTGCTAAGCCTTTCATTGTCTGTAAGTTAAAAGTCATAAAGACTGTTAAAAAGCAACAGATAAATAGTCACAAAATTATTATTATTATTATTATTATTATTATTATTATTATTATTAAGCTATGGAAAGTTGTTGTTGTTGTTGTTATTAATAATAATAATAATAATGGCTTACAACATGTGAAATAGAATACAATTCTGAAATCTAATAAAACTAAAAACAGTCTAAAAACCCAATTTAATTTAAAAACAGTCATTTCCAATCAACATACATTCATTCATAGACAGGGGCTGATTAGTATCACCAGGTCTGTCGGCACAAGTGCATCTTCAAATTCTTACGAAAGTTAAGAAGGGTGGGGGCCGTATGAATCTCTGGGGGGAACTGATTCCAGAAAGCCGGTGCCCCCACAGAGAAGACATTGTCTAGTTGATGGGATCTGGAGAAGGCCGACTCTGTGGGACCTGACCGGTCGCTGGGGGTCATGTGACAGAAGGTGGTTCCGTAAGTAATCTGGTTCAATGCCATGTAGGGCTTTATAGGTCATAACCAACACTTTGAATTGCATTCGGAAACCAATGCAGCCTGCTGAGTGTTGGAGAAACATGGGCAGTTTGATTTACTTGGAGTTACAGTGATCCCTCGATTAGCACGGTCTCGATTAGTGCGAAACGCTGCAACGCGGTTTTTCAAAAAATATTAATTAAAAAATACTCCACGGTTTTTTTGCTATACCACGGTTTTTCCCACCCGATGACGTCATACGTCATCACCAAGAGTCACTTCTCTGTCTCTTTCTCTTTCTTTCCTGTCACTATGCTTCAATCATTTTCTCATTTCTCTTTTTTCTCCCCTTTTTTCTATCATTTCTCTCTCTCTTTCTTCCTCTCTCACACTCTCTTCCTCCCTTCTCTCTCCCCCCCTCCACTTGCCCACGAGAAGAAAAAAAGCAACCTCTGCCGGGCAGCTCCCCTTGTGCCCTCGCTTTGTGCCTGCCTCTTTTGGGGATTTCTTTTTCTTTTCTTTTTTGCGCTGGCAGCGGGAGCTGTTGGGGAGGGCTCTGCCGGGAAGGCCTCTCAGCTGCAGAGCCGAATGGGGGCGGAGGCAACAGCGGAGCCCGGCGCTGGGGCCATGCGAGGCTGTTCATCCAGGGGGGCGTGGACTGGCAAGTCGCCCTCCTTTCTCTCTCTTTCTCAAGATCGCTTGCCGCTTGCCGCTTGCCTATTGCAGCGAAGGAGGAGAAGCAAGGCTCCAAGCTGCAAAGCGGCAAGCGGCAAGCGATCTTGGAGTTTCCCCTTTGCCTGGGCGGCAGGAAGACCAAGGGAAGGTTCCTTCAGCCGCCCAACACCTGATCCGCTCCGCAGCGCGGCAGCAGCGAGGAGCCGAAGATGGGGTTTCCCCTTTGCCTTTACCCCATCTTCGGCTCCTCGCTGCTTCCGCGCTGCGGAGCAGATCAGCTGTTGGGCGGCTGAAGGAAACTTCCCTTGGTCTTCCCCGCCGCCCACACGCAAACTCCACCATCTGCGCATGTGCGGCCATGAAAAAAATGGCGCACATGCGCAGATGGTGGTTTTTACTTCCGCATCCAGTATAACGCGGAAATCGGTTAGCGCGGGAGGTCTTGGAACGTAACCCCCGCGCTAACCGAGAGATCACTGTATATTGTATTGTTTAAGTGTTCCCTTCATTTTTTTGAGCAGTGTATATAAAAGAATCACAGAATACAGTGTTTCTGGGCCTTAACTGAAGAAAGCAGAATTGAAACCTTGAATTGTTAGTATGGTCAGTTTATATGTTACCCATCATCTAGGGCAGTGTTTCCCAACCTTGGCAACTCGAAGATATTTGGACTTCAACTCCCAGAATTCCCCAGCCAGAGAATGCTGGCTGGGGAATTCTGGGAGTTGAAGTCCAGATACCTTCAAGTTGTCAAGGTTGGAAAACACTGATCTAGGGAATGGAGTAGATAATTGTCTCCAGGAGTAGAAGCTGTTACTAGAGCACCAATCGTTAACCTGTAGAAAATACTTAAGATAAAATGATACCCAGGAAGTCACAGCTTTATTATTGATGTTTGAAGGGAGGGGAAAATCAAACCAGATTTTACCATAATGATCTTCCAGAGAAAAGAAAACCTAATGAATGTATTTTCTCTTTCAAATGTCAGCGCAGTCAAATACAGTTTTTATTATACAAAAATGCATGTCATCGTTATCAAAGCAATACTGTAACTACATTTCTGAATTTTGTCATCAACACTGTCACTAACCAGTGTAAAAATATAGTCAACTTTCCATCATAAGAAAAGGAGAAACTATACTTTTAATATTTGTAAGTGGCTGCTAATTTTTTTTTACAAAGCTGATTCTAGAGATAACTCTTCAGGATAGGCACACAGGGATACATGGCAGTGATTTTCCCAGATATGCCTGACTTGTTTCAGAAAAAGGAGGCAGCCTTTTAGACCTTTTTGTGTTAGCATACAGATCAGTGAACTGATCATCTGCTTCCTACCAAGCTTTTATCTGTCTTTTTGTTGTGTTGATGCCTTATAGTAGGCTTTAAGGATAGTCTCTGCAAAGTCAGATTATCAGGCTATTTTATAAAAATCAATCATTTCCACAAGGGCGGGGAAGGAGAGAGCAGCACTGTTTACATAACAATAAATATTCCCTTTGTGCTTTGTGTGTATGTGCCTGTGTGCTTAATGGAAATAATAAAAAAGCTAATAACAGCTGTAGGCAAGGAAATCAGCAGATAGGGAAGTTCGAATTCCACCTTATAGGCAGAATTTCAGTCGAATCAGAAGCATTTCTAGTAATTGTAAGACTATATGAAGATCTATTGAAACTAGTACACCAAGATGGCTTACTGAATCTCGAAGAAACAAAACTGGTCTATAAGAAAAACCAAATGAAGAATGGAAAAGAGGCAAGGCAAAGCATTACAGGGCCAGTAAGTTAAAAAAAATAATAAGCTAGCCGGCAAAGCAAATAACAACATCTGGCAATGGCTAAGGGCTTACCCTGGTTATACTAGATTGTGCCTTAAGAACAAATGCATACATACTAAGCCAGAACTGAGAAAGAAGTGGACCACCTAAATAGCTGATGCAAAGAGATTGCACAGACTGACTACAAGCAGCAGTATGACAAAGTAATAACAATGGTGTGCAGCAAAAAAATATCACTTGCTTCTC
Organism: Erythrolamprus reginae; assembly: GCF_031021105.1. NCBI lineage: Eukaryota > Metazoa > Chordata > Lepidosauria > Squamata > Dipsadidae > Erythrolamprus > Erythrolamprus reginae. Next base: position 326,052,921 of record NC_091950.1, on the reverse strand, counting down.
CACCTCCCCAAAATGGAAGATACGCTTCACGTTGCTGTAGCAAAGCTCTCATATCTGCTGAAAAATTAAAAACAGACTGTTTCCTTAAGGCCAGAGCAGTGTTTCTCAAATAGTGGGGCAGCCCTCCCTAGGGGGGGTGCAGAGCAATGCCGGGGTGTGTGACCCCAGGGAACGTGCTTTTTTTTATTGCAGGGAGTAGGGATTTTTTGGACAAACAATAGCAGGCAGCATAGAGTAGGACAGTGTTTTCCAACCTTTGCTGTCTGGGGAATTCTGGGAGTTGAAGTCCAAATATCTTCAAGTTGCCACGGTTGGGAAACACTGGAATAGGAGATATGAAGTGCATATAGCAAGCCCTTAAGAGACAGGGATTTAACAGGGATGAAAACAAAGGAGGAGAAAGATGGAGGTAATGATGGAAAGTCTCCCAAAAGCTAAGACAAGGAAATATGGTGAAGGGCATGTAGCACTTGGTTTCACAGTGACTATGGTGGAGGACGAGGAAAGACCGGTATGTGAGAGCTGACAGAATGAAGCTAAATAAATTAAGGTGTCACTTAAATACATTACACTCCAATCAACCTGATAAGCTCAATGGAAACCACTCAAAACTCGATTGCATAAAATACAGCTTCAGCAACAGCAAAATGCCTGGAATGCATTACCTGACTCTGTGGTTTCTTCCCTAACCCCCCCAAAATTTAACCTTAGACTGTCCACAGTCGACCTCACTCCAATCCTAAGTCTGTAAGGGGTGAGCATAAGCACACCAGCGTGCCTGCTGTCCCTAACCTATTGTCTATTGTCCTAATTTACCTGTATCTACTTTGCTAATGTTTATGTTTATACCAATACCTGCTGTCTTGTACATGTTTGACAAAAAACAAATAAGTAAAATAAATAAATAAATAAATAAATAAATAAGGTACTTAAGAGGATTCTAAAATGTTGAGAACCATTGCTCTATAGAACATGTATTCTCTTAACACCTCCCCACAAATAGGCAAAGCAAAGCAGTTAAATTGATTTTAAATGAGCTTCCAAATATGTCATTTTTCAGCTGAAAAGATCTGGCTCTCTTCTGGGTAGTTTTCTTTTTGCTTTCTGTTTTTGTAAATCTAGTATTAGATGCAAGAGTCATATTCTTCATCTTTAAAATGAGGTAACTACCATATGGCTGCTTGCTAAGCTATAATTTCCACCACCAACCCCCTTAAATGTTGACTGAGATTCTGGCAGCTCTTTAACCGTTTGATTTAAAATATAAACAAACAACTCCAGCAATCATCCATCTGGACTTTTTTTTTAAAAAATGTGTGTTTTCTAAACCAAATCCTCCACAGCCAAAAAAGAGAAAGTGTGAAGCAAGAGGGTTACAGCACATCTGATAATCCATTTGAAGAATTGGGAATATTATTGCCCTAAAGACATTCCAGGTGACATCTGAAGCATCTCTGGATCTGGGCCAGCCCAGAAGCAGACATATCAGAGATGCCATATCAATTCGGGACCATGATGCATGATGATTTGAGTAAAGAGTATATTATTTTTTCCCTGTATTTTGTTTTGTTTTATTTTATTCCTCTTTGAATAAGAGATTGGATTAAATTAAAAAAATGAAAGAACACTAATGTTAGAAGGCTCTGACCTACAAATTTGGCTGGCATGCCTTTTTATAGGATGAATAGCAATAGCATTAGCATTTAGATTTACATAACTCTTCATAGTGCTTTTATAGCCCTCTCTAAGCAGTTTACAGAATCAGCATATTGCCCCAACAATCTGGGTCCTCATTTTACCCACCTGGGAATGATGGAAGGCTGAGTCAACCTTGAGCTGGTGGTGAGATTTGAAATACTGAACTACTGCTAGCAATTAGCTGAAGTAGCCTGCAGTGCTGCACTCTAACCACTGCACCACCCTGGCTCTAAAGCTATACGCTATACTCTAAGAAAAGTATAAAGTCCACCAATATTTCCATATGGTAAATGATTTAGCTTTACTAGATAAATGGTCAAAGCAATGGAAACTGCAGTTTAATGTTTCCAAATGTAAAATAATGCACTTGGGGAAAAGGAATCCTCAATCTGAGTATTGCATTGGCAGTTCTGTGTTAGCAAAAACTTCAGAAGAGAAGGATTTAGGGGTAGTGATTTCTGACAGTCTCAAAATGGGTGAGCAGTGTGGTCGGACAGTAGGAAAAGCAAGTAGGATGCTTGGCTGCATAGCTAGAGGTATAACAAGCAGAAAGAGGGAGATTGTGATCCCCTTATATAGAGCGCTGGTGAGACCACGTTTGGAATACTGTGTTCAGTTCTGGAGACCTCACCTACAAAAAGATATTGACAAAATTGAACGGGTCCAAAGACGGGCTACAAGAATGGTGGGAGGTCTTAAGCATAAAACGTATCAGGAAAGACTTAATGAACTCAATCTGTATAATCTGGAGGATAGAAGGAAAAGGGGGGACATGATTGAAACATTTAAATATGTTAAAGGGTTAAATAAGGTTCAGGAGGGAAGTGTTTTTAATAGGAAAGTGAACACAAGAACAAGGGGACATAATCTGAAGTTAGTTGGGGGAAAGATCAAAAGCAACGTGAGAAAATATTATTTCACTGAAAGATACTTGGAACAAACTTCCAGCAGACGTGGTTGGTAAATCCACAGTAACTGAATTTAAACATGCCTGCGATAAACATATATCCATTGTAAGATAAAATACAGGAAATAGTATAAGGGCAGACTAGATCAGTGATTTTCAACCTTTCTTGAGCCGCGGCACATTTTTTACATTTACGAAACCCTGGGGCACATTGAGCGGGGGGGGGGGGTGCTGCTAAAAAAAGTTTGGACAAAAAAATTCTCTCTCTCTCTCTTCCTCCCTTTCGCTCTATTTCTCTCTCTTTCTCCCTCTTTCTTTCTCTCTCTCTCCATCCCTCTTTCTTTCTCTTCCTTCCTTCCTCTCTTTTTTGCTCTCTTTCTCTCTCCCTTCCTACCTCCCTCTATGTCTTTCTCTCTCTCTCCTTCCCTCCCTCTCTTTCTCTTTCTGTTGCTTTCTCTCTCTTTTGCTCTCTTGCTTTTTCTTGTTCTCTTTCTCTCTCTTGCTTTCTCTCTCTTGTTCTCTTTCTCGCTCGCTCACTCTTTCTTTCTCTCTCTTGCTTTCTTTCTTTCTCTTTCTTTCTTTCTCTCTCTCTTTCTCTCTCTGTCTTCCTTTCTTTCTCTCTCTGAGCTTCGCGGCACACCTGACCATGTCTCGCGGCACACTAGTGTGCCGCGGCACACTGGTTGAAAAACACTGGACTAGATGGACCATGAGGTCTTTTTCTGCCGTCAGTCTTCTATGTTTCTATGTTTCTAAGGCACTACATTAGAAATGCTTTAATCGAGGTCTGGAGAAAAATCAAACTGCAAAATTATATACAGACCCCAAATTGGCTATCCACATTGTAGATATATTGTACATTCACCAAAATTTCATGCAATTAAGAAATGTACAATTACTAGATGAAAAAGGAGATTTTAAAACAAGCATCTCCCCCTAAAAAGGCTGTCCAGAATAAATCAGAATGTATCAGGAATATGCTTAAAATGTAAAATGACTCTTGGGACATATTATGACATGTGGCGGGAATACCACAAAGCAAGTGATTGATTACCGGGGCAGGGGGAAATAAGACAATGGTTGGAAGAAATTTTAGAGATGAAACTTAATTTGAAACCTGAGCTTTCAAAATCTGCTAGGAATAACCATTGATAAATATGAAAAAATAAAGTATATTTAATTTTGCATATCTATGGCAAAGTAAAGATGTCCCTACAGAGGAAGAAATTTTATTCAAAATTTTGTCATGTGCAGAGATGGACAAACTGACACTAGAGTTGAAGGACAAATCGGATACAGATTATTTTGAAACCTGGAATAAATTATATAACTGGATGGAAAAAAAGAAGACCCACTGATTGTCTACTAAGTCTTTATATTTCCAAATCTTATCTTCTTGTACTAAATTTGGGGGAGTTATAGCTTCAATCGGAGATATCCATTCGGGCATGACTAAAACAGGACTTGTAGGAAGCAGGCGTGGTTATGGAGTGGTGGCAATATACACAAATTAAGTCAAGGTTTCATAAAGATAAAACAACATATATACTTAGAAAGGATAATAATATACTAGGTAAATTATTAACAACAGATCAAAGAAAACTGACTGGAAAAACATATAAATTTTTAATTAATTGTAAAAATATAGAATGGATATTAAAGGATAACATGATTAGTTGGTGTAGAAATTTAAATAAAGAGATAGATTTAAATACCTGGGAAAAGGCATGGACGTATAACTGGAAAATAACAAAGTCAACTGCTTTTAAAGAAAATCAGATTAAGATGTTTTATAGATGGCAACTTACTGGAGTGAATATCCCAACCTGTAATACATTCTCCAGACTTTGCTTGTGGGATAACCCTGTGATATAATTGCAAGCCAGGCACCTGAGTAACCAGATAGTGATCACGTGACTGTAAGGATGCTGTGATGGCTAAAACTTCAGAAACTGGTGGTGTGTCCTTCCCCCCCCCCCCCAGCACCACAGTTTTGAATGATTGCTGAGCAAATGGACATAAGCCAAGGATCACCCATATGTTTGAAGTGCTACACAGCTGTAAAAGGGTATTTTTAATAGGAGCCGGAAGTATGATTCGGCAAGGGATGAATGTCCATAACATCAAACAATTTCTCTAGAATAGTTTACACTTATCCCCTTTGTTTTCGCATTCCTCATCGCTATCCTCCTCTTTGTAAAAGGAAACAGGAACTGCTTGTTAACAAATCACATACTGCTCCATAAGAAATCATACCCATATTTTAACATTTCTGCCATCAGCTATTCTCACACCCTGGCTATTTTTAAAATTCTCGCTGCATTTATGACTTCCTTTTTATCATTTTTATTGGATGCTACAAATTACTGAGTTTGTTCCATCTCTATCTTTTCAACATATCACTACTTATTCCCATATAAATGTCTAAAATAGTCCTTTTTACATTATCTCGCTTCGGTTTCATTCCAAATGATTTCATCACTTTTATTATTACTTCCAATCACCCTGCTAGATACTTGCTTATTTTTCTTCACACTCTTCCCCAACAATTTCCTGTCCCCCCTGCCACAACTCTGCACTTTCTCTGTCTCTTTTAAGTGTAACCATTCCTTGATTGCTTTGATTAAATCCTCTGCCATTGTATTTTCCTGTACAATGAGTCTCTCATCGTGTTTTGCAGCATTCACTCTTATCTTTTAAAATAATCTTTATTAATTATTTACATGAAGAAAAAAAGAAATGCCATTTATTTTCTTTATTCATTATTCATCGGTGGTGATATCAAGGTGACGATCTTTTCACTGCATCATCTGGACCAGGTTTTTGGCTTTCCATAAAGAACAGATTTTTCTTACCTTATGATTTGTTTTCCCTTCAAAGAGCTCAAATACATCTTTAACCAGGAAAGAAATGGGCTCATGACAGAGCAGGTTTGGCTCATGGATGGACAATCAAATGCAACCATTTGTTGAATTGCAAAGTTGATACTGAGTAGCCTTTGGCAACAATCCATCTATTTAATCAAAGCATTCCTAATACAGTATTTCATTTACCTTGTATGCACCTATACTGATCTCATTTTCTTTTTGACTGCCTGTTAACGTTCAACCCCTGCTCCTCTTGGTTACCATACACAACAGCTGTTATTGGTTTCTGTTACAATAAGATATTTTGTAAAACAGACGGTAGAATTGCAGAAAATCTGCTAGCATTTTAAAACTGTTTCTGCAATGCATATTGTTTTCCATTTTTGCAGCAAAATCGTTATTTCAAGTTTATTTTTGAAAAAAACAAAGTTGCTATGCCATTACATCAGCACAGCCCCACTTAAGGAACTAGGTTTAAATAAGACCATTCCACCATCAAAAATAAGAAACTCCATAACCTTCATAAATGTTATATTCGTACTCAGGTTAGCTGCTTTGCCCAAATAAAAACATGATGACTAAAATAAATTTAAGACATGTTATAAGAATTTATGATTTAATTGATCAGTATCATATCCCTTAATCAGGAGATTAATTGGACTTGAAGAGAACTTAAAAAGTTAAGGACTCCTAGATGTCAGCATACCATTGAGAGACAGAAGTTTGGTTAACATGTGAAACTTTGAAAAGAACAAAAACTACATTAACTGTATACTGTATTAAGTCAGTGTACATTCAATAATCATGTGAACACTATGAAAACATTGTAAATATGTAGATATGGTTTTATGTCAGACATCATAAAGCGGGCCAATGCTAGATATTTATAAATATGTTATTAGAGAATGACTCATTTAAAATGATATTTTAAGATTAACTGGTATATTATTTCAACCTCCAGCACTGAGGCAGACACAAATTAATTATGAATAAACATCCCTAACTGATCCCTGTTATGTCCCATAATTTTAATTTTAAATGACAATGGTTTTCTAGCCTTCATCAAAAAAATATCACACATTAAGACTTAATCAAATGAAAGAATACTTCAAATCAAACAAAAGATTCCTGGAATCTAAGGATTTAAATAGCTTTTTAATACTTTATTTTTCGGAGTATAAGACCCACCAGAGTATATATAGGACACACCTAGATTTTAGAGGTGGAAAACAAAGAAAAAAGTATTCTGAACCAAATGTTGTAATAATATATTATTTAATAAAATACCACTGTAGCAGAATAATTTTACAAACATGTATACTTTTTACAACCATGTACACTTTTTAGAAACTTCAAACTTGACAACTTTGAGACTTGTGGACTTCAATTCCCAGAATTCCTCCTCCAGTCATGCTAGCTCAGGAATAGGAGTTGAAGTCCACAAGCAGTGAAGGGCTCCCAAAATTTTTACTACCACACTGTGGGCGTGGCTTATGCAGGACGCCCCTCATTTTTTTTCAACATCTTTCAGTGCAAATTGGATGCTTTGGGGTGGAGTTCCATTTTCACTACCCCACTGCATTCCCCCCCCCCCGGTAGCCTACCCCTGTCCACAAATCTTAAACTTGCCAAGTTTGAAGACCCTTGCACCCCTAAATCCTAACTCAGGGGTCTTCAAACATGACAGCTTTAAGACTAATGGACTTCACCTCCCAGAATTCCTCCTCCAGTCCAGGGGTGAGCTCCACCCGGTAGAGGAAATGGAGCCGCCATAAGTGGCAGGACAGGTGGGTGGGCCACTTGCAGTGGAACTGCCGCTCGCAGCAGGGTGGGCAGCAGGGGGATAAATCGCTTGAGGTGGAGACACCGTGAACAGCAGGGTGAGTTGCGGGCAGTGGAGTGGCGGAAATCACCTTATTTTCACTGATTTGGGGGCTTTTTTGCTTCTGCGCATGTGCAGAAGCAAAGCTGGAAATCACATGCGCGTGAGCATCCTCATGTGAGATTCGGCTTCTGCACACGCCGGCCTGTTCGGGTAGCACCGGGAATGGTGACCTATTGCTATTCCGATCATGTAGATGGGGTAATTAGAAGGCAAAAACACACACGTTTTTGGAAAAATAGGCCATTTTTTCACAAACATGTTCTGTGCAAAGGATCCGGGAAGCCTGCAGGGAGCTCCTGGGTCCTGGGGGATGGCAAAAATGTCCCCATTTTTGTGAAAATGGGCCATTTTGTGACTGCCCCCAGGAGCTCTCTGCAGGCTTCCCAGACCCTTTGTCCATCTCAATTTTTTGGGGGGGAAATGGGTCGCCCCCCCGAAAAAAGGCCAGGCTTTTTTTTTCAAAAACAGGGGCATTATTGCCATTCCCCAGTACCCAGGAGCTCTCTGCAGGCTTACCACATCCTCTGTCCACATCGTTTTTGTGAAAAACGGGCCCATTTTTGCAAAAATGGGACGCACGATTTTAGGACAGCAAAAATGGCTATATTTGGTGTATAAGATGCACTGACATTTCCAACCTCTTTTAAGAGGGAAAAAGGTGTGTCTTATAATCCAAAAATATGGTATATTTTATATCAGCACAATACCTCGATACACATAGTATTTTGAAAACAGAGACAATGTGATTTTGATATATAATAACAGGGGTCGACAAAGTTGTTCAGAATCTAGGAGCCAGCCAAAAAATTTAGGAGCCAGAATTTTTTTTAAGCAAACTTGGTTTTTTGCCGAGTCTCCACCTGACATCGCTTTCACCCCCTCCCCCCCGGCGCAGGCCTGGCTCCGCCGAGCCGGCTCTGCTGTACTCCCGTCGGGATCCGAGGGGAGACCGTTAGTCAGAAACCGAAACAGAGAAGAAGGAAAGGGAGACCGGGCCGGGGACGCGGGTGAGGGGGGGAGGGGGGAGGAGGGGTTACTGGTCGGAAGTCACCGCGCACGCGGCCGGAGGAGGAATGAACAAAACCTCACGCCGGGAGGGGAGGGGCTTCCGCTTCTCTCCGAAGGCGGGTGAGCGGCCAAGATCGGAGCGTCTGTGTGCGGTGGGGGGGAGTGAAGGGGTTCGAGTAGGAGGCGGAATGGAGGCAAGGGGGGGAGGGAGAGACGCACGCAAGCGCAGGGGACGCTGGGAAAGCAGCTCGCTCCGAGGTTGATGGGCGGAGCTACGGAAGCCAAGATGTACCATTTCTGGGCGTAAACACAAGGCGGGAAAAATATACTGTATACCAGTGATTTTCAACCTTTTTTGAGCCGCGGCACATTTTTTACATTTACAAAATCCTGGGGCACACCACCAACCAAAATGACACAAATCTAATAAATAAATAAATAAATAATAAATAAATAAATACATACATACATACATACATACATACATACATACATACATACATACATAAATAACCCCCTCATATATACAATCCCATGTAACATCCCCTTATAAATACAGTCAATCATCAATCATCCCTCCTGAAATTTATACCACTGTCTCATTTCTGGGTACTTCTCCTGTCTTTCCCCCTTTTCTCTCTCTCGTGTTTCTCATTTCTCTCTCTTCCTCCCTTTTTCCCTCATTCCTTCTCCCTCTCACTTCTCCTCTTTTTCCATCCCTGTCTCTCTCCCCCCCTTATGTGTGTGTATGTATACACACTCCAACCATTTCCAAAACCAGTTGAGGGCTGGGGTTTTTTTCTCTTTTATCCTTTTCAAAAACAGGTGTGGGCTGGGGGGGTTTTCTTATTATTTGGGTGCTTTTTACCATATGCTTCAAGAATCACCTCTCTCTCTCTTTTGTTTCACTCTCCTCTCATTCTCTGCCTCAATCATTTTCTCATTTCTCCTTTTTTCTCCCCTTTTTGTTCTCATTTCTCTCACTCTCCTTTCCTCTCCCTGTCTTGCTTTCTCTCTCTCTTGCTATCTTTTTCTCTCTCTTGTTCTCTTATTTTCTCTCTCTCTCTTGTTCTTTCTCTCTCTCATGCTTTCTCTCTCTTGTTCTTTCTCTCTCTGTTGCTCTCTCTCTCTTATTTTCTCTCTCTCTCTCTCTTTCCTTTCTCTCATTCCCTCTTTCTCTCTATCCTTTCTATCTCTCACTCTTTCCTTCTCTCCCTCCCTTTCTCTCTCTTTCCATTCCCTCTTTCTCTCTATCCTTTCTATCTCTCACTCTTTCCTTCTCCCCCTCTCTTTCTCTCTCTTTCCTTTCTCTCATTCCCTTTCTCTCTATCCTTTCTATCTCTCACTTTTTCTTTCTCTCCCTCCCTTTCTCTCTCTTTCCTTTCTCTCATTCCATCTTTGTCTCCTGGGGCTGACTGCGCCTGCCCTGCACCCCCCACCACGGAGGGAAAGCATTTGGCATCGGCACCGCCAAACCCCCCCCCCCCCACGAGCAGCAAAGCATCGGAGTCAAAAGGCAAAAAGCGCGCCCCGTCGCTTAGGCTTTTGCTGCTCCTGGAAGGGGGGGGGGGATCGGCGCCCACCCCTCCAGAAGCAGCAAAAGCCTAAGCGGCGGGGCGCGCCCTTTGCCTTTCCGCGGAAGAGGAGAGGCAGCGGATAGGGCGGGCGGGGGCACCGCCAACCCCCCCCCCCCCACGAGCAGCAAAGCATCGGAGTCAAAAGGCAAAAAGCGCGCCCCGTCGCTTAGGCTTTTGCTGCTCCTGGAAGGGGGGGGATCGGCGCCCACCCCTCCAGAAGCAGCAAAAGCCTAAGCGGTGGGGCGCGCCCTTTGCCTTTCCGCGGAAGAGGAGAGGCAGCGGATCGGGCGGGCGGGGGCACCGCCAACCCCCCCCCCCCCCACGAGCAGCAAAGCATCGGAGTCAAAAGGCAGCTTCCGCGCGTTTCTTTCAGCGGAAGAGGAGGAGAGGGAGCGGATCGGGCGGGCGGGGGCTGCGCCTTCTACTGCCGGCGCCTCCCCGCCCCCGCCCCCCCCCCCAGGCAGGCAGGGGAATGGGGACTGCGCGCCCATGGAAAAGGGCACGCAGGGGGGGTATTTTGGGGTGCGCGGGTAGCGGCGGCGGCGGGCAATAGCCGGGGGGCGGCTTCTGCAAGTGGGAGCTCCAGGGCTGAAGCCTCAGCCCTGGAGCTCCCACTTGCAGGAGCCACCTCGTGAAAAACACTGCTGTATACATACAGTACAGCAGGCAACATTTTCTAGGCGCCAGACAACATTTTCTAGGCGCCACTGGCGACCAGGCGCCTGGGTTTGTCGATCCTTGTATAATAAAACTACTATATGGTTTGATGGACAGCACATACAGTTTTAATAGAAATAAACCAATATGACCCTATATTGCCCCTCTTAAAACTTCAACCCTGGCAGAATATTAAATTTCTTAACATTACTATTTTTAAGAATTCTGAATTATAATCTGCTCAAAATTTGAACTAGAGCAAATAACAGTAAAACAAACATTAATGGATAAGTAGAAATGGGAAATAGGCTATTATATCTATCCCAACCTTTGACTGCAGAACTTTGGCAGAAGATGCCCTGTTGCAGGATCCCCTAAATTGAGAACTTTGCCCAAAGATAATTCTGAATTTTGTAGAAATCTCTATAAACACAAATAGCCTCCAACTGTGGAGCCCATGATTCCACTGTATGCATGGTAGGATAATATAGATATAGGACCAGCAAGTATTTCACTCTCACTCCTGTATGTCCCAAACCATGTGTCCAGTGCCAAATGACCTCTTTATATAAATTGTTTAATATCTACATGTGCTGCGGAAACAAAGAAGGATCTCTGAGTTACTCTTTTCCTCTCATTCTTTTAAAACCTTTCAAAATGGACTCGTGTTTTCAGAGCAAGCTTTTGTCATTTAATTAAAAGAAAAAAAGAATGAGAAAGAATCAATAATTCCAGCTCTTCAATCTCCAGGGAAGAAAAACTGACAGTGAAACAAGTTAAAGAGATATCCAGGAGGTAAATCAAAAGCTACCCATCAATATTCCTTCAACTAGGATTAATAAAAACAACAACGAAGTGAGCAGTTAAATTTATCACAAGAAGATGCCCATGAAACCAAGTATGCCATGTCTACACACCTGCCAAAAAAGCCAGCAGCAATTTCAAGCCATGCTTGGGGATGGTAGGGCTGTACAAGCCCAGAAAATTGGAGTCTCTAGAGCAGTGTTTCCCAACCTTGGCCACTTGAAAATATCTGGACTTCAACACCCAGAATTCCCCAGCCAGCATTCGCTGGCTGGGGAATTCTGGGAGTTGAAGTCCAAATATCTTCAAGTGGCCAAGGTTGGGAAACACTGCTCTAGAGGCCTTGATGCTGTCCAATCCTGGTTGTTTGCTTGCATACACTTCATTGTATCATCACCAGTGCTAAATAAACAAAGGTTTATTCCCTGTTTATATATAGTAGTTTGCCCTGCCAGTGTTGGTGGGGATATGATTTTCTTCTTGATACAGTGGTACCTCTACTTAAAAATGCCTCTACTTAAGAACTTTTCTAGATAAGAACCGGGTGTTCAAAAAAATTTTCGCCTCTTCTTAAGAACCATTTTCTACTTAAGAACCAGAGCCCGGAAAAAATTCCCAGGAAATTTGAGAGTGGCACGAAGACCCGGCCAGTTTCCTACCATTCCCCCTTTAATCCCGGCCATCTCGGGCTTTTCTGAGCTGCCAGAGGAGCCTTTCGGTGGTGTTCCCCCTCTCGCCTGCCTGGGTTTCTCTCTCTGGCGCAGTGTATGGGAGGCTGCCTCATGCCGGGTGTATGGGAGGCGCGTGCTCCTCCTCGCCACCTCAGAGTCCCTCTATTTTTTTTAAGCCTTAAAGTTTTGGATTTTTTTGATTCCCCTTATCTCACCTTCTTCCTTTGACAGCGACTGTCCTCCTCTTTTTCCTCCTCCTCCTCCCATTCAAATTCCGAGCTTTTATTTCTTTCCTAATGCGTTTGAACGCATTGTTTGCATTTACATTGATTCCTATGGGAAAAATTGCTTCTACTTACAAACATTTCTACTTAACAATCTGGTCATGGAACGAAGTAAGTAGAAGTACCAGTATAGTTCCATATGTATTGTTTTCTGCTTGATTGGTTGTCTGGTGTTAATCCCTGGTTATCTGGGTGTAGGTTGCTCGGTGTGTAGGCAATCTTCAGCTTGATAGAACTTGGGGTAGATAAGAGAGTCTCTTTCTTCTGAATTCCATTTCCTGCTGGCATTGTTTGCTGAGTGTCTCTTGGTCCAGAATGTGAATAAATTTCTCTTCCCCCCCCCCTTTCTTCCTACCCTCCTTCCCTCCTACCCTATGCATTGTAATATTTATATTTTAAAGATGTTTAAATATAGAACTATGTAAATATGAATGTAGAAGGAGGTGAAGGACTAAGGAATTAATGAAAAGGTTGGGGCAATGCAGCAAAGCTTGTAGTGGCTAGGTTTTCTGCTCAGTTTGCTATAAGACACATTGGGATCAGGCACCTACTTTGAACTTGGGCTGTAATTATTGGGATCTGGGAACGGAAGTGGGCATCAGTATATGGGTAGCGTATGGTGAACCATTCTTCTGGCTCCTGAATACTTGGGGAAGGAACAGTTGAGGAGAGTGCTGAGGCCCGCTCTGAACAGAAATGCACGACCGGCGGCTTAAACCGCTGGCCAAAATTGCCCCTGGAGCAGGGCAATGCTGCTTCGGCTCCATGGAGCCCCGAACTTCTGGTTTCCAGCAAAACCAGAAGTTCGGCTTTTGGCAGCGCGCCAAGGAGGCACGCTGCCTGCCAGGCCTTGGGGGAGGTCCTGGATCACCCTATTTAAGGGCGGTCCGAACAGGACCTCCTCCTTGCTCGGCTGGACTCAAAGCGAACACCCGCCCGCCCTCCGCTATCAACAGTGTGTCTGAAAGAGGTCGCTTCGGGGCCAAATAGGAATTTTTTGCAGCCTCCCCTTTAGAGGCGGCCGTTTTTTCGCCTATTCCATACTGACGGTAAAGATGGAATGGTTAGGGGCTGCGGCGCACATAGATTTTAGTTTTAGGTTTCCCTTTGGTCACTGGGGTTGGCAGGTTAGGGGTGGAAATGGGAAGTAGAAGCGACCGCGCATGCTCCTTTGGGCATCTTTTTAAAAGGTGATGGACCGCCTCTCTCCAGGAACTAGAAGTTATCACAACATCAGGAATTGGAGAGAGGATGCCCATGGGACTCACCAGATCCAATTTCCCTTGGGGGATTGGAGGGTGAGCTCCTCCCACACGCCAAGGGGCGTGGCTCGGATCCAGGTGGCTACCTTCACCTGGTTCAGCAAGGAGTTATCCCCAATGTTGCCAAGGAAGGTTCTGGCAGGAATTTCCGCCCCATTAGTTTTTGGCCTCTGCAGGTCCTTTGTTATAGCTGAATTAAAATATTTAAATTTACATATTTAAAGTTACATATTTAAATTTATGTTAATTTAATAAAGTGACCCTATATTTAATCCATACAATGTCTCAGCGTCTTTACTCCGCTTCCGGGGCAAAGTATGGTTAATGTGTAAGTGTAGTTAATGGAGTGGCTTTTCAGGGATTGATGGTAAGACTAGGAGACGAGTGTGAATGCATGGGTTCTTTGGCCTAGAAGGAGACTGAGGGCAGGAGAAAAAAGGGCAGGCAGTAATATTAAGGCCACTCTCTTAGGGTCCTGGAAAGCTCTTAAGAACCTCTACCATATTTTGATTGCTCAAATTGGTTTGGTATTTCCCTCCAATGTTATTATCTTTTCTTACATTCTGTTCTGTTTTTAATCATATTTTGGATGTTGCGAAGCACCCGGAATCTTTTGAAGTGGGGCAGATGTAAAAGATCTAATTATTAATATGCAATGCTTAATATTCTTTTATACAACCAGATTGTGTTGGATGGATTATTGAGAGTAATTTATCCTGAAGTCTTCCTGCCAAATCTGTTTTTTCAAGTTTTGCATCTCTTTTTCATGATATCTCTCCTGAATAAATTTATCTGAATACTTCCATGTTTCTCTATAGTGATAATACTTGGAGGTGAATAATTAATCTTGGCTTTTGTCCAGTTAGACTGAGAATCTCTGTTAAACAAAATAATAACCAATATAATTTGAAAGTATGTGGCATTATTAACAATATCTCATCCTATTTTTAAACATCTTGAGGCAGCTTAACAAAATAAGAAAATTGCCACTCTAGACTGTATGCAATAAATCAAAGAATGCACTTCTACATCTGAAACTGGGGCATTGTTTTATTTAAAGTGATTGTTTTAGTTGGAAGGTTTTTAATATGCCACACAGTTTTCATATATTAAATCCTAATAAGATTTGTAATGAATAATTTTAATGCATTTCCCCTGTGATGAAGTATAGCTATGATTTACAGAGAATGAAGTATAGGTTCAATTATTTTGTCTGAGTTTTATGATTGAAAAATTAAACAATTTGGAAAAACTTACTATAAATGAGGAACATTCACTATAGAGATTTAGTAGGCCTATATGGAAGAAGATCTAGTAGGTCTATATGTAAACAGTGATTTCCTATTAAATAAAAATTTTTCAAAGCAGCATCACACAGAAACTGCATAGATTTAAATTTATTTTTCCACTACTCTACTCTAGCCTCTATCCCATGAGTTTTTGATTTATATTCCATAAATATCAGGCTGAACAATCAAAGATTAAAACAAAAACAAAACATCTGAAAGAAATGTATTACATTTGACATTTTGCCAAAAACCCCATTAAAACACGTATCATTTAAAATTAATTAAATATCAGTTAAAAATAATATTGATAAGCAAAGACAAATCTATTCTCTATATTCTTTATTCCATTTGCTTTCTATGTGTGAATCTAGATTTTAAATCTGTAAAGCGCAGTTTTTATTCTATTTCATGTTTTAAAGGGGAAAAGAACCTGAAGACAAACGTATACTGTACAGACACATAAACTTCAGTCAGCTTGCTACTTTAATATTAAAGAAAATACATAGCTTTCGAGGTATGGATGCACTAATTTACTGTTATGTGTTAATTCAGCCAACAGTATATTATAATTTAATAATTAGTGTTGGGTGAACCCAACGAAGTTCGGGTTCGGCACCCAAATTTTTAAAAAAGTTCGAGTTCGGCACCCGAACCCGAAGTTTTGCTGAACTTTTGAGTTCGGCACTCGGGAAAGCGCCAGGAAGCGACGGCACCCAGCTGTCACCTTCCGGAACAGTCGGGGCACTTTCCGGCGCTCTCCCGAACCCAAACTTTTGCCGAACTTCCGGGTTCGGCATTCGGGAGACCGCTGAGAAGCGCCCCGGCTGTTTCTGAAGGTGACAGCTGGGCAGCAGCACTTCCTGGCGCTCTCCCGAACCCGAACTTTTGCCGAACTTTTGCAAAAATTCGGGTTCGGGTTCTGTATGCCGAACCGTGCAAAGTTCGGTACGAGCCCGAACTTTGCAGGTTCGGTTCACCCAACTATTAATAATGTATTATTTAAGAATCCCGATTTAGTGTTAAATGTGAACCTGGCAAACCATGGATGAATACATAGAAATGTTAGGACATAATAGCCCTGCTCTATTATATCCAAAGAATTGAGGCCTTTGAACTTTGGTGCTGGAGAAGGCATGGACTGCAAGATGATCAAACTGGTCAGTCCTAGAGGAGATCAACCCTGATGCTCTTTGAAGGCCGTATCCTGAATATGAAACTCAAATACTTTGGTCACCTAATGAGAGGGAAGGACTCACAGAGAAAGAGCCTAATGCTGGGTAAAACTGAGGGCAAAAAGAAGAAGGGGACGACAGAGAATGAGGTCGCTGGATGGAGTCATTGAAGCAGTAGGCATGAGTTTAATGGACTCCAGAGGATGGTAGAGATCAGGAAGGTCTGAAGGAACATTGTCATGGGTCGGACACAACTTCGCAATCAACAACAATAAATTATATCTAAAGCAGCTAGAGTTAAGTTCAGCTTCAAATATAGATTATGTAGTAATGATAAAATTGTGCTTCTACAATGCAAAAATATTTAAATGCAAAAATATATTTATGTATATGTATTTATATTGTATTGCTGTTATGTTGTGAGCCGCCCCGAGTCTTCAGAGAAGGGCGGCGTACAAATCTAATAAATAATAATAATAATAATAATAATAATAATAATAATAATTATTATTATTATTATTATTATTATTATTATTATTATTATTATATAACTTTTAGAATAGAACAGAGCTGGAAGGAACTTTGGAGGTCTTCTAGTCCAGCTCCTTGTTCAAGTTAGTTTAATTAAGGCAATATCTATTCCACATAACATAGATGAGAGATTCAGCTTTCATACTAAACTTTTACCTATTGGACATTCTGGTCAACTTTATTCTTCCATGTTTGCCAATAAATGGCAAGGTATAGTTCAGCCCAGTCAATTACAGACGGACGTATTTCAAAATAGGTTACACATAACAGAGACCACAGATTTCCAACTAATTAGACCTCACCAGCTCTCTCCAGGATCTCATTGTCTCCTGCAGAAATGAATGCCAAGTCATGACTGCAGAAATCAATTTCAGCAAATGAACAGAAGTTAAAAACAAATTAGTTCTTCTGTTTTACTAAGCACACTGACAATTTTGGTTTAATTCTTGAAAATAGAAAATATGCTGCATCTAGACAGGAGTCACTGGGAAGACATATGCCTAACCTCACACTACATTTTACTCTGACAGATTGATTTTCTAGGCACACAAAACTCAACAAAAACTGTGGTTAAGTTGTGGGAAATGGCAAATTAAAAAACAAATGCTTGTTCTACCCCCACCCTCCAAAAATCTAAGGAGATTGTCACAGTCTCCCTATGATTAGCAACTGTAAAACCTATTTTATTATATTTCTTTACAGGCCATGAATAATATGAAATCAATATTAGATTGGAACACAAACACTTCAGCTTGATTTAACACAAAAAGCAAACATGCCCAACATTCCTCTTCCTATTGTTCCCACAACAACCTTGTGAGGTGGGTTAGGCCAGGGGTAGGCAAAGTTGCTCTTCTATGACATGTGCACTTCAACACCCAGAATTCCTGAGATAGCATGACTGGCTCAGGAATTCTGGGAGCTGAAGTCCACAAATCATAGAAGAGCCAACTTTGCCTACCCCTGGGTTAGGCTGAGAGAGTGACTAGATCACCTAAGATCACCTACCTGGCTTTCATGCTTAAGGCAGGAGTAGAATTTATGGTCTCCCACTTTTTTGTCTGGTGCCTTAAAATTACAATCCTGAGTCCCATCCTATCAAATTTCAATAATACTAAATCATATCATAGTTGCTTGCTGCTTTTGTACCAGGACTTTAAAATCTCTCTGCTAGTTCCCCATCCTCTAAGCACTGGTGTACAGGCATTTCAACCTTTTAGCATTGTTTTTAGGTTTGTCTGCTCTATCTCATGGTAAGCACCCTTCCTTCAAAAAACTTCCTTGCTATTACAGTAGAACCCCGACTTACGACATTAATTGGTGCCGGAAGGAGGCTCGTAGGTCGAAACGCTCGTATGACGAAACATTGTTTCCCATAGGAAACAATGGAAAAGCGATTAATGCGTGCAAGCCCGAGGGCTGAGGTGGCGGTAGTGGCGGCGGCGGCTGCGGGGAGTCCAGCGCTGCCTGAGCTGTGAAGGTAAGGGCCAGGGAAAAGGGAGCCAGGCTGCTTTTTCTTTCCCGGGGGAGCGGGCGGGAAAGGCGAAGCCTCTAGGCTGATTCGCCTTCCTCCGCCGCCGCCAGCCAGAGCGAGCTGCTGGGCTGCGCGTGGCGGGAGAAGCCAGGACAACGCCGGAGCGCTGGGCAGCACTACCGCCGCCGCCGCCGCCGCCAGGAGAGGCGGGCATGTGGGCTGGCGGCATTGGGCTTGGTGGAAAGTCCGGGGGCAGCTCCAGCGACTCCCCTCCCGTGGCTGCTGTTGAGGCAGCAGCGGCGTCCGCCTCCGGCGTGCGGCTCTCTCTCCATTCTTCTCTTTCCCCCTCTCGGGCTCCGAATGCGGTGGCGGGAAGAGGAAACGAGGCGCAAGGCAGCGCGTCTGCAGGAACGGGTGGTGGGGCGCCGTTCTTGTCCTCACGGCGCAAAGCCACACAGTCCCGGATCGCTTGATTCCCCAGCCAGCAAGCCAGCTGCCTTTCAGCTTTCAGAGCTTTCCCAGGCAGCCGGCTTGCTGGCCGGGGAAGCAAGTGATCCGGGACTGTGTGGCTTTGCGCCGTGAGGACAAGAACGGCGCCCCACCACCCGTTCCTGCAGACGCGCTGCCTTGCGCCTCGTTTCCTCTTCCCGCCGCCGCATTCGGAGCCCGAGAGGGGGAAAGAGAAGAATGGAGGGAGAGCCGCACGCCTCAACAGCAGCCACGGGAGGGGAGTCGCTGGAGCTGCCCCCGGACTTTCCACAAGCCCAATGCCGCCAGCCCACATGCCCGCCTCTCCCCGTGGCGGCGGCGGCGGTAGTGCTGCCCAGCGCTCCGGCGTTGTCCGGGCTTCTCCAGCCACGCGCAGCCCAGCAGCTCGCTCCGGCTGGCGGCGGCGGAGGAAGGCGAATGCGGCTTGGAAGCTGGGAGGGGGGCAGAAGAGCTAAGTGGCCAAAGACGTTCCGCCCCCCCTCCCAGCTTCCAAGCCGCATTCGCCTTCCTCCGCCGCCGCCAGCCGCGGTTCTGAGTTGGGGGGTGGGGGGGGTGCTGGGAAGCCCCCCAGGCCAGCTGCGGTCTTTTAAAACAGCCGCGCCGCTTCTCAGCTGACTCCTGAAGCGCGGAAGTTCGCCTTTGGCTTTTGGCTTCAGGAGTCAGCGGAGAAGCGGCGCGGCTGTTTTAAAAGATCGCAGCCGGCCTGGGGGGCTTGCCAGCACCCCCCGAACCCCCAACCCAGGTTCGGGGGGGTGCTGGCAAGCCCCCCAGGCCGGCTGCGATCTTTTAAAACAGCCGCGCCGCTTCTCCGCTGACTCCTGAAGCCAAAAGCCAAAGGCGAACTTCCGCGCTTCAGGAGTCAGCGTAGAAGCAGCGCGGCTGTTTTAAAAGATCGCAGCCGGCCTGGGGGGCTTGCCAGCACCCCCCCGAACCCGGGTTGGGGGTTCGGGGGGTGCTGGAAATGTCGGGGGCGCACGGGCGGTTGCGCGCGCTCCCTATCTCCCTGCTAGCCCACTCGGAATACGTATTCAAAATAAGAAAAGCCTTTGCCGGCGACAGTCCCCCTGACAGCGTTCGGATCCCCCCACCCCCAGCAGAAGCCAAGGACCCCCAGAGTGGGCCGGCAGGGGAGGCGGCCGCCTCTCCGCTCACCAAGTGCCGGGATACGAGCCGAGAGGAGCCGGGGCGCTGGCTTGCCTTCCTTCCTTCCAGCGTCGCTTCGGAAGCCGCCGAAAGCGTCAGGGGGGCGCGGCTCCTCTCAGCTCGTATCCCGGATGTGAGCTCGGGAGACGAACAAAAATGTCTCTCCCCTCCCAGCTCTTATCTCGAATAGCTCGTAAGAAGAGCAGCTCGTATGTCGAGGTTCCACTGTATAAGCTTTCAATGCACTGTTTTCAACCATAATTCTAGTTCAGAGGAATTTATAAGATATAAATAAAGACACACCTGCACTGCCTATTGCCTTAAAAACAAAATTCCCTTACTTAAAAACCAACCAGGTTCATTCATTGCTGCCTCTTCTTTGAACATACTTTTTAGTAGTTCAAAGCAACAACTTCTTATCCCATTTGCATTGGACATTTCCTTTGTACTTTTAGTTAACCGTAATTCAACGTGTTGCAAACACTCATGATAGTCATTAGAAACTTAATGAACTCAATCTGTATAGTCTGAAGGACAGAAGGAAAAGGGGGGACATGATAGAAGCATTTAAATATGTTAAAGGGTTAAATAAGGTCCAGGAGGGAAGTGTTTTTAATAGGAAAGTGAACACAAGAACAAGGGGACACAATCTGAAGTTAGTTGGGGGAAAGATCAAAAGCAACATGAGAAAATATTATTTTACTGAAAGAGTAGTAGATCCTTGGAACAAACTTCCAGCAGACGTGGTTGGTAAATCCGCAGTAACTGAATTTAAACATGCCTGGGATAAACATATATTATATAAGATAAAATACAGCAAATAGTATAAGGGCAGACTAGATGAACTATGAGGTCTTTTTCTGCCGTCAGTGTTCTATGTTTCTATGTTATTTTGAAGAAGCCAACTCCAGAAAATAGGTTTTGAACTTATGTTATTTTAAATAATAACAATTACTCTATCTAATCATAGTTTAACCTTTCAGCCAGCAGTCTTTAAAGGGGGGGGGGGGAATCAAAAGTTATAATGCCTAAAAATATAGGAGTAGAAATAGCATAGCCAAACCCAACTTGTTTAATTATGCTTGATAAATCTTAACGGATGAACACAGCCAAAGAAAATCTTCCACCCATGCAACTATCTTAACAGATTTCCAAGTAGTGCCCTTCATCTACTTATTTTGTCTGTATGCTTTGATGATACTGTTCTATTTCCTATATTGAACATTAGTAATTGAGAGTTTACTCACCTCACTGTTGTGGCCTCTTAAATTGAAGTTGATTCGCTGGGGTGTGTTCCTGTCTTTTCTACAGTGGCTGGAAGTGAAGGTAACACCCACTACTCCCCTGCCATTTCCTGTGGCCAACCAGCCTTCCTCGTAATATCGCCTCCGGCATACCGGTTTCTCCTTTTCACTTTTTGGAACCCTGCCTTTCCATGAGAGGCAGAGGATGTTGGAATCGCTGAAGAGAACAGGCCCATGTTCCACTGCCGCGTACATGCTTTGTTGTATTTTTCCCTTTTGACATAAGAAAAGTACTATGTCTAGTGCAGCAAATATAAACAAGTCTCTTCGCAGTTGTAGTTTCTATTGATAGGACCCAAAGTTTTAAGACAGATCAGAATCGAGGGGGGCTGAAGCAGACGAGAAGATCAGTTTTTATAAATATCCACCAAATGCATAGTGAAAAATTTCCTTACAAAAGATGATGACGGTTGGTTAAGAAAATGTAACACTTAAAAAAATGAAAATCAGTCAGATTCATCTTGATTTGGAGTCAGTGGAGTGAGGCTTACACTTGTCCTTTGGAGAAACAGCTACTGCAGAAGAGGCGCTCCGAGAAATGGTGAGCCGTCTTTTTGCTCAATTGGATAGAACCACCACGCGGCCTGAGATTTCCAGCATAGCATTACGCAATTCCAGAGACAATAAGTTTGCAGAAGTGAAGGTTTTCAAGTAACTTAAGGCTTTAAAAAGATTTCCTCCAGTTGGACTTGCAAACCTGGAGCGTATTCATTTATCTTTCCCCAAATCTACCCTCTGGCATGTTATTCCCACCAGACCAAAAATATCTGCTGCTAAAGCTGAGAAAGATTGCATAAAGGGGAGAAAAAAGGCACACAGACTGTGCAAGACCACAAGCCAGAATTCGGTGCAATTAGCAAGGTGCCAGGCTAGATGGGAAAAAAGCCCTTTCTAAACTCAACTGCTGACTGTTCCACCCAGACCGTTTGCAATCCGAAGGAAGTCCCATTTCTTTGGCAGCTGGTGGCATTCTTGCCTCTTCCGCAGGTGACCCAATTTATTACGCTGCCTTGCCTGCTTCCTCACAAATTGTTGCCGCGCACAGGCGTAAAAGCAAAAGTGTTTTTTCATTTAGCAGGTGATTTTCTTTTAAAACTTTTAAAGACCTTTTCAAAGGTTTTAAAGCAAGAAAGTTCACCTGGGTGACTTATGAAGCCTTCTCCAAAATAATGGGCTGTTGACTCTACCCTTTTGCTGGAAAAGTCAATATCCTGAATCAGACTTGAATGAATCAGAATTAAAAGCAAAAAAGAAAGGCAAAATGACCAATTCAGAATAAGTGTTGGACTATTTTTTTGAAAATCAATTTTTCTTTTGTTGTGCTGTTGTTGCTTCCTTAGTTTTTCAACAGGCTCCTTCCTTACTGGGCTTCTTTAGATCTCAAATGCATAATTCTAACCAATACATCTGTGGCAGTGGAGTATATTTTTAAAGAGTTCCAAAAGCTTTGAGTACTATTGATGATCAAATATTTATTTGTATTTGTACCATGTTAACAAGGAACAGAGAAGGAAAAATAGCAAGCCCCGTTGTCAAATTTATTACAAAAGTGAACACCGAAGGTCAACCTCGAGAGCGTTCCCATTATTCCTTAGCTTGTTCTTCTTTAATCATTACTGTAAAATTATTTGTCACTCCTTAATTGGCAAAAATATTAAATCCAAGTGACTGCAATTCTAATACAGCAAAAAAACATGATAATTTCACATAATTCCTTCTATGGGAATGACAATATCACTCTATTTCCTGCTCAGATTTTATCACTTTCTTACATGTTCTGGTGCAATTTACTCTGTTCAAGAGACTGCTTAGTTCTGTTTCTTTTTTGCAGTTTTCCCCCCCTTCACTCCTTGCAGATCATTTGAGAGACTGACCACTAGCAGCAGATGATACGTCATGGATTTTTGGTCCTCATGCTGTCAGATTGCTATGTGGCGCTTGCAATTACTTTCATAAATTGCAAAAATGACGAATTTTGCAACAACCGATTTGAATGGCTGCAGCAATATGTTTGTGGCTGTGTATAAAGATACACAAACAGACACATATGTTATTATAATCACACCTTCAATTTTGGCAATTGGATTATATCCGGCTTCACCATTCAACTATGGCAGTTGTCATGACTCACTCAGTCAGGGTTCTCTGCTTTCAATTCTGTAAAATAAAAAAAAATGAAATAAAAATTACATGCCTGTCAAAATGTCAGGGGAAAATGTCACTTGGTTAGTCATATTCACAGGTTTGGTTTAAATTTATGATTTTTCTGAATCCAAATATTTTATATTGATTTCAGGGGGGAAAATGGCAAACTCATCAACAACAAAAAGAGCATAAATTTGTTATTTTTGGATAAGGAAAGATGGATTATGTAGTAAAGAGAGTGAAATATAACCAGCTTTAAGACAATTTTTAGATAAAAGACATACAATATTTCAGAAAGGTCAAAAATCCCTGTTTTTGCCTTTTCTCCCAATCCTCCCAAAATACATTTGAGGAATTGCTAACACAAAATTGATCGTTAGCTCTCCAAATATTAAAAGCATTTCCATATTATTTGAATTTAAACATAATATTGGAAAATCGAGTAAGCTTATTTTTTAAATACAATATGGTAACTTCCACCTACGCAGTATTTATTACAGCAAATACAAAATATTAGGCAATCAATGGGCTGTTGATTTTGTCAGACATCACTGCTATGATATGGGTCCTATATGAACTGGATATGCTGTGCGAAACCAGGCACAGCTGGGACCTGCAGATGAAGACTTGCAGAAGCAAGAAGGATCTAAAAGAGAGGTCCACAGAGCACATGGAAAAGACAGCACACTTCCAAAAATGTAGACCAGATATTAGTCAGAACAGCTTGACACAGTGCTACAATTACAAGAAGCTCGTAACATCCATGTTTTCCCTGTTCCTGTTCTTCTCCCGTCTTGCTCCCCTCCTAAAAGCAAGCCCACAATACAAAAGTATTGAACCTGTATCAAAGTTGTGATGTTTTTCTAATGTGTTTCTAATGTATATTATTGATGTGCCAGATATCATCATTCTTTTCTTATTCTTATAAACTTCTCTTTCTATCTACACCCTTCTTTTTTCCTTTTTCTCATTTTTTCTATCCTTTTTCTTATTTTGTTCTTTAATGTGATATTTATGATTGCATCAATAATTTTTATATGTGTTATTTTCCATTATACCTTTTCTTCTGTTAATGTATATGTTTAATAAAGTTTTTTTTAAAATAAAGAAACACTAATGTGAATCAGGAAAGGGGGTGGGAAGCAAGACAGTTGCTGTAAAAAACCTGATGCAGAAAGGTCTGTATAGCTTGTTAATCTAAGACCACTGTATATATTAGAAATAAACACAAATTGTTTACCTAAAAGTACTGTACCAAATAAACATCCCTATAATAATCCCTATAATTTAGAGAACAGTGTACAAGTCTGGAAAACACCTGTCCATTATACCAACACATGCATGTTCACCTAGCAGATTAATGGTGCAAGAAACTGTGAGAGATAGTTCCAAGAAGTGAGAAAGAAACATCCTGAGCTAAGACTGATCCACTGCAATAATCACATATGTTCAGTGCTCTCACCACCCAAAATGTTGGTCGTTGTACCAACTATAAATATGGTTTTCTTTTTAAAAAAAATATAGTTTATTGATTTTTTAAGAGAAGAAGAAAAAGAAAAAAAGGGGGGAGGAAATAGGGATTCAAAAAGTAAGGGCGATACAGAACAATAGACATATTTCAGCATAAGATATATAACTTATTATATATCAGTTTTAAACATTTAACTGTACATTTTCATGTTATACTTAATATTTAACATTTTATGGTTTCGTATCTATAGATTTACTTTGCAATACATTAGTATGGTTAGATAAGATAAGATAGGATTTGGGTGGGGAAAGGGAAAGGGGTGGTACCTGCGATATAGCAGGCGTATGTAGTTTAAGGACAGATTTTTAAATTATAATGTTGTGGGTGTGTATATTGAGGATGGTTGCATGTTACATTGTTAGTAGATTATAGATAGATATCAGAGGAATTGAACTCAGACAGAACATCTAGTTTGTATTTGGTCTATGTTTTTTTGTTGTATTTGTTTTTCCTTTGGTGCCGAGTAAGGAGTTTTCAGTTGGTTTCTGTTTTATTGTCATAGTGTTGGATAGCCAACTGTACCACCTCCCAGGCCTTGTAGAACTCGGATTCATTCTTATGGTTTTCATTTTACAGCAATAACAATTTTATGTGGAAGAAACAAATTCAGGCCATTCCTAGTTCTTTGAAGCATGACTAAGAGCCGGCTGCTAATTCCTTGCTCCTGTACCAAAACCAAGTGGCCCACACAGCGCCAGAACCAAGTGACAGATAAACCAATCAAACCAGGTGGTGAACCACCTAGCTCAGCGGTAGGCAAAGTTGTCTCTTCTATGACTTGTGGACTTCAACTCTCAGAATTCCTGAGCCAATCATGCTAGCGGAGGAATTCTGAGAGTTGTGTCCACATTGTCATAAAAGAGCCAACTTTGCCTACCCCTGACTTAGCTCACTGATAGGTTATAGCCCGCTCCGATTGCCACATAAATTCCACCTGGAATTGTAACAACAGTGGTGGCAAAAGCAACTTCTATCACTACTTTCTGACCCCTTCCTTTCTTTGCCTGACAAGTACGATATAAGTCCAGAGAGGTTTATGATCTTCATAATTCAACACAAATATATCGTCTGGGGACTCCCAACCCAGAAAACAGAAACTGAAATACTTCATCATGGATTTTCCAGACAGAGGCAGATCCTAAGAGTTTCAGAAGAAATTCATGTGTCCTGCCTTCTACCATAATTCCATTTGTTATACCCCCCTTTTGCTTCCATAATAAATTTTAAACTGGATCCAGAAATATAGTGTTAATCCTTAGTCCTGAAATAGGAGTGAACAGTTCATTGTTCAGTCAACTCTTATTTTGCCTCAACTCTTTCTGCCACTAGCTGTTATACAGCGGCTCCCAAATTCTTATTTACTGATATTTTATATCTCCCCAGGCAGTTTGCAGGATTGCCAAGTTTATATGCTGCCAAGCTTGCACATCAATAAGTCTGACTCTGTTATAATAACAATGTTACTTGGAGTTGCACTTTGGAAATACTATAATCAGGTATGCCAAGGTACTGCTTTTGGAAGGATGCCCGCTCCCTTACTAAGAATTTTAGTAGCTCTCTTTTGGTACTGCACTATAAGGGTAAAGTATTACATGCTGTAGATTCATGAAATGATTATTCTAGTACATAAAGTAACAGTAAAGTTGCCTAAAATTTTGAAGGCAGCTAATAACATAAAATGGCACAGGGTGATGTAACTACTATAAATACAGACGTTCTAAGTGAGTTTACAAAGATTTAAGACTTTTTAGAGCACTGGTGAGACCACATTTGGAATACTGTGTTCAGTTCTGGAGACCTTGCCTACAAAAAGATATTGACAAAATTGAACAGGTCCAAAGACGGGCTAAAAGAATGGTGGAAGGTCTTAAGCAAAAAAAGTATCAGGAAAGACTTAATGAACTCAATCTGTACAGTCTGGAGGACAGAACGAAAAGGGGGGCCCTGATCGAAACATTTAAGGGTTAAATAAGGCTCAGGAGGAAAGTGTTTTTAATAGGAAAGTTAACACAAGAACAAGGGGACACAATCTGAGGTTAGTTGGGAGAAAGATCAAAAGCAACATGAGAAAATATTGTTTTACTGAAAGAGTCAATAAATCTGTCAAGCTGCCAGTCAGAACTCAGAGTCCTTTTTGTAAAGGTTCAAAAGTGAATTTATCAAAATCAGAACTAGAAGCATCGAAAGAAAAGCAAAGTCTGAGGAAATGGCGCGATACAAGCATATATCAAAAACCCCTTTCCCAACCCCCTTGGGGCAATGCCCAATCCCTATTGTCCATGACCATCAGGTGGATACATCTTGGCCCTCACGTCACTCTTCTGGAATTTTCCTCTAACGGTCTCCTCCTGGTACCTAGGAAAACGAAACCTATCTCTCCTCCAGTGCTCTTCCCTCCCACACCCCTTATCTCAAACCCACCCCATAACTATTGACAACCAAGCGAAAGAGATGCAGCAGCATAAGCGAAGGTTGACAAGTAGATGCTTGGAAAAAACTTCCAGCAGACGTGGTTGGTAAATCCACTGTAATTGAATTGAAACATGCCTGGGATAAACGTATATCAATCCTAAGATAAAATACAGGAAACAGTATAAGGACAGACTAGATGGACCATGAGGTCTTTTTCTGCCGTCAATCTTCTATGTTTCTATGTTTTAAGAGAGTTGCAGTATAAGGATTTCTAGGTACCTTATATACTGCAACTCCCTTAAATTTCAGCCATGAGGGAAGCAGTGGGTTGCTTCTGCTTCGGACCAGTTCTTAGAACTGGTAGCACCAGCGGCAGGACGCCCCACCCACCTGAGACACTTCTGCGCATGTGCAGAAGTATCACATGTGTGTGCTTAGAACCCACCATTGCATGGGCTCTTGAAATTTATGTGAATCAAAGTAGAACCTTGGCTGAATTATACTACTACTTCCCACTACTAGTATATTCTCTCCAAAACCTAAGGAAAAAATCCACATAAATAGTGAGGCTCCAGTGATACCCAGGAGAGAATGTATGTGACGTTAATCTTAACTACTTTCATGCATTGTGTCCTATTCCATGCTCAGTTTCACACAAATGTAAACTAGAAATTACTGTTGAGTTAAACTACAGTTAAAAGTTCACAATAATAATATGCAGGTGCCTGATTATTAATTTCTCAAATGGCAATTATTTAAAAACATCTGGCCATTTATTCAAGACATTAGTGTTTGCACTCTCATTTGTTAATAATTTGTTATAAATAAACAGCCAGAATTTATTGAGAGGTGAGCTGCATACAAGTTTAATAAATTATTATAAATTTGCATTATTAAAGTTCAAAGGTGCAAATCCCACTACCTTTAAATAGTATACAATATTGAATGAATATATAGTAGCGTTCTAGGTTGCAATTCTAGAGCCACACATTCAAGGGGCTATGGGATTTAACTCAGAATACATATATATATAAGATTATGTCATTAGAAAACAAATGCTGGTTTAATTGAAGAGACTATTTTACAGAAGTAGCAGAAGAATTTAGAAAAGAAAGAAAAAGAAGTAGCTCAGCAGTTCAAATTTCACCACCGACTCAAGGTTGATTCAGCCTTCCATCCTTCCGAGGTGGATAAAATGAGGGCCCATATTGCTGGGGACAATACGCTTACTCTGTAAACCGCTTAGAGAAGGCTGTATAAGCACTATGAAACAGTATATACCATATTTTTTGGAGTATAAGACACATCTTTTTCCTCCCTAAAAGAGGATGATAATGTGCGTTATATTCTGAATGAAGTTTTTCTTTCCAGCCCTAACCAGGTGCTAATGATGTGCCCAGCTCTTACCGGCTTGCAAGCTCTTTCATTGTTGCTCTCTGGGAAGAATGTTTTCCAAGCCCTAAATCTTTGCAGGGTTTTTTCCATCGCTCTACATGCTCAGACTGTTTCTTTCTAGGTGCTAATGATGTGCCCAGCTCTTACTGGCTTGCAAGCTCTTTCATTGTTACTCTCTCCAAATAAAGTTTCTTTAAAGCCCTAACCAGGGGATATAATAATGTGCTGACGCTGACTAGACTAAGGACACTAGCCAGATGAATACCTAGTAAGCAGATTCTCTTCCCTATTTTCCTCCCCCAAAACTAAGGTGCATCTTACTGATTGATTTGATTTGATAGGGACCTTGCAGGTCATCAAGTCCAACCCCCTACTCAAACAGGAAACCCTACATCACCCCAACCAGATGGCACTCCAATTTTCTGTGTGAAATGATGGGGCATTCACAACCTCTGCTGGCAGGCTGTTCCACTGGTTGATCGCTCTCACCATCAGAAAGTTCTTCCTTATTTCCAGGTTGAATCTCTCCTTGGCCAGTTTGTTTGTTTGTTTGTTTGTTTGTTTATTAATTAGATTTGTATGCTGCCCCTCTCCAGTTTCCATCTGTTGCTTCTGGTCTGGCCCTCTGGTGCCCTGGAAAATAGTATGACCCCCTCCTCTCTGTGGCAACCCCTCAAATATCTGTATACTGCTATCATGTCCCCTCTGCCCCCCCCTTTTTGCTAAACTATCCATGCCCAGTTCCAGCAACCTTTCGTCATATGTCTTGGTTTCCAGTCCCTTTATCATTTTAGTTGTTCTTTTCTGTACTTTCTCTAGAGTTTCAATGTCCTTTTTGTAGTGTGGTGACCAAAATTGATTATATTATACTCTGATGCATCTTATACTCCGACAAATAAAGTAAATCTAAATGTTATTGCTATTGCTAAAGGCCTGTTTGGTTGTTGGCTCTTCGGGTCTCCAAGGAACCTGCATGTGAGGGTTGACACTAGCAAGGACCCAAGACCAGACAAAATTGTTGCAAGAAAGGGGGCGAGGGAAATGTAAATGCCTTTCAAATCCTTGACTATAAAATAAGTGACAAGAATTTCATTAACATATAAGGGTAGGAGAAAGAAACATAAGCTTTAAACTGAATAAAGGGCTTGACTGGTTGATTTTTCATTAGCTTATCTTCCTTATTTTGGGTCCTTGTATTTATATTAAAACAATTAGTTAAGCAAGTGAAGTTATTTTGTGTTCCTGCTCCAGATCCAGCAGCTGCAATGGTGGCAGCAGTTACACTTCTTGCCTGACAAACATGATGTGTTTACCACCTTCTTCGCTCAATGTGATGCAAACATCTCACAAAGACCGGAGGATATTCCCATGTCATGCAGGATTTATAATTGGCTGCTTGGTAGAGGAAGTGATAAAACTGACAATCCCTCTCCTGCTGCAGATCAGCTCAAACCTAGACAACCATGCCCATTTCCCTAATCTTCCAGAGGGCTAATTTCGATGATCTCATCAAACAGGGGGACAGACAACTGCAAAATATGTCACCTGTAATAGGTTAAGTGCTTTGCATGAGAATATTTTCGGGACTTGCAGTTGCTAGCTAGAGATGCAGGCTGGATTTTTTTTTTTTTTTTAAGAAAAAGGTTAACTGGCTGTTTTAAAGAGGAAATATTAAATGAAATAGGACCTCAGAGATTTTTGCCTGCATTAATCCAATTCTGCCTGGGAATCAATGGAAGACTCAAAGAACTGCGGCAAAGTATACGCGAGAGAGAGCAAATGCTGCTATTATAATTAATTTCTTCTTCCTCTTGCCCGTTCAGCAGAAGCTTCAAACATTGAATTTATGCAGCTGGGAATCCCATTTTCTTGCTCATCCCAGCATACGTGGAATTTCCAATTTTAATGCTGATTGTGCTGACTTGTTTGCAGGGGGGGACGACGACGAGATTCTGCTTCCAATTCCCTGACTGCATCATAAACCCGGGACACAGATCTCTGGAAAATGCTTTTATATTGTGTCAGAAGCAGAATTAGTTACCCTAAAAAAAAATTCTTGGTGACAACTTGCAGAGAGCTTCATCCTATCATCTTTGTCCCTAAACAGTTCTTCTATTTTTGGGGGGGTGGGGGGGTGGAGACTAATAAGGCTACCTTTGAAAAATGTTCGAAAACTTCAAATTGTGCAGAATGCAGCTGCGAGAGCAATCATGGGCTTCCCCAAATATGCCCATGTTACACCAACACTCCGCAGTCTGCATTGGTTGCCGATCAGTTTCCGGTCACAATTCAAAGTGTTGGTTATGACCTATAAAGCCCTTCATGGCACCGGACCAGATTACCTCAGGGACCGCCTTCTGCTGCACGAATCCCAGTGACCAGTTAGGTCCCACAGAGTGGATCTTCTCCGGGTCCCGTCAACTAAGCAATGTCGCCTGGCAGGACCCAGGGGAAGAGCCTTCTCTGTGGCGGCCCCAGCCCTCTGGAACCAACTCCCCCCAGAGATTAGAACTGCCCCCCCTCCTTGCCTTTCGTAAACAACTTAAAACCCACCTCTGCCACCAGACATAGGGGAATTGAGATCCTCTTTCCCCCTAGGCCTTTACAATTCTATGCATGGTATGTATGTATGTATGTTTGGTTTTTATATTAATGGATTTTTAATCATTTCTAATACCAAATTACTATTGTACACTGTTTTATTGTCGCTGTTAGCCGCCCCGAGTCTCCGGAGAGGGGCGGCATACAAATCCAATAAATAAATAAAATAAATAAATAAGTCTGGTTCCCTGCCATCTGCTCAGTTGCCTTGAACTGCAAGATGGGTGACAAACAAATATTTTATTTTATTTGATTGGATTGGATTGGATTTGTATGCCGTCCCTCTCCGTAGACTCGGGGCGGCTAACAACAGTAGTAAACAGCATATGACAATCCAATATAAACAGTTAAAAATATAAACAACAACAACAACAACAATAATAAAAATAATCTTTCCTTTAACTGGTACAGGGTGTCTGAACTCTGTTAACTCTTAGGGATCACTAACCTCTTCCCCTCATTTCTGCAATTTCAAAATGGATGCAAAAAGCATCCATTTTTTACCAATCTGGATTTCAGAGGAATTTAAATCAAGCTCACGTGACAAAGGGTTTGGAATAATTGACATGCAGTATGGGAAATTTGGCTGTGACACCGTACTATTTCTCTTGTCTGGAATCTCAGTCCTAAGATTTATGGTTTCTATCTTTCATGGCCCATTTGTGGTGTTTTTAATCAAATATTGGGATAATATGCTGATCTACACTAGTATGAAGATCCTGCTATCTTTAGTGGACAGTTTAGGCCAGCGGTCACCAATTGGTGATCTGTGGAGTGGACCACTGGTGGCCTGTGAGAAAAATTTGATGGTGTGCAGAAAAATTATTTGCATTGACACTGAGCAAACATTTATCCTACTCAAAAAGCCCTCATCCCTTTGTTCTTCAGTCTAACACTTCAGATTTCTGTATTACAATCCATGCCAGAATTTGGAGATAACCTGCTCCAATGTGCATACTTTATCTAGATGGTTTGGCCATCTTCTGCTGGCCAAGCACAACAATGATGCTTTTAAGAACTTTTAGCCATGGAAGATGCATTTCAGAGAAACTAAAAGAGTAAGGTTTTTTGCTTTAATTTTAAAAACTAATACCATATCCCCAGCCTGTGATGGCAAAATAGTATTTCACTCTTAAGGTTCCCTTCATTCTACCCCCACCCCATCCCCGCCCTAACTGATCAAATCCATACTTAACAAAGTGCAGATCAAAATGATCTTCCAGGAAATTCCCCATGGGTGCTCTTCCCATTTGCCTAAGAAGAGAGAATATTGCATCACAATAACATAATAGCTTTGCATCTCTCTTCCCTTGAGGGAATTCCGGAACAAGAGCTGGCAATGGGACATTTCAGAGTACTTAAAACAACCTGCCTCCAGCTCTCCAACTTATAATGGTCTCGCATTAGAACAGACATCAAAGCCTTTGCTTCTCTCCACCACATGCATCACTACACCAAGCCTCTAATCAGCAAACTGGTCAGGCTGCTACATCTTAGAAACATAGAAACATAGAAGTCTGACGGCAGAAAAAGACCTCATGGTCCATCTAGTCTGCCCTTATACTATTTTCTGTATTTTATCTTAGGATGGATATATGTTTATCCCAGGCATGTTTAAATTCAGTTACTGTGGATTTATCTACCACGTCTGCTGGAAGTTTGTTCCAAGGATCTACTACTCTTTCAGTAAAATAATATTTTCTCATGTTGCTTTTGATCTTTCCCCCAACTAACTTCAGATTGTGTCCCCTTGTTCTTGTGTTCACTTTCCTATTAAAAACACTTCCCTCCTGAACCTTATTTAATCCTTTAATATATTTAAATGTTTCGATCATGTCCTCCCTTTTCCTTTTGTCCTCCAGACTATACAGATTGAGTTCATTAAGTCTTTCCTGATACGTTTTATGCTTAAGGCCTTCCACCATTCTTGTAGCCCGTCTTTGGACCCGTTCAATTTTGTCAATATCTTTTTGTAGGTGAGGTCTCCAGAACTGAACACAGTATTCCAAATGTGGTCTCACCAGCATTCTATATAGCGGGATCATAATCTCCCTCTTCCTGCTTGTTATACCTCTAGCTATGCAGCCAAGCATCCTACTTGCTTTCCCTACCGCCTGACTGCACTGTTCACCCATTTTGAGACTGTCAGAAATCATTACCCCTAAATCCTTTTCTTTTGAAGTATTTGCTAACACAGAACTGCCAATACAATACTCAGATTGAGGATTCCTTTTCCCCAAGTGCATTATTTTACATTTGGAAACATTAAACTGCAGTTTCCATTGCTTTGACCATTTATCTAGTAAAGCTAAATCATTTACCATATTACAGACCCCTCCAGGAATATCAACCCTATTGCACACTTTAGAGTCATCGGCAAATAGGCAAACTTTCCCTACCAAACCTTCCCCTATGTCACTCACAAACATATTAAAAAGAATAGGACCCAGAACAGACCCTTGTGGCACACCGCTTGTAACCTGACTCTGCTCAGAATACTCGCCATTAACAATAACTCTCTGATGTCTACGCTTCAGCCAGCTGCAAATCCATTGAACTTCTTTCCTCCCCACAAGTATCTTGGGACATGATTTCTTTGAGCTTTATTACTGTAATTATGTGTCAAGCCCCTGGGTACCATATTAGTGATGGTACATCTTTTTTCTTAAATGTCTCGTTTCATCCCCAGTTGTGGCCTTCCCCATGCACTTGAGATAGCCCATCCATTATTCACCAAGTTTTCAGAATCCCAGCCTTCCCAATAATCTCCACAGCCTGTTTGGTGGAAAATTATATTTGAACTACTGGATGCTACAAAGTGCACTGCACATCACAGACTAAACGGAGTGGCAAGAAGTCCATTATAACACACGGGCGAGAAAAAGATATATGATTTAGACCCTAGGGGTATTATAAATAGAAAGCCCTGACTGTTTCGTTCTGCAGTGGTAGATCACCTTCATTATCTTCCCCATTATTATGGCTTCTTGCGCCTGCAATAAAAGCAACAGATCTATCCAAGCCTTGTCATTGACTCTTACAATGTTTAGCTCCTGAGCTGAGTTTCCAGAGGGAAATTTATTGCCATGTTCTGAGTGAACCTTCAACACTATATAGACTAAGACAGAAATCTGACATATTTATATGCAGCATATTCTCAGCCATGAATAGTAACTAAGCTATTGACTGAAAATGCAGTTTAAAGAATTATCAGTTGCAGACTGTGGGTTTTAAATAATGGCACGGGTAATAAAATACCATTATTTAGATACCAATCCTGATGACAAGGAAACATCCCTTCTGCTGATTAATCTTCTAATCAATCCCTCTGGCCTGTAAGTCATCATTAAAGGTAGCTGGGATTTTTTTTTCTAATTAGTATCCCTGCACCATGAGAGGATTTCCATGCAAATACTGAGAATACCTTGAGAACTAGTACTAAGCTAAGATGCCCTAGTGATACAGAGAATATTACCTCTAATATAATTAAGCCCTACAAGGCTTTGTGCAATATCCTGTCATTAAAACTTTAAGTATTAAGAAAATCATCTGACTGTACAAGAGAAAATTGCATTGCTATTCCACATCTCTTACCCTAATACTACTTTTAAACCAAATGTTCAAAAAATAGAAAACCATCTGTATAAATAATATACAGTATGATACTATGGTCTTATAATATATAGTATGACACTATGCAGCAAATATAATAATTCAATATTCTGGAAATCATTGTTCCCAGTGGATATAAAACTCATTCTTTCTTTCTGGAGACCTCACCTACAAAAAGATATTGACAAAATTGAACGGGTCCAAAGACGGGCTGCAAGAATGGTGGAAGGTCTTAAGCATAAAACTTATCAGGAAAGACTTAATGAACTCAATCTGTATAGTCTGGAGGACAGAAGGAAAAGGGGGGACATGATCGAAACATTTAAATATATTAAAGGGTTAAATAAGGTCCAGGAGGGAAGTGTTTTTAATAGGAAAGTGAACACAAGAACAAGGGGACACAATCTGAAGTTAGTTGGGGGAAAGATCAAAAGCAACATGAGAAAATATTATTTTACTGAAAGAGTAGTAGATCCTTGGAACAAACTTCCAGCAGACGTGGTTGGTAAATCCACAGTAACTGAATTTAAACATGCCTGGGATAAACATATATCCATCCTAAAATAAAATACAAAAAATAGTATAAGGGCAGATATAATAATTCAATATTCTGGAAATCATTGTTCCCAATGGATACAAAACTCATTCTGCTTGTCCAAAGAAAAAGATGAGCTTTCCATCATTAAAGTGGTATTTTTCTTTTTTTAAAAACACCTCACAGGCCCTGTTACAGGTAGTCCTTGATTTACAATGGGTTGTTTTACAACCGTTTGAATTTATTATGGCAAATAAAAACACTCTTTCGAATGAATGGGTTTTCTTAATGACTATGGCATTTGCTTAATAACTGCCATGATAAATTACTTCTGGTCACATAGGTGGCTTGATTTACACCTATAAAGACTTAGAACTGGATTTCTAAGCCCAATTATGGTCGTAAACTGAGGACTAGCTGTAGGAGCAACAAAGGGAAATCTTGTCCACTTAATATACAAATAGATTATATGGAAGGATTCTTAATGATTCCTTGAATAGGTACTTCACAGTTAGAAGATTAAAAGACTTGACCTTCTCCGCCCATGATACACAATTAATGCCACTTTGGGGGGTACTAAAAAAGCAGTTACTTTCCAATCATAAAAGAAACACTCAGTGGCAGAGCTTTTGACTGAACACTCTAAACACAAAAAGGTAGGAGAAATATTCCATTCAGAATCTACTGGGAAACATGTTTCTCTGCTATGCATTTAAGAAAATTTAAATGAATCACTCAAGACCAGCAAAGGCATTCCAAGCTAACCCAGCAGGAAAACCCTATTTACTTTGAAAATACTTCAAGAACCTTTTTTTTAAAAAGGAAGGAAAAAGAAAGAAAAGATACCCTCCCCCTTATACCTAATTTTCAGAAAAATATAAGGCAGAGGCAAAATGGCTGGCAGCAGAAATGGCACAAGGGAACTTTTGAATGAATCCAAAAGAAAATGAACCTTTATATAATTCACCGAATTCGCCTGGCTATTTTTCCCCCCAAACTGGTTAAGCCAGAAAGGGGAGAATGTTTATGCACTTTCTCTTTGATTAATTTTTTTTTTCAAAGGAAGCAACCCTTATGACCCTATGTTCAGAAAAATAATTATCTTCACTGCCCCCAAACAGCTGGAGTCTATAACTAGCACGCTAGCTTCCAGAACATATTAACTATCAACATTTACTCTGGCCTAGGGCCCCTGGGCTTCTGAGGTTGGCTTTGACTGGATCTAGTGCGGTTAAAATACATTAAATTCAATTCTTACATTTTAAGTACAACAGAAGGGCTCAGAATTGCTTTTATAAATAGCTACTCTGAATTGCTATGTTTACAAGATTTATAAATTCTTCTCTCCAAAGGCTTAGAAGTTATGAATTTGTGGTGACAAATGTTACAGCTTGATTTATTTTATTTTATTTGCCCACTGAAATAAACAAATATGAGAAACACCTTCACAATACTGCTTAAACATATAGAACCCATTTTCTTCAGAATAAATAAAATTTATTAGATCAAGCTATAATATGCAAGTGGTATAACCCCCTAATAGATGTTTAAAATATAAGAGAAGCTATTATATGTGTGTTAGTCTAGTAATACACTGGCTGCCGATCGGTTTCCGGTCACAATTCAAAGTGTTGGTAATGACCTTTAAAGCCCTACATGGCATTGGGCCAGAATACATCCAGAACCGCCTTCTACTGCACGAATCCCAGCAGCCGATAAGGTCCCACAGAGTTGGCCTTCTTCGGGTCCCGTCGACCAAACAATGTCGTTTGGCGGGCCCCAGAGGAAGAGCCTTTTCTGTGGCGGCCCCGGCCCTCTGGAATCAACTCCCCCCAGAGACGAGAACGGCCCCCACCCTCCCTGTCTTTCGTAAACTACTCAAGACTCATTTATACCGCCAGGCATGGGGGAGTTGAGATATTCCTTCCCCCTAGGCCATTACAAGTTATGCATGGTATGTTTGTGTGTATGTTTGGTTTTTATAATAAGGGTTTTTAGTTGTTTTATTAATTGGATTGTCACATGCTGTTTTTTATCATTGTTGTTAGCCACTCCGAGTCTGTGGAGAGGGTCGGCATACAAATCCAATAAATAATAATAAAAAAAATAATAATAATACCGGTATATCAGGAATTAAATCAGAATAGCTGAGATATGGTACCTTTTCTAAACAACAAGCTTAGTTTCATAAATTACTATCACTGGGAACAAGTGATACAACATGCATCATGTCATCAAGACACAAACACTGCAGTTTACGTCTCTCTATCAGACTGCAAGAATGTATGAGTGGGATTTGTTTCATGGCATCATTCTGCATGTAATCTCATTTTAATATAAGCATGATTAGCTGTTGATGCCCACAATTAACCCAGATCCAATTCCACATTTTTAATAATAATAATAATAATAAGGTGCAGTAGTCAGTTGATGGAAATATGTTGCGTAGATGGCAAATTTGGTGCTGTTATTTTTCAGATGGCAGATGAGAAAAGTTTATAATGGGATAAATTATACTATGCTATACAAGATAATTTTGTCTTTTAATAGGCTTTGTCACTCTCTCTCTCTCACACACACACACATCCTGATTTTGATAGGATTAAACATTATTTTGCTAACAAGTGATGCTATATGATAATTTGCACAGTCTGTTAATCCTCCTGTCTTTGATATTTGTCTGATTTTATGGATTGGACAACTCGAATGAAGACCAAATGTTGCTTATTGTTCAATTGAAATCCGTTCAAAGAGAAAATAAGTAAAATCAAACTTCACAGCAGTAAACTAAAAATGGATCATCAAATAATTCAGTTTAGACCCCTGGATTCTCCCTACTCTTTACCTGTTAAACCTCATGACCTATTTTCTGGGGCTATTCTGTCTCATTGCATTTGTTCCAAGTTACGGATATTATTTATTCCATTCCTCCTGCAACACAAAACTAATGGATGGAACTTGCATAAGCTGAGGGAGGATTCAATGTTGTTTTTGTTCCATAATAAATATTACGAATTAAATATGATAATGGACAAACACCATTGTGTCATAAACAAAATGAATCCCGCTTTTTAGTTTTGACCACATGGTGTCTTCAACTGCAAAGACTGACACCGTTTCAATCAACTGTTTCTCCTTCTATTGGAATCATTCAAGCATTACTGTGGCCCATCCTCTCACCAAGAACTTTAAAGGGAGTTCAGCCAACAATGTACCACGCACAACTATCTAAGATTATTTAGAATTATCATATCAACTATTCTAATTATGTACCTCCCAGTAATTCAACATTTTATTAAGTGGTGGTGGTGTGGGGACCACAACAACACAAGAGCACACAACAGATTTAAACTTAATATTAACCGCTCCAAACTTGACTGTAAAAAATGTGACTTCAGTAACCGAGTTGTCGAAGCGTGGAACTCATTACCGGACTCCATAGTGTCATCCCCAAACCCCCAACACTTTACCCTTCGGAGTCTGCGGAGAGGGGTGGCATACAAATCCAATAAATAAATAAATAAATAAATAAATAAATAATCTACGGTTGACCTATTCAGATTCCTAAGAGGTCAGTAAGGGGCGAGTACAAGTGCACTAGAGTGCCTTCTGTCCCCTGTCCTATTGCTGTCCTATATCTCCTATACCTTTCTTCTATTCCTATATCTCTTCTTCTATTCTTTCATTGATATGTTCTATTACTATATCTTCTTTTCTATTATTTCTTAGATATATTTTACTATGAGTATCTCCTCTATAACCTTCATTATGTATTTTACTATGTGTATATAGATATATACCCACTAAAACCCTCATTGTGTATTGGACAAAATGAATGAGTGAATGAATAAATAAATAAATAAATAAATAAAATGTTTTTAAAATAAGCAGAAATCTGCACTTTAGTAAAACAGCCCTGGTGTCTTTCTGTTAGATTATCAGAGTTATTAAAGATCCCAACTCATAAACAAAGATATCAGCCAAAGTAAATTTGATATCCAGTGTTCCCTCGCTTTTCACGGGGAATGCATTCCGAGACCGCCCGCGAAAGTCGAATTTCAGCAAAGTAGAGATGCGGAAGTAAATACACTATTTTTGCTTATGAACAGTATCAAAAACCTTTCCTTAACACTTTAAACTCCTAAATTGCAATTTTCCATTCCCTTAGCAACCATTGACATTATTACTCACCATGTTTATTTATTAAAGTTTATTTAAAAAAATATTTATTAAAAGCAGATGAAAGTTTGGCGATGACATATGACGTCATCGGGTGGGAAAAACAGTGGCATAGGGGAAAAACCCGCAAAGTATTTTTTAATTAATATTTTTGAAAAACCGTGGTATAGACTTTCCGCAAAGTTCAAACCCGCGAAAATCGAGGGAACACTGTACTCTTAAGTATTGTTCAAGCCCACAATTCAGATTAATCGTTGATGGAAGACTACAAAAGCAGGGGAAGCGAGTGATCATAACATTCAGGGGTGGTTGGGAGCAAAGTTTCATGATAATTCTGAAATAAATCTCCACTATTTGCACTGACCATAGAAATGCTATGGCCTAGCGACCGACAAGTAGCATAGCTGTTTTTCCATCTTATCTTCTTCAGAGATTGTGGAAAATGTATATTAGATTGACTAGACACTAAACAGGGTTTTTCCTTTTTCTGTTGCATATGAAAACAAGTAAGTTGTTGGGTGGTTGAAGAACACAATACTATGTGGGTGATAAGGCATGCAGTCATCCATAACAAAATGTCAAGCTAGAAGAGCCTCTTTGCATGAGCAAAGAAGATAAAGAACAGGAATGCTTCCTGACAATGTGAGTTTGTTAACATAACAAGCTCTTCCGTCATTTCCACTAGGAAAGCAGTATATGTCCCCAGGATTCCTGAGCACCACATAAAAAGGAAGGAAGTTCTGATATTGGCCAATGAGCTTTTTCAGTCTAAACTTCTGTAATGCTGATGAGTATTCATACAAATGGAAAGGAGTTAGTAAGACCACTTTCCATCCCCCTGCTCACTGCAGGAATCCAAAACTCTTTGGAAATGGTTCCACAAGCGCTCTTTCAAGGGGCAATTGGACTTTCTGTTTTTTCTTTAAAGACATTTCGCTTCTCCTTCAAGAAGCTTCTTCAGCACCATGACCTGGATGATTGAGAATAACCAGAGTCTTTTGAAGTGAGTGACCAGCCAACTCAAAAAAAAAAAAAAAATCACCTTCTTAAGATAAAATACAGAAAATAGTATAAGGGCAGACTAGATCAGTGATTTTCAACCTTTTTTGAGCCGCAGCACATTTTTTACATTTACAAAACCATGGGGCACATTGAGTGGGGAGTGGGGGGGGGGGGGGCGACTAAAAAAAGTTTGGACAAAAAAATTCCCTCTCTCTCTCTTCCTCCCTTTCGCTCTTTTTCTCTCTCTCTCCCTCCCTCCCTCTTTTTCTCTCTTTCTGTTTTTTTCTCTCTTTCCATCCCTCTTTCTTTCTCTCTTCCTTCCTCTTTTTTGCTCTTTCTCTCTCCCTCCCTACCTCCCTCTATGTCTTTCTCTCTCCCACCTTCCCTCCCTCTCTTTCTCTCTCTCTTTCTTTCTCTCTCTTGCACTCTCTCTCTTGCTCTCTCCCTTGCTTTCTTTCTCTCTTGTTCTCTTTCTCTCTCTCTCTCTTTCTTTCTCTCTCTCATTCTCTTTCTTTTTCTCTCTCTTGATTTCTCTCTCTCTCTCTTGCTTGCTTTCTCTCTCTTGCTTGCTTTCTCTCTCTTGCTCTTTCTCTCTCTTTCTTTCTCTCTTGTTTTCTTTCTCTGAGCTTCGCGGCACACCTGATCATGTCTCACGGCACACTAGTGTGCCACGGCACACTGGTTGAAAAACACTGGACTAGATGGACCATGAGGTCTTTTTATGCCGTCAGACTTCTATGTTTCTATGTTTCTTGGATAATTGTTTTTGGGGCCATTTTTAAAATGCCCAGCTTGAGAAAAGTGTAGTCAGATTGCTGTAAAAAAAGAATGAATATCTTTACACTGCTTATTATTTTCATTTGCCTTTTAATGTAACTGTGCATGGGCAACCGCCCCTCCCCCCTTCTCTTGCATGGAAAATGGATCCATTTTGGAAATCCAGGTACCTTTAGAAAGGCTTTTTCCGATGATCTCAGTCCCCAGTCAGATTGATATCAAGACAGGTAGTTACTTAGATCTTTAGAAACTTTTGATACAATCGTAGAGTTGCTCTGAAATAAGAGAAATCTTTTCAAAAACCAGGATTCACACATGAATGCTATGATAACAATCAGCAGCACCACTTCAAGAGAAGTCAAGAGACTCCCCTATTCATTTTTATACAAGGCACAAAACTCCCAGAGACCACATTCTGGGACATGTTTCATTCACATGAACAATAAAAGGAGTTGGGAGGTTTGGATAAGAAGAGCCCATTAACCCTCTATGAAGCTTTTCCTTTTTTTTTGCTCAGAATAGGCAGCTAGCTACTCCACTTAGCACTATTGCTGCTCATCAAACACTTGGCTAGGATACAGTATAATATGCATCAGTTGTGGTTTTCTAAGGAGATTGTATATCTGCTCCCCCACCCCCTGCTGCCCCCCCCCCCCAACATACACACCAAGAAAGTACCTTGTCATGACAAGGTGAAAAATTGGCTAAAATTGTTTAGTGGATGTTTTGAGCTGGGGTGGCACAGCAGGTAGAGTGCTGTACTGCAGGCCACTGAAGCTGACTGCAGATCTGAAGATCAGCGGTTCAAATCTCATCACTGGTTCAAGGTTGACTCAGCCTTCCATCCTTCGGAGGTGGATAAAATGAGGACCCGGATTGTGAGGGCAATATGCTGGCTCTGTTAAAAAGTGCTATTGCTAACATGTTGTAAGCCACCCTGAGTCTAAGGAGAAGGGCGGCATAAAAATTGAATAAATAAAATAAATATACATGAGAAGTGGACAATACTTGGATGGTATGCTGAGGCCAATGTCTAAATATAAAAGCAGAGCCCATTTGCAGGCCCAAAGGGCTAGATTAGAATTTTTTAAATTACTTATTATTTATTAAGCAAATTTATATAGGTGTCACTACAATACATTACTCTGGGTGGTTCACAAAATTACTACATTTAATATTATTATTCATTTAATTATATATACATGTATGTATGTATGTACATGTATATGTACTCTGTGTGTGTGTGTGTGTATATACATTTACTGCTCAAAAAAATAAAGGGAACACTTAAGACAACAGAATCTAACTCCAAGTCAATCAAACTTCTGTGAAATCAAACTGTCCACTTAGGAAGCAACACTGACTGACAATTTCATTTTGTTGTCAGCACATTCAACTATCTATAGAACAAAGTATTCAATGAGAATATTTCATTCGTTCCGATCTAGGATGTGTTATTTGAGTGTTCCCTTTATTTTTTTGAGCAGTGTATATTGGGGGCCAGATGATTATGGAGTCCTCTTTTTCTTCTTTTTTGTCCTAATTTGATTTAGTTTTTATTACTTTGTTCTTTTGGCCTGTTGTATTTACTTTGGTTCTTAGTAGCTAGCTGCCCAAATCCCTATGAGACACAGGCAGCCTATAAATTGAACAAATAAATTGAAAGATATTGTATCAGTAAATCTGAATTATCGGTAAACATAGTATGTTTAATGACTTAGTTTTCCGATCATACAACTCTTGAAGAATTCTGCTGCTGTTGTTTCTTGTCCAAACTCTGCCGTAAATATCACCTAGTCTAATCTTATTAAAATTATCTACCTGTCCCAAGCTTTTCTTTTTCTAGGCCTCTTATCTTGGACATTTTTGATGTCTATATGAATATTTTTATTGTCTAAGGACTTGTTTATCAATTGTTCATCTCCTGTGATGCTGAAATATAAACTTAATTCACACTTCATGCTAGGTTATGAGCCAGCAATGTGCAGCAGAGGCCAAAAAAGCCAACACAATCCTAAACTGCATCAACAGGGAGATACACTCCAAGACTAGGGAGGTATCAATAACACTCTGCCCTGGTCAGACCACATCTGGAGTCCTGCATTCAGTTCTGGTCACCACACTTCAAAAGACATTGAAACTCTGGAGAAGGCGCAAAAAAGAGCAACCAAAATGATTAGGGGACTAGAAACTAAGACCTATGAAGAGAGATTGCTGGAACTGGGCATGGATAGCCTTGAGAAAAGGAGGGCCACATGATAGCAGTGTACAGGTACTTGAGGGGTTGCCACAGAGAGGAGGGGGTCACGCTGTTTTCCAGGGCAGGAAAGGGCCAGACGAGGAACAATGGTTGGAAGTTGACCAAGGAGGGATTCAACCTGGAAATAAGGAAGAACTTCCTGACAACCAGTGGAACGGCCAGCCAGCAGAGGTTGTGAACTCCCCAACTCTGGACACTTTCAAGAGGAGATTAGACTGTCATTTGGCTGGGATGCTGTAGGATTTCCTGCCTAGGCATGGGGTTGGACTTGATGACCTGCAAGGTCCCTTTCAACTCTAACAAACAAACAAACAAACAAA
The DNA here is from genome assembly GCF_031021105.1 of Erythrolamprus reginae. Taxonomy (NCBI): domain Eukaryota; kingdom Metazoa; phylum Chordata; class Lepidosauria; order Squamata; family Dipsadidae; genus Erythrolamprus; species Erythrolamprus reginae. Next base: position 326,009,130 of record NC_091950.1, on the reverse strand, counting down.
TAACACACTAAACTAAAACGCAGAGTTTATATATCATAAAGGTTTATATATCACCAATAGATATAGGAGCCATGGTGACTCACATGGTAAGACGCTGGGCCTGTACACCGCTGCGGTCAATGGCTCAATACCTGTGAGTGAATAAACCATGAAGAAAGGAATCCCTCCCAATTGCCTACCAGCATTCAGGCATCCCACTGGTAAAGATAACACCACCGAAAAAATTCCTTTCTCAGCGGCAGCCACTCACCTCAGTGATCTCTGGCTAACACATACCATAGGCTTTAAAAACAAAAACAACCCACCAATGGGTATTTTTGAATATGTAATACATTTGATTATTTTAAAACAGAGCTTTGTTCTAAACCCAAATCTCTAATAGGTGTAGGCTGTAAGCACAGGTAAATGAACATATTGCCAACTTCAGTATAATGGAAAACTTGCCAAGAAAGGCAGCTTTCTAACAATCTTTTGCTAAGAGTTAATAAGAGTTAATACAGCTTTTGCATTTTATATCTCTTGTGTTTTACTACAAAAGTTATTATCAAAACTTTTTAAAAGTTGAATACAATATTTTAAGTGAACACTGTTTATAGTTATTATCAAGCTAAAGTACTAATCTGCCTTAGCCCAGAGGCCGATTAGGTCCCACAGAGTGGGCCTTCTCCAGGTCCCGTCGACTAAGCAATGTCGTCTGACGGGGCCCAGGGGAAGAGCCTTCTCTGTGGTGGCCCCGGCCCTCTGGAATCAACTTCCCATAGAGATTTGTACCGCTCCTACCAGTCTTTCGTAAGGCCTTGACAATGCATTTCTGCCACTGAAATTTTAACATCTACCCCGGCCTATGAGTGAAGAATGATAGGATGAATGTTGATGGTTGGTTTTTTAAATATATAGTATAGGGATTTTAGAATATAACTTAAGCTAGATTTCTATGTGTTTTTAGTACTGAGATTTTTAGACTATTTTAATATTAGATTTCTTCATGTTTTGTAATTGTTTACTGTGAGCCGCCCTGAGTCCCAAGAGAAGGGTGGCATAGAAATATTATTAATAAATAAATAAATAAATAAATAAATAAACAAGCAATAACAACAACCCTGTGAAGTAAATTGGGCTGAGAGAAAGTGACTGGCCAAAGATCACTCAGTTTAGTTATTTATTTATTATTTAGATTTATATGGCACCCTATCCCAGTTGACTCTCATGGCTAATGCCAGTCTAGAATTCATGGGCGCCCACTGTCTAACCAGGTGCCTTAACCATTAGACCAGTGTTTCCCAACCTTGGCAACTTGAAGATATCTGGACTTCAACTCCCAGAATTCCCCAGCCAGCAATTGCTGGCTGTGGAATTCTGGGAGTCGAAGTCCAAATATCTTCAAGTTGCCAAGGTTGGGAAACACTGCATTAGACCATAACTGCTCTCTTATAGTTATGTACGTTTCTAGTTCTTATGCAAAATGCACAACACCCTTTGCAAGCTATTATTCTAACTGTGACATGGAAAAGTCCAATCTGTTGATGACCTTGATATGCAGTGGAAATTGAAACAGTATTTCATTGTTTTCTATCAAAAAAGAGAAGTAATTCAGACACTAAAGAAGCTTTGTACAATCAATAATACTGGTAATTGAATTCCAAAATATCTGAAGGACACCAGTTGGGGAAGGCAATTTTAATCGATTAAGAATACATACTACAAACAAAATAACAAATATAACCCACAGGGAAAATAATAATATTAACAGTGTTATTCATATTTCCTCTCACAGTTAAAATATTGTATACCTTTACCAATTTAAAGAATCTACTACAATCATAAAAGTGATACTGTAACAAATCATACAAGATTTTGTAAGAACCAATCTATTTATATGTTGCAATGTTAATAAAATAAAGAAGAAAGTTAGAACTGCAAAAGATAACCGGCATCCAAAATCCTGATCTGCAATATATGTTTGGAACAAGTTTCAATCAAATTCTCAAGTTCCATCTGCATTTAATTTTAAACTAAATCATCCCATAATCTGGTAAGAGAGAAATTCTAGGGCCTGTACAGTGAAGGGCCCCACCCGCTACAAATGGGATCGGCAATCCGTTAGGACATTTTGATGGGTTCTGGAGGCCGTCGCGGAATGCACATGTGCGCGAAGCAATATCTCTCGCGGGGACACTGAGACGGGTGAGATTTCGGCAATTTCTGCATGCACGGAAGCAAGAAAAGGGGGGAAATTGCCGAAATCTCACCCGTCTGAGTGTCCTCGTGCAAGATATTTATTCATTCATTCATTCATTCATTTATTGGATTTGTATGCCGCCCCTCTCCGTGGACTCGGGGCGGCTAACAACAGTGATAAAAACAGAATGTAAAAATCCAATACTAAAACAGCTAAAAACCCTTGTTATAAAACCAATCATACATACAAACATACCATGCATAAATTGTAGAAGCCTAGGGGGAAAGATTATCTTAGTTCCCAAATGCCTGACGGCAGAGGTGGGTTTTGAGGAGCTTACGAAAGGCAAGGAAGGTAGGGGCTATTCTAATCTCTGGGGGGGAATTGGTTCCAGAGGGCCGGGGCCACCACAGAGAAGGCTCTTCCAACTGACATTGTTTAGTGTGACAGGACCCGGAGAAGGCCCACTCTGTGGGACCTAACTGGTCACTGGGATATTGCTTTGGGCGCCTGCGCAGAAGCAAAATCTCGCACAGGGGCATGCGCTTACATGTCGGGCGTGCCTGTGCTGGCCTCAGAATCCAATACCAGTAGAAAAAAGTAAGTGGAGCCCTTCGCTGGGCCTGTCACAATGGATACATTGATCTACTTCCCCCAAAAGCAGAATTTTTGAAATATGAAAAAAAAATTATAAGATACAGTGGTACCTCTAGTTAAGAACTTGATTCGTTCCGTGACCAGGTTCTTAAGTAGAAACATTCTTAAGAAGAAGCAATTTTTCCCGTAAGGATCACTATAAAAGCAAAGAATACGTGCAAACCCATTTGGAAAGAAATAAAAGCTTGGAATTTGGGTGGGAGGAGGAGGAGGAAGAAGAGGAGGAGGACAGATGAGGTGAGGGGAATAAAAAAAATCCAAAACTTTAAGGCTTTAAAAAAAAAAAGAGGGACTCTGAGGCGGCGAGGAGGGGCATGCGCCTCCCATACACCCAGCGCGAGGCTGCCTCCCATACACTGAAACAGAGAGAGAAACCCAGGGGGAATGGCAGGAAACTGTCCAGGCCAGAGGTCTTCAAACTTGGCAACTTTAAGACTTGTGGACTTCAACTCCCAGAGTTCTCCAGGCAGCATAGCTGGCTGGAGAATTCTGGGAATTGAAGTCCATAAGTCTTAAAGTTGCCCAGTTTGGGGACCTTTGGTCCAGGCCTTCGTGCCGCTCTCAAATTTCCTGGGAATTTTTTCCGCGCTCAGGTTCTTAAGTAGAAAATGGTTCTTAAGTAGAGGCAAGAAAATCTTGAACACCCGGTTCTTATCTAGAAAGGTTCTTAAGTCGAGGTGTTCTTAAGTAGAGGTAGCACTGTAGTTTCATTTCTACTTACTTTTTTTTACTGCTCTTACATCCACACACACATTACTCAGAACACACCATTCTCCTTTGCCCACTTGATTTTTTTGCTTCTGAAACCCTGAGAGGTAGAGAGAGGGCCCTTCTTTCCTTAGGATCCATTAGTAGGAGAAACCCACTTTGAATCAGAGCTATATTCTCTAGTAATCCAGAAACATGCTCCCTGAAGGCAGAAGGATCAGGTCAGGCAGTTGCACAACCCAGAAAGCACAAAGCAAACATCAAAACATGTCATCTTTTTCTTTCTCCCCCTCTCCCCTCTGCACAAAGAAAGGTATAATTATGTAAAATCACATATACAGATACTTGCAACTTGCTAACAGTCTTTGGCAATGAGAAGGCTCACAATGAGACAGTTGAAAAGAGACAGGAGTTCTATTTAGCTTTAAAATGTAGTGATAAACTGGTGCTGAATGGATAATTTTGCAGAACAGTTGGGACCTTTAATGGAAGGTGCTTCAATTTTACTAAAGACTAAATTTGCTTATGACATTTAGAAACAGTTAGCCCATCTCCCCATACAACACATTATCCAGTGAAGTTAGCTATTATTAACTTTTCCAGACTAGATTGCTAAATAATTATCATTCTTTCCAAGATTGCAAGAGAAGTTGGGTAACCATAAGGGCAGGGGTCCACCAGAAACTCCTAGACCACCTGATCATTAACTTAAGCCTAACCTCTGTTTCTTGCCTCCTTAACTACATATAATATACAAAGGATTTCTTATGACCTGTGTTATTTCCCAACCTAGTGTCCTCCCAAGGTATTTAATCCACAACTCCCAGAGTTCTCAAAAAGATTGACCAACCCTATGTTACCCTCTACCTTTCCTTTTCAATGTTTTAATATGCTGAATCACAAAGTGGGCAACCATATTAAGGTTTGTTGCGTTATATAAATCCACCTAATGTGACTACCATATAGCTCAATATATGATGAGCTAAGAAACTGAATTAATTCAGAAAAACATGAATCTATTAAACCTAAGTCGGATTTTGACATAAACACGGAAAAGCAGAAGTAATGGCAATAGAAATTTTAAAAATGTCTCCAATGGTAAATTCTCCTAACATTCCTAATTGCATCTCAGGTTAATTGGTTGCATATTGTGATAACTCCTTGTTGCTTTGGCAACAAACTGCTGCATTTTGCTACACTAACAGATCAGCCTATAAGGCAGAAAAATGAAACTTATTCTCAAGCTAACTCATGTATGCATATTATATATTTTATATAAACCCTGTCTTATTTTTTTTTTTGAACCATGAAATAAGCACTTGACCTTATTTTCGAGGAGGTCTTATTATTTTGGGGTGTGTAGAGCAAGATTAATTTTAAAAAAAATTTAAATTAAGTTGCAACTTGTGTCACTATTCTTGCAGAAGCTATCTTTAAGGTAGGGCTGTTAACTCACAGCCAGGGGGACAGATGGATCATGCGCTATCCACGCCCGGTTTAGCAAAGGGGGGGAAGTCATGATATCACATGTTGCTCTATAAAGATGAGTTCCATTCTGATGGTATAAGCTTTTAAAGTCAAAGTCTATTTATTAGAACTGTGAAACATTTTCCATGGTTGGTTAAATAAGATATATTCTAATATATCTAATATATGGTTGGCTAAATAAAGATATATCTAATATACAGTATCTGGCTAGTAAAGATATATTCACAAGTATCACTATTGATAGAATTTGGAGGTGCAATGTAATAGTGTAAGCTTGAGTTCACTCTCTGTCAAACCCACCACATATTAGGATCAAATCCACTTTAAGATATTTGCAGTAAAATATTGATGAAGGAATACAGACAGAAGCAATAAATGGGGGAAAAGTTACTATGAAAGCTGAAAAAAGAGACAGGTTTTATAACACTATGTGGTATAGCTAGCATCAAACAACGCCAGATCAAAAGTCTAAATGAAGTCACAAATATATAGTAAATCATGTCTGCCTTCCATGTCTTCATTACCAACTCATATAATGGCACATTCTGATGGTATAAGCTTTTAAAGTCAGAGTCTATTTATTAGAACTGTGAAACATTTTCTATGGTTGACTAAACAAAGATATATTCTAATATATCTAATATATGGTTGGCTAAATAAAGATATATCTAATATACTGGTAAAGATATATTCACAAGTATCACTATTGATAGAATTTGGAGGTGCAATGTAATAGTGTAAGCTTGAGTTCACTCTCTGTCAAACCCACCACATATTAGGATCAAATGCACTTTAAGATATTTGCAGTAAAATATTGATGAAGGAATACAGACAGAAGCAATAAATGGGGGGAAAGTTACTATGAAAGCTGAAAGCAGAGACAGGTTTTATAACACTATGTGGTACAACTAGCATTAAACAACGCCAGATCAAAAGTCTAAATGAAGTAAATGAATATACAGTATAGTAAATCATGTCTGCCTTCCATGTCTTCGTTACCAACTCATATAATGGCACTGTCATTGATATATTCAATGAACGTGTAAATTTACCTGGATACGGAGTCCCTACAGATGAGAGAGAATATGAGTTGATTACTCCTTGTGCAGAGAGGTTCTGTGGGAGATAGGACATGCAAAGTTCTTCAAATATGTAAAAGTGGCGAGTTCTTGGAGGTTTTTTAATAGAAGCTGTAATCAATTACAGCAGAGTTGTCAAACTTGTGGCCTGCAGGTCATATGCGTCACATGCTGGCCATGCCCATGACTGATTTAGCAAAAGGGGGAAATCACGATACGTCACGTGACTATGACTTGACGACATGAATGTAGCACCCCTAAGTTAAAGGATGACCGGCAATGAATAAGCAATGCAAAGTGAAAATGTACCATATTTTTCAGAGTATAAGAGAATGGAAATCAGGGGTGGGTTCCTCCCGATTTGGACTGGTTCACCCAGACCTGTAGTGACCCACTGGTGACGTCATGATGATATCACTGAACTGGATGATGATCAAGACACACCCACAAAATAAGCCATGCCCACAGAACCAGTAGTAAAAAAAAATTAGAACCCAACCCTGGTGGAAATGTTGGTGCGTCTTATACACAGCTATTTTGGCCTCCCAAAATCCTGCTCCACAGGTCTCATTTTCTGCAAAAACAGAATGCAGAGAGGGGTTGGGAGCAGGGGTGGAATCCAGCAGGTTTTGAAGAACTGGTAGCAGAAATTTTGAGCAATTCGGCGAACCGGCAAACACCACCTCCGGCTGGCCCAAGAGTGGGGTGGGAATAGAGATTTTGCAATATCCTTTCCCCAGGAGTACAGGGAATGGAGATTTTGCAGTATGCTTCCTCTGCCACGCTCACCAAACCACGCCCACAGAACTGTTAGGGATTTTTTTTTAATTTCATCCATGTTTGGGAGGCCTGCAGAGTGCTCCTGGGGCTGAAGAGGGCAAAAACTTTTTTTTCTTCTTTACCTCATCAAAATCTTAGTATGTTCTATACTCCAGTGCATCTTATAGTCCAAAAATATGGTATATAATGCAAAGGAAGAGACTATTATTTGTAATCGTAAACAAAATAGTAGTCATTTCTGATCCCTAGTGGGGATTTTTAAAAAACTATTGTCCTTCATATTGACTAGATTTCAGCTCTGTTACAAAATGTCCAAACATCTATATTTATTTATAGCAGTGGGATGCCTATAAAATCAACTTTTCTAAGCATCATATAGAGAGAGGTAAAATGGTATGATGTCAAATATAAAACCACACGTTACAAATATAAAAGTGAAAAACAAACCTAATAAAATCACCAAGAAATCTAATAAAATGCCAAGTTTCTAAGAATTAATATAAAGGATCAAGATAATAAGATTTTAAAAATTGTCTTTGTCATACTCAGTAATATATAGATAATAAGATTTTAAAAGTTTAATAAAAATTTAAAGAGTTTAAATTACCATGGAGAACAAACAAGTAGGCAATGTTATTGCCAGGTCAATTTCTCTGAGAAGTGTTCATAAACTCTGGAGTAAACCTTGGAAAGGTGACTTTGAAAATGATCCTAAGGCACAACGAATGAGACGGACAAAGAGAAAAGGGACCAATCAGACTTATTTTTCCAGCCTCTCTTTTTCTGAATGCTACCTTTAAAAAAAAAAGCATGAATTTACATCAATTTGTTCTTTTATGAGGATCATTGTAGTATTTATCCTGTTAGATAAAATAAATAGGTTAAAAGAGGTTCGTGCTTACTTGGTCATTTGGCTGAAACTTCTAGCTTCTATGATTGCATAGTTTAATATCATATCTGCTAGTTTTCCAAGTGCAACACAACAGATTCCAGGGAAATTCTATATCACACAAATTCTACATCGAACAACAGGGGTTCAAGAGAGCAAAGAACACTCTTAATTGCATACAATGCAAGCCAAGGCAGAAACAAGTTAGCTAAGCAGGTGTATTATCTCAAACGAAGTGTTGCCAGGACTACAAGATAAGACTCAGTGGAGAAAACTACTACAGTGGTCTAAAGATTCCCATTTCCCATTACGGTACTGCCTACGGTCAAACTAACTCTTGAGGCTTTGAAACAGTCAACTAATTGTATGCCGTCCTCAAGTGTTGTCTTCTACAACACTGTGCTGAACTTGAACTGATGATTCCCCCAAGGGTCAGTCATGTGAGTTGTTATGGTGCCTTGGTGGGGAGGGTATGTTGCATTTTCTGCGGTTGTTTTTTTTTTTAACCGGTTGCTATGCATTACCTAAGATCATTCTGAGAGATAGGCAGCCATATAAATAGTTCTGTTTTTCATAGATAAATGCTTTCTACTTCATGCTCATTTGATTTTGGTGCAGTATGTTCTGTGAAGCAAGTTTTCATATATGATCATTAAATCTTTCATGTATAATCATTAAAGCTTTATTTTATCTTCCGTTTTATCTTTTATATACACACGCCACGTATACACACAATGCACACTGCTGCAATTACTGCTGTTTACAAAGTATTTAATATTTAAATTGTACTTCAGTATATTTGTACTCTTTTTACCACAGGCTATTTTCTTCCAAGAAGAAGAGATGTGTAAACAGCCAATTAAAAGGAAAGCATAAATCTCTTTACCCTGTTTTTATTCCATTCTGGGCTACATATATCATTGGAACAGCAGTGTTTTGCAACCAATGAAAGCTATGTTTTGGAACCTCTTGAGCTGACATCAGGCCACAGATCGTTGCATTTCAGGATGGCAATCACTTTGTTAGGACCTTGGAAGCTATGGCAGAGGATTTCAAAGGCGAAAAGGATCCTGAAAACATGTTAACAATACAACTGAAAAGACAATTGAAAGTGTTCAGATACCATTCCAATTGGAGGAAGGAAATTGCTGTATAAAAAGTAACCCACATCAATTCTGATCTGATTTTCAAATCATTAGCTATTTCTGACAAGGTAAAGAGGAGAATCTTTATTATCCATACTTACATACCACTTGAGAAATCCAGTTGAAAAACTGTTCTACCACATTTTTGACAAGGGCTATTTAATTATTATACAATAAACTTCCTTCATCTTTTAAATGCCACAAGACACTAGGTTGCTTTTGCTACAGAAGTACACTCTAACGTGGCTACTAAAAGTATAATATTCAGATCTAAAATGAGCAGAGAGTCTATTCACATTCAAGCCAAAACTTCGTACTCCCAGCTGGGAATATAGAGGTCAGATGAACAGGGAAAAATAATGAGGAAGGTTACAGGCAAGATCCCTTCCTCATTTGAAATCCTGTGCACATTCTGCTAATCAACAGAAAAGAACTAGATACATCTCTGCATCAGAGATTTATAGAGAGGGCTTTATGTAATGGCCAGCCATTTCCACAAGTGTTGCAAAGAGTTGTCTTGGCAGCTACCAGGAATCAAAATTGATTTATAGGAACACACTATGTTTTTATATTGCTATAGCAATAAAAATACAACAAAAAAGCAAAAGCAATAAAATTACTATATATGTAATAGATAATAGATAGATAGATAGATAGATAGATGAGAGAGAGAGAGAGAGATGATAGATAGATAGACAGACAGACAGACAGACAGACAGATTTGAAAAGCTTCACCTGAAAACAGTATGGTAGCTTGGAGAAGACACAAGGCAATCTGCATATCTATTTTTTTTCTTCTATTGTCTCTTAATACCGGCTACCTGAGACAACTATCTTGCATTCTCCAATAGTAAACTAATATACTGTACCACATTCGCAAGTTTGCGGGAAAGCCAAACACCAAAATAGAAAGTAAGCTAATTTCTTAAGAATTTTAAGCATTGGTAGTGTTTGCCTCTTTCAACACATTAATAATCTTTGGATGGAATCAAAATAGAAAATTGTAATATGGGGATTAATTGCAGACATCTATTTATACTTTTAAGTGTGTAATTAAGTGAAAAATATTACTACATCCAATGCATTTTCAAGTGTATAATGGAATTTAAATGATTGCGTTTATTAATCATTGGTTGATGTGAACTACTTGTACAGGGTGTCCAGGGGAAAAGCATTTTGAAATTCCCTGGTATTTTCCCTGATATTTCCCTGTAACTTGCGATCTAATTAAGGCGCAGTCATAGGTGACGTCATACCAAATGGCTAAGCCGTGGAGAAATATCGGTAGTTGAGGAAGCAAGTTGTTGCCACAGTTATGCCCATTTTTGCTTGACTCTGCCAGGCAGCGTGATCCATTGGGATTTTTTACATGGTTTTTCCCTGACTTTTGAACATTTTAATACAGTTTGTTTTTCCCCCCATTTATTCCGTTTTTTTCACTAATTCCCTGATATTTCCCGAATCGCCGATTTCCCTGATAATTCCGATTTCCCTGTTTTCCAGGTTTCCTGGACACCCTGATGTAAAATATAGATTAACATTATATATTAGGGATACATTATCCACTTTAACCCACAGAATTTGGGGTGTCCAACATTTTTTTTTAGAATTTTTTAGAATTTTATCATCAACATGTTCTCAGAAACTGAATGTTGCTTTCAAAGAAAAATAAACTTGTTTTAGAGTCATTCAGTTCTAGGTTGCAGAGACCAGTAACAGAATCAGTATAATCTACCTTAATATAAAACTAAATAAATTAAAGCAATAAGTGTGCCCTGCCCCCAACTCTGATTCCTGACAAAAATGTAATCCTTGACATGGTGAAAGGCCCTAAACTAGAGATGTTTCTACTTTTACTTCAACTATATTTTAGTTTTAAAAATTAACCAACATACAAGTTACTCAAGACCCACCTATATCGCCAGGCATGGGGGAACTAAGACATCTCCCCCAGGCTTTCTTATATTTTATGTTTGGTATGTAAGTGCTGTATGGTTTTTAATTGTTGGGGTTTTATTATTAGACTTGTTCCATTGTTATACTATTTTTATTACTGTTGTGAGCTGCCCCGAGTCTTCAGAGAGGGGCGGCATACAAATCTAATAAATAATAATAATAATAATAATAATAATAATAATAATACAAAACTAGTGCAAGGACATTATCAGTTATCATTACTTATTCTTCCTGTCTTTAACTTTATGAAGTAAAATTGGGCAGTAATGCCAGTTGTTTTCTGAATTGTTCAATTCAAAATTGCTTCATATGAAATGAAAAATACCTATTATTATAGATAATCCCCAATTTATGAGAAGTGCGACTAGAACTTCAGTTGCTAAGAATTGGAGTCATTAAGTACAATCACACCCAATTTCATTATCTTTTTTTTGTCCTGATAAATTGCCATAGTTTTTAAGCAAATTATATAATTTTTAAGCAAAATTGATTTATAACTGGCACATTATATGAAAGCAGCGTATTCAGCACCAATGGGTAACACAAAAATTTGGGAGAAGGAGGTTGGAGAAAATCCACTCGTTCAAGATGGGTTATCTACGCAAAGCGCCTATGGCTTCACAGATGAAAGGGCTGCCTCAGAGGTAATTTAATGAGGATTCTGTATAACATTGCTCTTTGCAACTCTGTGGGAAGTTCAAATGCTGGTGAATAAATAAATAAAGAAAACAAACACAGCTATCGGTGCAGAACACAATTGGTATAATAAAATTGCAAGAACCCGGCTGCTGAAAAACGTCCTTCTAGCTTCATCCTGCCTAACATCCACTTGACAGCTAACATACTAGGAGCAGAAGCACTGAAGAGCAGAAGACAGAGGTTAAAAAAGAGGCTATGCATCAAAGTAGAATCAAGCATTCAAATTTTTTAAGATATTTTTTTAAATGATGTCATTTTGGATTTATTTTTACAAGAAAGAAACCTCAGGAAAGGTCAACTGTCCATAACTAGCTACTTAGAAGATACTTAATGCTGAAGCATGTTGTGATTAACAATATAAGCTTGGTTCTTTCTTATTTGCATACAAAGTTGAATATAAAGGCCAGAGTTGTGTTCCAACCTTTGCCTTCTTCCTGGTCCTCTGGGGATACCCAGGATATCCCCATAAGATTTGTTTCACTTTTCTTTTGTTTATTACATGAAACAAAACTTCTAAATTAAAGTGTGTGGCTTAGCATGCTATGCAAAACTCAGCCAACTGTGGTTGATTCAATAAGCCATGGCTGAATAAACTAAAGCTGACCATAATGTATGATTTTACTTTTTAAATAGTGTTAATCTCAAACCTGTTTATTTAATCATGATTTTGAAGACAACATTGATCAAGCTCAAATGAATTCAGCATCTTTATTCACACATTATGATTAATAGAAGAGAACCCAGAAAATTAACAAATAGAACTGATTATACATATCTTTATACCTATACAGTACCTATATATCTATTTACATCTGTCTGTCTATCTTCTATCTAAAATCCACTACTACTGTTTTAACTTTTTTATCTTTATTGCTGCAGTTCTGGTAGAGTTTTCAATCCTATTCTCTCTCCTGAGCAATTCATTTTAATGGAAATGGTAAAGCATTAAAACTTCAATTGAACAAGTAGCAAACTTTTATATACATCTTGACAGTATGGGAAATAGGACTGTTCAATATTAACACCAACTTTCCCTAATCTAGTCCTATAACTACCAAATGGTTTGGATCAAAATTCCACTATCCAATAAATTCAATGTTTTCTTTCAGATAGAGATTATGGGAGCTGTAGTCCAACATATCTGAAGAATGCAGATTGAGGGGGAAAACTAATCTACACCAATAACGAAAAGTGGTGGTGGTGATGATGATGATGATCATTATCATCATGCCATAAGGTTAGATTCAGATAAATAAGGGCTTCCTATAGTTTCACCTTCCCAGTCCATGGAATAAAGATCTCAGAAGAATTAAGGTGGTAGGTGGAAAAAGCAGGGGTAAGAAACAATTTTTCCATTGTCTTTCTTTGGATATAGTATATTACTACTGGTATGATAATCTTTAGACAACATATTTATACAACTTATTCCTTATGTGCTTGAATCTCCAATGTAGCTCAGAAATCCTAACAATTGTTCTATATTAAATCCTAATATTGCCTTCAGAGGGTGAAAGTGTAACTTATTCAAAGCTACTGAGTGATTCCATGATTGAAGTGAGATGCAAATGGAGCATGACCTCATGCTCAGCTCATGTTCAGTCATTATGCCATTACTATCTCTCATCTTAGGGTTAAACCAAACTATTCATCTTATTTTTTTAAAAAAATCAAAATATTAGAAAATGCTACACAGAAAATGCTAAGAAAAATTGCAGTGACACTATTGAGATAGTAGTCTCACGCTCACAGGACAAATATGCACTTCCGTGCATGCCAATTTACTGCACAGAGAAATTATGCATCATAATTATGAAATGGCTTATAAATCTAAAAAAACAAGGCATCTAATAACTGTACAAATTATAGGGATGCCTTTTGATCTAGCAGTGCTTCTTGTTATCCCTCAAAATTTACATATAGTGATGGGTTCCAAGCAGCTTATAACTGGAAAGAGTTTTGGATAGCAAAGTAGAGAAGTTGACTAAGTACATTCCACATTGTAGAAAAGGGAAACTTCATGGTAGGGGTTATTAAGAAAGGGTTAAAATATAAGACACCAATAATATAAGGAAAGTATATATGTCACAGAGTATAATTAACTTTAGGAACTCATTATTATAAGATATGTTGATGGCCATTAACGTGGCTGCATTTAATATGGGAATATATAAATTCATGAAGGACAGGTCTAGCAAGATATAATAATTTTGAGATTTGTGTTACCTCCCTGTTGAGGGAAGCTACAGAGAACCAGAGGCTGAAGAGACTAATGTCTCTTCTCCTACATATGAGGATCATGAGGGGGAAAAATGCTGTCTGGCCATACCTGAAGAAACTGACTTAAAAACTATTAAAAATAAAAAAGGTGCTCTTGGCCAAATTTCAACTGTAATGTTTGGGATTAAGAATTTATCTCACAAACGTATTGCCTTTTTCTTGGCTTCCCGGCATGTGGCTTTGTTCTTCATTAAAAGAAACATTGCCCTCTAATCATGAAAAAAATTGCATTAAACTTCAAGAAAGTTCACCTTGACTAAATACAGCTTAGCATTTGGAAAGATTACATCATCATTAGAGCCATTTCTGCTTTCAGTCCTGTATCAAAGAAATGGGGCCACTTTTTAAAAAAGTGACTAAACATATATTTTCAAGGAAGATCAGGTATATAGCTAGTCAGATAAACCACTGTCATCAAAAGATACAACTTTCACAACAGCCATGCTAACAATATTTTAACCATATGGACTTAATTATATATAAGTGTATAAGTATTCTTTTTAAAAAAAAATCAAAATCAAGATATCAGAATGCCAGGAAACCACAGATCACCAATTAAAATTCTGGACTACCATTCAAGTCCCCAGCAAAGGTGCTTTTTATTCAAATTAATCTGAGATGGAAAACAAAGTTTTTCACAAATAAAAGAAAAATGCTGTAATCATCTTCAATGTTGCAAATATTTTATTTATTTTAAATTATTCTACAATAAGACAGACATTTATGTACATTTAAATGTGATGGGGATAAGCTCTTGTAAACTAAAATCTTAATAAGTCAGTCTTTGAAAGGGTATCCTAATGGATCTGCCCAGCATTGAATCTGAATTATACAAGCACTTAAGAAAACTTATATGGCTCAAGAAAGGATATTCCTGGAACAACAAGATTCAGTAGGATAAAATAAATTTCCTAACCCAATAAAATCCTACTGCTAAAATTCCATAGAACTTGAAAGTTGCCCATCTCTTGTGATATTGTGATTGGGGCTAAAAAGATAATATCAAACTTTAATCTGGATTTTTCACCCCCCCCCAAAACTCAAGGTTTGAATTGTGTTTAATACAGTGTACTTAATACAGTGGCTTTCCTCTTAAAAAGTACAACTATTCTCCCTGAGTGACCTTTTCCTTCCTATTGGCTTCAAAACAGACCCAATGCAAATACACCAGGCAACAAAAGTCAGGGAGAAGGGAGGGGAAATAGCTTGCACAAGATCACATCTTCTTCCCATTTCAAATGAAAGGTTAAAGCCACAAACAGAGGACTGCATTTTTGCGGCCTCTCAGGAAAGCTCCTTCTTGGGCATTTATTTCCTCCTCTTCTCTGGAATATCGGGGTCCAAGCTTTCAAACACATATTTGAAAACAAAAGTTTAGCATGCTCTGTAAGCTATGATAACACAAAAGGGCCTAAATCTAAATGTGTGTGTGTGTGTACGTACGTACATACGTACGTACGTACATACATACATACATACATACATACATACATATATGAGATGAAGTCAGTAGAGGACTGACGAAAGCTTAGTAGTTTTTTAGTAGTTTTAAATAAATTTTAAATGTTCTGAAGATCATGATGACTACTGCCTCTTCATTTATAACTATACCTGGAACTCACATTTTAGGACAATTCTGTGTGTGTGTGTGTGTGTGTGTGTGTGTGTGTGTGTGTGTATGTATGTAACATATTTTTGCTGATAATGAAAAGAAAGTTTTCATTATCAACATTTGAAAGAAAGATATGTGTGTTTGGGGGGGACACCACTTTTCACACTTACAACTGTTGTAGCATCCCCACGGGCATGCGCTTGGCAACTGATCCATATTTATGGTGTCCTGGGGTCATATGATCTATTTTTGTCAAAGCAAAGTCAACGGGGAAGCCAGATTCATTTAATCACTGGGTTACCAATTTAACCACTGCAGTGATTCAGTTAACAACTGCGAGGATAAAGATCGTAAATTGGGGGGGGGGGAACCTCACTTAACAAATGTTTCACTCAGCAACATAAATTTGGGGCTCAATTGTGATCCTTGGTCAAGGACTACCTGTATGAACAAACATGCCTAAATCTAAATATGACTTGCTTTGGGGTTGATACACAGGAGACACAAAAGATGAAGGTGTGTTTATTGTCTTCCCTTCTCTCCCTAAAGCTCTTCACTTTCATACATTCAGGGGTGGCTGCCAGATAGCACTACTGGAGGTCCATTCCCCAAGCTGAAATCCCAAAGAAGGTTTTTAAGCCTCCAAACCTTCCTGTGATGGAGACAAGGTGTTTCAAAGAAGAGAGGCGTCTGCTGCAAAGCTGCTCTTCACCACCCCACCTACCCACCCTTCATTTCCTTCACCTTCCCCATTCAAAAGAGGGGTGGTGGTGTCTCCATTCCAGATGCTGCCTTTTCTCCAACATAGCCTCCAGACTGAATAGATGCGGGGTGGTGGTGGTGTAAACACAAACACAAACACACATACAGAGGGCAGGGAGGGGAAGGAAGGAGAAGGAGGCCAGGCAGCCCATCAGAATAAAAGAACACAAATCCTAAACTACCACACTCATTCCCCGCCCATCCTTCCTACCGCCCACCCACCCCAATTCCCGGACCCCTGGCCCTTCTTCCATCCACTTATCCGGCCAGCCTGGCATTGGCGGACCCCAGGCTACCCCACCACCCGACTCTTTTGCCACACAAAGCTTCCCTAAACCCTCCCAGGGCCGATCCCCAGGGTTGTTGGGGGAGGTAAAGATAGCTAAAAATCAATCAATCCATCCATCCATCAATCAATCAATCAATCAATCAAAATATAACCAAAACCCCACCAGCCGCTATACATCCTTCGCAAAATGTGCATCTGACATATAAAGGCGAGGGGAAGGGGAGGAGAGACGGGACTCGTCGGCTCCCTCCCGCCCAGACGCGCGGATCCTGCATCCTCCGAAGGGGGACGATGAGATGGATGGATGGAAAGAGGGAGAGAGAGGAAGGAAGGAAGGAGCGCGGCTGAAGCCAGTTCCTCCACAGCAACGCCGAAGAGGAGTGGGCAGCTGCAACCCAGGCTTGCGGGAGGAGGGGTGGTGGGTGGAAAATGAATCGCCTCACCTCGCTCCGGCAGAGCCGACGGGCAGCGGCCGGCTAGGAGCCGCCGGGACTCGTCCGGCGAGGCTTCCGCCCTCCCTGCGTGCCTGTCGCTCCTCCCGACAAGCCCAGCGTCCAGCGTCTGTCTGTGTGTGTGTGTCTCCGTCTCAGGTCGTGCAGCCGCTGTTGCTGCTGCTGCCGCTGCTGGGCCTGACACCCCTTTCACGTGATGCAACCACATGACCCAACATGTTATTTTTTTTTCCGCCTTCCCCCTCCCACAAGTCCGGCTCTGTCCCCTCCCTTCCTCCTTTCTCAGCTGCAGGGGGCGAAGGAAGGAGCTCTAAGCGAACCGTAAACCGGGCGCGCTGGGCCCTTCCCGGGCGGCGCAGATAAGAAACGCGATCCAACAGAGCGAGGCCGCCGAGGGCTTCTGCGCGGCCCGCACAGAGTTGTAGTTTTCCTCCTTCGGCCCTCAGCAAGAAAGGCTTCCTGGAGTTGTTGGAGGATAAGGAAGGGGGGGGGGTGACGGACTACAAAGCGGCCGTACGTCCGGTTCATCGGGTTCAGCCTGTGCCTGATACGACAAAGGTCGCATTTCAGAAGCCCGATTTCGTTTTACCTCGGAAGGACGCCGTTTCGTTGCTTTAATAAACGAATCGGTGTGTTGAAAAGGAACTCTTTGATCTATCTGATATATCTATCTTTATCTATCTTATCTATCTGTCTATCTATCATCTATCTATCTTTATCTATATCTATCTTATCTGTCTGTCTGTCTGTCTGTCTATATCTATCTATATATCTATCTATCTATCTATCTATCTATCTATCTATCTATCTATCTACAATATTTATATGCCGCCCAATTCCAAATGGACTCTGGTCGACATATAATAATAAGACAATATAAAAATATAGATTTGATTTAATTTAGTTTAATTTAATGTGATTCAGCCTTCTCTATTAAGATGAAGATGAAGCCTTTGTTTTATTTATTTGTTTGTTTGTTTGTTAGTAATATTTATATACCCCCCAATTCAAATGGACTCTGGGCAGCTTACAATAACAATAAAACAATATAAAAATATAATTTACAATCATTTAATTTAGTTTAATAAAAGGCGATTCAGCCTTATTTATTAAGAGGAAAATGGAAGCTTTTGGTTTGTTTATTTTATTATTATTATTTATTAGATTTGTATGCCGCCCTTCTCCGAAAACTCAGAAAAATAAATAAAACCATTTATTTATTAATAATATTTATATGCCGCCCAATTCCAAATGGACTCTGGGCAGCTTACAATAATAAGACTATAAAAATATAGATTGCAATAATTTAATTTATTTTATTTTATTTAGTTTAATTTAAGGCAATTGGGCCGTATTTATTATCTAAACGCCTAAGATCCCAGATAATGTGTTTTGTGCTATGTTTGGATGGCAGGTGTTTTTCTTTTCAGGAGCGGAAAAAGGAAATGTAATACACTCAAAACCCGTTCTTGTCCACCAGAATTCATCACGGGTGATGGGAAAACAAAAGTTTTATTGTACAATAGTAGTAGATCTATAGCGTATGCAACTCTTCTACTCCATTCCTCTCCGGTTTCCTGTAGGTGAACTATACGTTTTTGGGACAACATGTTTTTCATATATTTGACATTTTCTCATGATTTGTCAGGAAAATTACCCTATGTGTTATGAGGGTAATATGGGAGGCTGTCTTATACTGAGTCAGACCTGTTTGCTTTTGGTCAGTCAAACAGTCGCACTCAATCAAAGAACTAGTTCTGAGTGCATCCTGGATGAAAGATACAGGATATGTTGGGTTTTTTAAAATTGCTGTTTGCTCAATTCATCCAATTTATACAGGCACCCACTTGCCGGACAATTCTAGGTAGCTAACAAGGATTAAAAACATCTAATGCAAAGGGGGGGGAAAGATCAATTGATAAAGCACAATGAATTAAAACGTACTACATTGCAATCCAGACACACAACTCATATAATTTACAGCTGGACCAGCCTCCTTAGGGGCCATATTGATACCAGTGGGGTCAGGACCAACTGTTCCCATTCATAACCTGAGCCAATCCAGAATGCCAGAATCAATCCAGAAGAATATCAAAATCACCGAGAGATCAAGAGTGCTTAGTTGAATGTGTTGCAGCCATCCCAGACCATACAGATAGAAGACACCCACAAGTGCAATAAATACAACCTCAGTACTATGCCCAGGACTGACACCCAACTGAAAGGGATCCCGTTATTCTTTTTCCTTTAGAGCCTTCTTTAACTCCCCCTTGACCATCTTCTCTGTAACCTTCTCTTAAAAGACTGGAGATTGGAAATTATCCAATGCTGTTGAATACACCAGTGCTTCCCAGGTAGCATATGGATCTAGTTACATCAATACCAGTACTTAATTCAGACTTAAAGGTTCAGACTTTTTCCAGATAGCCCCAGACAGTGCTTCAATTCACCTCAAACAGACATGAAGTTCAACTCAAACTGGATTCAAATGACCCCTATCAATCAATTGCCTAAAATAATTGTCACAGCAGCCTGCAGATGTTCCTCTGATCATTCTGTAACAGGAACAGGTCACTTTGAACAGGGCTGCTGGCCAACACTCTGCAGGCTTACTCTGCTGCTGTTAATGCTGCAATTTGATCCTTAATATAGGCTTAAATATTCTTTTATTCTTGTCCCCAGCTTTATTTCAAAGAATGTATCTATCTATCTATCTATCTATCTATCTATCTATCTATCGATCATCTGTCTGTCTATCATCTCTATCATCTATCTATATCTCTATATCTCTCTATCTAATCTATCTCTATCATCTGTCTCATCTGTCTATCTAATCTCTATATCTATCTAATCCAGTGATTTTCAACCTTTTTTGAGCCGCGGCACACTTTTTACATTTACAAAATCCTGGGGCACGCCACCAACCAAAATGACACAAATCTAATAAATAAATACATACATACATACATACATACATACATACATACATACATACATACATAAATAACCCCCTCATATATATAATTCCATGTAACATCCCCTTATAAATACAGTCAATCATCAATCATCCCTCCTGAAATTTATACCGCTGTCTCGTTTATGGGTACTTCTCCTGTCTTTCCCCCTTTTCTCTCTCATGTTTCTCATTTCTCTCTCTTCCTCCCTTTTTCCCTCATTCCTTCTCCCTTTCACTTCTCCTCTTTTTCCATCCCTGTCTCTCTCCCCCCCTTATGTGTGTGTATGTACACACACTCCAACCATTTCCAAAACCAGGTGAGGGCTGGGGTTTAATTCTCTTTTATTCTTTTCAAAAACAGGTGAGGGCTGGGGGGTTTTTCTTATTATTTGGGTGCTTTTTACCATATGCTTCAAGAATCACCCCTCTCTCTCTCTTTTGTTTCTCTCTCCTCTCATTCTCTGCCTCAATCATTTTCTCATTTCTCCTCCCCTTTTTGTTCTCATTTCTCTCTCTCTCTCCTTTCCTCTTCCTGTCTCTCTTGCTATCTTTTTTCTCTCTCTCTCTTGCTTTCTTTCAGTATCTCTTGCTATCTCTTTTTCTCTCTTGCTTTTCTTCTCTCGTGCTTTTTGTTCTTTCTCTCTCTCTGTTGCTCTCTCTCATTCTCTTATTTTCTCTCTCTCTCTCTTTTCTTTCTCTCTCTCTTAGTCTCTCTCTCTCTTGTTCTCTCTTATTTTCTTTCTCTCTCTTTCATGCTTTCTCTCTCTTGTTCTTTCTCACTCTCTCTCTCTCTCTGTTGCTCTCTCTCGTTCTCTCTCTTCCCTTCTTCTCTGTGGAGGCCAGCGAAGGTTTCCCTTAGTTTGAATGTTCCGAGCAAGCAGCCCCTTTACTGACAGCCCGGGATGGGACTGTGAGAGGGGTGGGCTTTCCCACAGCGCTTGGAGCGGCTAGCGGCCGGATCGCCAGCGGCGCTGCAGCCACCGCTGTGGAAGAAGCCGCACCCCAAAAAAGCCGGAGGGAAGGATCGGGCAGGCGGGGACAGCCACAAGTGGAAGCCTCAGCCCTGGAGCCCCCTCGCGCCCATGGCTTCTCGTCGATGTCTCTGCCTGCCCGATCCGCTGGAGTGCTAATAGCAGCGGCGGGCAGGAGCCCCCCCCGCTATTCCCGCCGCCGCCACCGCTATTAGCACTCCCGCGGATCGGGCAGGCAGAGGCATTGATGAGAAGCCATGGGTGCGAGGGGGCTCCAGGGCTGAGGCTTCCACTTGCAGGGCCCCCCCCGCTATTCCCGCCGCCGCCGCTATTAGCACTCCCGATGCCATTGCCACCGTGGGGAGGCAGGGGCAGCCGCGGCTCCCTTTACTCCTACTGCCGCACCTCCCTGCCCCTGCCTCCCCACGGTGCCTCCGGCCAAACGCGCCTCTGGCTTCTCCGCCCTGCCCCATTGCCCACCCACTCTCCTCCGCCGCCGCCTCCTGCCTTGGGGCGAGGAGTCCGGGACTGTGTGGCTTTGCGCCATGAAGAGAAAACGGCAGCAGGGAAAAGTCGGCCGTTTTCTCTTCATGGCGCAAAGCCACACAGTCCCGGACTCCCGGCCAAACGCGCCCCTGGCTTCTCCCCCCTGCCCCATTGCCCGCCCGATCCGCCCACTCTCCTCCGCCGCCTCTCGCCGCGGCACACCTGACGGTGTGTCGCGGCACACCAGTGTGCCGCGGCACACCGGTTGGGAAACGCTGATCTAATCTATCTATCTATCTATCTATCTATCTATCTATCTATCTATCTATCTATCTATCTATCTATCTATCTATCTGGCTTCTATGCCCGTAGGACTCAGGGTGGCTTACAACAATATAAAACAATACAATATAATAGGAAGAAGTCAGTATTAAAATTAAACACACTAAAATTATAAACCATAGAATCCCATAATACAAATTTACGCTCAATCCAATCGACTTAACACACATACCTGTGAGCCGCCCTGAGTCCTCGGAGAGGGGTGGCATACAAATCCAATAAATAAATAAATAATACCTATCAGTAAAATTTGGCCGTGAAAGATGGCAGTATTCACAGCCCCCAGGCCTGCCGGCAAAGCTAGATCTTCACAGGTTTTCAAAAGACCAGTAGGGTGGGAACCTTACAAACATCTGGGGGTGCTTGGTTCCATATAGCCAGAGCAGCTACAGAGAAGGCCCTCCCCTGCAGTCCTCCCAACCTGCATTGTTTAGTCGACGGGACCCGGAGAAGGCCAACTATGTGTGATCTTATTGGTCTCTGGGAGGTATGTGGCAGGAGAAAATTCTTCTGAAAAATCAGGCAATCCCCTGAAATCAATCAACAGGAAGAGGACACACAGGCTCAGTCTAATGGAAGGCTAAGGTCATCCTGTCATAGCAAGTCAGGTTTTTCTGTGGACCGAATGGGGTGTTGTTTTGAATGCTGCCTGAATCCCATGGATGGGGCCTTGTTTGTTTGCACGGCTCGGTTTCTGGCATGCTGTGGCCTGGTGCCGGTCCACAGGTCAGAGGTTGGGGACCCCTGTTCCAAGTGACAACTAAAGCCTTGGTCAAGGCACTTTGGATGGTCCCAATCTGTTTATGATCTGACTATGACAAAGGACATCCATGAATAGAATAGAGTAGTCTACTCTACTCTAGAGTAGAATAGAATAGAATAGAATAGAATTCTTTATTGGCCAAGTGTGGACATGCAATGAATTTGACATTGTTGCATATACTCTCTGTGTACATAACATTCCCCAAATTCAGTCCACATAATATTGCTCTAAGTAAAACACACCTAATGTATTGGATTTTTGATGGCTAGGCTAAGATCCCCACAGCCATGAAATCCTGAACCTCTTCAGACACTACCTGAGAATCAAAGGTTAAAATGCCCCAGTAGCATAAGTCTGGGAAACTACGAACAGGGAGGCATGTACAGCAGCAGCATTTCCATCTGTTCCCTAGAACTTAAGCAGTATTCTGCTATTCTAGCCTTTTTTGTCTACTTTTCCACAAGATGTTGATAGCTTGAAGTGCAATAGAAACCTGAAAAATTGGCTTGTGTATAGTAAGAGACCATTAAAGAAATGTGCCTAATATATACTATATATTGGAGATAGCTTGGAGATATTCCATCGAAGATATCACAATCATCTAAAAATAGCCTTAAATACCTGACTTGGAATGTGTTATAACTATATTGGATTAAGCTGCAAACTAGTTAGGTACTTCATGTTGAAATTGCCCAGAAAGCATTTTCTGCTATAGTAGTTGGCTAGTATGCGATCTTCATTCTTCATAGCTTCTTGGCATTCCACCACCATAGATTCC
Organism: Erythrolamprus reginae; assembly: GCF_031021105.1. Classification (NCBI taxonomy): domain Eukaryota; kingdom Metazoa; phylum Chordata; class Lepidosauria; order Squamata; family Dipsadidae; genus Erythrolamprus; species Erythrolamprus reginae. The sequence goes on along the minus strand of NC_091950.1, from coordinate 325,985,862 downwards.
AGGACCATTTCTCCTCCCGTTTTAACAATACAGTGTTCCCTCAATTTTTGCGGGGGATGCGTTCCGAGATCACCCGCGAAAATCGAATTTCCACGAAGTAGAGACAGTATCACAAGCCATCCCTTAACACTTTAAACCCCTAAATTACCATTTCCCATTCCTTTAACAACCATTTACTCACCATTATTACTGGTACTCACCATTGAATAAGACACTTAGTGATCCTGATATTTCTAAACATAATTATTTATTAACAATAATTTTTTTTGTTATTTATTTGCAAAAATTATTAGTTTGCCGATGACGTATGCCATCATCGGACGGGAAAAACTGGTATAGAAAAAAACCGCGAAGTATTTTTTAATTAATATTTTTTGAAAAACCGTGGTATAGGCCATTCGCGAAGTTCGAACCCACGAAAATTGAGGGAACACTGTATTCCATTTAATGGATATTCTTCCTGAGATGAATCAAGTTCTTGGAAGAAACTTATGGTCTAAAAATCTGCATTTGTAAAAAACATGATTCTATCATGCTTAGGAAGGACCTACAAAAATTATCATATAATCCCTAGAATGACTCAATATTTAATTAATGTCAGCCTCTTTATTGGCAAAAGAGAAATACTGTATGGTCAAGAATTACTTGTTAGGATTAGTTAGGTTGCAGACAGTGATGGCCTCCTACGGGTATGATCAGGTGTGCAGAACCAGTAGAAAGAATTTGAATTTTTTTTTTCCCCCCTTCTGGGCTCTGGGTATGTTTTTCCTATCAAAGGTTGAATGTGTATAATTTTAGAAGAGCTGAGCGTGCGTGTGTGTACATACACATAGTTTATATAGTAGATAATGTATATTTTTGTGTGCCTGTGTGTAATAGGTATATACACACGTGGCATATATATTTATATATACTTAAATAGTATATTTTGTTCAGTAATAGTAAATAGATAGGGAATTTGTATCTCTTTGGGGCGAGGAGAAGCCAGGCACCCTAATCCAAACCCTTGACGTGAGTGATGTCAAGTTGGCCACCTTTAAGGCAGTTACATGACCACTCCCACCTGGTCACGTGGCCAGCAAGCCACACCCACAAAATAAGCCACGCCCACAGCGTGGTAGTAAAAAATGTTGCAGCCCTTCACTAGTTGAAGATTTGATGATTAATGGACTGTAACTTCTGAGGAAAAGGTGAAAATGAGACATTTTATAGATGTAAAAAAGTTATCAACACTTTTAATCAAATGTTTGTCTTGAAACATTTTGCTTTCAAAGCTAGAGAATATGGATTTCCATTCCTTTCCAATTGTTTTCTATCTGTTTTGTGGTAACGGAAGAACAACAGATGGATACATTGTTATATTTTGATGCCTAGATGAATGATCTCATACATTTATGTAATTTAAATTTGAAATTAATAATATTTGGTACAGAATAGAGGAAAGAAGTTTTCAGAAATGCAAGTGATTTCCATTTTAATGAGAGGTGCTGAAATCCAATCAAGATGTGCAAATGGCGACAGGAGATGGAGAAATTCAGATGAGAAAAAAAACCCCAATAGAATAAAACCTGAACTTTGATGATAGAAAAATAGATACAGTGGTACCTCTACTTAAGAACTTAATTTGTTCCGTGACCAGGTTCTTCAGTAGAAACATTCTTAAGAAGAAGCAATTTTTCCCATAGGAATCAATGTAAAAGCAAATAATGTGTGTAAACCCATTAGGAAAGAAATAAAAGCTCCTGGTGCCTTCCATACACTGGCTGCTGCTGCTAACTGCTGCCTCTTCCTTCCCATGCTGAAGGGCTTCCTTCTCACTCGCTTTGTAGCCGGCACCTTTCCTTCGCTTTGGTGACTCCTCAGCTGCCCAGAGTGAAGGGAGTGTTTCTTTTCTCTGGGTGCTGGCAGAGGTTTATTCCCTGTCCAAGCGCCCAGAGAAAGGAAAACGCTCCATTCACTCTGGACTGCCAAAGCCTCCTTAAGTGCCACCGAAAGGCTCCTCTGGCAGCCCAGAAAAGCCCGAGATGGCCGGGATTAAAGGTGGAATGGCAGGAAACTGGCTGGGTCTTCGTGCCGCTTTCAAATTCCCTGGGAAATGTTTCCGGGCTCGGGTTCTTAAGTAGAAAATGGTTCTTAAGAAGAGGCAAAAGAATCTTGAACACCCGGTTCTTATCTAGAAAAGTTCTTAAGTAGAGGCGTTCTTAAGTAGAGGTACAACTGTACTTCTCATTTAGAAATCTTGGGAAAAATCAAACCACATACAATATGACCTATCCAGAGATAGATTCTAACTGTGCATGCACAGAAGAAGAAAAAATCCAGAAAGAATCCCAATTTTTTTTAAAAAAATAATAATACATTTTTAAAAAAGTTTTTTAAAAAAGATGGCACCATCCATGGACTGACACTGACAGAACGGATTCAGTGACATCATTGTGGCATCACCAGTGGGTTGCTACTGGTTCAGGTGAACCAGTCTGGACTGGGAGGAACCCACCTCTGGACCTATCATATGGTTAGCTCTGTTTTTAACAATCCTCCTATAATAAATAAGGAGTCTCTTTTCATATCAAATTATTTCTCCTCAAAATTCTATTGTGCTGTACATTTTGGTAGCAAAATTGATCAAAGTTAATTTTACAGCTCAGAACAACTATCAGTGCTAGAAACACAGATGCTACCTTCATCCTAAGGCAACTAATAATCTGAGTTTTATAAGAATGAATGTGTGACTCACACAGATTCTCAGTGCACTCTTTTCTTTTACTTTTAATAAAAGTGAATAAGAGCTTTTCTTCCTAGTATATTCCCCGTGATAAGGTTGAGGCTAAAAGATGCCTAGAAACAGGTCTTACATCAGATCTAAAAGATTGGATATAAAGCAAAAAGGAAACAAATATCAGAAAAAACACTTTTTTTCTTTTTTCATTTTTCTTACATGGTAAGAAGTGAAAGCAAAAATGTAAAAAAAAATTATAGGAAGGAAAGCAAATTCATTAAGCAGAATAATGAGGTTGCAGTCTTCGGAGAGGGGCAGCATACAAATCTAATAAATTGAATTGAATTGAATATCTGAAATATCTTGACACCTATAGACTGCTAGTTACATATCATGTAGGATCTGTTTCCCAGCTATAAAATAAGGACACTTGTGATTAAGTTATTATTTTAAAACTTGATTATAAACCATATTAAAGTGGTTCAAGTATAATTATGAACTCACTGTAATGATCACCATGATAACCAATTGGTTAATGATTTTCTTTTCAATTTGAGCCCAGTGGAAGAACTTAAAAAATGTATTTTAAATTATTGGTAATCAGAGTAAAGTTTACAGAAGTGTCTTAAAATAATCTTCTCTTTTTCAGATTTCAGAAATTAGCTATACAATGGTCATGTAATAACTCATGATTAAGAACAGATGATATTAAGTACATAGCATAATTCCAATCAGGAATCAATAATTTCCAGAGTCCAAGTTTTTCTCTCTTCCAAACGGTATAGTAGAATTTAGAAAAGGTGGCAAATTCCAGTATATGATGCAGTGAGTGCCAATCTTATATGAAAAGAGAGTGTGTGTGAAATTAAGCTATTCTGGGTCCCCAGAGGGGTGGCATACAAGTCTAAATAATAATAATAATAATAATAATAATAATAATAATAATAATAATAATAATAATAACAACAACAACAACAACAACAACAATCTGTATATTTGTATATACAGACATAACTTTGGACACCCCTTCAGCCCCAAAATATGTTCCACAGGTGATATGCTACTGGTCACCATAGGAAAATGTCCTCTCTAAAGAAACCAAATGATCTCCACCAGGGTCTCTGTGCAGCAAAATGTAGGTTTCTAGTAAAAGGTAGCAGACTTGAACTGAAGACCTTTCAATCTCTTTATAGCCACCCATTCCATTAATCCATTGTTTGTTTTAATCACATAAATATACAGTACTTATAAAATGCAGCTATAATCAACAGGACATGAATGTGTAAAGCAAGATCTAAACTACAGTTTAACTGCTACTTTACTGAGTCTTACACTGCAGATTGTGAATGTTTCTCTTATTGCAGGTTGGGTTGGGTTGAGAAAAAGTGCCTCAGTCAAAGCTACCCAACCCAATAGCATGGCTAAGGGATGACTTTAACTTAAGTATTCCATATCTTTTTCTTTTTCTGTTCAATAGTGTCAATTCTTGGAGACTGCCGGACAAATAATATAGAAAAGGGTAAAGCAGGGAAACAATGGCTTAAGGGTAAGAGTTTTGTATAATGTTTATATAATGTAGTATATACAACCTTTGGAACATCCTGACACTAACAACAAATTACGATGTGGCGTTATAACTCTTCATATTTTTAAAAAATCTTTGCTGCAAATATTATTCAGTTATTATGGGACATGAACACTTTTAAATATTAGGAGTCAATTTTATCATCTGTCTAGAATTAATATACTGTATTTTCAAGTACTTTTATTTCAATTTAACATTTTTTTGCACGTCCCAAATGTGTATTTCCCATTTCACCTTTGGGACTGAAAGAGAAAATTACATATTTTATAAATTAGTAAATTGATACCTACATAAGCATAAAAACGTAAATATTTCATCGAACCCATATGTCAACATATTTTTTGAGAATTATTGAAAACTTTTAAATGTCTACATAAAATACCCTAGTAGTTTCCAACTAGTTACAAAGATAGACTTAAAGCTAGTTTTTCTATGAATGTGTGCTCTCACTAGAGAAAATGGGAGAACAATTTCTATAGGTACTTCCAGCAACTCTTAGCTACTTATCTCCAATCCAAGCATATGGGTATTATCTTGGAAGTATCATTTCATAGGACTTTAGAATAAATATGCATAGGGCAGTTCTGCATGTCTGAATTGTCATCCTATATATCAGTGTTTCCCAACCTTGGCAACTTGAAGGTATCTGGATTTCAACTCCCAGAATTCCCCAGCCAGCAACAACTGAGAAACAACTAACTGAGAAGTTAGATTCATTTAACAACCATGTTACTAACTTAACAATTGCAATGATTTACTTAACAGCAATGGCAAGAAAGGTTGTAAAATGAGACAAAAATAACTTAACCATCTCGCTGGCCTCAATTGTAAGCCAAGGACTATCTGTATGTTTTTCAAGAGTATTCAAATTACAAAATTTAACAGTCTTCCTTGGAAATATATAAAAAAACAACTCCTTCATATTCTATTAAAAGCATACTGTATTTTAAGATGGCTTTCTCTGTGAAGGAATATTACAGAGAGCAACTGAATATCAATATTAACATTGCACCCACCTCTGCAAAGAACATCCTAAAAGAATCTCACAGTAATTTGCACTGGCAAACAAAATGAGCTATTAGCATAATTGCATTTTTAAGACAGAATGAAACAGAAAATAATAAAAGAGAATTCTTGATATGTATGTAGCTCACTTCTCATAATGACTATTATTCAATCTGCCTTAAATTAATTCACAGAAAAATTTATAGGTTTTCAGTTCGATGTGTATCCATATCCAGCTTGGTTTTTTATTTCTGTGTAATAGGAAAAGAGTTCTGGTCCATTAATTCGCCCACTCTCTCTTGCAAGAAGTTAACCATTTCAGCCAACACAAAAACATGGGTTTCATCTAAGTCTTGTATGATAAACTTCTTTCCCAGGGCATTTGATTCATCCAGGTACAGCAGGAACTGCTTCATGGCTGGGTCACTGTGGGGACAAGGATAAAATTATGGTAATCTCACATAACACTTCAACAAATTAAGCTTGCAATGCAAATGTCAACATGACACAATAAAATCACATTTATGAAATGCATTAAATGTCATAAACTTTATAAAGCAACCAAGCAGAAATTCATAAAACATGATGAGATTGAACAAAATGAAAACTATTACAAAAACATTCTAGTATGTTAAAAGATCAAGTATTTTCAGGATTCTCCCAAATATCAACCCTGGCCAAACATCCAAAGTTATACTGTGAGGATCTTGGCCACCTTCAGCTGTGGAGAATATTTAATAGATAGCTACCATGTTTCAAAAAAATACCTGCTATGACTTAGGTAGATGAAAACTCAGGTGTGTATAAGACAAAACTGAAGAAGCATTGTTAAGATTCATAGGAATCAAAATGGTTAAAGCTGTGAAGGTTAAATTTAATCAGTGATGAAAAAAGCCTGGGAGCAAATGTGAATTTAGTAAAATAGGTACAACATAACGGTACCCTGGTTACCAGTACCTTACTTTAGTCCATACGCTTTGCAGTTACTGCAATTTCTAATATTTTTCAAGGTTAGCTTTGCATATAACATTCTATCCAGGAAGTATTTAAGCCATGAATAATTATAACAAAGTCCTGTCATCAAGTAAAATCTAAAGTACAAGGTCAGAAAAGATTGCTCCTTCTCATGGATATATTCCAGCAGGAGAATACAAGCCAAGGAATACTGCCAACTTCAAATGTGGTATTTAGAAGGAGCACAATCTTATCCAAGAAAGGCTGAACCATTAAACCAATCTCAAATAGAATGAATATATTCCACCTACTGGAATTGAGTGCAAACAGTTGGGATTATGTTCAACTAGATGTTTCATCCAACCAGATAAACAATTTTTAATATGATTAAATTTGGTTTTTAATATGTCCTCAAGATCACCATATACAAGTATCAAGGGCATAGTGATGACTTTTTAGCCCAGTCTCTGAATGACAATTTCCAACAGTTTCATGTAAAACAGATATCCTTGATTAACAAAAGATAATTGGGACTATAATTTCTGTTGCTAAGAGAAGTATGAAGCATGAAAAGGCATGAAGTCATGGCAATCCCAGCAGTCTCCATTGTCATCATTAAGAGGCTATATGGGTCACTAAGTGAGGATCTGCAAGCAAAGTCAATAGGGAAGCCAACAGCAAGTTGCAATTCCCAGGCAGCTTGCAAACAAGATGACAGGCTGATATGTGGCTGCTGAAGGGTGTGGGAGGGAACATAAGGATACCAGTAGAGCAGGACCTGGTGTAGTTGCTGCAGGATGCACAAAAAATCAACGTAGTGTAAGCAGGGCAGTGTGGGGTTGGCTGCTCCTGAATACAGGAGATTTACCAGATTGATTTGCCACCTTTTATACTAGGTTTCCCTACGGGCTTTCCATTTGCTTGTGGGAAGCCAGAGAGAAGGTCACAAACAACAATTGTGATTTCAGAATGCTGAAACTGTTGTACTACTGCGATCAATAGAACTGACATCAGGCTGTAAGTACCACTCATTCAACACTTTCATAACTCTGACCAGTTAATAATAATAAAAGACTGAATCTTATAGATTCTACGGACCATAAGCCAAAAAGAAATATCAACAGGTATTATCATCTGGTTTCTATCTTTCAGGAATAACTTGAGTTCAATACTGTATTAAGATCCCAATACTTGCAAGGCAATAGATGATTATCAAATGGGACTATGTATATGAGAAGAATCCAAGGGCCATGTTCCAATTGCCCTTTCATAGCACAGTCCCTTTCATTATGGCAATTTTGTTAGCTGCAGTTCTGAAACCAGGCTAAAACAATGAATTGGAAAAGAATAACTCATGTTATTTATTCAATCAAAGTTGTGTTGTGACAGTCACCAACATGATCAGATTTTATATACCGTATTTTCCGGCGTATAAGACGACTGGGCGTATAAGACGACCCCCTAACTTTTCCAGTTAAAATATAGAATTTGAGATATACAGTGATCCCTCGGTTAGCGCGGGGGTTACGTTCCAAGACCTCCCGCGCTAACCGATTTCCGCGTTATACTGGATGCGGAAGTAAAAACACCATCTACGCATGCGCGCCATTTTTTTCATGGCCGCACATGCGCAGATGGTGGAGTTTGCGTGTGGGCGGCGGGGAAGACCAAGGGAAGGTTCCTTCAGCCGCCCAGCAGCTGATCTGCTCCGCAGCGCGGAAGCAGCGAGGAGCCGAAGATGAGGTAAAGGCAAAGGGGAAACCCCATCTTCGGCTCCTCGCTGCTGCCGCGCTGCGGAGCGGATCAGGTGTTGGGCGGCTGAAGGAACCTTCCCTTGGTCTTCCCGCCGCCCAGGCAAAGGGGAAACCCCAAGATCGCTTGCCGCTTGCCGCTTTGCAGCTTGGAGCCTTGCTTCGCCTCCTTCGCTGCAATAGGCAAGCGGCAAGCGATCTTGAGAAAGAGAGAGAAAGGAGGGCGACTTGCCAGTCCACGCCCCCCTGGATGAACAGCCTCGCATGGCCCCAGCGCCGGGCTCCGCTGTTGCCTCCGCCCCCATTCGGCTCTGCAGCTGAGAGGCCTTCCCGGCAGAGCCCTCCCCAACAGCTCCCGCCGCCAGCGCAAAAAAGAAAAGGAAAAAAAATCCCCAAAAGAGGCAGGCACAAAGCGGGGGCACAAGGGGAGCTGCCCGGCAGAGGTTGCTTTTTTTCTTCTCGTGGGCAAGTGGAGGGGGGGAGAGAGAAGGGAGGAAGAGAGTGTGAGAGAGGAAGAAAGAGAGAGAGAAATGATAGAAAAAAGGGGAGAAAAAAGAGAAATGAGAAAATGATTGAAGCATAGTGACAGGAAAGAAAGAGAAAGAGACAGAGAAGTGACTCTTGGTGATGACGTATGACGTCATCGGGTGGGAAAAACCGTGGTATAGCAAAAAAAAACGTGGAGTATTTTTTAATTAATATTTTGTGAAAAACCGTGTTGTAGCGTTTCGCACTAATCGAGACCGTGCTAATCGAGGGATCACTGTACTCGCCGTATAAGACTACCCCTCTTCTGTACATCATAGACCTGACTGAGTCTAGGTCTATGATGTACTTGCATTGAGAAAAAAATCATTTCTGAACATGATAACACAATATTTTAATTACTAATGATGAAGATCTTATTGTTAAAATTATGAATGAATTATTTAGAGAGAGAGAGCCAAGTGGGAGCACTCTTCTGTCTATCTCTCCATATGTCTCTGTCTATCTGTCTTGTCTGCCTCTCATATTTCTCCTCACCACAATTAAGTTTATTATTATAACTCATCATAATTTGTCAACACAAAAAGGTGAACCTGGCTATTTTTCTTTCTCCTACCATCTATTCTGCAGGTATCTTTCAGTCTAACATGCAGCATGCTGACACCTATGTGAGAATCTATTATGGAATGAGAATCTGTATGTGATATCATGATATGGCAATCCAAACAGCCCATCCATTTTTTCCTCTTTCCGCACTTTCTGTCTTTATCCTCTTGCAATGTCACTTAAACAGATTTTAACTTGTTGGGTTTAATTAGTGACCCTGCCAATTTTCAGTACTGTGCAGTGTGCTATGATACAGAGCAGGGTGAATAATATGACCTCAGCTTTTAAAGTTATTTTAAAATGTTGCCTAAGAAATATGGAAAGATGATTCTTTTTGGAGGAAAAGTACATTTTCAATGGTTAAACATAAGAACAAATACAAACAGGCAGAAATAAATGCATCCAGTTTAACATTCAATTTTGCAACCACTAATAATGTTGGTCAAGTAGGTACAAAAATACCTGGGGAAATGATCAAAGTCTGGGAAATGGCTCCCTTGTCAGTTAAAAGGAGTGCTGATTTACCACCTGCTAGAGCAGTGATTTTCAACCTTTTTTGAGCCGCAGCACATTTTTTACACTTACAAAATCCTGGGGCACACCACCAACCAAAATTACACAAATCTAATAAATAAATAAATAAATAAATACATACATACATACATACACACACACACACACACACACACACACATAAATAACCCCCTCATATATACAATCCCATGTAACATCCCCTTATAAATACAGTCAATCATCAATCATCCCTCCTCAAATTTATACCACTGTCTCATTTCTGGGTTATTCTCCTGTCTTTCCCCCTTTTCTCTCTCATGTTTCTCATTTCTCTCTCTTCCTCCCTTTTTCCCTCATTCCTTCTCCCTCTCACTTCTCCTCTTTTTCCATCCCTGTCTCTCTCCCCCCCTTACGTGTGTGTGTGTGTGTGTGTGTGTATACACACTCGAACCATTTCCAAAACCAGTTGAGGGCTGGGTTTTTTTTTCTCTTTTATTCTTTTCAAACACAGGTGTGGGCTGGGGGGGGGTGTTTCTTATTATTTGGGTGCTTTTTACCATATGCTTCAAGAATCACCTCTCTCCCTCTCTCTTGTTCTCTCTCTCTCTTGTTCTCTCTTATTTTCTTTCTGAGGCTCCTCCCACAACGGTGGCTACAGCGGCGCTGGTGATCCGGCCGCTAGCCGCTCCGAGCGCTGTGGGAACGCCCACCCCTCTCACAGTCCGGTCCCGGGATGACAGTAAAGGGGCTGCTTCCCATCCTCCTTCTCAGAAGGTTTCCTTCTGAGCAAGCTGGCAGGAGGATGGGAAGCAGCCCCTTTACTGTCAGCCCGGGACCGGACTGTGAGAGGGGTGGGCGTTCCCACACCGCTCGGAGCGGCTAGCGGCCGCATCGCCAGTGCCGTTGCAGCCACCGCTAATGTAAAGGGGCTGCTTCCCGGCGGCAGGAACTGCGGGGGGTAGCCGGCGTACGCTCCGGCTAACAAGCTCTTGCTGCAGCTATCCGCCGCTTCTTTCTTCTCCGCCTCGCCTCCGCTATTCCCGCCGCCGCCTTTGCTCTCCCCGCCGGGCAAGAGGCAAAGGCGGCGGCGGGAGTAGCGGAGGCAAGGCGGAGAACAAAGAAGCGGCGGATAGCTGTGGCAAGGGCTCGTTACGCCGGCTACCCCCCGCAGTTCCTGCCGCCGGGAGTGGCGCTCCACCCCAGCAAAGCCGGCGGCGGGAGTGGCGTCGTCCAGCAATAGCAGCGCTTCAATGAAGCCGGCGAGGGAGCTCCGGAATCGGTTGGCGCTCGCCCGACGCCTTGTTTTTTTATTTCCCCCTTTGGTTTCTCTTCAGAGGCGGGAGTTCGGGAGGCAAGGGAGCGCTCGAGGAGACAGCGTCTTGCGGCATCGCCTCCCGTTGGGTTTATGACGAAGGGACGCTCAGCAACTTCTTTTTCCTTTCGGCGCCATAGCCACCCGCAGTCCCCGGAGCCCGCGGGTTGAGGCAAAGGGCTGCGTTTCCCTTCCCTCCCTCCCTCCTGCCCCCGTCCTGAATGGAAGCCCCGCTCGGCCAAGCAGCCCGGGATCTCCGCCGCTTGCAAACCGGGCGGGCGGAGCGGACCCGCACTCACTTTCGGCTCCGGGGACTGCGGATGGCTATGGCGCCGAAAGGAAAAAGAAGTTGCTGAGCGATGCCGCAAGACGCTGTCTCCTCGAGCGCTCCCTTGCCTCCCGAACTCCCGCCTGTGAAGAGAAACCAAAGGGGGAAATAAAAAAACAAGGCGTCGGGCGAGCGCCAACCGATTCCGGAGCTCCCTCGCCGGCTTCATCAATGCGCTGCTGTTGCTGCTGTCGCTGCCGCCTGAGGCGGCGGCACTCGAATCTGGCGTGGTGGAAAATCTTTGCCTGCCTCCAGATTTTCCACCATGCCAGATTCGAGTGCCGCCGCCTCAGGCGGCAGCGACAGCAGCAACAGCAGCGCTTTTTCCTTTCCCCGGAGCCGAAAGTGAGCGCGGGTCCGCTCCCCACCCCCTCAATCCCGCTCCCGGCCTCCTCCCGCCCGCGGCTGTGGAATGGGCGCAGTATCCGGCCTATAAGACGACCCCCCACTTTGGAAAAGATTTTCAGGGGTTAAAAAGTCGTCTTATACGCCGGAAAATACGGTAATCAAAAAAGAAGTTAAATTTCAAAATAGATGATCAAATATCTAAAGTTTTCAATGTAAAGATAATTCAGAATAGATCCTTTTTCCAATAACATTTCCCAATCTGGAGAGATTGTGAGGAAGGAGAAGTAAATCTATCAAACCATTTTCTTTCTTTTTTTCTTCAAAGTGTTAAGGCAGCTACACCATTAACAGGGCTCACATGGGTTTTTTGAAAGCTGTCTATGTTTGTCTGCTGGTTTGTGCATGTGTAACCACTTCTCTTATGGTCCCCAAAGTGCTATTTGTACATGCATACAAATAGCTGCTACAATATATTCATTTTGTGTCACAGCCACATAGTAACATAAACTGCTATAAATTCTCTGAATACACCTATCACACTGTACACGGTTATCTGTAGTAGAGTAAAAGGCTGGCTGGCCAAATCTTTGAGCCAAAACAACTTCCTTTCCTTGGAAATTAAATACTAAGTGGAAGTTTGCTGAAACCTTACAGCAGCTGGCTGTAAGAAAGGAAGTGAAGGAATGTAAACCCCCCAACCAAGTTGTGGAGTGTAAATGTTCAATATGCATGAAAAAACAAACAAACCTAGATTTGGATATCCAGGGTATACAGTGGATAAGTAGCTAAAATTGCAGTAGGCATTGGTTTTAAATAATTGAGCTGAAAGCAGTTGCCTGCTTCTGGTTTCTTTCAAAACCTTTTTAAAATCTCAATTTAACTTTCATCTTAATTGGGCTTTTTTAATGCATACACTGCTGTTTCTAAAGCTGAATCTCTTTTTAAACAAACCTAGTACCCACCCGGTTTTTTTGTTTTGTTTTTGCTGCTGTGTGTTCCTAATGAATTATAAACAGGATTAAAAAATAGATGACCATTAGATGCAGCAATATTTGCACAAAAAACCCTTAATTTGATGCTACCCTCCAGTGATTATCTGGATTGCTATGGTTTGGAAATGGTATTTTTAGAATCATGTCTTGGTATTTCTATCTGGTAATTGCTCACAGGGCCTAGAGTCCTCAAAATTAATATTAAACTGTACATTGGTTATTCAGTTTACATAAAGGGGAAAGTACCAGCAGAAGATACGGTAATAATTGCTGTCTCAGCCCATTCTGCTGGTTAAGTCAATTCTTTACAATCTGAAATTTAAACAAGTAACACATTTAGAAATTGGAATTAAAGGCAATATTGACAAGCTATTTAAACCAGCTAACTTTAAGTTTAATATAAAAATGGGGCCATTGCCAGAATAATCTCCATCTTTATAATATGAATTACACATACTAAATATTCATAGTTTATAGGTTACATAAATATACCATATCACATTTCACTAACATTGTACTGTATTCCTTTAAAATAAGAGCATGCTATTTTTGCTATTTCACTTGCCGATTACAGTACAATCAGGATTCAGTGTTTCTTGTAACTATGTCACAACATAAAACATTTTTTGCTCATGCTATCAAATTTCTTACAAGCTCGGAGTAGTACTTGCATTGCCAATACATTCTTGCTTACCATTCTATAAGTATCCCTTTCAAAACATTCACCATCTTCTTCACAAGGTCAAGATTCCTAAAATATCAAATGTAAAAACAGTTTGTAGAAAATGGCACAATCTTAAAACTGAAGAAAATCAATACAAACGTCCTGATGGGTAAGCTTCTTCTAGCCAATTCAACTGCGCAAAAGTCAAGCTGAATTCAAGTTTGCTGATTTTCAAGTCAATGAGAACAGGCTTGCACAGTTTATTAACACAGTAACTTTGAATGTACTAAATTAAATATAATTCTGAATGTACTTCAATATTTTGAATATGCTCCAATTTTAAAAAAGAAAACAACACGTGTTACTTCTACCTTGAATCTGGGCATATTTATATCTAGCTTATTATAAGTACCTGTTTAAAACTAGATCCACATTCATTCAAAGTCACATTTTAATGTTCTGTGAAGATTTTTGATCTGGGTTCAACCTTTTCAAGGACCCTTGATGGCAATGAAGATATAGAGAAAACTCTGCTCAGTGGTGCAGTGGTTAGAGCTACTACTTCTGCTGATCACCGGCTGCCAAGCAGTTTGGCAGATCGAATCTCAGTAGACTCAAGGTTGACTCAGTCTTCCAAGGTCTGTAAAATGAGGACCCAGATTGTAAACAGCTTAGAGGGGGCTGTGAAGCGGTATATAAGTCTAAATGCTATTGCTATGGCCAATGGGGATTTTTGCAGCCCTGGTTTAGTAGCCCTACTCCTACCTTGGAGAAGCCTAATTCAAGCTAATGAGGGGAGGAAACCTTATGGTTTTACAAGAGCATCTGGCAGCCCTAACTAGCTGTATCTTCCAGGCAGGTTGCAAATGCACTTCCCATCATCCTCGGCCAGATCGATGAGGTTTTAGCGTGCAAACCACCCCGGATAAAACTAAGCCAAAAGAGAGTAGCTGCAACCATTTATGCTGCACATGATTCACAAAACCTACGTCTACATTGCTTCTGCGGAAAGGCAGCCCTTTAACACCAGAGATATGAAGGAAAACGAGGGAGAAATTGGGAAAGAAAGGGTGGGGAAAGGAAACCCACTCAGTTCAAGCTAACAAAACACAGAATCGTGCTTCACCCGTCCGGCAACGTTGCCCTGGCGACGAACACACCAGGTCACTCCTTGTATCCCCCGCCCGGAAGAAGTGGGAGACGGAACGAGCGCCGACTCCGAGGCAAGGTCCACAACTGCGCAGGCGCCTCCTTTCTTTATTGTTCTTTGGATTGGCTTGCTCCCGGTGAAGGGCGGCGCTCCGGGTGACGTCAGGCGGGTCGCGTTGACGTCAGAGCGTGGGCGGTATGGCGCGGCTTCGTCGTTGACAGTGGGACGGGGATCCGAGATGGGCAGGTAGGGGGGGGAGGAGGAGGCGGCAGGAGGAGAAGAGCGGTGGTTTGGGCCAGACTGATGCGCGGTTCCGAAGTCGGGGCTTTGGAGGACCTGCTTTGCTTAGCCGGAGAGATCCCTGAATGAAGGAGTAAACGTTCCGAAGGATGCTCGCATAATTCATTTGTCCATTTATTATATAACGATAGCTGTAATCAGCAATTATAGACTTGACTCTATCCCGTAAATTCCGTTTTCCTAGAGCGTAACGATAGCTGTAATCAGCAATCGTAGACTTGACTCTATCCCGTAAAGTCTGTTTTCCTAGAGCGTAGCCTTTTCATTGTACCGCACCCTTATAATGAGACCTGAGGCATTCTGATACTGTTTGCGAATGGCAACCTTTTTGCGCGTTCGCTAAAAGCTAAAAGCGCCTTACATCCTGCAAAGCTGCTGCTGCTGCAAGTTTATTTCCAAGTGTGTAGGCATATTTTATTTCAGGGTGTGTAGAGAGATGCAGAATAGATTAGAATAGAATAGAATTCTTTATTGGCCAAGTGTGATTGGACACACAAGGAATTTGTCTTTGGTGTCTATGCTCTCAGTGTACATAAAAGAAAAGATACATGTGGTTGTGGCAATGGCTTTCCGAATAAAATATTTCTTTTCCTAGTGAATATTGTTATTCAGATATGAAATTAGTCACGCCTCCCACACTCTTGGGTCTGTTCTCAGAAACATCTACAAGGCAGTTAATCAGGTTGAGCTACAAGTCACCAGAAAAACTGAAATGGATCTCTGTCAGCGGTGTTGTTTTCCAAAGAAGTCAGAGGCATATTCACCAACAAAACTTAATTTGCTAACTGGCTGCCATTTATATCCCTAACCCTAACTCATGGCTGTAAAAAAAATTGTTAGAACATACAGGTACTTTAAAAACTTTACCTTCATATATGGCACATTTTAGATATTTTGAGTAAGTCATGAAATTAAAGACAACCCAGATTTATTCAAACATGTAGGCTTATACTGAAAATCTGAGTATTCTTGCCTTATTTTACCCTAGGTCAGTGATGGCGAACGCCACAGGTGGCATGCAGAGCCATATCTGAGGGCACGTGAGGCGCTGCCTTATGTGAATTCCAGCACGCATGTGCGCACTAGTTTTTGCTCTCCCCAGGCTTCAGGAAAGCCTCATGAACCCTGGGAATGGCAAAAAACAGCCCAACATGCCTACCAGAAGTCCAGAGGTTTCTGTGAGACCTTTGCACATGCGCAGGGGGCAGTGTGGGATGTTTTGCGCATGTGTGGGGGGGAGGGCATTGCATTATGAGTGTGGGCACGTATGTGAATGCTATTGCACGCACACAGACCTTTTTGGCACCCAAGTCAAAAAAGGTTCGCCATCACTGCCCTTGGTTATGGAGCATAACCTACAAACTCCCCAAATTGGGCTAGTTGAGTAAAGTGCTAAAAAGTTAACCATGGAATAAGCAGCAAAATATTAACATCATGAATTAGTGGAACAGAAGGAAAAATAGAATTTTTAAAACAATCAAATGATACCATATCAGTAGAATGTCTTATTCCAAAAAAGCTTGATTGGTCTCTTTGTTCTATTCCTTGTACTGATTATCATTATGATCCAATAATTTTCTATGGTTCTAAATACTATTTCTATAGATTGGCAGCAAACAGTGAATGGCTCATTTTGTCTCTGGGCCTCTCTTTTTTTTCCAGTGTAGAAGGACAGCCAAAATAACTACTGTACCTTGTAAAAAAATACAGTAAAGCAAAATATATTATTTTGGATTGTAAGATGAATTGCATCTCTTGTTTAAATTCAGAAGGGAAATGCTTCCTATATAAAAAAAATTGAGAAATGATATAATTCTTTTTTCCTTTGAAAGACACCTGAGGGTTTTTGTTGTTTTTTTACAATCAATCCTCTACTATACTTGCAATATATGTTTTTGGAATGAATGCTAGGTATTAGGGCATTGTTGTTAGTTGGGAGGTTGTGTCCAACCAATCATGACCACATGGACAATATTCCTCCAGACCTTTCTGTGCTCTCCCTGTGTCTCTCCTCCCCCAAAGGCCCTTTAAGCTCACGCCATCCAGCCACCACATTCTCTGCCCTCCCCTTCTTCTTTTGCTCTCAATCTTTCCCATCATTAGGCTCTTCCCCAGTGAGTCCAGTGAATTCAGTGAGATTAGGGCATAACTGGTATATAAAATAATGTTTAAAATCCTGTTGATGTGCTAAATCAGTTTTCTGTACCTTTACAGAATGTCTCTGGCTGCTTATTGTGCGGTTTGCTATAGAAAAATAGGAACTTTAGGTTCAACGTGGAAAGTTCATCAATCATGGAAAGATATCAGTAAGTGCAATTCTGTATTTACAAGCCTGTCTCTATCATTATTTTATTTGTATGATTTCCCAGATAAATTCATCATTTGGAGCTTGCTGCATATCACTTCTTTGCCTACCTAGGCCATATACAGTGTGTGTGTGTGTGTGTGTGTGAAAGTTTTATTAAGAATAATAAATAATACAAACTAAAATAGAGTGAAAAAAAGGAAGAGAAAGGCTAAAAATGCAGAAAATAAAAGAAAAAAGGATAAAGAAAGATATAAAGCTGTTGTTTCTCATTTTCTTCAGATAGTTTAATGAAAAGAAGGACCATGGGAGACATGATAACAGTGTTCCAATATCTCAGGGGTTGCCACAAAGAAGAGGGAGTCAAACTATTCTCCAAAGCACCTGAGGGTAGAACAAGAAGCAATGGGTGGAAACTAAATAAAGAGAGAAGCAACTTAGAACTAAGAAGAACTTTCCTGACAGTAAGAACACTTAATCAGTGGAACAGCTTGCCTCCAGAAGTTGTGAATGGTCAACACTGGAAACTTTTAAAGAAGATGTTGGATAACCATTTGTCTGAAATAGTGTAGGGTTTCCTGCCTAAGCAGGGGGTTGGATTCGAAGACCTCCAAGGTCCCTTCTAACTCTGTTATTATTATAAGTAAAATTAAGATTTAAGCTATTCCTCTAAAGCGACTCTCTCATGACTCTTCTTTCTATAATCTGTCTTGTCTAATAATCAAAACCATAAATCATGTTGTTTTTTTTACTCAAAAAATATATAAGGGGTGGAAATTATATTCTTCTTACAGACAGTTAGAATAACAGCCTTTGGAGAAATATTTATCACCATTCCATAGGACTGGTGAAGAACTTTTGATTTATTGGGGGTTTTTTCTATAAAAGAAAATATATATATACCAATGGAAATATAAAGTATTTGTACGTAGATTTTCTGAGCAGAATCTTAAAGACATTGCCCTGCATCACTATTTAAATATTTAAGACATATTTAAGAATGAGTTGAAGGTGGAAAAGTTTACTTTTCCAGCACATAATATGAAATGATAGCCATTTAAAAAAGATTTGATAGAAATTTTAGTTAGAAAAATGTTGATGTCATCTATAAGAATTAATACTGTACCATTTCATTTTTGTAACTAGTAATATAAATGAAACTATGATTTCCAATGATGAAATCTTTTAGTATATTTTATGAATCCAGTTATATGTATTCCATAATTTAAAACTCTTCAGGATGGTGGTGAGAGGATCATACATGCATAAAAGGCTAATGGAAAAAATCATTGTTGAAAATCTAATTTTAAACAAGTTTATTCAGAAGTAAATTCTTCTTAATTCACAACTTGAATTTTGTTGCCCTGTTAGTTTGTCAAATTGTATGTCCTTCTCTGAGGGATGCTTCCCAGAAATAATCTCATTAGTTGAGTGGTTACTGGCTCCTTAAGAAGTAGGGCTTAGTTTTGCATAACTTTGAATAGGAATTAATTAAAGTACCATTAAATCAATTATTTAGGACCTTACCTGAGGCTTAAAGGCTTGATAACACTACCTCATACTCTTATCTGTCTAGACTGTTCATCTAGCAGGCTATAAATGTTCAAAAATTGTATTCGTTTGGGCTCTACGTATTAGAGTTTTGTGGACCTTGCATTGGTTGCCAGTTGATGTCAGGATCCAGTTTAAGGTGCTGGATTTGATCTATAAAGCCCTTCATGTCTTATTACCTGGATACATTCAGAGCCACATTCTCCAGCCATCTGTGGGCCAACCAAATAGCTATAGCAATGAGAAACTGATACACATTCCACATTTTTCAACTTGGGGGGCGGAGGTGGTCTGAGACAAGGAGGCACTGCTTTTCTGTTGCAGTGGTGGTGTTATGGAGATCAGTCTGATTCCCTCTTTGCAGATTATTCACAAGATGTTGAAATTGAATTCCTTTGTAGAGTCTTCCTCTGATTTATCTTAATTTATTATTACCATCTCTTTGTTCCACTTGAATTATTGCAACATTGTTTTTATTTTTTGCAAGGTGCTTGTTTTATATTCAATATTTTTTCTATGAGAACTTCCAAGGGATTTCTTTATTGTCTTGGCATAAAAACAGTTAATAAATAAGCAAAATTTAATTAGACGTTAAATGGACTCACATGTCTTTCTTTTAACAATAACTACCCTGTTTCCCCCCAAATAAGACATCCCCTGATAATAAACCCAGTCGGGCTTTTGAGTTCATAGCAATAAGTCCAAGCGCTTATTTCAGGGTTCCAAAAAATATAGGGCAGGGTCTTGTTTTGGGGGAAACACAGTAAGTATAGTTAGCTTAACTTCTGTATATAACTTGTTATTGATATATTTGTATTAAAACATCTATTTTGCACATGCAATGATACTAAGTTTTTAATTTTTAAGGAAAAATTGTGAAGTTAACTGGCTCACTTATTCTGGGGTAAGTTTTTATTGGCAAACATCTGTTTTGTTTTTAGAATAAAACTAAAGTATCATAGTTTGTAGGGGTTTATTGAGTTATTTTTTCAGCTGTTCTGGTGAATATATATACAGTATAGTACTGTAACTGTTTAAATGTTATGTATATAGTAATGTTGACAATATTATCTAGTCCTGAAAGCAGGTGCAGAATTAAGTATGACCTTTCTCACATAATAAGAGTCTATTCCTGCATTATTTTATCGTATAAAATTTGGGCCCTTAAATATGAGCCATGTGAATTGGTCATTTCTGAAAACTTTAAAAATTGTGAGTTTTGAAAGAATTGACAGACCTTCTCTCCTCTTTTCTTAATTTCTAATCCACAAACAAGTTTTGCCTTTCCTTATTTGAAATTTTAATTTAGAAGCAGATTGCGTTTCTTGCTCATTTTCATGTATTTGTTTATTGTTTCCTGTATTTATAAAGCAATAAAGACTGTGAGATGATCATTTAGTGGCTTGTGCTGATCTGAAATACTGCTCCATCTCTGCATACTACTTTCTAGCATCAGGATATGATTATGGGATAGACCCGTGATGGCAAATCTATGGAACGCATATGAGCCATCTCCTGTTTCTTTCCGAGTTCTGGGGTGCTCATGTGCTGGTCCTCACACATGCACGATCCCCAGAGGCTGGAAGAATAGCCACCCGGTGTACACATGCACACTGGGAAGATGATCTTACGGTTTCTGGCATACACATACACACTGGCCAGTTAGTCTTTGT
This sequence comes from Erythrolamprus reginae, assembly GCF_031021105.1. Lineage (NCBI taxonomy): Eukaryota > Metazoa > Chordata > Lepidosauria > Squamata > Dipsadidae > Erythrolamprus > Erythrolamprus reginae. The sequence continues at coordinate 325,965,620 of NC_091950.1, read as the reverse complement.
GTGCATGTACACGCCAGAAATCAGAAAATCGGGTGGCCGGCGTTCTCAGTGCCAAAAAGATTCACCAACACTGGGATAGGCCATGGCTAGAAGATAGCAAGGAAAGGGTATCCTACAAGCTTATCCTGATTTGTCTAGTTTGGATATTAGGAGGAATTAAGAGAGTTCTGCTTATGGGAGTGGGGGAGAGAAGAAAGTGGGCAAAAGGACATCTCTTCTTAGTGCTCTCTGAGCTTGCCTGTTTTCTTACCTTACCTGATCTAGGTAACATCAGTGCTAGAAGAGGATAGGTAGGGTTTGCTCTCACTTTTATATACTGTATATAAAATCTGCAGTATATAAAATGAGAGCAAACCCTGATCTCATCTAGCAATGATGATGTTACCTGGGTAATGAAACATTTGCAAGAAAACTATCAAGCCCAGAGAGCACCATTTCAGGCCTGAGCGACAAATATTCTCCTCTATCAGTATATTTCTTCTTGTTTGTTAGACTGATACGTTCTTTTTGATCAGGAGTTCAGAGTAGCATAGTGTAGAACTCCACATTTTTCCCACCAAGAGGGCGAAATTCTTCAGCTGATAAAGCTATGGACAAGAATTGCCAGCTTGGATCAGAAGTTAAAATGTTAGAAAACTCTACATAGAGTTTTCATGTTCATATTCTACCCAGGTGCAATCAGGTTTAAATTTGTACTTTAGTGCTTGTGCTGATATCTGCCTTCTGCTTTTTTTAAAGTGGTTGTATATTTGTTACTTACGAAGTTCTGACTTTAAGAAAATTATTCAGTTTTGATACCCAAGTGGTACAACAAGAAAAACTGAAATCCTACATCTACTTACAAACAGTTTCTTTAGATCAAAGTGGCTATCAAGGTAAGAAAAACTTGGTTATTGTTGATAGTAGAAAGAATTAGAAACACATTGAATGTAAGAAATACCAATTAAGAACTAGTATATTCATCCTGATGCTTAAGAAAGAACATTACACTGGAGATTATGGGATAAATTTATTCATATTCTCTATTAGAACTTTACCAAATTTTCTGGGGGGTTTTCCCTCATGAGAATGTTTTTCTCATTTTTTAAATATTCTCTTCTGCTGGAAATTTACTCAGCTAGGACCAGGATATTTTCTATATTCTTTTAAAATCCAGTTGAATAATTATTTTTCTCTCCTCATTGTGTCTATTATCAAGAAATTTGTTTGTTTGTTTGTTTGTTTGTTCGTTCGTTCGTTCGTTCATTCATTCAATTCCACTTCTATGCCACCCAATCCCGAAGGACTCAGGGCGGCTTACAACAATATAAAAATACAAGAAATAGAGTATGGCTATCCATATCATAAGCTTGATTTGGTATAGGTTACCTATTCTGACAAATAGCCCATTCTGGGCAATCCTTAGACGTTTCTGAGAGCAAGTCAACACTTGATCTTTAGTTGGTGATCAGCATTTAGTTTGGTATCAGTAACATTCCTTTTTGGCTGGTGATGCACCTTTTCCCAATCAGAGCCTCAAGGTTTTATTTGGAAGGTGAGGCTGCAGTATTAGGAAAGACCAAAGTGGCATTTTCTTCCTGTTGAATCTAACAGGTATTTCTATATGCAGAGAGCCAAGGAGATGGCCCTGAAGCAGATATTCTGAATCTTACATAAACAAAAATGCAAGAAGCATTCCTTTGGTCCTAGGGAGAGAGATAGTACAGGATTCAGAAGAGACTTAGGCTGAGTTTTCACTGACTCATGATCGTAAGGGGGAGGGAAGAGAAAGCACAAACAAACTTGCCAAATTGTTTACTATGGCCTACCTCACTCAAATATAGTTCTAGTTCTTCCTGTAGAATTGGTTTCCTGCTCTGGTCTACGTACAAGGACAGACAGTATATCATTTGACCAAAATGAACTTTCTATTGCTTTTGCAGGAGTTCTATATCAAGTGAGAAAGAAGCTTCACCGAGCTGCCAAGAAAATTATAGAAATGTATGCTCGAATTTTCCAAAAGCCCTTTGATGGTAGGTTTGGTAAAAAGCTTTAGGAATATCGTTGTCAATTGCTGTAATCTAAAACTGTTATTTTTTTTTAAAAAAGCAGAAGCTCTGTCCTTTTAGCAGTTTATACCATGCAGAAGCTAAACAGATGTAATTTTTTCCATTCCCTCCACCCAATGCTGTTTCTGCATATTGGGAATAAATTTCTCTATATAACTAAAGTGCAAAGCTGCCATGACCTGGCTGACGTTTGTTATCTGGAACAGTGATTTAGTCTTTGGAATTGGCTCTGAACATGCTAGTTATGCTTACATGTTTTTTTAATTCTTAAGCCAATGGCTAATTCATAAATAAAGTATCTTGTCAGTGTTTAGTCGGATATTTAGGCTTAAAATCAGTACAGTGATAAGAGCCAATTGTTCAGTCAAGAAATGTGCTTCACTGGGTGCATTCAAGTAGAGACTTGATTGCCATCTGGCAGGAAAGATTTAATTTGGATTCCTGCAGTGAACAGGTATTAACTTGAAGGTCCTTCCTTCTCTGTGATCCACTGTGTTTTCACTAGGATGCAAAAATGACTTTTGGATACTTAAATGTAGTTCAATATATACTGGCATTCTTGGGTTACAATTTTGTACAGAGTCAAATCTTATTCATTGGTTATGGCCTCTAAACTTCAGTTTCCAGATTCAGAGCATCCATTCAATCGAATGGTCAATCATTTATATTAAGAAAAATCTCCTTCAAATCAGACTTGATACTGATGTATAGCTTTCTTGACAAATTTAACAAAGTTATTTACAATTACGTGGGTCACCCAGAAAGTAATGCACCACTTTTTTTTCTCTCAGCCTACAGTAATGGTATGAATGCGAAACTTTAGATATACATTATTTGAATTGTCAGGAGTGTGGGTGTAAATTTTGTGTTTCTTCAGACAGATAGCGTAGCTACAGCAGTGTTTTGAAATGGCATCTGTAAGTGATGTACATTACAAACAGTGTGTTGTCATTGAATTTCTCACTGTGGAGAAAGAAACTTGGGAACATTCACAAATGTTTTTGTACAGTTTATGGGGAATCTGCAGTCGACAGAAGTATGGTTAGCCGCTGGGCACAGAGGGTGAAGCTATTAGAAGAACAGAAGAACAGAGAGTGAGGCCATTAGAACAAGGGGTGGTACCGACAGGGCATACATGCCCTTGTGTCTCGCTGGAGGAAGGCCATAGAACGGGACGGAGATTATGTGGAAAAATAGGGAGTGTAAAAGAAACATCATTCTTTCTTGTGTGTAAGCTTCATTGTGTTCAATAAATAATTGTTGAAGAAAAAAATGTGCATTACTTTCTGGGCGACCCTCGTACCTTTTTCTAGGATTGTAACCCAATCTTGACTGTAGCCGTAGTGTTCTCTGAAGTTGTATTAACGAAGAATTTACCTGTTTAGCTTTTTGGATTAGCCAAAATCAATTAGGTATTGGCACTTAATTGTGAATCCAGGAAATTACACACTTTAAAATGTTGCTCTAAAAATATGATCTGTAGTTACAGTACTGTTGATAATACAAAGATGGAAATAAAATGACTATAATAATCTTGTCCTATTTTATGTTTGGTAAAGAACGCTTCAGTACACTTGATGCAGAAGAGCGCGATTATGCCTTGTGGCTGCTTGTGAAAAGAAGTCAATCAAATGATAAAATGGTCCGATTACAAGCTGTGCAGGAATTGGCTTCCAATCGTTACTGGCATGGTAATGGTATCTTTTAAGATAGCTACAGAGTTCTTGCTGTTGGCTCTTATCTGTTACATAGTAGAATGAAAAGGATAGCCAACTGATAGCAGCTGTCAGATCCGATTTTGTGCCACTCTCTGGGGGAAGGGGGGAGATTTTGGAATTTACTTATTTACTTCTTCATTCTTTATCTTATACCCTGCAATGTATTCATTTATAACTTTTAGCCTGATTTATAAACATTAGCCTGGTGCCTAAGCGGCCTGGCATTTTCTCAGCTTTTGGGGAATGTAAAGGGAGGGTGGGCCATGTGGGTTGCATTGCGGGAAAAACAGCTGAAGATGACCCTGAGAAAGTTCTCTTATCACTTTCTCAGAGCGGCCACTACAATAACATCTTCACACCTGCGGATTGGCTGATTCCACACTGGAGTGTTGGGAGGGGTTTCTAACTTTTCTTTTATTCTAAATGCATTGCCTGCTTTGATTTTGTCCTATTATCACCCCTTTTCAATTAAAATTCCTTTTGAAATGCTGAGTTTACTTTCTTGAATAAGAGGGAGTAGCTGGCACAATATATCAGAATCGGCACAATATATCAGAAAGCTTTCTTATACTAAATAGGAACAATACAAGAACCCATTCATTTTAATTGGAGCTTGTATTGGAGAACCTTTCATTGATTAGGGCCCTCAGTGTGTTTGTTTCTCGCTTTGCAGATTTTCCGTTAGGATGTGGGCTAACATTTGACAGCAACTGGACACTCACAATTACCCTATTTTTCACAGTATAAGACACACCGGAGTGTAAGACGCATAAAAATTTTAGAGGTGGAAAACAAGGAAAAACGTATTCTGTACCAAATGGTGTAATAATATATCATTTAATAAAATACCAATGTAGCAGAATACATTCTACAACCATGTACACTTTTTACAAACTTCAAGCTCGACAGCTTTAAGACTAGTGGACTTCAACTCCCAGAATCCTTCCTCCAGTCATGCTAGATGGGGTAGTTAGAAGGCAAAAACAGCCCCATTTTTGCAAACAACAGGCTGGTTTTTGCTTGTTTTTTCACAAAAATTGGGTGGGCAAAAGGTCTGGGAAGCCTGCAGGGAGCTCCTGGGCGCTGGGGGATGGCAAAAATGCCTCCATTTTTGTGAAAAATGGGCCATTTTTTGCGCAATTGTTTCACAAACATGGAGGCATTTATGCCTTCCCCCTATCCCCAGGAGCTCTTTGCAGGCTCCCCAGATTCTTTGCCCACCCCATTTTTGTGAAAAAACAAGCAAAAAATGGCCAGTTTTTTTGCAAAAATGGGCATTTCCCCATCCCCCAGCAACCAGGAGCTCTCTGCAAGCAGGGGAGAAGGGCTTCAGGACAGGAAAAATGGCTGCATTTGGTGAATAAAAGACGCACTGACATTTATACTCTCTTTTGGGGGGGGGGGAGGTGTGTCTCATACTCTGAAAATACGGTATTTAAAAACAATCCTTTCAGTTCTGATGTCTTCAGCAAGAACAAATGGATGGATGTTTTACAGTGAGAACGCAAGACTTCCTCTTGGAAATGCTTTAACAATGCTATTGATGTCACAGGAGTCTGAAATTAAACTAGCAACTTTTGTTTCACAATATAAACCGCAGGTGTTAACAGTTTTCTTAATAGTATTACAGCTGAATCTCCCCCCACTTGTTGTTCAAAATTGGGAATTTGTTTACTTCTGCCATCTCTTGGTAGTTAGTCCCTTCCAAACAGATCATTGGGTTTTTCATTGCAGAGATGCATTACTTGTTTATGTAGTTTTTACTGAATTATATATTTGTGAAAATCCTAACTTTATATTTGTTTTAGTACAGATTATCAGTACAAGACCGTTACCCAAACAAGCGACCAGAGAACTGCCATTGCTTTGGCTCGGAGTAAAGACGTTGATCTGAGATTTTTCCTGCCTCCTCATCTTTTAATGAATCCAAAAGATGTATGTATAATAAGATCTGCACGGCCTTTTTACTGCAGCGGCTTCTTTTAATGTAGATACTTGAAAATTAATATTTGAGAATTGCCCGAGGTAGGTTAATGCAGTTGCCAGAAGGCATCCATATGGACAGGCATACTTTTAAAATTCTTTTTTTTAATTCAACCTTTCCCAATGAAATGCTAAGAGAAGATGCTCTTTGCTTGACTGAAAGGTCTCACGGGAGAAATCAGCCTCAGGAGGGAGAAAGGCAAGAATGATCCACAATAACCCGGAGGGCTCTCTTCTGATTTGGGCTTCTCTGCTCTGTATCTCTAATCAATCTCTATAAATGCCAGTCCCCGAGGCTGTTAGGTTGTTTTACCCAACTATGCTAGCCTACGAGTAATCCGAATGCCCTCTAGCTGCCATGAAGTCATTTCATAGGATTTTGGGTCTCCTAGGAGATTGAAAGTCCTGTCAAAAGTAAAGGATAAAAATCAAGACAACCTCTAGCCACCCCAGGGCGTCATGTTCAGGTGAACAATTGGCCTCTGGGGTTTTTTCCCCACCAGTAGTCCATGCTGGGTAGAAGGGAATGTCTTGAAACTACCTTGCCCTAGTTTGTTTCAGAGCAGAATGCCTGGTCTCCTTGGTGATATGTGATAGAAGTGTATATTCTGGGAGCAGTGCAACTTACAGTACGCCAGTCTGCTTTCCTCTGGGTTCAAGGATGGATGGAAAATGCATGAATATGGCTGTGAAGAAGAGCCCAGGGGGTATCATTTGAAGTGGAGATCAGTGGCTGAGTTAGGGGGTTTATAACATTATAACATTTATAACATGCATTGGTTGCCAGTCGGTCTACGAACCCAATTCAAGGTGTTGGTTATCACCTTTAAAGCCCTAAATGGCTCAGAGCCAGACTATTTACGGGATCGCCTCCCACCTCATACCTCATTGCGGTCAGTAAGGGCCCACAGAGTCGGCCTTCTCCAGATCCCATCCGCCAAACAATGTCAGTTGGTGGGACCTTGAGGAAGATCCTTCTCTGTGGCAGCTCTGACCCTATGGAATCAACTGCCCCGAGAAATTCGACCTGGCTTTTCCGGCAGGCCTGGAATTAGATCGACTGCTGTGTATGTATGGTTCTTTTTAGGATATTGTTTTATTGTTTTACTATATTACTGATTTTATTGTGTATTTCAATTGTATTTTATTACTGTTGTATTTATCCCACTTGTTAGCCGCTCTTTGTCAGCTTCGGAATAAGCGGTTTATAAACGCAATAAATAAATAAATAAATAAATAAATAAATAAATAAATAAATAAATAAATAAATAAATAAATAAATAAATAAATAAAAAAAAACAATTCTCCAAGGCCAACTCACCACAACTTGTTGTGGGACAAAAGTTACACTAATATGAAATGAATGGTGTAATAGAACCCTGAGAGGAAAGATTCCAAAGAAGGGCAAGAATGAAATGTGAATGGCAAACATTAAAATATTTTTTCCATTTATTTTAAATAATTAAATAGGATTATTAAATTGTCCTGCAGTGAGTTGTCCTGCTGTGAGTTGGCCATTGGCCAAGTTGGCCATGGTGAGTTGGCCATTGCGAGTTGGCTATGGTAAGTAGTCCCATTCCTCTAAGTAGGGGTTTATAGTAATAGAAGTCATGATCTTAAAACCCCTTGTGGAGTGTAAGAATGGGAATTGCAGTGAGACGACTCAGGACTATTGTGTTTCCCATGCAAAGGCGTATAAAAGATCAGTATTTGGAGGAATTAAAGACTCTGAGAGACAAGCTCTACCATTCACATTCTTAAAACCCTCTAAAATCTGTCTGTGCCTCCCTTCGGATTTAATTCAGAAGAGATATTCCGGAACAAGAAATATAAACCTAGTTCATGTCTGTGATTGCAGCTGCTTTCCAAAAGACTTGTTTTGAACTGCTTCCAATGAACTTCACAGCTCTAGCCAAAGACAACTAAAACCGACCTGAAATTGTGCCACTGAAATTTGGTTGTTTTGCTGCTGAATGTTGGCAGCAGAATCTCAGGCTCCAGAGGACCGCATGTTGTCCAGTCTGCCCCATGATATGATATAAAAAGGTGTAAAGGTTTTCCCCTCACACATATATGCTAGTCATTCCTGACTCTAGGGGGCAGTCCTCATCTCCTTTTCAAAGCCAAAGAGCCAGCGCTGTCATGTGGCCCACATGACTAAATGCCAAAGGCTCGTGGAACGCTGAAAGAACATTGTTACCTTCCCACCAAAGGTAGTCCCTATTTTTCTGCTTGCATTTTTACATGCTTTCAAACTGCTAGGTTGGCAAAAACTGGGACAAGTAATGGGAGCTCACTCCGTTACACGATGTTAAGGATTCAAACCGCTGAACTTTCTGATCGACAAGCTCAGCGTCTTAGCCACTGACCCACTGCATTCCACGTGGTATCATATAGTTCTCAATTAATTTCAAATATCCTTTTCAAGCCAACAGCTCAGTTTGCTATGTAAATTATCCTTCGTATGTCACAAGAGCAACTGTTTGAGAAAAACAGAGAGAGAAATAGTTAGCTAGGTGGTTGTTAGGAGTTACTTTATGTCTCTGCAGTATCCTTTGGTTTCTGCCCTGCCACCTTAGGCGTAGTTCCTTAAACAGATTATGCTTGAAGGAATATGGTCTCAACAGAAAAGGGTTGCATTCTCATGCTGCTTCATACTATGAAAATATTTACAAATCCTATCAATACCCTACAAAGAAAATCTATATAAAATGTTTTTCCGATGGCACTACGCTCCAGCACGTTTAGCTAAAATAAATGGGAATGTACGGTAAGTAACAAATGCTGGAAGTGCAAAAAAGACATAGGAACATATTATCATATTTGGTGGCTTTGTACGGAAGCAAGAAAATTTTGGACCCAAATTCAGACCTGGCTGGAAGAAATATTGGATTACAAATTAGAGACGAAACCAGAAATGTACTTACTAGGAATAATTAGAGGCCAACACAGTAAAGAAAACTATTATTTAATAAATCATATACTTACATCAGCAAGATTGGCATTCGCACAAGTATGGAAGCAAGAAAAGACTCCAAATGAAGAGATGGTGATTAAAAAAATGTTAGACTGCGCCAAACTTAATAAATTAACGTATGAAATTCAAAATCAACAAAATAAGGACTGCTACAGAGTGTGGGAGAAATTGTACAATTGGATTGGGGGGGGAAAAGGGAAACTAGCAGTAAAGAAATATAATGTATAGTAAAAAGAATTGTAAAAGAGTAATTTTCATGCATATAGGGAATGGTAAATGTTTAACGTTGCTTGTATGTTGTTGGTATGTTGGTATGTCAAATAAACTTTACAAAAATTAAAAAAGAAAAAAGAAAATATTTACAAATCCTAGTGTTTTAATGTGAGTCATTCATCAACATGATACAGTAATGGGAATGTTTGTGGTTTCATATTTCAGACTTGTTGCATAGAAGATGAACTTCGACTGCTACTGGCATCTTTACCTCAAACAGATCTTGACCAGTGTGTACAGTATTTTACCTCTTTAGCTTTAAGGGAAAGCAGCCAGACCATAGCTGCCCAAAAGGTATATATATTCTCAAAACTTAAGAGTTCAGCATTCTAGTCAACTGGGTACTTAGAACTGGCATTCTATTTGTGTGTTTCCTCCTTAATGTATTGTATTTGAGTTTCCCATTTTAGTTTGCATTTTTACAGCGTCTTAACTTTGTACAACATGTTGGATCTTTTGATTTGTTGGTCTCTGAAGCCGGAGATAAATTATTAAATCTTCGATATGAAATGTGATATAATCTCTGAATATATTTGAAGGTGGGAAATGAAATATTGGATACCAGGATTTTATACTTTGGTTTTTACTGCTATTTACCGTATTTTTCAGAGTATAAAGCGCACCTTTCCCCCACCAAAAAAGGGTGAAAATCTGGGTGGGTCTTATACTCCGAATGTAGCCCCACCCACCCGTTCCACACATCGCATTTTCGGGTAGTTCCAGGCGGTAGGGATCCTCACTTCCATATGGAGACTGAGTCCTGAAAACCTTTCAAACAAAAGCATTTTCAGGCGGCAGCACCACCCCGATTCCAAAAATGGTGCATGCAGCAGGCACTGCCACCTGAAAATGTTTTCCTCTCTCACGTTGCAGGCACCATCTTTGGAATTGGGGAGAGGATTGTGATGCTTCCACCTGAAAACACTTTCCTCCCTGATCCTGGCGTAGCAGGTGCCGTTTTTGGAATTAGGGAGAGGATCGGGGAGGAGGAGAAGGGCAGCTTCAAGTGGTGCCACGTTAAACCAAAGCCTCTGAGCAACTGGGAAAGAAAGTCACGCTTCATGGGGGGGGGGTGCTTTTAGCTCCGTTCAAAGTGAAACCCTAACTGCTGCCACCACCGATCTCCCAGCATGCAGAGACTGAAAAGGTGATGCTCTTTTTGTCCATCCCCATCACATGGAACTGGGAACCCAGTTATTCAGAAGCTTTGGTTGAAGGTGGTGGTATTTTACGCCGTCCTCCTCCCCTCCTCCTCCAGCAAGCGAGAAGTGCCTCAGAGTCAAGGCTGGAAAAAAACGTAGATTACTAAGAAGTTCTTTTCCGGAAAAATTATTGGGGTTCTCCTGTGATCTGCAGGGACTACTCGCTTTCTCCAAAGTGAGTAGTTAGGGTTGTCTAGCACAGCCTGAGGAATGAACCACTTCAGGATGGTCTGAGGGAGGATCTGCCTGACAGCAATGTGAGGAGCCGCCACTACTGCCTAAGCCCTCTCCGCACCAGGGAGCCAAGCCAAGCAGGAGCCCCAGAAGCAAAAGGTCCCTCCTTTCCAACCACTCCTGCCTATTGGCCCGATTCTCTGATGCAATTTGCACAGCTGTGCGCCCTCATGAACTGGCAGTGGTTTTCAGCTGGTTCTAAGTGCTGGCGCCGCCAATCTCCCAGCATGCGGAGATCGCGATGCTTGTTTTTGGCAATCCCCGTCACCTGGAACAGTTTGTTTCAGGCGGTGGATCTGGCCAGGAGGAAAGAGAAGTCTGCGGAGAAGGAGGAGCAGGCCATGTGGCTTTGCAATGTGCATTGTGGAATCAAGAAAGGATGCATTTTCAGGTGGCAGCGCTGGCTGGAACTGGCTATCGCCTGAAACGTGATGCATCTTTTTGCCCTCCGCATGCCCTGTTTGTGTTTTCGGGCAGCAGACCCGTGATTCCCTTCCCGATTCCAAAAACGTTGCCATCTGAAAATGCTTTCCTCCCCAGTCCCTGAAGCACATCTCAGATCTGCGTGCCCTCCACTTTCTTTTCCGCAGACTCTCCTTCTCTTTCCTCCTGGATCAGAGCAGAAGCCGATTGTCCTCCACCTAGGTCATCTGAGGAAGGAGCAGGCAGAGCGGCCAGCCGCCTTGCCTTATACCTTCTGTGCAATGCCTGCCTTGTCAACAAGTCACGACCGGAAATATAGTTAATTTAGGAAAGCGTGAAAAATATAGATATGGCAATCCACAAGCTAAATATATTGTAAATTTACAAAATATAATAATGAAAGAAGGAGAGAGCAAAATATCTCTCCAATTGTTATTTTATTTTACTTTTGTTATTGGAGTAAATTCTTATTGGGATTTATTTACTGGAAAAAAATGCCTTCAGAATAATGTAATGTTTCTTTTAAAAATATTAAATTTTCATATCCCTTTTGAGTTAGTAGCAAGAATGCTCCAATGACTGTTACGATAAATAGAATAGAATAGAAATAGAATAGAATAGAATAGAATTCTTTATTGGCCAAGTGTGATTGGACACACAAGAATTTGTCTTTGGTGCATATGCTCTCATTGTACATAAAATAAAATATACATTTGATAAGAATCATGAGGTACAACACTTAATATTGTCATAGGGGTCAAATAAGGAATCAGGCAAAAAATATTAATAGAAATCTTAAAGATACAAGAAACAAGTTACAGTCAAACAGTCATACGTGGGAGGAGATGGGTGATAGGAATGATGAGAAAAAACTTCTATCTTGTTGGTCAGTGTTTTTAATATGGTTCAAAGTTACAACATCTTTTCTGTAAAGTGAGATGTGGTCTCTTGTTTCCTTTGACTGATTATCGTACACTGTACTCTTTCTGCTTATTTTTTAAAAAAATGCAAAACTCTACACATTGTGTACTCTACACATTATTGTAAACAAACTTCACATTGTTTATTCTGAAATTAATTTCCAACTTGTTTTTCTTCCAGGGCGGCTTGTGGTGTTTTGGAGGCAATGGGCTTCCATATTGTGAAAGCCTTAGTACCATACCGGCAAAGACAGAGGAACTCTTCTGCCTGCAAGCTTTAGTGGAGCATTCCAAGGTAATGCAGCAGAAACACCTAGCCCGAGATTTCTCAGTTTGGGCCTGTAGATCTCTTTGGATCTCAGTAGTGACAACAAGCTGAAAATAAGATCAAGGAGTTTTTGAAAATCATTCATGATTTTCATTTTAAAATAGTTGAAAGAATTATTTTCCTGTTAAATGAATGGTCCTTTTAATCAAACCAGTTAATTTTAGCGCTATTAATTCTGGGTTCTGCCTCTACCCACACTTGTTCACTACTTTATAAATAGTTGAACTCAAGTATTTGCAGCCCTCTCAGACCCAAGGTAAAAGCATGAAGAGAAAATCCCTGTTCAAGCTGTGTTAAAAACCCAAGATAGATTGTAAATTGTGTAGGTGCCAGTGTTCCCTCTAATTTTTTTTCGGGGTGAGCGGAAAAGTATAGTGTCTGAGCGACAGTCCCTTTGGCACTGGGCGGCATATAAGTATAAATAAATAAATAAAGTAAGTAAGTAAGTAAGTAAGTAAGTAAGTAAGTAAGTAAGTAAGTAAGTAAGTAAGTAAGTAAGTGTGGGCATGCGCTATCACACATGAGCAAGTTCTTGCATCCATAATTCTATCCTTTCTATCTCTCCCTCCCTCTTTCCTTTCTATCTTTCTTTCCCCCTTTCTCCAAGCCCTTCCTTTTCCCTCTCCCTAACTACCCCCTGCTCCCTCCTTTCTATCTCTCCCTCCCCCTTTCTCTCTCCCTTCATCTTTCATTCCCTCTCTCTTCCTTCCTTCCTTCCTCTCTTTTTTGTTCTTTCTCTCTCCCTCCTTCCCTCCTTCTATGTCTTTCCCTCCCCCTCCTTCCCCCCTCTCTTTCTCTCTCTCTTGCTTTCTTTCCCTGTCTTTCTCTCTTGCTTGCTTTCTCGCTTTCTTTCTCATTCTCTCTCCCCTCCTTTCTCTCTCTCTCTCTTTCTCTCTCGTTCACCACGCCGGCAACAGAGAGAAAAAGAGAGAGAGAGAGAGAGAGAGAGAGAGTGGAGGGCGCCGTTGTCTTCGCCTCTGCCCGGCGGCTCTGCAGTGAAGAGGAAGTAGCCGCGCACCGCCTCCCGGGAGCCCGGCCGACTTTTGGAGCCGTTTTGTTTTCAGCTGGGCTCCCGGGAGGCGGAGCGTGGCCGGGCACCGTGTCTTCGCCTCCGCGCGCTGCCTCCGCCCGGCCGAAAACAAAACGGCTCCAAAAGTCGGCCGGGCACCGTGTCTTCACCTCCGTGCGGCTCTGCAGTGAAGAGGAAGTAGCCGCGCACCGCCTCCCGGGAGCCCGGCCGACTTTTGGAGCCGTTTTGTTTTCGGCCGGGCAGCAGCCGCGCGCGGAGGCGAAGACACGGCGCCCGACCAAGCTCCGCCTCCCGGGAGCCCAGCCGACTTTTGGAGCCGTTTTGTTTTCAGCTGGGCTCCCGGGAGGCGGAGCGTGGCCGGGCACCGTGTCTTCGCCTCCGCGCGCCGCCTCCGCCCAGCCGAAAACAAAACGGCTCCAAAAGTCGGCCGGGCGCCGTGTCTTCGCCTCCGTGCGGCTCTGCTGGGCTCCCGGGAGGAGGAGCGTGGCCGGGCGCCGTGTTGCAGTGGAGGAGAGAGGTGGAGCGGGCGGGCGGGCGGCCAGGTGTTCGGGGGGCAGCCGGCGCGCGCTCCCCAAATCTCCCTGCCAGCCCACCCGCCCGGACCATTCAAAATAAGAAAACCCTTCGCTCTTACTTTGAATGTTCCGGGCGGGCGCGCAGGCAGGGAGATGGGAACAGCGCGCGCCGGCCCGCGCGCCCGCCAGCCTCCGGAGAACGCCTGACCCTCCCCCCTCTCTTGCAGCAGAGGAGAAAGAGAGGCCGGGCGGGTGGGGGGCAGGGCCGAGAGGCCAGGAGCGCGAGGGGGCCGGAGGCACCATGGTGAGGCAGGTGTGGCCGCGGCTCCCTTCTACTGCCCGCGCCTTCCCGCCCGCCCCCCCTGCAGGCTGGCAGGGGGATGGGGACTGCGCGCCCGAGGAAAAAGGTGCGCACAGGGGTATTTTGGAGCGCGCGCGCACGTGCACAGCTTACAGGGAACGGTGGTAGTTAAGTCATGTTGTGAGGAAATAGGACTGTACTGCCTGTGTTTAATTAATGTAGACAGTGTAGGCATTCTCAAGTCATTTTTAAATTTATTTCAGTGTCCGAGTAGTCCCTGTGACTCTTTGTGCATGATTTTATACTTGATTTGCACACTGGTCAAGTGCAGTTCATCATTGCAATCCCCGTATCGTTTCAGATCCCCAGCCATTGTAATAAAATTGAAGCAAACAAGGGACTTCAACTCCTGCAAAAATTGTATCACCTCCATAGAGATTCTCACAAAATACAAAGAAGTATCATTCACATCATTGGAAATATGGCCCTAGACGAACGTCTTCATGCCTCGATAACACGTGCAGGTACTAGCAAATGCCTTTGTAGTTAATTGGAAAAGAATTATTAAAATATTTTGTCTTGTGGGGTTTTTTTTCCTTATAAGAATTATAGGGTTTTGGAAATCAATACTTTAGACTTGGAATTTAATTATTTAATATTCCAGGCAATTCATTCAGTTAGTCAAATATATATTCTAATTGGCTGGACATAGTATAGAAACTATAATTGAGTGTATATTGAATTCATCTTTGTGGGTGGGGGGAGAAATGATAACTACTTATACTTCTGCAGTTTGTGAGCAGTACATTTTTCTGTTTAGGATTCCTCTCAAAAAAGGGAAGGAATTAATGAATCAAATAAATGAGTGTTTAAAACAATGGTTTTCCTGACAGGATGACTCTTTATTCCTGGAGGGGATATTATGGCAGAAAATTTGAGTAGACAGCAAACATCTTACCCATAGGGTGGCATGGTATGCCTGCCTGCCTTGATATTGCTGCATGAAATATCCTCAATAGAATAGAATAAAATAGAATTCTTTATTGGCTAAGTGTTATTGGACACACAAGGAATTTGCCTTTGGTGCATACACTCTCAGTGTATATAAAAAGACAAGATATTAATCAAGAACCATAAGGTACAACACCTAATAATTGTGATAGGGTACAAATAAGCAATCAGGAAACAATATTAATCTAAATTGTAAAGAAGTTACAGTCATAAGTGGGAGGAGATGGGTGATAAAAATGATGAGAACAGTAATAGTAACAGTAATGTAGCCTTAGTGAATAGTTTGACAGTGTTGAGGGAATTCTTTGTTTAGCAGAGTGATGGCATTCGGGGGGAAACTGTTCTTGTGTCTAATTGTTTTGGTATGCAGTGTTCTATGACATCGTTTTGAAGGTAGAAGTTGAAACAATTTATGTCTGGGATGCCAGGGGTCAATAAATATTTTCATGGCCCTCTTATTGACTCATGTAATATACAGGTCCTCAGTGAAAGGCAGGTTGGCAGCAATTTTTTTTCCTGCAGTTCTGATTATCCTCTGAAGTCTGTGTCTGTCTTGGTGGGTTGCAGAACCAAACCAGACAGTTATAGAAATGTAGAGGATAAACTTAAACATGAACAGGAGAAATTAAATTTTAACAAATTTCTAACAAACAATAATTTTGCAGAGAATTGGCAGAGAAAATGTGGTGAAAAGCATATGACTGTACTTTCCTACATATTTATTACTTATACTAAATATCCCTTCATTAATAAAGCATACGAATGGGTAACAATGATTGACACCAATGTTTTATTTTAATTCAATGCTAGGATGGGTTTCCAAGCTAGCAGCTATGATGAAGTCTCCACGCGTTATGGAATCCTCTCACGCTGCAAGAGCCTTGGCTAATCTGGACAGGGAAGTGGTAGAAGAAAAGTACCCAGATGGGGTATACATTTTGCACCCACAATGTCGAACCAAGTAAGCAAGCTCTATCTTGTTTACATGAAGCCTCTTTTGTAATTCAGGCTTATTTGTAACCACAATTTAGCATGTTTTGATCTATCTGATGTTTTGCCTATTCTTTGCAGTGGAGCTGATTCAGACATTCAGTTGTAAGACACTGACTAAATAAATCATCAAATGCTTCTGTAATCATGTATTCCAGCAGATGAACAGTTTGGCCTGAGGAATTTTTTTCCGCCAGTAGAAGTTTTTTCTTTCTATTTCCCTGTCCTGTATTGTGAGTGGAAGGAAAAAAATCAGGGAACTGTCATAAACTCAATGAGATTTTCAATATTGCCTTGGTACATAGACAGCAAACATTTTCAACCTTAGTGAGCTCTTGGTATGCACAGCATGGATCAAATAATTTAAAAGCAGGAGAAAATATTTTACATTAATCTCATAGATGTTTGTCAATATACCATATGTAAATTGCTTTGGCTTTATTTTTGTTTCAGGGAAAATCATTATACATAGATTACAAGCAGTCCTTGTTTAGTGACTGTCTCATTTAGCAAATGTTCAGTTGCAGAATTATGAAAAAATAACTTTTCATCCAGTCCTCACATTTACAATTGCTGCAGTTCTGTAAAGCAATATCATAAGTAGTTTCACTTAGCAACAGTTTCTCTTAATGACCAAGTTGCCAGTTCTAATTGTGTTTTCTAAATAAGAACTACCTATAATATTGTGCATTACCATTAGGATGATAATACCTTGCTAAGTTGTTTCAGACAGTAAATAGAAAGAAGCCCAGGGTCCAATTGGCTAAAGGAGCCTGTAGAAAAAGCTTGGAAAAAGCATAGCAAATAATAAAGTAAATCTCAGATTTTGGAAGGAACTCACTACATCTCATAAAATAAAGGAACAGAATTAAGTTCAGGAAGGAGAGAAGTTTACCTTTTAAATGATGTCATCAATACTGGTAGGGGTGTGAAGAGATATAAGTCAACATTTGGTTCCTTGCTCTGGTCTGGAATCTAACTTAGAGTAATTCCATTAGTTTTGGTCCCTATTATTACTAATAATTTTAGTGGAGCTGGAATAGAAATTATTGCATTTATGTGAGAGTTAATTATTTGCCTAGATTGGTGTTTTTCAACCTTGGCAGCATTAAGATGCATGGACTATAATTCCAGGAATTGACCTGGATTAGTGAGGGCAAAACCTTTTTTGCTCGGGTACCAAAAGGACTCCTGAGTGTTAAAAAGGGCACTGGGTACTAAAAAGTCTCCAGAGCCTGAGGATGGTGAAAAATAGACTCAACGGGCCTACTTGAAGTTTGGAAACAAACTTCTGGTTGAGCTGTTGGGCCGTTTTTCACCCTCCCCAGGCTTCAGGATAACCTGAAGCTTGGGGAGGATGAAAAGTTTGTTTCCGAACTTCCGATAGGCCCGTTGGGTCCATTTTTCGCCATCCATAAACACCAGAGGCTTTCCTGAAGTCTGGGGAAGGTGAAAATGACTTCCTACCACCCTCTGGAAGACTGGAAATCAACTGGCCAGCACGCACATTCGGGCGGGAACTGACATAGGGCAATGCCTTGCGTGCCCTCAGATATGGCTCCACGTGCCACCTGTGGCGCCATGTGCCATAGGTTCGCCAGCACTGGCCTAGATGCTGTCATTAATAATGGATTTTTCTTTATCATTTCTCTCCGCTACCAGTGAGCCCATTAAAGCAGATGTCCTTTTTGTTCATGGCCTTTTGGGAGCCGCATTTAAAACATGGAGACAACAGGACCTTGAGGACTCTGCAGATGACAGAGACATGGATGCAGAAGATGACTACAGTGAATGTTGGCCAAAAGTAAGGATTGTTAACCGCATCTCTTGAGTTACAGCAGGAGCCAGGACTGCCAGGATTGGCGTTACTTAGCAACGAGATCCCGTGACATCACATTTTACAACTGCATAGCTTAGCAACAGCAGTCCTGATTGCTCTTGAAACCCAAGGACTAACTGGGTGATGGTGATGAAGAGGATGTGTGGATAATCTACAATCTAAGACTGGGATAAATTTAATAATTCCAAGACTTAACCAAGGACCTAAGAATTATTAAAATTGCATTTAAGAAGCAGGATGGGTTTTTTTTTTAAGTTAGGTTATTCCGATGCCATAGATTCAATATTGCCAGATATCAAGAAAGTCCTCTGGTTATTGTTCTGGGGCTCAAATTACGATTGCTTTAACAATTCATTTCTTTTTCCATAAATGTTGAACTTTAGTTTGTACGCTCCAATATTTTTTTCCCGGTTGTTTTTCTTCAGTTCCTCCCCATTTACTCTCTGTTATTTACCGTATATTATGCATAAATAACAGTCAAGCACAGTATTGGAAAAATGAAGATATACCGTGAAATGAAGAGATACCCAGAAAGATACTAGGGTTGGCAGAAATTGATAGATTGACATTGAAACTTAAACAGAAAGAAAATGTAGAATATTATGAAACATGGAATCTATTTTACCAATGGTTGGAAAAAGGGAAGGAGATTAAGAATGTAAATTTGTATTTTTAAGCAAATTAAATACACAAATTAAAGATAATACAATGTTTATTAAGCACTAAGAAATGTATTTTAATAGAAAATTTAAAAAATAATGACAGCAGCATTTGTGTGAACAGCTGTATATTCAGTTATTAAATCTATGTAATCAGCAACACATTTACTTGCTTACCATACATGTACATCATATTCTCTCCTGATAAAGCATTTTCTTTTTTCCTTTTACTATATTTGTATTGAGAAAAGGTATCACTTTCTTGATTTCTGCTTTATTCTGCTGTTTAGAAGAGTAATAAGTCATAAATGACAGTTTGATCTTTTCTAAAATATGTTCTGAAGCCTGCTGACATATCCAAATTCAGAGGCTTTGATTAATTGGTAGGGATCCACCAAACAGAATAATACTAACATTATCTCCTAGAACAGGGGTAGGCAAAGTTGGTTCTTCTATGACTTATGGACTTCAACTCCCAGAATGCCCTACCCAATCATGCTAGCTCAGGAATTCTGGGAGTCCTCATGTCACAGAAGAGCCAACTTTGTCTACCCCTGTCCTAGAAGAATGAAATGAAAACTTTGACCCTATATTTATGGATGTAAGGCACAATGGTTGTTTATAAGACTAATGCTGGGTTGCTGAAATTAAGGCAAATAGACACTTCAGATGCTATGCCCTGCAATCATAGTTTACTTCCCTGATTCACTTGAATTGCTTGAAAGTATGTTGTAGTATCTAAAGCCTAAACACTTATCTAAACAAAATTGTTTTCTGACTTGTTTTCATGTGTTCTAAATTTAGACTTGGTTATCATCTGACTGCCCATCGCTTAGAATTATTTCTGTGGAATATGATACCCACCTTAGTGACTGGAGAACCAAATGTCCCGTAGAGAGCTACAGGTAAGGAATAGGAGTAGAAATCTGAAACTCTAGCATCCTTAATCTGGTCGGCTTTAGCACATTATTTTATCCCCTGGTTAGGGCTTTAAAAAAAATCTTATTCTGAGAGAGTAACAATGAAAGAGCTTGCAAGCCGGTAAGAGCTGCGAACATTGTTAGCACCTGCAAAGAACTTTCTGCAAATAATGTTTTCCAAGCCCTAAGTCTTTGCAGGTTTTTTTTCATTGCTGTACTTGCTCCGAATGTTTCTTTCCAGCCCTAACCAGGTGTAGGGCTGGAAAAAAACATTTGGACCAAGTACAGCGATGAAAAGAAACCTGCAAAGACTTAGGGCTTGGAAAACATTCTTCACAGAGAGTAACAGTGAAAGAGCCTGCAAGGTAAGAGCTGGGAAGATCGTTAGCACCTAGTTAGAGCTGGAAAAAAAGCTTAAACAAAAAGCTACATTCAGAGTATAAGAGACACCCAAATTTTAGCCTCTTTCAGGGAGGAAAAAGGTGCATCTTATACTCCGAAAAATACGGTATGTTTATTGCGTAATGAGCAATCTAAACTGATCTGCATTTGATTAAGATAACAGATTGATTCTATTATGTAAATTCTGGGATTGATCAAGATCAGTGTTAAAATGTTTAGGTGTATTCATTCATTGCATTAGTCCATGATTTGTTTTAACAAAATTTAACTTTGTTTAACTAAATTGAATAAATTTTGGCAGAATTGCTATAATCTTGTCAAACCCTTTTCAATATACTCTGAGTGCAATCACATACATAGATAGTTGCTTCCTGGAGAATATGTAGGGAGAACCAAAACAGCTATTTTTTTGTCCCAGGTAATGTGATTATGTGCTGCCAAAATTGCTCCCTCAATTCCCCCAAAAGGAGATTGGACTTAGATAATAGCTGCTGACTTTCATTCACCATTTGGAATAGAGATTCTTTGATATTCATATTCATCTAAACGGATGTTAAACAGGGTGGGTTCTAAATTACCTCCCCACCAGTTCGCTTCCTCCTGTGCTGTGTAGCTGTGCGCACATTGCATGCTACGTAGCTATGCCATGTGGTTGCGCATTGCGTGCCACATGGTCATCCCACACAGGCACGCGGGCACATGCACAGTACCGAAACCCCAGCTTCTGTGCATGCGCAGAAGCAAAAAACAAGATGGCTGCACCTCTCTATGGCAGAGAAAAAAAAATAGTAAAAACTGACAAGTTTGTAAAAAATCGTTACTGAAGCTGACGGACAAGGTTTCTTAGCATCGTGATAACTGGCACAGTAAAAGTTAAGGATGATCCGTTTTATTTATTGTAAATAAAGAGTCAATTCGGGGGCTTGGCCAGCCAGCAACCGGCTTAGTGAGCAGGGGGAAATTCCCATTACCGGTTCTATAAACCCGTATAAGGTTCTATAACTTAAATATTAAGTAATGCATTAATTTCCATGTTTGTGACATGACCTTAAATGTTAAATGTTTTTAATTAAATTAGAGTCTCATGAGATCTGTTTGGAAACATAGAAACATAGAAAATTGACAGCAGAAAAAGACCTCATAGTCCATCTAATCTGCCCTTATACTATTTCCTGTATTTTATCTTAGGATGGATATATGTTTATCCCAGGCAGGTTTAAATTCAGTTACTGTAGATTTACCAACTACGTCTGCTGGAAGTTTGTTCCAAGCAACTACTACTCTTTCAGTAAAATAATATTTTCTCACGTTGCTTCTGATCTTTCCCCCAACTAACCTCAGATTGTGTCCTCTTGTTCTTGTCTTCACTTTCCTATTAAAAACACTTCCCTCCTGAACCTTATTTAACCCTTTAACATATTTAAATGTTTCGATCATGTCCCCTCTTTCCGCTCTGTCCTCTAGACTATACAGATTGTGTTCATTAAGTCTTTCCCGATACGTTTTATGCTTAAGACCTTCCACCATTCTTGTAGCCTGTCTTTGGACCCGTTCAATTTTATCAATATCTTTTTGTAGGTGAGGTCTCCAGAACTGAACACAGTATTCCAAATATGGTCTCACCGGTGCTCTATGCAGCGGGATCACAATCTCCCTCAGGAGGTCAAGGGTTTTGCAGTGCCAATTGGTACTGAGGAGTTGATACCTGTTTTTTATGTTGATCTTCTACCCTTGGCAAGTTTAAGACTTGTGGACGTCAGTTCCTAGAATTCCCAGATAGCTTGGCCATTGCTACGTATTTTAGAACTTGAAGAACACAATCTTAAAGTTGCCATGGGTGGGGGGACACTGCTCTTAAAGCTTTTAGTAATATGGGATATTGATCTACTTATAAGAAAAGTTTCAGAATTGCTGTCCTAAAACATGCCAACATTTTCACACAGTAGGATGCTATGGGGGGGGGATAACTTCTATGGAGACAAGCTGAGTTTAAGGAAATTTGAGTAACACTGCCAAGAAATAACCTGATTCTTCAGAATATGCCTCTCTTTCTTTCTTTACTGTCTCATCTGCAGAGAATCCCTTGCATATCGAAGTACTGAGCTTCTCAAGAAACTAAGAGCTGCTGGGATTGGAGACAGGCCTCTCATATGGCTGTCACATAGCATGGGCGGTAAATTCATTGTCTTCTGCTTTCAATTTTAAAATGAACCACTTCAAACTTCTTAGCCTTGTAAATATACTACCTTGCTTCCATTTGGTAGGGTTCATTTGAATCACATAGAAAGCAATCCCCACGTGAATTTGACAAAAAATAGTAGTAGATGGGATATGTGTTTAGATGTGGTGTGTTTTCAGTCACCGGTGGATGTTCAATGTGCTATTTGTGGATTTCCAATAACTGTCTCCTAAAATTCTGAATATTATACCTAGATACCACTCTTGTAAGAAAACAGTCTTTAAAAATCTTAAGTGAATGACTAGTTACCATCCTTCTTTCCCACTGATAGGATAGTGTTGTATCCCAATGTGGAGTCCCCTTAGAAATAAATAAATAAAATGTTTTATTGGCTATGATAGAAAGTTCATACAAAACAGAAAGGTTGTTTTCTCAGTAAATCAAAATGTTGTTTTCTTTTCTTAAGAGATGGCCCGATATCAAACCCCCCAAAGTAAACAGGCAATTAACTCCGCAGTTATCAAAACTCACAGAAGTTGGCCGACAGTCTGCTACTAATTATTTTCACAGTGCGATAATCCAGAGTTCAGAAAGCATGAAAGTCAGAACATGGCAAAGCTAGGTCTAATGAATCAACCACGTTGTTTCCAAGGTATAATGAATCAACCACGTTGTGCTTACGCCTTAAATAGCCACAGGGTGTGGCCAATTAGCCTGCAGCTCTACTCATGTGGAGACCTCCTCCTACAGAGCCAGTCATGCCTACTAGCTGCCCTGTGTGCCCTAGCATCAAGTATAGGCTCCTCTTCTTCTCCTGAGTCACTCAGCTCAAACTGAGGAGGTGCAGAAGGCCTGGTTGGCTTTCAGCCTTTGCCACCGAACCCTCCTCACTATCGCATTCAGGATGAACTGGCCGTGCCACAATAATCTCCTGGTCCTCTGGATCCGTGACCAGTTGCGTGGGATTCGGGCAGGCCACAACAGGATAGGATACTATGGAGTGCTTTAATGAGCCCAACTTCCTTTAATTTTTGGCACTCTTTTATTTCCTAACTGCACTGCTAACCCAGCCTAGACCCCTTCATATGTTCCAATACACCCTTGCTGGTAGATTTCGTTTTCAAGCGTAACAGGATCATAAGCATCTCTTTGAATATTCATCCCCTCTAAGCCCTTTCTTACAGTTTCCAAAGTATCTTCTGAAATATTGGGGGTGGGGGCATAATGAAAGTATCAGTGAATTAAATTTGTGCGTCCTTAAAGCCCCATGTTTACCAGGAAACAATATCTAGAAACTAAGCCTACCTTGACCATTTAATAAACCAATGAATAGCAATTTGGTTACTTTTGTATAAACTTTGCTTGTTCCCATATCCATTCCATTGAAAAGTGAGGGAACTTTTAGTAGTGGTTTTTCTCCTATAATTCTTTCAGTGTATTTGTGTGTAGTTTTTTGAGTGCTGACATTTCAAATTCTGGGCCTTGGTTCTTTCCTCTGGCACAGGAGGCAATCCACCATATATTTGTCAAAACATGAGATCAGCCTCCAGCAAATGCTTGTTCTTCCTATACCCCACCGCCTCTTAAAAATGAATGGAGAAGCTAAAATTTCACATGCACTTACATCGAATGGTTCTATCCAAAAATGTCATATTAATTCCACAGTGCCCACAGTGACTTAAAGGGCCTCCATCACCTCAGTCTGTTTCTGCACTTTTGTAGCTGTTTGTATGAAGGGTAAACAGAGAGAATTCACGAAGGATATGGAAGAGAAAGTTATTATTATTATTATTATTATTATTATTATTATTATTATTATTATTTAATGTGACTGTTTACATTGACTACCAGGAGGCACAGTGTGACCCATTTCATCTTATTGGGACTCATCTGGGAAGCCAGATTGTATTCTCCAGCATTTAAAACCTTCTACAAGGAACTGAACTCTTTGAACTTTGCACTTTAGAAGACTATATATGCAGTGCATTCGGCTTTAGAGTTATCCTAAAATTTTAAGATTCCCAGTTCCTGGCACTCAGCAGTTTACAGGAAGGGCTATTTATAGACGCTGTCATAATTGTACACATAGTCCATCTTCCATTAAGATATGCATTGTATGTCGTGTGCCTGAGATATTATGTCAACTTTGCAAGGCACAGCATCTGGTTATTTGCAGGACCACCTCTCCTTAATAATATCCACCCATTCCACTAAATCATATACATACACTCTGTGTACTGTAAGCTACTGCAGTTTAGCAGATCGAATCTCAATAGGCTCAAGGTTGACTAAGTCTTCCATCCTTCCAAGGTTGGTAAAATGAGGAGCCAGATTGTTGGGGGGCAATATATGCCGACTCTCTGTAAACCGCTTAGAGAGGGCAGTAAAGCACTGTGAAGTGGTATATAAGTCTAAATGCTATTGTGAAGTAGGCCCTCCACCCTTCTAGCCTTTCAGAATACTTGGTTTATTTGTTCATCAAGGGGTGTGTGTGTGTGTGTGTGTGTGTGTGTGTGTGTGTTTATCAATCACGTTTCTGCACTACCCATCTCCTTCAAGGATCTCCCATTTTACTGAGGTGTTGGGATTGCAAAATATGAGACATGAAAGAAGGGTATCTGATCGTTTTACAGTTTTTATTGTTTTTATGATTTTATTTATTAACTTTATCGTTGCTGTGAGCTGCCCAGAGTTGCTTAAGATGGGCGGTTATATAAGGCTTCTGAATAACTGTGCCATATGCACAGAGGTGGGCTACTAAGGTGGAACGGTGACGTGCGCTCACCCCCGTGGCTCTGAGTGTTAGCAGAGTCCAGCGCAATTCTGCTACTGCACCTGAGCAGGTAGTGAAATCGGGCGCAGACACGCTGGTCCATGGTGCAGTAGCAGAATTGCACTGGACTCTGCTAGCACTCAGAGCCACAGGGGCGAGCACATGTTCCACCTTAGCAGCCCGCCTCTGCATGTGCATATAAGCAGACTGGGCTAATAACCAACTGGGAATCTCTTGCACTTGGTAGAAGTGGTCTGGGTCTTGTAGAAAGAAGCCCTCCCTCCTTTTCCATAGGAGGAAGGGTTGACTGACCCTCGTTTTCTGTAAAGAGAGCAATCCAGGACATCTTCAGTGAGTTGTGGGAGAGTGATTCTTCTGTCTTGTATCTCTGTAATAAGCATCACAGCCCTGCATTGATCCCATTTCATGGAGGCTTTTCTTTTTCAGGCCTCCTAGTCAAGAAAATGCTGCTGGATGCTTCCATGGACCCTGAAATGGCTTCCATAGTGGACAGCACACGGGGAATTGTGTTTTATAGTGTTCCTCACCACGGCTCCCGGTTGGCTGAATATTCCGTAAATATTCGATTTCTGCTCTTCCCTTCTGTGGAAGTCAAAGAGCTCAGCAAAGGTTTGTTTCTTTGGGGGTATTCTGGAATGTGTGTATTTAAAACATAGCTTTCTTTTCTATAACGCTCTTTCTCTCTCTCTCTCTCTCTCTCTCTCTCTCTCTCTCTCTCTCTCTCTCTCTCTCTCTCTCTCTCTCCCTCCCTCCCTCCCTCCCTCCCTCCCACTCTCTCTCTGTGTGTGTATAAATATTAACAATACAGCCAAATTATTGACACTAATCAAAGTAGCACCAAGCTTCATTTTTATTTATTCCTTTGAGTCTGTCATTTGCATGTCTATAACTGTCTGGTTCGGTTCTGCAACCCAACAAGACAGACACAGACTTCAGAGGTTAATCAGAACTGCAGAAAAAACAACTGCCTTCCTTTCAGGATCTGTATACTGCCCAAGAACTGCCTTCCTTTCAGGATCTGTATACTGCCCAAGTTAAAAAGAGGGCGGGGGAAATATTTACTGACCCCTCACATCCTGAACATAAATTGTTTCAACTCCTACCCTCAAAGCAACACTATAGAGCACTGCACAGCAAGACAACTAGACACAGGAACAGTTTTTGCCCAAACACCATCATTCTGCTAAACAAATAATTCCCTCACCACGTTCAAACTATTCACTAAGGTTGTATTACTATTACTATTAATCTTCTCATTGTTCCTATCACCCATCTCTTCTCACTTATAACTGTATGACTGTAACTTGTTGCTTGTATCATTACAATTTATATTAATATTGATTGTTTCCTGATTACTTATTTGTACCTTACGACCATCATTAACTGTTGTACCTCATGATTCTTGACAAATGTATCTTGTCTTTTATGTGCACTGAGAGCATATGCACCAAAGACAAATTCCTTCTTTGTCCAATCACACTTGGCCAATAAAGAATTCTATTCTGTTCTTGATGGAACTTAATAAAAATGCTGTTTTCATGGCAATATTTTATGCCTAAGCCAGGACAGTGCTCAGCTTTCCCGGTTTTCAGTCCAGCATCTTTATCAGTAGAATAATATACTCCATACATTAGTAATCAGTAGAATAATTATATGAGCCTTGGTAGCACAGTGGTTAGAGTGCAGTACTGCAAGCTCCTTCTGCTGACTGCTGGCTGTAGTTCACCCATTCAAATCTCACCAGGCTCAAGGTTGACTCAGCCTTCCATCCTTCCGAGGTGGGTAAAACGAGGACCCAGATTGTTGGGAGTGATATGTTGATTCTCTGTTTCACATTTAAGAAAGAGCATGATAAATCCAAATAATAAACAAACAAATAAATAAATGAAGTTCAGATGCATCTTCAAACTTAGCTAAAGTGTAATCATTTCATAACACCTTGCCTGTTACTTATTTATTATATACTGCTCAAAAAAACAAAGGGACACTCAAATAACACATCCTAGATCTGAATGAATGAAATATTCTCATTGAATACTTTGTTCTGTACAAATTTGAATGTGCTGAGAACAAAATGAAATTGATTGTCAATCAGTGTTGCTTCCTAAGTGAACAGTGTGATTTCACAGAAGTTTGATTTACTTGGAGTTATATTGTGTTGTGTAAGTGTTCCCTTTATTTTCTTGAGCAGTGTATTTAAATTGAAGGCAGTTCCAGGCAGCTGTGGTTCTGCATCACTCTCCCACCTACCCCAATTTATTGTGTAGAGGAGTACAGCCTACTTCCCTTCCCCTGTATTCCTGGATAGAAAAATAACTCTTAGACCTTGACAGAGATAGATCTTTTGTGCATGAGCTATTTCGTTTATTTTCAATAAGAGGCTAGTAACACATAGAGTCATGCCCCATTTTACAACCGTTTTGCTGCAGTTGTTAAACAAATTACTGCAGTTGTTAAAGTGAATCGTGCAGTCATTAAGTGAATCACGCTTCCTGCATTGATTTATTTCTTGTCAAAAGCCAGCTGGGAAGATGGCAGATTGCAGCCACATAACCTTGGGATGCTGCAGCTATTTTGAATACAAGCCAGTTGCCAAACATCCACATTTTGATCATGTGAGAATGCTGCAACTGTTGTAAGTGCAAGGACTGGTTGTAAGTCACTATTTTTTCAGTGTCATTTCAATGACATTGAATGGTCACTAAATGAATGTACTTCACCAGGATAGAGACCATGATACCATCTATCCTTGTTTGCATATACCAGACTAGGACTCAGCCTTTAAAATAATAATAATAATTTATTGGATTTGTATGCCGCCCCTCTCCGCAGACTCTGGGCGGCTAACAACAATAATAAACACAACATGTACAATCCAATAATAAAAACAACTAAAAACCCCTATTATAAAACCAAACATACACACAAACATACCATGCATAACTTGTAATGGCCTAGGGGGAACTCCCCCATGCCTGGTGGTATAAATGAGTCTTGAGTAGTTTACGAATCTGTGCTTGACAGGCAGATACCACCTTTCTGAACTGAAATCTTATCTTCCATATGAAAAATATTATACGTAAATGTAAGACCTCCGCCTGAAGAGCGACATTTCATTTTTATCCATTTTTTTTCTCCCAGATTCGCCTGCCCTGAAAGCACTGAATGATGACTTCATCTCATTTGCCAAGAATCAGAACTTTCCAGTGTTAAGCTTTGCAGAAACTTTGCCAACACGAGTTGGCAGAATGCTGAGTCTGCATGTCGTGCCAGTGGAATCTGCAGGTTTGACAATGCCAGGTTTTCCTTTCGGAAATGTTTGCCTTCAGCCATTTATGGCAGTGTTTCTTTACCTCAGCAACTTTAAGATTGTGGACTTCAACCCTGCAGCCAATGCTGGCTGCAGGATTCTGGGAGTTGAAATCCACACATCTTAAAGACCAGGTAGGAAAATCAAAGAAATTAATGATGGTTTTCTAGTTGAGGAACACGGATCAACCCTCCTTAGGTCCCAAAGTAATTTGCTATCTCACTATATAGGACAAAAGGGAAGCGGGGGACATGATCGAAACATTTAAATATATGAAAGGGTTAAATAAAGTTCAGGAGGGAAGTGTTTTAATATGAAAGTGAACACAAGAACAATCTGAGGTTAGTTGGGGGAAAGATCAGAAGCAACGTGAGAAAATATTATTTTACTGAAAGAGTAGTAGTTGCTTGGAACAAACTTCCAGCAGACGTGGTTGGTAAATCCACAGTAACTGAATTTAAACCTGCCTGGGGTAAATATATATCCATCCTGAGATAAAATACAGGAAGTAGTATAAGGGCAGGCTAGATGGACCATGAGGTCTTTTTCTGCCACCAATCTATGTTTTTATGTTTCTATCTATCTATTAAGTCTAAATGCTATTAAACTAACAGTTGTGAGTTGAGGATTAGCTGTACTCTGTTGTGTAATGGCATGTTTGTTTGGCCTGAAAATGAGGTGCAGTTTTTCTTTTAATATGCATTGTGTAGAATGGGCTTAAAAAGTTATTTCAAACCGGTGTGGATTAGATTACTAGAGTTGGAAGGGACCTTGTAGGGCATCTAGTCCAACCCCCCGCCCCACTCAAGCAGGAGTCCCTGCACCATTTCAGACAAATGACTGTCCAGTCTCCTTTTCAACGTCTCAAGTGTTGGAGCTCTCACAACCTCCAAAGCAAGCTGTTCCACTGGTTGATTGCTCTCACTGTCAGAAAGTTTCTCCTTATTTCCAGGTTGAACATCTCCTTGGTCAGTTTCCATCCATTGTTCCTTGTCTCACCTTCTGGTGTCTTGTAAAACAGCCTGACTTCCTCCTCTGTGGTAGCCCCTCAAGTATTGGAACACTGTTATCATGTCTCCCCTGGTGCTTCTCTCTGCTACACTAGCCATGCTCAGTTCCTGCAACCGCTCTTCATGTTAGTCTCCATTCCCCTAATCATCCTGCACATATTTTTATCTTTTCCTGCTATTCTCTCATAGTTATATTTCACTGCTTTATTTTCTCCTCTATTCCCCATTTAATACATTCTACCTGATTATATCCTCTGTAACCCTCATTGTGCGTTATTGTGTATGGGACAAAACAAATAAAAATAAATAAATAAATAAA
Source organism: Erythrolamprus reginae (assembly GCF_031021105.1). Lineage (NCBI taxonomy): Eukaryota > Metazoa > Chordata > Lepidosauria > Squamata > Dipsadidae > Erythrolamprus > Erythrolamprus reginae. Next base: position 325,936,234 of record NC_091950.1, on the reverse strand, counting down.
TAAATAAAAATAAATATTCCCCAAATAGCTAAGACATACATTATGTATGACATCCTGTGAAAAAGCTTATGTATTATTGCAACCGAAGTAAATTTCTAGGTCTACTCCAACCTTATTTTATACACCAGTCTAGAATTTGGTTCAAATATCATCTTTTCATTCTTTGTTATTGATTCCGATTCAAAGTCAGATGAGACAGATAAGTTACAATCTTGCCTAGAGACCCTAGAAAGCAGAGGGGAGGCCCTTGAATGTAAATAGATGACGTGTGTCTTTTCTGAGATATTAATGCTCTTTGCTTTCATGTCCTTTTCAGATTTGGGCATTGGAGAACTCATCCAGGTAGAAGTTAGCCACCTCAACATTTGCAAACCCAGGAACAAAGAATCTTTCCTCTATCAACAAACCTTAAAGTTTATTCAAGATTCTCTAAAAAGCGAGCTGGGAAATCAATGAACGGCAATGCTGTGCATATTTGTTACTGGAGCAGTTGCACTAACTTTTCTTGGAATCTGCTCCTGTCCTTGTCAGGATGTTTTATTACACTCAAGCTGTTTTTGTTTTTTTTAACATTGCCTAAGGGAAACTGTGGGTGTATTTCTGGGTGTTGTATATTGTACAAAGCATTGTTCTTCATTTTGAGTTCCATTTAATGCTTGACAAGGAAAGTGCTATCTGGGCTCTTAGAAGGTATTTTCACTGTTTTGTAAGCATGTATTTTACCTAAAGAGATCTTCATTCTCTGCTCTTTATAGAAACAAAGCTGCTGTGCCATTGATTATCCTATACTACTTAATTCAGTCACTAGGTTGGTGGGAGCACTTGACCCTGTATATACTCTGCATACTGGAGAGATAATGCACTAATGCCATAAATCTAAATCTACTCTCCCATGCTGATGTCCTTAAACACCCACATTGCATGATAGCAAGTTCTTTACGGACATTCTGATATTTTAAATATAGAAAATATGTGTAATGACAAATGAATCTGGACCCTAACCTGTATTTTTGCAGCTAGAGGCCAACAAAAAACAAGGGTATACTGTAAACCTGCTATTGTAGCGTGTTTTTGGAAAGCTATTACAAGCACAGAAATATTTAGTCCGAAGAACTGAAAGTGTTTCTTAATTCTATGACAGATTTTCCTGTGGTTACCTTATACCAAAATGCCTCGCGAAGTAACGAAGATTCAGAATTTTGCTTGATTCTGCATAAAAGGCTGGATTAGTCAAGGGTGCACTTACTTGAGATGAATCAGAATTATGTCTCAGAAAATAAAGTTCAGTCTCAATGTAATCTGAATAGCCTGCCAAATATATATTTGCTATACTGAAAATGCAAAACGCTCCAGGAGGTAGAAATTTTTTCCCTTTGGCTGGTGCCATTTAAGTGTTTGAAAGTCAAATAATATAATGTATAAAGCAGTTGTTCAGTTCCAGCATGAAGCCAAACCATGGCTTGGTTTTTCATGCAAATGAAAGAAAAAAAATCTTCCTGAAGATTGTCCTGTTTCTATGTTCCACTTGCTTAATATCCCAGTGGTAAAACAACTGCCATAATTGTGAGTTAGAAGCCACCGTTGATATTGTCAGATGTTTCAAACCATGGCGTGGAATTATAGAGAAACTTGATAAACCTTGTCTATGCGTTAGCATGATCAATTAAGCCACTTTATTTGTAGCAAAGCAGATTCCTTTTGTAGAAATGGTGGGAAATGGTTATCCATATCAATTGGCTGCATTTCCTTGTGTCAAAAACATTTGTAACTGGCCATCTGAAGTATACATTCCCATTGCCACTCTCCCCAAACAGCATGTAATTTACCTATTGTAATATTTTGTGTGTTTACTAAATAATATTTTGTGTATAGTTTTTCAGGCTTTTTTTTTTAACTACCGCAGCTAATTTAAAAAGGCCATGTCGTAAACATAAAAAATACTTGATCATTACATTGCTACCTACACATTTAGAAAAAAAAAACCCAACCATAAATTATTCTTCCAGAATAAAAACTTTCCATCAAGTTACCTATCGCTAGGCAATTTATTCATAGTGAAGTAAACAATATGTGAATTACTCATGATGTCAAATCTATGAATACTGTTGTGTTTAAATGAAGCTACTGGTGTTGAATGGATTAACATACAATTATGATTTGGTCTTGAATGAAGTATCTGAAATTCAGCTTTGCTTTCCCGAAATTACCTGTGACTTTCTATAATTTAAAAAGTATTTTTTTAAAAACCTTTTCAGAGTTACGGTATATTTTACCCAGTAGAAGAAATGTTTTAAAAAACTGCTCAGGACAACTTTTATTTATTTATTGCAACATTTGCCTTGTTCCATTTTTGCTCAGGGCGAGTGGCATAAATTGCTATCGGTGGCATAGAGTATGTTACTAGAAAGATTCAAGTTTTAATGAGGCATCACACAAGGCAGAAAGTTATACAATATAGTACCAACAGCCGGATACCACATCAAGTAGAGTAATAAAAATTACTTTCATTTGCAATTTATAAAGTCACTTCAATTGACTTGCTTTCTAATGCTTTTATTAGCATGTAAATGACCTGCCACAAAGCTGATAAATTATGTTGCAGAGAATATCGTCAGTAACAGTATACTAGGCTTGCTTTTAAGAGGTGCTCATTTTTCATTTTAAGATGCAACCATAAATAACAGCGATGCTTCTGGTTTCCTTATTAAGGGGGAGGGTTAGAGCAATCTTCCTTAACCAGCTGTCCTACGCCAAGAGCAACAACCTTCTTAGAGGGGGATCTGGGGCATTGCAGGCAACCCCTGTAGAGAGTACAAAATTATGGCTTCTAGTAAGCAAATGACATTGCTATATACCAGTGTTGGCGAACCAATGGCACGGGTGCCATAGGTGGCACCAGGTGCCATATCTGCTGGCATACGAGCCGTTGCCCTAGCTCAGCTTCAACATACATGGGTATACCAGCCAGCTGATTTTTAGCTCACATAGGCTTTGGGAGGGCGTTTTTGGATTCCAGAGAGCCTCCGGCATGGGAGGGGATGCGGGAGAGCGTTTTTACCTTACCCCGGCTTTAGGGAAGTCTTTGGAGCCCGGAGAGGGCGAAACACAAGTCTACTGGGCCCACCAGAAGTTGGGAAACAGGCCATTTCCGGCCTACAGAGGGCGGGGAAAGCTGTTTTCACTCTCTCCAGGCATCGAATTATGGGTGTGGGCATTCACACATGCGCGATAGTACACACCCACGCTATTTCAGCACCCAAGGAAAAAAAGATTCGCCATCACTTCTCTATACTCCTTTTCATTATTTGATTTAATTTTTGAAATATTGCTTACAGCTGTGTAGTAGTTGGCCTAGATTCAGGGGAAAGGAGACCACAATAACCTATCTTATTTGACACTCCCAACTGTATTTTCTTAAGGTTCATTTAATAAAACCAATAGCAACATGTTAGCAACATAATTAACTTTTAGCCTTGCATCGTATATATAGCTATATAGGAACAGGTCAAGACTAGTTTCTCATAAACCACAATTAAAAAAAAAATCAAAATACATGTTACACCTCCCCCCCCAAATAAAAATCAACTTTGCTGCTTCTTCTAAAGCAACATAATTTTTTATTAAATTACAAATCAGATCCTAGATTTTAATTTCTGGCCTGAACTTTAAGGCGAGATCATTGTTGACTTTTACAATGTAAAATAATTGTGCATTAAAAATATTAGCCTTGCAGCGCCCATACTAATTAGTGTTCTTCACCCCCAATAATCCACTGGATATTTTATTGGCCTAAGAATACTTAAGATTTAAATACTAAAAATGTGAAAAGAAACCTCTCATATATGTACCGGTGGTTTCCTACCTATATCTTATATGGGTAGTTTCTTACATAAGTAATACACTCTTATTCACATTAATATAGACAGAATCATTCTATGTATATACAGTAATAGAAAAATTAACCATGGTTTATATTATGAGGTGATCTGTAAAAAAAAAAAACCTTTTGTGTCTTCACCCCCTTCAGGTTCCTATTTAAAACAGGCTGGATTTTTAACCGCGTTGCTCCAAGTACGTATTTCCATCTCTTCCTACAGGCATGTTTCTAATATCCTGAAGGTGGTTTTCTATCACAGCTTGAACCTGAATGGGTATTATGGATACTACCAGCCCCAAGCTTACTATGCCACTTCTAAAACCACCTTGGGCTTCCTTCTATATTATTCGTGACAGATACTACTAGACAGAATCAGATTATCATTGTTGCTCTTATCAACAGGCCTTTTTGAAAGTCAAATTTATATCCCACTTTGCATACATTGATAACAAGGATAAAAATAATTTAAGGCTGTGAAGCAGGGTTCTAAGCATGCAATTGGCTCAAGAATGACAGAGTACCTCTCAGTATATAAGACAGAATTAACTACAGTGTTCCCTTGCCACTTGCGGTTCACCTTTCGCGGACTCGGTGCATCGCGGGTTTTTATAAAATATGGAAAAAATATATCACAGATTTGAGCTACTTCGCGGGTTTTCTGTATAACTCGATCTGAGACGCTACTTGCCTAAATAAGATTGTAAACAACACACAATTGGTTGATTGATGGAGAAGTGATCAACCAGAGAGTGCTGCTTTGTATCCCAGAGCCTGATTGGCTCAGTACAGTACTGCGTTGTTTACTTTTTGTCTGTGCGCAGCTTCCCCCTCTCTGAGTCTGCTCCTACACTCAGCCATTTCACGTGGAGCATCGTTTCATTACGTAGGTTTAGGAATTCAAAACTTTTACAGTAAGTGTAAAGGTTCAATACATGCACAGAACAGTGTGGGGATGGTTATTAAGGAAATGGGAAAGGTTTATGTAGCATAAAAGTGGAGGAGGGTATATAAAGCCTTAAAATAGTGTATAAATACTTAAATAAATATAGCATGCCTACTTCACAGATTTTCCTTTATTGCGGGTGGCCCTGGAATGTAACTCCCATGATAAACGAGGGACCACTGTATACCATCTTTTGACAGTAGAGAACTACAGGGCAAGCAGCCACCTGTGGCATGGAATTCAAAAATGAGCAAAGTGCAAGTAAAGAGTCATTGAAGCAGGCCTCATTATAGTACACATGCATATGATAAATAAATATTGTTATTTACTATTAAATGTGAACCACAAATCATCAAGGAGTGAGGAGAGATGAGTGCTATACCATACATCAGGGGTTCCCAACCCCTGGGCTCCGGCCAACTACTGGCCTGTAGCCTATTTGGGGCTGAGCTGCACAAGAGATGGTTCACAGCTCCACTAGTGCATGGCGCGCCAGCATGCTTACATGTGTGCAGCTTCACTTGCACAAATGGTGGGCTGGTGTGCGTGTGGTCGGCAGGCTGCTAATTGTGCAGGTTCCCCCTCCCTGCCGGGCTGCCAGACCCAAAGATTGGGGACCACTGCCATAACTTATTCGCTGAACTTAATTCTTTCTATCATAAAGTTAAAGTGGGCGGGGAGGATGTGCTTTTCTAGGAAAAAAATAGAAAAATGAGTTCGTAGTTCTAAACTGAGGTCAGAGTTTAACCCTGAGATATAGTACTACTGTTGCCATCTTCTCCAAATGTGACCCAGTGGCTGAAATCCTTTGGACAGGAGTGTTTCAAATTTTGAGAAACAGGTGGTGGATTAGCTGGTAACGGCTGAATCGCTGGCTGGCAAGCAGCAAAGTCTACTTCCAAGTCTAACAAACTGCTGTTCTCCATTGGACGATTGTTCGAAGTTTGCTGTTGTTGATGAATCTGCAAGGGAGGAGTTGCCTGTTGGTCACCAGTTAATTCTAAACCGGTCTGCCTCAAGAGCTTAGCATCGTTGTCTTTTGAGCGGCTCATGACTGTTGTAGCAAGAAGAGAAGGTTCACTCAGAGATGATGGGAGTGCACCAGAATCCTTCATTGTGGAAAAACAGGGTGCTGGAAAGTTGTTATTGTTGGAATTGAATGTCAGCCCTTTTAGAAACAGGTTATTGCTGTTCTGGAGTACTTGGAGATGAAAATCGGGAGGAGCAGACTTCTTTCTCCTTGGGGGAACCCTTGGAGCCTGAGTCAAGTTCAGAGAAGGAATATGAGAACTTTCCTCTAAAAGCGACAACGGAGTTGGTTGCCTGTCATTGACGTTGCTGTTGCTCCTCTTGGCAATTTTGCCAGGATGCATTGTCCTTGGCTTAGGAATGGGAGCAGTTTGAAGACAACCAGTAACAGTTGTGGTTTCCAGACCTGATTCTGGTGATGCAGAGACATGACCCAAGGTTTGTTCAAGCTGCTCTTCTGGAGAATGGGGCTAAGAAGAAAAATGGACAATTAATGGTTTTTCAACCAACCTCTCATTAGAAACAATGAGTCATCCAGAGTCATCCCTGGACCAGATAGGTGGCACATAAATTTAATAAATAAACAAATATTTCTCTCTTGCTCTTGAGGGCATCTGTATTTGCGTGTTTATCTACAGAAGATCTACAATACAGCTCACTGTTTAATATCACAAAGCAGAATCCTCAGTAAAAAGTCTTGCTTTGTGGTGCATTAATTTATCTTTAATTTATCTAACAATCACTGCCAGCCTGCCTTCTATTAAGGACCTTTATACTACAAGAGTCAAAAAGAGGGTGGTGAAAATATTTACAGACCCCTCACATCTTGGACATAAACTGTTTCAACTCCTACCCTCAAAACGACACTGTAGAGTACTGCACAGCAGAACAACTAGACAAAAGAATAGGTTTTTTCCCCCGAACACAATCACTTTGCTAAACAAATAATCCCCATCAACACTGTCAAATTATTCACTAAGTCTGCATTACTATTACTATTGATCTTCTCATTGTTCCTATCACCCATCGCCTCCCACTTATGACTGCATGAATGTAACTTTGTTGCTTGTATCCTTATGATTTATTTTGTTTCACAGTATGATTTGATTGCTTATTTGTAACCTATGGCTATCATTAAGTGTTGTACCTTCTGATTCTTGACGAATGTATCTTGTCTTTTTATGTACACTGAGAGCATATGCACCAAAGACAAATTCTTTGTGTGTCCAATCACACTTGACCAATAAAGAATTCTATTCTATTCTATTCTATTGAGGGTTAGAGTTAGTGTAACATCAAAAAGCATTTCAGCAAAGCCCTGTGTCAGAGCTCTTGGTTCGAAGCTACAATAAACCATCACAATCTACAATCTTTCCTCTGATTTTCCAAACCCCGGAGGAGTTTTCTCTTATGTAGAATTTCTATATTTATTACTTATCACTCTACATTCAAAGTACAGTGGTGCCTCTACTTACAAACTTAATTCGTTCCCTGACCAGGTTCTTAAGTAGAAAGGTTTGTAAGAAGCATTTTTTTCCCATAGGAACCAATGTAAAAGCAAATAATGTGTGCGATTGGGGAAACCACAGGGAGGGTGGAGGCCCTGTTTCCTCCCAGGAGATTCCTAGAGAAGCCCTATGGAAGCTATTCCCTGCCTTTTCTGGTTACAGTTTTGGAGGGTCTGGTTTGTAAGTGGAAAATGGTTCTTGAGAAGAGGCCAAAAAAAATCCTTTCTTATCTAGAAAAGTTCATACGTAGAGGCGTTCGTAGGTAGAGGTACCACTGTACTAATGAAGCTATACAGGAGAGTTCAGATTTTGATTTAGCCCGAGTTGGAATAGCGCTACTTGAATCAGATTTCCATCGCCATCTATCCCTGCTCAGTGCAGCAGAATGCATACTTGCATCAATCATGGAAAAACTTGAAGGGTTTTCAGTTCTTTCCTCAGTTCTCAGTTAGGCACTACACATTTCTTACACTTGTTTCAGGAGGACTATAGGGAAAATATGAAAGCTCTTATCTTCCCAAATACATCTCAGAGATAACCCCCCCCCCAACCCCTGAAGTTCTTGTAATTTACTTGCAAACATTAAATATGCAATCTATATGAAGAGATACTTTCTATGCAGAGGGAAGAGCCTTATTTATTTTTTAAATTTTATTTATTTATTTATTTATTAGATTCGTATGCCACCCCTCTCCGTAGACTCAGGGCGGCTTATACTGATACTTACACATTCTGGCCTGACTCCCAACTTCTGCAAAGGTGCAGGTTTTTTAGTAGCTGGGACTTTAGGTGGTGGGCGCTGTGGTGTGAGGACTGGGGCTGGCTGGGGGCCCTGGAGATGGGTTGGCTTTGGGCCACCGGGAATGAATTCAGGTTTAGTCACAGTCTGAGTTCTTGCTGGAATGGAAGCTAAGGATTCCTGGGGTGTTACTGAAATACAAAAGAATGCAGTTGGTTTCTTTAAAGCATTCAATACATCCAAAGTAGCATTTGTTGTTTACAGCGCATATTATTGCTTGTATAAAACCTGCCAACATCTAGGCTAAAAATGCACGCCAAAGAAAAGGATATTTACCAGCCTTACTAATTGATAAGCCAAGGAAAATTTGAATTTCAAGACGCTTTTTTCTCATTTATTTTATTGGCACAGAAAGATCATTCTCAGCATCAGTCTCTTCCTGCTCAATTCAGAATGTGAAAAAATGTTTTGCAAAGTTTATCTTGTTGGAAATATGTGCCTTATATGAGATTTGCCTTATAGGGATAATTTTTAAGTGTTCACATCAATATTGTGAAATAAAATCAACATGTAAAAATGACGATCAACATTTACTATACAGTATTTAAAAGTGATGTGTTAATTGCAGTTAAATCTATAATCCACCTGAAATGCTCAATTCGGAAAAAGTTGGGGAGAAAAATTGTGAGATGGTACCAGACTGAGACAGGAAGAAGGTTGGTTCCTGTATGAATGGAATTTATTAGTAAAGATTTCTAGCAAAAAATGAAGATTTCATTAGAAAAGAATATTTTTGTCTATGCTATGTCTGAAGCCTTACTATTCTACCTTTTATTTCCTATTGTGTTCTCTAATTCTAGGTTTTTATATTATAGAATCTACCTCCCAACTTTTCTTTAATAAAGTTTGTGTGCTTGTTCTGCTTTAACTTTTGCTTAACTTGCTTCTTTTTTCTGGATTTGCAGGTCAATCCTTCTCCTTCTCTATTCCCCCTTTGTATGGCTGGTTGATTCTGGACTGAGGTGGTGGTCTCTTCTTTGCTGTTGTCTCTGATTGGTAGGGCTCTAAGTCTTCAGGCATAACTTTTTAATCCTCAAACTTTTTAACAGGTGACCCATTCACAGTCCTTCAGACTGTTGGGGGGCAGGTCCGGTTGAATGGGCGGGGCTAGGTCATGTGACTAGGTGGGCGTGGTCAATTTAAGAGTCCATTCAACAATACAGTAGTCGCTCGCTATACCACGCTTCACCTACTGCGGTTTCACTTCATCGCGGGTTTTCAAGAAATATTAATGAGAAAAATCATTCGCGGATCTTCGCTGGTTCGCGGGTTTCTGAGGAAGTCGATCGGCAGATTTAAACAGCCCACGGAACTCGATCGGCAGGTTTTTCAAAAAATATATATCTAAAATTGTAAATACTGTATTTAAATACTGTATCTAAAATAAATACTGTGTGGGAAGGGTTTATAAACACTTAAAACAATGAAAACTTACCAAACAATTACAATATAAATACTTAAATAAGTACTATCAGTCGATAAATTCCCCATCGCGGATTTCACCTATCGCGGCCGGGTCTGGAACGTAACACCAGCGATAGGTGAGGTCTTACTGTTCACACAAATTAAACTTTAATTTCTCTATCTCTTTCTGTCTCTCTCTCTTTTTCTCTATCTTCTAGAAGCAGGAGAGGTGGAAAACACAGAATTTCTGCTCATTTTTTGGCCTTTTGCAGCATCTATGCACTCCGTTTTTCACCTCCCTCACCTCCAGTAGAATTCTGCAGGCCAAAAGCAGGCAAAAATGGCCCAGTTTTTTGGCCAAAACTGGGCCATTTTTGCCCCTTTGGCCTCCTGGGGCATCTGTGTACTCCATTTTTCACCTCCCCTGCCTCCAGAAAGTCTCTAAATGTCAAAATTATTGGCCTTATCTTTCAGTTCCAGCCTGCGGGGCTCAAGAAGGTGCACTCAGCTGAAGGGTGGGCAGAGCGATATGGGCGGGGGAGTCTCGTGGTCCTGTCTGGGCCGGATTAATGGCTTCAGTGGGCTGTAGTTTGAGGACCCATGTTCTAAAGCTACCATATGTGAGAATTTGACTGGTGATGAATAATATTCTGGGCGGCTCTGAACTTGCCCAAAGTTGGGCTACTCTGTGTTGTTAGAACTTGGGTGTGTTACTAGCTTTCCACCAGCATCTGCGCTTCCAGAAAGAGCTCAGTTAGATATTTTGTTAAAGCTCCACTACAATTTTGCCCCATTCTAGTCAATGCCAGGGCTTTCTTCTCAGCTTTTAAAAATCCAATTTAAAGCATCTCAGAAGGGGGCTATCCAGCTTTGACACATCCATTGAAGAGGAACTTCCTTTGAGGGATTAGTTCCACTGATAAATTGCTCTTGCCATAAGAATTTTCTTAATGCAATCTGTAATTGCATTATTCTGTATTCTGCATTTTGAATGAGAGAGGACAGATTGTAATTGTCTTCTGTGTGACATGTTTTCAAATATTTGAACAGTGCTGTCATATTCCTGCTCAGCTGTCTTCCTCACTTTTCAATCATACCATCTTCTTCAATCTCTTTCCATATGTCCAAGGTTTTAGTCCCCGAGTCATTCTCCCTGACTTTCTTTGAACCTGTCCCCATTTCTCTGAATTCTTCTTAAGTGTAGTGCCCTAAGCCAAGCACAATAATTGGCATGGGGCCCAATCAAATAAAGTGGAACAATTCCCATGAATTGATGCAACCTAGTTAAATATGCTCTTTTTTTTGAGCCAGATCACTATTCCCAGATTTTTTTAACATGTACGATTACCACACTACTATTCAATACTTAAGGGTTTGATTTTTTTGTTTTCTAAGTAAAGAATATCATCAAAGCTTCTAACAGAAAGCCAGCCATACCTCCTTTTGCTTGCATCAGACACCGAATGGCTTCCTCGGCTTCTTCTGGGGTGGTTGTTTTGATCTGTTTTACGTTGTATGGCTTACTAATTCCAGTTCGTGATTTCGGCTTGCAGGAAAATGTAAAAACAAAGCAGAAATAAAAAGGAAGTCTAATGGGAAGATAAATCCCAACTGCTGCCACTTCTATAATGCAATATATAAACATGGGAGTAGTCTTGCGTTTTTTAAGGGGATCTTTTTTTTAACTAGTCATGCCTTCATGAAACTTAATTTACAGCATATAGAGGAACATCTCCTCTTATATATTCCTTTCCTTTACTTACCATATTTTTCAGAGTATAAGACACACCTTTTTCTCCCCTAAAAGGGGCTGAAATTTGGGTGCGTCTTATACTCCAAGTGTAGCTTTTTTGGAAGCTTTTTCCCCTAACCCTAACAAGGTGCTAACGATTTTCCCTGGCTTGCAGGCTTGTTTTCATTGCTACTCCCTCCGAAAAAGGTTTTTTTCAGCCCTAATGAGATGCTAACGATCTTCCCAGCTTGCAGGATTTTTCATTGCTACTCCCTCCAAAGATTTTTTTCCAGCCCTAACCAGGGGATGAAATAATGTGCTAAAGGAGACCAGACTAAGGACACTAGCCAGATGAATACCTAATAAATAGATCCCCCTCCATTTTCCTCCCCAAAACTAAGGTGTGTCTCATAGTCCAGAGCATTTTATACTCCAAAAGATTAATTAAAATATTATTTGTCTTTCTACTTAAACATACTCAGAGCAGCTATTGGATTAATCTTCCCCAGCTTTGTGTTCCCTGGACATGGATTATGAGTTTCCATCAACCCAAGTACATGGCCATTGGAGATTATGGCAGCCCATTCACCCCAAAACCACTAGGTTGGAGAAGGTGCTTCCTATTTTCCAAAGATATTCTATTTAGGGTGCTGTTAGTGATGATTTAGAGCTCAAGACCTCCTTGGTATTTTGGTGCTTTAAGAGAGCTTTAGTGTAACATCATACTGAGTAAAGTGGTTTTTTTATTTCTTATCAATACTTGAAACGATTGTGCTGAGCTACTCACAGGATGCTGTGGTGCTCCTGGAAGAAGTTTTGCTGTGTCCAAGATGGAGGACAGGGAGCAGCTTCCTGAAGAAATGGAGCCATCCGATGGGGATTTTTTAATGGGCGCTGGAGCTATAGGAAAAACACATACATAATTTCTTAATAGGAGGTGGTGTAATGTAAGTACACCAATATTGACAGGTTGGCCAGCTTTTGATTTTAAAAATCCTGAAAACAAGAGAAAAACGGAGACAGAGTTCGGGGGACATGGCTACACTCCTGTCATAATTAGTTAAGGAAATGTTCAATTTGCTTCTATAACAAGGCTCAACTGAGAGGGGAAAAAGAATCTGCAGAGGGATATCTACCTCTGAGTAATATAACTAGGAAAAAACCAACACAATTTTTTTGTTGAGAAGTTAAGCAAATTCCTCTGCTTCTGTGAGCCCTAACTTAACAGAAATGATACAGAAGGAAAAATGCACATTTCCTTCTCTATCTTACTGATATAAAATTGGGTTACCTTCAGCAATCCACCTTGTTAATGCGCATATATGGGTAGTATACAGGTAGTCCTTGACTTACAATCATTTGTTTAATGACCATTTGAAATTACAGTAATACCCCGTCTTACGAACTTAATTGGTTCCCGGAGGAGGTTCGTAAGGCGAAAAGTTCGTAAGATGAAACATTGTTTCCCATAGGAAACAATATAAAATGAATTAATGCGTGTAAGAAAAAAAAATGCAAAAAACCGCCACCGCCCGGCTGTTACCTTTTGAAACAGCCGGGCGCTTCTCAGCGTTCTCCCAATGCCGAACCCGGAAGTTCGGCAAAAGTTCGGGTGGCCGCCGAGAAGCCCCGCCGCCCGGCTGGCGCCTTTTGAAACAGCCGGGGGGCTTCTCGGCATTCTCCCGAACACCAAACCCGGAAGTTCGGCAAAAGTTCGGGGTCAGCGTTCGGGTTCAGGAGGACACTGAGAAGCCCCGCCGCCCAGCTGTTAGCTCTTCAAAAGAGCCGCGGAGCTGTCAGGCCGTTCGGGAGGCTGGAAAGGAGGTGGGGAATTCCAATAGGGAATTCCATGGGCGGAGCTTTGACATCACAAAGATGTCCTTCCTGGCCGGCCGAAACGTGGCCGTATGGCGAGGGGTTCGTATCACGAGGTACCACTGTATAAGGATACTGAAAAAAGTGACATATGACCAGTTATCATACAACCGTAGTACCATGATCAAAATTTGGATAAGGTCACATGATCACCATTTGTAATGTACCCTGCCAAGCAAAGTCGTTGGGAGAAAGCCAGATTTGCTTAACAACTGCATGATTCACTTAACAACTGAAATGATTCTCTTAACAATTGTGGCAAAAACATCATAAAATAGCATGCAACTTAGTTAACAAGTGTCTTGCTTAGCAATGGAAATTTTGGGCTCAACTGTGGTTGTAAGTCAAGGACTATCTGTATATAGTTTAAGCGGTTGCAACAAACAGCTGTAAATCAGAGAGAAGTCAGACAGAAAGCCAAAACAATTTCAATTTTGGGCCTTGCCACTTCAGCACAATTTGGACAAGAGTATGAAATGGTTCTGCAGAATGTTTTTTTGTATAGGACACAGATTCAGCTTTTCTCGGCAATTTTTTTTTAGAGGAAGCTAGATGCAGAAATATTTGTGTGTATAGTATTTGCAACCTTGCTTTCCTTATGTATTCAAGACCAGGGGCCTCAAACCTTGGCAACTTTAAGACTTGTGGACTTCAACTCCCAGAATTCCTCAGCCAGCTTTGCTGAGGATTCTCGGAGTTGAAGTCCACAAGTCTTAAAGTTGCCAAGACTGTCATTTCAAAAATATGGACTTTTTTCCCCACTGAGTAGAAATTCCTGGAGAAAAAACATGAACTCTGACCTGGCGGGGGTGGTCGCTGAGGGGCCTGAGGCTGCCGGGGCCTACCAGGTACGGACAGAGACCTGGTTGGGGAGCAATGACGGAACTCCGCACTTTCTTCAAACTCTTGTTTCAGTTCAACCAAGTCAGCATCATCTAGTGAACACGGCCAAAGAATATAAAATTAGAAAACAAAATTGATGCCCATGAAATTATCCAGGAAGGAAGGAAACTGAGAAATAACCATGCAACACCTAACATGTGCTTTCTACATGGGAAAAATTCCCAAGGTTTCTATGAGCCACATTAATTCAATAATTGACAGCAATGTATCAGAGTTAATCAACTGAGCCAGTCATTGCCTCCTGTTATTCCTAGTGGTGAAACAATTAGTCATAAAATAGATCAGTCAGAAACAAGTGACCTGTTCTGTTAATCCTCTGTGAATCATGGCACAAATTGTGAGCTATAATGCTGACTCAGAAAGTATAATAATGAACAAATTGAGTCATTCAAAGATTTCCAAATCTAATACTAGTGCATATAATGCCCCCAAAGCAGTAAAGGCAACCAGCATAGAAGGCATAGACCAGTAATGATGAACCTTTTTTGGTTTGTGTGCCAAAAGGGGTGGTGGCTCTCACACATGTGTGCCCACACCTATTTTATGTGCCTCCACACACATGCGCGCATGATCTCCCGCTCCTGGTATGCAATGGCACACTTGTTTTTCGCTCTCCCCTGCCTTCAGAGCTTTCTAGGAGCCTGGGAAGGGTGAAAACGGCTTTCTCCATTCCCCTGGAAGCCCTTCATAGGCCAGAAATGGCCTGTTTCCCAATAGGTCATTTCTGACCTCCATAGGGTCTCCTGTGGGGGAAGATCCTTTTCACCCTTCCTAGGCTCCTAGGAAGGCTCTGAAGCCTGGAGAGAGCAAAAAATGGGACTTCCGATCCAACTGGAAGTCGGCAAATGGGCGGTTTCTGGCCTCCGGAGGACATCCAGGGAAGGAGGAAAGGTCATTTTGCCCTCCCTAGGTTGCTAGAAAGGCTCTGAAGCCTGGAGAGAGCAAAAAAAATGGGCCTTCCCCACCCTCTTCAGAGCCTGGAAATAGCCTGTTTCATGACTCCCAGTGGGCTGAAAAAGTCCAAAAATCAGCTGGTGCGTGCCTATCGATATGGCTCTACGTGCCATTTGTGGCATACGTGTCATAGGTTCACCATCACTGGCATAGATATTCACATACCTAAACCACCCCAGTCAATTTTGTTCATTGATCCTTAAGAAGAATTCAAATTAAATTATAATATACTGTATCTCCCGGGCAACATCACTCTGTCCCAGAAAGTCTTAGTCATTAACAGAAAAACCAATTATTCATTAAACTAATCATTAATTATCTGAATAGCTCTAACATAGAGATAACACTGTCTACATAATTGGGCTTATTCCAATTTTTAAAAAGCCTTATTTGGGTGACCCAACCAACTTTTACCGTATGGCAATGGCGTCATGAAAGGATAGATACCTTTATACCGACATGGTTTTCTTCCAGAAAGATGTGACTGGTTTGGATGTGTGGCAGACGCTACGCTCACATATTCCGGTCCATCGCCCGACTCTTCCATTGTTGATGTCATTTCTGCTTCACATGGTACCGGATGCAACGTTTCATCCAAATAATCATCTTCCTCATACAAGATATCACCTATATTGGAAAATGTTACAGCAGAAGGAGGAAGTTGAAGAAATGTTGTTTTCTTCCAACATTTCAGCTAAAACAAAGGGAATCGGTGGTTTTTAAACAAATTATATTGATCCGCTTTTCCATGGAGGAAAAGCTCTCCTAATCAAATCTTATGTTTAATTACATATTCGGCTACGTACCTTCTGATTCATAATCTAAGCTTGAAAAATCAAAATTTTCTTCCAGTAGACAGGAATTTGCTGTGGGTGACATAGGAGCGACGCTGTCGCGTTTCCTAGCAATTTCCTCCTGAAGACCTTTCAGCCAATCTTTGGTTTTAGGGCAAATCTTCACAATCCTGCCTTTAATCTAAACATAAAACCCCAATACATTATTTTTTTCCTGTAATCATAAGCAAGACCCAGATATTAACACAATGCAAAGCAATGCAGGCAGTCCTCAACTTATGATCAAGCCCAACATTTCTGTTGCTGAGTGTAATATTAGCTTAGTGAATTTTGCCCCATTTTACAACCTGGTTACAGTTGTTAAGTGAACAATGAAGTTGTTAAATAAGTGAATCTGGTTTCCCCCCACTGATTTTACTTGTAAAAAGACTGAAAAGGGTGATCACATGACCCTAGGACCCAAACAAGTAACAAATATGTATGCAGGGTTTAACTGTTTTAAATGTAAATTGTTTTTTAAATGATTTTTAAAGGTTTTGTATTGTTATTGTTGTTTTATATTCCTGTTGTGAGCCCCGTAGAGTCCCTAGGGAGTTGGGCAGCATAGAAATTGAATAAATAATATAAATAAATAAAATTAATAATATGTCATATATTATATATAAAAAATCTATTTGTATCATTATTACTCATAATGGAAGAATTATAAACAGACAGCAATTGCCAAGTGCTTTGTAGTAGTCTATTAGAAAATAATTATTTCCCAATTTGTATTTGCTAAAATCCTTCTTAAAAAGCAGCTAATTTCTCTAACATTTCCAGTATAATATGGAGAGTATTTCAGTTACCTATTATGTGGTTTAAAAAATTAGCCTGCACATATTTTTATCAAATTCCTAAACAATACAAAAATTGATTTTTGAGGAGTAACAGCAAAAGGTGGTATATTAAAATAACAAATTATGTCATGATCTCTATATAAAAGCTCATTACATTATAAATTATTTTATTCATTAAAATTTCAAAGGAATCTTCTTGGTTAGAAGTGTTTTCTATTCTAACAGCTTGAAATTTTTCAGATCAATTCTTTAGAAACCATTTTAACAGCTAACATTTTAAAAAGTTGATGAACCTGAAACTACAAGCTGGTGTTCAAGGAAATGTCAATTTTATATTTGCCATCAGCAAGACAAACAATGTTAGCTGGTTTTCTCTCAACAAAATAGTCATCATGAGGGGATTTACTTGGTCACTCAAGTATTTCAAATAGTACAAGCAACTTAAAATTGTTTCGTTTTACCTTGATGCCATCCACATCAAGAACACGAAGAGCAGCTCTGCTTTCTGAAAATGTAACCAACATTTGACCTCCATTGATCCTAACAAGGATAGACACAGACCAAATAAACTCTATATGTCGTGACAGAACTAATTTCTAATCAGCCATTAAATAAATTGATAGGAAAGCTAAGTTGTTTCTTCTTAAAAATGGTGGATTACGGTAATTATTGAATATTCATTAATTATTGAACTATTGTTACATTAACAAGTTTTAAGCCATCAATGTTCTCTAACACCATCATATTTTACTGGCATGGATCACTAACGTTTTCCTCCACAATTTAAAGAAAATTCTATTAATGATTTAAATAATTATTATTTGCTTCTTAGATTTATAACCCACTCTTCTTCTGGAATTACATTAATGGAACAATTCCTTATATACAAAGAGTATCTTTTCATGAGGGAGAGTTCTCTTCAAAATTAAGATCCAAAGATAATTTTCTAAAACGAAAACTGTATTTTACCTGACAAGCACAACAGTGCCATAAGTCTCAAAGATCTTCATAAGGTCCATCTGACAATCCTCAGGAAATTCGTCTTTCTCTTCAGGGGAACAGTACAATAGAGACACCACCACTGTAGCATCTAGAGGTCCCTGAAACAATGATACTTCCTGGAAAACATTATCCCTAGCAGACACATCAACCTCTTGCATTTCCACTTCCACAATAGCTAAAACAGGCCTACAGAGAGATAACAAAGGAAGGGAAAAAAGGTTAATAAGAATTACAGAACACGGGTAAGGGGACAGAAGATAAAATGCTGACAGTTATTGAAAATCATGAGACAACATGAGGCAACATGAGAAAATATTATTTTACTGAAAGAGTAGTAGATCCTTGGAACAAACTTCCAGCAGACGTGGTTGGTAAATCCACAGTAACTGAATTTAAACATGCCTGGGATAAACATATTATTATTTATTTATTATTTATTGTATATTATTTATTATTTATTTATTGTATATTATTTATTATTTATTTATTGTATATTATTTATTATTATTTATTATTATATTATTTATTGTAAGATAAAATACAGGAAATAGTATAAGGGCAGACTAGATGGACCATGAGGTCTTTCTCTGCCGTCAGTCTTCTATGGTTCTATTGAAAATCAGTTGTCAAACACAACTATTTGAAATCGCTTGAGATGTCTTCGTGACAACTGATTAGATGCATTGTTATGATTTCACAATGCAACCTCTGTGACTTATGTATTGTGTGTGATTCTAATGTCAGATCAGCGGTATAAAAGGTGTGTGATATCCTCATATACAGGGGATATTAAAAAAAATCTGCACATCCCTGTTTAAATGTCATATTTTGAGATGTAAAAAAATCAGACAAAGATAGTAAATCACTTCAGAATTTTTTTCCACATTTGATACATCATATTGTTATTTTCCCTCCCGTAAAATGTTTGAGTTTCTTTTTCAATTGAATCATACAGCTTATATGCTATTTTAAAGGTAGAAAAAATTCTAAAGTAATTTAACTTGGTCTAGTTATTTAATATATACAGTGATCCCTCGAGTTTCGCGTCCTCGAGCATCGCGAAAGGGCTATATCGCGAGTTTTCAACCCGGAAGTAAACTCCACCATCTGCGCATGCGTGCCCTTTTTTTCTATGGCCACGCATGCGTAGATGGTGGAGTTTCCCCAGCTGGGAAGCAATAAGAGCAACGGGGTGGGCGGGGGAAGGCCGGGCGGCGCGCGCACGGGGGCCGCTTCCCAGCTGGGAAGCAATAAGAGCAACGGGGTGGGCAGGGGAAGGCCGGGCGGCGCACGCGTGGGGGCCGCTTCCCAGCTGGGAAGCAATAAGAGCAACGGGGTGGGCGGGGGAAGGGCGGGCGGCGCACGCGCGGGGGCCGCTTCCCAGCTGGGAAGCAATAAGAGCAACCGGGTGGGTGGGGGAAGGCCGGGCGGCGCGCGCGCAAGGGGCCGCTTCCCAGCTGGGAAGCAATAAGAGCAACGGGGTGGGCGGGGGAAGGCCGGGCGGCGCGCGCGCGGGGGCCGCTTCCCAGCTGGGAAGCAATAAGAGCAACGGGGTGGGCGGGGGAAGGCCGGGCGGCGCGCGCGCGGGGGCCGCTTCCCAGCTGGGAAGCAATAAGAGCAACGGGGTGGGCGGAGGAAGGCCGGGCGGCGCGCGCGCGGGGGCCGCTTCCCAGCAGGGAAGCAATAAGAGCAACGGGGTGGGCGGGGGAAGGCCGGGCGGCGCGCGGGCGGGGGCCGCTTCTCAGCTGGGAAGCAATAAGAGCAACGGGGTGGGCGGGCGAAGGCTGGGCGGCGCGCGCGCGGGCAAGCGGCAGCAGCGAGGCGGCGGGTCAACCCCAATCTTCGGCTCCTCGCTGCTGCGGTGGAAGTAAAAACACTATCTGCGCATGCGCAGATGGTGTTTTTACTTCCGCACCGTTACTTCGCGAAAAATCGATCGTCGCGTGGGGTCCTGGAACGGAACCCTCGCGACGATCGAGGGACCACTGTACATCTCAAAAGCCTAGCATTTTAACAGGGATATCCACTGCACTTTTTGCCACTTTTGCTTATTTTTATTCTTAAAAGGGAGTGGAGGAAATACGCTTTTAGGAATCAACCTAAAATTCATTTCAGAAATCTTGCAGGTTAATTCTCTAAAAGACTAAAAGATCCCATGGATCTGAACTAAAGAATATCATAGTTTGAAAAGCTATTTTAGCTTCTCAGCAATGATCCATATTTGTGATAATTTAGAGATCAGATCTTTGGGTTAACTAGCCCAGTTCTATTAACAGTATTCTGCTCCCCGGTAGTGATTTTCTGGAGTCATAAAAAGAGATCACTTTAAATGGAGAAGCTATCTGTTATGTCTGAGTTTTACAAGGGCAAAGATGTGTTCCATTGACCCTCAAGAAGATGCTACCTGTGGTCACTGGCCTGAAGCTCAGCTCTTCCATAATACATCAAGGCACCAGGAGACCAAATGGGTCCAACTTTGGTTTCAGCACTGAGATCACTATCAAGAAGACTGAGTTGTCCCACTGTGAAAAAACAAAACAACAGATTTAGAATTAAGAATAATGAAGGAAAACTTTCAAGCATTGCTCCAGTGCCAGATTCACACACAACAGACAACCACAATAGTTGAATTTGTTTCTTTTTTACTTAAGCATTAATCAGGGTTTTTTAAAAAAACTTAAGTAAGATGCATGGACCCATTTACTAAATTGAAACAAAACAAACTCACCATTATTTTGACTAGCTATGTTGCCTGCATTTTAGCTCCTCATTCATATGGCACCAAATAAACAGGAAGGGTGTAAATCATTGACATAATAAGTCAATCTTGCAACAAGACAAGTAATAGAATGCAATACAATTATGATAAATAATACCAGTCGCTTTATATGACCACTCATGAAGTTAAAGCAGTAATTTGGGCTCTCTATTGCATAGATACATTAGCTAGCTAGATAGCTAGATAGATAATGTGGGTGGGGTGGGGTGGGGTGTAAGGAACTGATACAAAACATATTTCCAAAATGTCTGGTGCAAAAAAAAAAAAAAAGGCCTTCTGGGATTATCAAGGGCAGAAAATGCTTAATGTATTGAGTATGAAATATAATTAAAAATCAATGATTTGATAAAAACCAGAATAAGACTATCCCTTGCATTTAAGTCAATGAGCAAAATTCTTACTGAATCAAAATTTCTGCACATAGATAAATCTTTAAAGTAACGAGAGAACCGCTGAATTATTTCTTACGTCAGCATCGTGCCCTGTTCCCAAGGAATATTTTCTCAGTGGTGTGAACTACATTCCATTAACAAAAAAGTTTTCTTTACAAAACTATGCATGGCGTTTCAGAACTGAGCATTGATTTTTATGTCGAACATCATAAACAACGAAAGCCATTGTTGCTCAACCTTGATTGCATTTAAGATGTGAAGGTTTCAACTCCCAGAATTCCCTAGTCAGCATGCTGGCTGGGGAATTCTGGGAGTTGAAGTTCAAACATCTTAAAAGCTGCCAAGATTAAGAAACATTAATGTAAACTAAAGAATTCCCCAGGAAACAGTAAAAGGAACCCCACTAACCTGTTTTATCAATTGGAAGTTTCTTCCTCCACCAAAGAACTCTGTCAGTCCACGCTGGAGTTCTACATTTATCACTTGTATCATAAGCCTCAGAACCTACATCATATTTATATGTGGGGCCAAAATTGATAGTTCCTTCATGAAAGTCCTTAAAAATCTATGAAAGAAAATATTGATAATCTAAAATAAGTTTGACAGAGCTAGCCATGCGTGTCCTTTTATCTCATCTCACTCTGCATCTACTAGGGAAGCATTTAAAAGTTTACAGCACAATCATAAAAAGAGCAGCACAATAAAGCATTCATGGTACAATTAAATCTGCAAGTATAAATAAAAACCACACAACTTCAAAAACATGTACAAAGTAATAAATTAGAGGCATCATTTCAATCCTTAAAGATCCTCCAAAATAATTTTATTTTTAATAACTGGGAAAAGAAACCTCTGAAATAATTTCACTTTTAATAACTGGTGAAAAGCAGAAGCATGGATATTGATCAAATTTCAGTTTCCATAATGCAGCATTTTTCATTTGCCTCGTTACAGGTAGTCCTCAAGTAATGACAGCAATGAGAACCGGAATTTACATTGCTAAGCGATGAAATCATATTGCTTAGCAATGAACATGGTGGCCCATTGGTGAAACTTCGAGTGGCTGGTGTTGGATGGGAAAGGAGTATGAGTGGCTGGGGCAGGGGTAGGCAAAGTTGGCTCTTCTCTGACATGTGGACTTCAACTCCCAGAATTCCTCAGCTAGCATGAGTGGCTCAGGAATTCTGGGAGTTGAAGTCCACAAGTCATAGAAGAGCCAACTTTGCCTACCCCTGGGCTGGAGAGGTGTATAATGAGTACACAACTCAAGGAGAGTGTCCAAGTTGTGAGTCATTGAGGTTTGGGGTAACTGCTGCTGCGTATGGGAAGGTGCACAGGTGTTGTATGGTAGGGGATATGCATGGCACAAGCACAGCGAGGTTCGGGGAAATATGTGAGTGTCTGTGAGTGGCAGGTGTAGCAATTCTCTGGGAGATGTGCAATTGGCAGAGGAGGCACAGAGTGAATGCAGAAACACAAGGGAGTGGTTGTGGCTGGTGAGGCACAGAGGACGAGAGGGAGGGTGTGGAAGACCTATCTGAGCAACTTGTGACTTTTTCTACTGGCTTCCCCACTAATTTTGCTTTGGGATGCCAGCAGGGAAGTTTGCAAATCATAGAGCCGGGGTGGCACAGCAGGTAGAGTGCTGTACTGCAGGTGACTGAAGCTGACTGTAGGTCTGCAGGTCAGTGATTCAAATCTCATCACCGGCTCAAGGTTGACTCAGCCTTCCATCCTTCCGAGGTGGGTAAAATGAGGACCTGGATTGTGGGGGCAATATGCTGGCTCTGTTAAAGAGTGCTATTGCTAACATGTTGTAAGCCGCCCTGAGTCTAAGGAGAAGGGCGGCATAAAAATCGAATAAATAAATATAAAACAAATAAATGATCAAATAGCTGCAGGATGTTGCAACCGTTGCAAGTGTGACATCTCTACCTTTCCACTGGCTTTCTGTTGCTGCAGTTGATCAGATTCCAAGAGGGTATTCCAGTCTTGTCGTTTGAGAAAATAAAATACTTCTTCATAAGTCAAGTCAATGCGATAATTGAAATCACCACACCAGAAAACATAGTCGTGAGAAAACATACTTCTTCCCTGTTCAAGGAAAAACACATTAAGCAGCAGCATTTAAAAATTCTTCATCAACTCAGTTATATAAAGACTTGTTGTTTTTTCTTCTGCTCACTGTCTGGGTAAGTCCCTGCAGTTGTCTTTGAAAGGTTTTTTAGTAGTGGCTTGCCATTACCTATTTCCTAGGGCTGAAAGAAAGTGACTGGCTCAAGGTCACCCAGCTGGCTTTGTGTCTAAGAAACTAAAACTAGAACCCAAGGTCTCCCATTTCTAACTTGATTCTTTTTTTTTTTTTGAAAATTTTTGTAATTATATAAACATTAAAAAAGACAGTACATAATATTTTCACTTCTATTACATATTAGTGCTATATTGTACAGTGTCTTGGGTTATAAAAAAAGAGAGACAACAAGAACAAACAAAAACAGAACAAATACGACAGAGTGACAAATAGAAAAACAGAAAAAGTAAGGAATAAGGAGAAAATGGGAAAAAATACATAGCTTGATTCTTTTAACTACTATACCAAATTGGCTATTTTTTTAAAGTTAGAGGTTAACTAAATAAAGTTAGATTTTTTAAAATCCAAGTTCATAGGCTCCTGGCATCAAGCCATGGGCCCCAAGGGATCTCAAAGAGCCCTGATCTGAACAATCTAAAAGATACTGCATATATTGTTGGAAAGGCACCACAAATAAAGAGTCCTGAATCAAAACCTCACTAGAGGGCGCTATTAATAAAGCTATATAATAGCTTTATTATAAAGTGTACTTTTGCAAACATAAACTGCTTAATTAGGCAATGATCAGTATGGACATTTATAAGAATTATTCTGAATAAATTGAAAGCATCTTTTTAAGGTATTAAAGTTTCTATCACTCTATTGGCTGAGTTATACAGTATTGTCAATCCGGGAAACAGAAATATCTACTAACACCTTTTTAATCTTTAAAGAAATGTTTGAAGAAGAAACAATGCAGATATGAAAATCTAATGAAGTACCCCACTTGTCACTACAGCAAATCAACTTATTCTTTGCCAGCAATATGTATCCACAGAATAAGGCTCAGATTTTAGAAAGAGACACGTTAAAGATCCAAGGTTTATAACATGGCTTGCTATTGCTCTAAGTTCTAAGAATTAATAAGGACACATGGCGAAAACATGTTCAGTAGAAATGGGAATAACTTGTAAATTTATAAAAAAAATATTGTATTCTTTCCACCAGTAAAACAAGTGAAGGATTTTAGAAACATGTGAATATACTTAATTAGAAGTAGATAGTAATCCAAGTCTTACTAGATTCCCTTTCATAACCATGAAGCCATCACTTCCTTCTTTCATTTCCACCTGACCTAATGACATTATCAAATTTCTTCTGTGACCCAGCTGGCCACAATCACCTTAAGAAGCCTCTTCCTGAAAGCTACAAAATGTTTGGGGTAGGGGTGGGGAAGAGAGGAAACAAGGCTTTGTAGAGAAAGCAAAGGTTTTCAGTAATTTTTGTTTCCTATGATTAAAATTTCAACTTCTACTTTACAGTTTTATTTTGTTTATGTTAATCAACAAATGAAAGCTACATTACACTAAAGCAGGGGTAGGGGACGTTGGCTCTTCTATGATTTGTGGACTTCAACTCCCAGAATTCCTGAGCCCGTCATGCTAGCCCAGGAATTTTGGGAGTTGAAGTCTGCATGTCATTGAAGAGCCAACGTTCCCTACCCCTACACTAAAGGATTGAATTAGTAACACTGATAAACATAACACTTTTAAGGGGAGCCTCAAAATTATCCTCTTTACCAAATAGCATTAAAATATTTATTGTGTTGCTTGAAAGTCGTCTTTGCTGCCTTACTGAAAAAAGATTAATTGAAATGTTAAAAAACAAACTGTCATCAACATTCAGTTGGTACAAATCAGGTGCTGGTTTCTGCTCCCAATTGCTGTGTGATCATTTTAGCTAATCCCCATGCCTCCAAAACCTTCAATTCTTGAAGTTTTTATAGATTTCAAATACTAGGGTTATAACCAGCAAGAATGTATCTCAAACATTTAGCAAGTGATCTGGGATCAAATTAACAAAGGGTAAGATAAAATATTCTGAGTTAACTTTGTGCAGGATCTTTGTAATAAAATATTAATGAAGGCCACCATACAAAAGGCAATGCATATTGTTGTATTAATGTCATATTTCTATCACTATCTCTGTATTTCAGCGCCTATCTTCTTTATATATCATAGCATGTATTTACAATACTACCTTAACAAATTCTGAAGTTGCCTTATAAACCTTGGCCCAAGTGCATAAATCCCTTTAAATGATTTATTACTGACTTCTTATTTTACAAGAATTATACGCCTTTCCAGTTGACTCTGAATGGTATAAAATTCCAATCTTCATAAATTCAGATGAAATTGGAGTGTTAGCAATATAATAAAAATAGCAATAGCAAGAGACACAAATAGTAGCAAAAATTGTACACACTGTAGCAACAGAATAAAACAGCAAAACACCAAATAGCTAATTATACACAAACACATATATTAATTTAAACATAGCAATATCAATAGTACCAATAAAATAAATAATGGGTAAAATGTCAAAAATATTTTTAATATGAATGCTGTATCTATTGGGTTAAAATTAAAATATCATTCCTAATACTGTAATATCATTCCAGTTCTGGTGGTCTAATGATATAGCTTTATTTTAATGAGTTTTTGAAAACTAGGAGGGAAGGGGCCACTTTAATGTCAGCAGGCAAGCTACTGCAAGAAAAAGAGGCTGCAGTTGAAAAGGCACTTTTTCAAAGTCCCTGTAGGTGACACGCCCTAAGACAGGTGTCAAATTTGCAGCATCCGGACATGCGTCACGCATTGGCTACAGCCAACCCCGTTTAGTGAACAGGAAAATATTTGTGATGTATCACATGACGAAATGACAACGCGAGTTTGACACCCCTGCCTGGGTTAAGCCATCCTTAAACTATACGCGGAAAGGGAGAAAATAGTTCCCCAAATGTCTAGACCAGTGTTTTTCAATCTTGACGACTTTGAGATGTGTGAACTTAAATTCCCAGAACTCATGCTGGGTAGAAAGTTCAGGGAATTGAAGTCTAAACATCTTGACGTTCTCAAGGTTGAGAATCATTATTCAGCACTTTAGAGGGGATAGCAACCACCTTGAATTACATCATCCCCAAACCCCCAACACTTTACCCTTAGATTAACTACGGTTGACCTATCCAGATTCCTAAGAGGTCAGTAAGGGGCAAAATACAAGTGCACTAGAGTGCCTTCCGTCCCTTGTCCTATTGCTCTCCTATATCTTTCTTCTATTCCTATATCTCTTCTTCTATTCTTTCATTGATATGTTTTATTACTATATCTTCTTTTCTATTATTTCTTAGATATATTTTACTATGAGTATCTCCTCTATAACCTTCATCATGTATTTTACTATGTGTACATAGATATATACCCACTAAAACCCTCATTGTGTATTGGACAAAATAGATAGATAGATAGATAGATAGATAGATAGATAGATAGATAGATAGATAGATAGATAGAAAGAAAGAATAGAATAGAATAGAATAGTTACTTAAACTACTACATTCTAGAACACTTTTTAAAAATCCTAGCCTTTCATACTACCTCTTAGTTTTATGCTTCAAGTTGGTAGGTAAGGGACTGATCTACTAAAATGTAATTGTTCAGGGCTTAAATTTTTAAAGAATTGGCGTGGATGGATGGATGAACAAATGACCTGACTGAAAAAAGTGATTGGTAATAGGGAACACACCTTACACGAACACAGTGAGTGTAAAAAGGTAAGCTTCAGTAAAAATAAAAATCATATGAGCATAGATGTTTCCCAATGTGCATTTTTATCCTGAAAAATGTGCAAATTCACACCACAGTAAATGAAACTTTCCCCAGACCTTACCGTTGGGAAGCTCAGTTTCTGAGTGATCTCTTTATAGTCTTCATTCCGTTCCTTTATCTGAGACTGACCAGCTGTCAGGTGGCTACATACAAAACATAAGCTGGTGCTATGAAATTGGAAACGGATAGCAACTGCTCCTTTGTTTCCAGCTTTCCCTCTCATTCCAGTCTTCACTGTGTCCACTGCTACATCCCTGGGCAAAAGGTGATAAAACCCAAAGCAAAAAATATTTAAACCTTTAGGAAGAATTTGAAAATTCTGAACAAGCGATTTGCTTTAGTTCTTGGTTCTTTCTAAAGAGAACATTTCCATTCATGGATGGAATGTGAATCCATTGGAGATTCCTGATGGAAGAAAGAGTGGAATTTTTCTTATTTCCAATTTTTCTTTGTGCAAAGATGACCAATCTATGGCTTTCAGGTTGCATATCCCCCAGAACTCATTCTCTGCCTCTGGTTTCATCCTAATTATACCAGTCTGACAAAAAAAATGCTGATATTCAACAATGTGATTTGTCTTTCTGCAAAACTAAGGGGAGAAAACAACCACTAAATCCTTTAAAGCCCTCTAATTGTCCCCAAAAGGACCAGCAAGGTTGGTCGTGCCCAGCACTGGCAATGCTGTAGACAAAAAAAAGTAAATCCAATATAGATATTGGAGGTATCATCTTCTCCCTCCAGCAAAATCCCACTGAAATAAGTCAATCACTAGAGTGCGTGAAAACATCAGCCAGTTGTTCCTTGCCAGTGTGCAATTAAATACCCCAAACTAATTAAGTACTGTATTCCTCAAGCTAAAGCTGGCACATCCTGAAATTCAATAAGGCTAAAATTCTTACTAGTGGAGGTTTCTCAAGGAAAGTGGATATGAGATGATAGCCACAGACCCTAATTGATGGAAATTTTCTGTTTAGCATCTTAGCACTCTTCAGATTTTAAGTGGGAAAGTGTGTCAGATCTGGCCTGGGCACATTCACTCTGTTTGATGGTGATTCCCCAAAGAAACTTCAGTTCATCCACTAGTTTGGAGACCACAAGAAAATATACGCTTAATCTAAGGGGGTGATGAAAAGCCATGCCTGACTGTGACATGATGGTCTTTCTTCCTTAACTCAAACCCTTATTTTTCTGGGATCCTGGGCAAAACTTCTTTTAAGAATTACCAACAGATAGGAAGAATCTATCCATGGCTAAGCTAAAAGACATTTCCTATTTTGGATCAGAATATCATACACATCTGGTTTGGCATAACAATATTTTGAAGGTTATATAAACTGTCAGAATTTGAGAGAAACAACTGTATATATTCTAGATGCCGTTCTTTACTCGGCCAATATCAATCTATCCAGGCAGCTATTTTCAAGGAACATGCCATTACGTTTGCCCTGAAATACAATTTTGTAATGGAGGGCACAGCGCATTGCAATAAAGCTCTCAAAACCCACTCGTTTTATTATGTGAATTATTCAAGCAGAATGCAATTCAAAGAGAGCAATTTATCGAGCACAACTCCTATGCATGTTCTTCCTCCTTCTTTTTGGCATGTTTTGTAGCTTTCAACAGCCCAGCAACTGTATATTTTTGAGAGTGTGTGTGTGTGTGTTTTAAACTGATAAAAACATTTTTGTTAAAACTGCATAGCATAAAATAGAATAAAATGAAAGTAACTCAACCAACATAATATAAAACAGCCAAAACATGTAAAAAGTACTTTATAAAATAACTTGTATGAATCCTAAAATAATTTTCTGAATTTAAAAAATCATCTACTGCCAAACAAATAGCAATGATAATATAAACCATGTACAAGTGCTTCTTCTCTATTCCACCTGGCACCTGCGCTTTGTTGCGTCTTTGATGAATGAGAGAAAAAGTGCATAAGAAATATTGCAAAAACTGGGCCTAAGTATTATGGTTCACACATAACATGAAAACATAGTTACGATTATCATAAGGAATTTTTAAAATTATATTAAAAATAATCTAATTTTTATGGAGAAACAGTACATAGCTCTCCTAGCAAGACATATATACTCAGGAACAGATACAAGAGTAGGAAAGAATGAAAATCCATTACTTGTTTTCATCTCTGAACATTTGGCAGTTTTCCTTACACAGTATTGGAAGTGCTAACTATATGAAGAAATGGCGGGGGAAGGGTAAACTATAATTAATCTCAGAAATATGGGAATGTAGAAAATTCCTTTTGAAAAATAAAGTAATGATCCCAATTCACCCTGGTGAGAAGGACTAACAAAATCAAATAAATACATAATTTCGATTTTCCTCTAGGCTATTTAAATCAGAATTAGAAATAAACGCAGTTGTTCCTTGGTTGTTGTTTCCATAAAAGAAAATCTAAAATCTCTTCACAAAGTTGTCACATAAAAATAGAAGCAAGAACTACCTTATATAGGGAACGTGGAAAGGTCTTACAAAAATGAAGAGGCAAACACCCACAAGCTGTGTTGAGGTCAACAGAATATACCGATGTGTCCTTGAAAGAGCTTTCTGTATCTGTTCTCCCCATGTCTTCCTATTGGTTGTGCTAAAAAAAAATAGATATATGTTTTTAAACATACTTTTCCTCGAAGAATTTATGAAACATTCTATGGATTTGAGAAAAACGTTTTTAGTCCTAACTATGGACTAAATTAGTAGGCCATTATTCAATTATGTGTATTACATATACTGATGACATTTTGAAATTCATATGATGAAGCTAAATTCATATGTGGAACCTTAAATTCCCCCTTTGTCAAGTCAGCAATTTTGAAGGAAGCCACTAAAGATTGTTTCACTTCCTTTCTCAGCAATCCTGTTGAGCATAATTGCTTTTTCTATGGCCATGAGCTGAAAGAAAGCTCTTTATGACTAGATTTAGATTTAATTGGATTTGTATGCCGCCCCTCTCCAAGGACTCGGGGCGGCTCACAGCATGTACAGAAAAACAGACTACATGTTGCAAGTGAGGTATGTGGGTACCTGAGCATGATATGCAGAGTGTTGGCATACAAGCACACTTCTAGCCATTGGCCCATTACCCAGCAATTAATGTGTGGTCTTTGTGATCACAAGGATTGTCAGTTCTAATGTATTAGCTCATAGTAAACATCAACTAATGAATTTCAGCTAAATATGTAAACTATTTGTATCAGATGATACAAGTCTATTGTGAAGGTCCTTGCAAATATGTGAGTCATTACTTGATTCTACAGCCAACAATTAGCAATATCAATAGCTAGCATTTAAGATTTATATACCACTTCATCGTACTTTATAGCGCTCTCTAAGTGGTTTGCAGAGTTAGCATATTGCCTCCAATAATCAGGATCCTCATTTTACTGACCTTGGACGGATGGAAGGATAGGTTAGTCAGGATTGAATTCCTGGCAGTAGGCAGGATTTGCCCGCAATACTGAATTTTAGCCACTGTGCCACCACAGTTAATGGATATGCATGTATGAATCAGACTCTAGAGATTTATAATCATTTTATTTATTATATTTATATAAAGCCACTGAAGAGTATTTTACCCTGGCTAGTTTATAGAATGTAGTGTTAAGATACATTTTAATGACAGAGCATCAAGTAACTTTTTGAATTATAAAAATATCTGGTGTAAAAATATCCACATAAAGAAAGGTAATTAACAAATACGGAACAAACTCATTTCAGGAAACTAAAAATACTTTTGAGAATAACAAAATTTATGGTAGCTCTGAAATTACTACTAATAAGACCATTCAGTGAGCCTCTCAGGCAGGAATTGAAACAAAGCCATTCAACAGTTCAATTTCAACCTACCTCGCATTCACAATATTGCCAGCATTTAATTCTACCATTTCTTCAAATCCTACAGCAAATATGTCAGCGGGACAATGATCATCTGCTGTGATGTGGAGGGAAAAACCAAACATATGAACTTAATCTAATCATTCCATTTCAAAAAAGGAGATTAAACACTAATAATTAAGTTTGCCTTCGCAAATGCACATAATTAGTTCCTACTAGAAGTATTAAAAAACTCTTGCAATGGAACTGGGCAATCCCAAATGACATCCTCATATATTCACACACATATAAATACAAATATAAATACACATACATACATACATACATACATACATACATATATACATACATACATGTGCATGTTTTTGTCATTATCACCTATAGAACTTTTTATTACCTTGAAACTCTGAAACCCCACAGAGTTTAGGGGAATCAAGTAGCCAATCTGTTAATTCGCTGGTACCAAGGATATTACTCTTAAACTGTTTGCCTCCATTTACATTCCAGGTCCCCATGGCAACGCGAATTCTTTTGAAGTTAGTGAATTCAAATTGACGCTCCGACATGATGTTCAAAGTGCTTGGTGTCACTAATGGAGATGAGGAAAGAGAGGATGGAAAGATATTTTTTTCCTTAAACTATGAACCTGGCACTGATTGCAAATTATCTCTTGATAATTATTTTGCTGTCATGCTTCCAAGTATTTCCTTTAGAAGTGCTCTTTAAATGCAGAAGAAGCATATTAAATTATACTGAAGCCCTTATAGCAATAATGTTTTTTACTAGTGAGAATTCATAAGCAGGCACAAAGATAATGTGAGAACAGATCCATTTTCTCTTCCACAGAAAGAAACATTTTTGAATGATATGTCCTTAGTTTATAAAACAGGGACATGATATTTGCAGATTCCACCCTCCTTCAGTGTTCTGAAAGGTCATCCAGCTTTCCTGAGAGGATTCAGAGAGTGGCGGCATACAAATCTAATAAATTATTATTATTATTATTATCATCATCATCATCATCATCATCATCATCATTATTATTGAAGTGCCATTGTGAATTGGAGGGCCCCCCCAAAATGGTGGAGAGTGGAGATTGTCTGGTCCTTTATTCTATCAGTAGGATTATATTCTATTTTATTCTATTCTA
The DNA here is from genome assembly GCF_031021105.1 of Erythrolamprus reginae. Classification (NCBI taxonomy): domain Eukaryota; kingdom Metazoa; phylum Chordata; class Lepidosauria; order Squamata; family Dipsadidae; genus Erythrolamprus; species Erythrolamprus reginae. The sequence goes on along the minus strand of NC_091950.1, from coordinate 325,904,441 downwards.
TTTATTCTACCCAACAACAGAGTTGGAAAGGCTCTTGGAGGTCTTCTAATCTAACCCCCTGCTTAGGCAGGAAACCCTATATTACTGCAGATAAATGGTTATCCAACATCTTCGTAAAACTTCCAGTGTTGGAGCATTCACAATTTCTGGAGGCAAGTTATTCCACTGATTAATTGTTCTAACTGTCAGGAAATTTATCCTTAGTTCTAAGTTGGTTCTCTCCTTATTTAATTTCCGCCAATTGCTTCTTGTTCTACCCGCAGGTGCTTTGGAGAATATGGACAGAACCTTTCACCTGTCAGATCGTGATTTTGGATACAATGAAGAGAGTGGTTGAATATCCTATATAGGGAAGTCGCAGACATAATACTAAAATGTTTTCTAATACAAAATCTTGTGTAGGCTTAGTTAAGTGGATCACTCCCAAGAAATATTCAAGAACAGATAAGACTGAAAAGTTATTGAAATAATAATAATCTTGCTTACTCAATAATGCGGTATGATCCAGCAGCATTCTCTCTTTATCAGCATACTCTTCGTTGTAAAAATCACCCATTAGTAGTAAGTCAATGGCTTCCTGTTTCACGCTATCAAAAAAGTTTGACTGAATGGTCAGTGACACTGAGCGGGCACCATCTTTGAATTTCCCAACCTATATAAGAATAGGATTAACAATTTTATTTAACAATTTCATAGTTATTGAAATGTCAGAGAATAACTGGGGCTCACTTTTCCATTTACCTTAGCTTTTCCTTCTAAAGCACGGCTGCCTGTAAAAATCTTGCTTAGGCTGTGTCCATTGAGGGCCCACATTGCTTTGTAAGACTCTGAAAAACGCTCAACTATAGGTTTGGAATTTAATCCCAGGCTTTGTAGTTGACTTTGGAGAATCTGATTTGAAAAAAAGTAAATACAGTGCAGAGCGAGACAGGAATCAAGTTTCCCACCCACTTAATATTCAATGTTTGCTTGGTAATTCCTCTTGTAAGGATGTTGCTCAATCTCCCAGAAACTGAATACTCTAGCACTCACCTCAAGGGCTATGAAGGTTTGGACGGTATTAGTTCGATTCAGACAATCCAGGCAATTCATTCGAATGGTACCCATCTGTTGACTTCAAACAACAAGTCAAAGAACTGAAATAATTAGTACTGGACCTCCCGCTATAAATTGAGTATACTACTGAGCAATTCTAGCACTAAAACCTAGGGCCCCATGGATAATAGAACAACTCTTAAAGTAGAAGAAAAAATTACCGTATTTTTCTGAGTATAAAACACACCTTTTCCCCTCCTTAAAAGAGGCTGAAATTTTGGATGGGTCTTATTCTCCAAATACTGCTTTTCTGAAGCTTTTTTCCCAGCTCTTATGAGGTGCTAACAATCTTCATGGCTTGTGGGCTTTTTCATTGCTTTCCAGGCCTAAATCTTTGCAGGCATTTTTTCATTGCTACTTTCTTTGAATAATGTTTTTACCAGTGCTAATGAGGTGCTAATGATCTTCCCAGCTCTTACTGGTTTGCAGGCTTTTTTACTGTTGCTCTCTCCAAAGAATATTTTTTCCAGCCCTAAGTCTTTGCAGGCTTTTTTTCATTGCTACTTGCTCCGAATAAGGTTTTTCCCAGCCCTAACCAGGGGATAAAATAATGTGCTGAAGCTGAACAGACTAAGGACGCTAGCCAGATGAGTACCTGGTAGGCAGATTTTTCCCCTCCCCCTATTTTTCTCCCCCTGTGCTGCCCCGCCACCTACGCATGCACGCACAATCCCTCCACTCCCTGATTACGGGTGGGCCTGGTAGGCCTATTTTTCATCCTCCCCAGGCTCCAGAGGTTTACTTGAAGCCTGGGTAGGGTGAAAATAGCTCCCCCCCCCAAAGGACCTCCAGAGAACTTTCATGCAAGCCAAAAATCAGCTGGCCAGCACACACATGCACACTGGAGCTGAATTAAAGCAATTTATTTATTTATTTTATTTATTTATTAGATTTGTATGCCACCCCTCTCCGTAGACTCAGGGCGGCATACAATGGTTCACGTGCCGGCAGATATGACTCTACATGCCATAGGTCCGCCATAACTGTTCTATCATAAGAACAATTACTTGTAACTGTTATAGGAGTCATGTTTCATATTAATTTGCTTTACTAATGGACAAGATTGAAAGATCGGCAACAAATACAAGGTGTCCAAAAATAGCTGACCCACTGACAGATCCATATATAAAAATGACAAAGAGTTGTAATTTAAATAATCCCACTTGGACAAAAATATCAAGTAGCTTATAAACAAGATAGCATAAAATAACCACAAAAGGAAAAGTTGGACAATGAAAAACTGTTTAATAAAAAGCACAAGCATGGGCAGGCGAAGGAATACAATACTCACTGGGAAGTTGCATTTTCACCCTTTGTAAAGACGCCCAGTTCTTCCCAGTGCAGCTTTAGCTGAGGCCCCAGCAAGTTCTCCAGTTTCCCATCTTTTGCAAAATGATGGTAATCAAAATTTATCATTGGTGTGTCTACCGCATGGGATGATGCCCAAAGTAATTTCTTATAAAAGAAAAGAGCAAAAAACAATCCTTTTTTTTACTTCATTTATAAAAGTCATTCTGATAACATGTATTGAATAGTTGGTGGATGTTGTATATATCCAACAATGCAGTCAGTTGTGGAGTTAACAAGAAGTAAAACAACTAAATATTTACATACAGTTTTCTTATTGTCCATCTCTTATCAATTTCAAGAGCCTACAAGTATTGACTTACAGCCATTGAAAATTACAATGGCACTGAAAAAAGTGACTTACTACTCACTTGTTTTTTATACTTATGACTGTTGCAGCAGCCCCACAGTCACATGATCAAAATTCAGCCACTTGGCAACTGATGTCATATTTATGACAGTTGCACTGTCTTGGGGTCATGGGATAACCTTTTCTGACCTTTTGACAAGCAGGTCAGTAGGGAAGCCAGATTCAGTTAACAACCGTGTTATTAACAACTTAACAATTGCAGTGATTCACTTATAACTGTGACAAGAAAGGTCATAAAAAGGGGCAAAGCCCACTTAACAAATGTCTCACTTAGCAACACATTTGCGTCTCAATTGTGGCTATAAGGACTACCTGTACTTAAATTTCTGTGGCAAGACATCATAAAAAATTTGGTTGCACCACGTTCTGATCTCATTGGGATTTAGTTATCTATCCTTTAATGTTCTCCACATGAATTAGTCCAGCAATCATATAACCCAATATTTTTTGAAACGGCAGGTTAAGAAAGCCTAGTTCAGTAATGGCGAACCGTTTTTGGCTCACGTGCCAAAAGGGTGGGCTCACACTCATGCCCTTTCACCGCACAACCGCCCCGCTGCCCTCCTGCACATGTGCACAAACCCCCCCCCCCCCCAAACAATATACAGGCCTCACTGAAGTCTTTGGATTCTTGAAGCCTGGGGTCGAAGAAAAACGGCCTAACAGGCAAACCGGAAGTCCATTTTTCAGAATTTCTGGTTTGCCTGTTGGGCCATTTTTCGCACTCCAGAGGGTTCAGGGAAGCCTCCTGAAGCCTCCACAGGTTGAAGCTTCCCCAAGGCCGAAAATCAGCTGGCCAGTACGTGCATGCGCACTGGAGCTGACATAGGCCAACACCTTGCGTGCCCTCAGATATGGCTCCACAATATGGCGTGCTATAGGTTTGCCATCACGGGCCTAGTTAATACTTACGATACAGCTGCATTGTACTGTTTATTGTATTCATGGCCTGAATATTTATTGTCTTTATTACAGGTTGGGCGGCAGAGAAATAAATTAAAATAAACTGTACTGTGTTCCCAGAAGCATTAAGACAGTGTAAGTAATAAAATATATTTCTCAGGTAATAAATTGTTAGAGTAGAATGTTTGAGGCATCCAGATCCTACATTGAAAAAATATCAGCCAAGAGATCACAGAATTTGGCAGAAATCCCAGCAGACTGGTAGAATGCAAAATACGCTACTATCATAAAAATTACTGATGGAATTTTCTATCAGCAGAGTTAATTCAAAAACTAATCAGTGAAAAGGAGACATAATGGACAGGACAAAGGGAGAGAGAAATAATATTCTTATATTGTAATATATATCAGTAATCACTTCAATCTACACCTATCACACCTCTGCCTGTCAATGATGTTTTACAACAGCTCAGACCAGGAGTCAAGGATCTTCTTTCTTTCTTTCTTTCTTTCTTTCTTTTTTTCTTTCCTTCCTTCCTTTGGAGAGGGGCGGCATACAAATCTAATAAATTATTATTATTATTATTATTATTATTATTATTATTATTCCTTCCTTCCTTCCTTCCTTCCTTCCTTCCTTCCTTCCTTCATTCCTTCCTTCCTTCCTTCCTTGGATTTCTATGCCGCCCCACTCCAAGGACTTTGGTGGGAAAACTGAATAAAAAAATATAGTCTTCTATGTCTCCATAACTGAATGTGTAACTGGAATAACTCAATGCGGTATCACAGTGTGTCACCACAAATATATTGAATGGATCATAAGTACAAGTAGAATATAACTAAGTAGCCTCCCTGCCTTTATACGTGCTCACATATGGGAAAATGGCGTTTGAAAACTACCCCTCCCCTCACTAAAGGCCGTTTTATATGTTGCCTCCTTTATGTGGCTTTGGCTGGACCGCACTGCATAATATTGCTATGACTAACAGGTGTAATATGAGTAAAAAAATTCTCCACCCATTCAAAAAGCCCTATATTTGTTTGTTCAGTGCTGTTATTTTAAAGACTCCTACCCTGCCTTTTAAGCTTGTGTTGTATGCAGACAGCCGGGGTGCTAATGCTAAATTGCTATGGAATTTACTCTCACTAGAAATATGATCAAGCTCATTGCAAACTTCCAATGGCTAAGATCCAAAGTAAATTCAAGAGAAAATCACTGTGCATGTTGTAAAGGCTGCTTCTAAGAGGTGTAGAGGCGAGTAGCAGCAGTAGCAGCTTGTGTTTGCCACTGGATTTGTTCCTTTGCTAACTGCCTACATATCTTTGATTGTTTACAGTCCTCAGTACTTCATAGTTTACTTGGGAATGACAGCAGCTCTACCAGCCCAGCATGAGTCATTGTTCCAAGCATGTTAGCCACTTCTGCAGTTTTATTAACTATTAACTTCACCCATGGATCACAATGATTGCCTCTAAACGATGCTAGTGAGAAAAGCAGTGGAGAGAAAGATACTTCCCTTGGTACTCTCCAGATCTTCTGTTCCCCTCCAACTTTGTTTTTAAAAGACCATTTAAAAATGTTAATAAGAGAATAAATGGGAAATCAGCATGCTACTTACACTGCTGAGGTTTCCCAAAAGGCCTCTAGATTCTATAAATAAAAAGAGGTTTTAAGAAAGGAAGAATGTGGATGTAGCCAAATGCTATGCTGTTTCCAGCCCAGAAAAATGGTAATTTTAATGGTAGTCTATGCCTGTCTAACCTAAAACAGGCTCTGCTAAATTCAGTGTGACTTAATCCCAGGTAAGTGGATAGAGCAGCTGTCCCCAGCCAATACTATGCTTGCAGCTTATAATAAGTAAAATAATAAATATTAACACTAAAATTCCATTGGGCCCCAAATCGGAGGGTTGGAGGGGGCGTGAAATGTTTACTTCTTCCTAAGGAGAGGCATAACAGAAAATAATTCACAAGCACTGGCCTAGGGGAAGCCCAATTGGCACCTTCTTTCTTCTCCCCATTAGGGGCTGGAGTGAAGGAGCCCATCTTAGCTGAAAGCACGGCTGCATGAACAACCCCTTTCCCCAAACTGCCTGTAGATATTTGTAGGGGATGACCAGGGACAACCCAAATGCAGGGTCATAGAAACATAGAAGATTGACAGCAGAAAAAGACTTCATAGTCCATCTAGTCTGCCCTTATACTATTTCCTGTATTTTATCTTAGGATGGATATATGTTTTATCCCAGGCATGTTTAAATTCAGTTACTGGGACAACCACGTCTGCTGGAAGTTTGTTCCAAGCACCTACTACTCTTTCAGTAAAATAATATTTTCTTACATTGCTTCTGATCTTTCCCCCAACTAACCTCAGATTGTGCCTCCTTGTTCTTGTGTTCATTTTCCTATTAAAAACATTTCCCTCCTGAACCTTATTTAACCCTTTAACATATTTAAATGTCTCGATCATGTCCCCCCTTTTTCTTCTGTCCTCCAGACTATAAAGATTGAGTTCATTAAGTTGCCTGATAAGTTTTATGCTTAAGACCTTCCACCATTCTTGTAGCCCGTCTTTGGACCCGTTCAATTTTATCAATATCTTTTTGTAGGTGAGGTCTCCAGAACTGAACACAGTATTCCATATGTGGTCTCACCAGCGCTCTATACAGCGGGATCACAATCTCTTTCTTCTTGCCTGTTATATCTCTAGCTATGCAGCCAAGCATTCTACTTGCTTTCTTTATCGCCTGACTACACCCATTTTGAGACTGTCAGAAATCACTACCCCTAAATCCTTCTCTTCTTCCTTCTTTTACTAACACAAAACTGCCAATACAATATTCAAATTGAGGATTCCTTTTCCCCAAGTGCGTTATTTTACATTTGGAAACATTAAACTGCAATTTCCATTGCTTTGACCACTTATCTAGTAAAGCTAAGTCATTTGCCATATTACAGACACCTCCAGGAACAGTAAGTGAAGGAACCACTTACAACTACTGTTATGCCAGAGCCAGGTTGTACCAGCTTAAGCAAACAGAATTGAGACATAAGACTTGATGCACAGTGCATGGAAAGTGGCAGAGACGAGACGGTTGCTAAACATTTATCAACATGCCACTCCTCACAACCCATTATGTTCCTTGTCAGCATATAGGAAATTTTACAAAATATGATATCCTTTACAGAGCTGAACTCCAGTACATTTGTACACCTTACATTTCTTTTTTCTCTGATAAGCCTTACTGAAAGCAACAGCATATTGCTGGGGTTTTTTCCCTAAGAAAAGAAAATCCATGGATATAGCATGTCATTCATTTTTTTCAGTGGGATTATTTCTTTAAGAAACAGTGATCAACTTCAGATAAATGGTTCAGTCATAGTCACAATTACTTTTCACCTAAATCTTTTCAGTAAGCTGTCAAAAAAAAAGCATTTTACCAATTTGGGGATACTCAAAACATGTTGTGTATAATAATTTATTAGATTTAATAATAATTTATTAGATTTGTATGCTGCCCCTCTCCGCAGACTCCCTTGCAGCTTGAAGAATGTTCAGACTCAGAGGAGGAGGAGGGTGATTTAGAGATTAAATTTCCCAGATTTAGCCACAGAGGGCATGGTTAGTGAAGACCACAGAGCTAATGATATACACATGAGTTCAGATAAATCAAATTGGGAAGATAAGAAATGGAGAGATGCTAGTTTTAAACATTTTCACAGATGCTTAGAAGAAAGAGGGAGGAGATATTAGAGTGAGGAACTAATTAATTAATTAATTACCTCACTTCTGGGTGTGAAACGGAAGAGAAGCTGATTTCATCAATCTTGTCGTTCCAAGATGGGGGCATCCACGACAAGCTCCGGAGCATAAGCTAATCATTGTGTGATTTATTTGCCTGCTTTTATGACTTCTGGATAGCCCTAATTAGCCCATAAATTTTAGAATGACTTGTGGAATGCTTTTATGTTACTACCAAGGCAATCTACTTAATTGCTAAGGATAGAGATGAGGAAAGAAAAACACTGCATGCAAAGTTGGTGTATTTCAGAAGAGAACAAAGAGAAATAAAGAAGTTGTGTTTTACTATGAGATGCATTGAGCAATCATTTATTCCAATTATTATCTGCATGAGCCTGAAATCAGAACAATTTATAAAAAGAAAATTATTATCTCTGATTTTTCTAGGCTGAATGCTGACTACCCAATATGAAGATATTTCTTAGATATTTCTTATTTTAGGAAATAAAACTCTGAGCCAAGACAAAATTAGCAAAAAGGCTTTGATCTTACCTTGAAAGCCCTACTGAGAACCTCTTCGCCCCCTTTGCTTCTCAGCAAATTAACGATCACTTGTTTGCCATATTGTTCCTTCAGAAGCATCATATGCCTGTAAAAGCAGGAATAGGTCTCTTTAATTTCATAAATAATAGAAGCTATCTAGAATTCTTCTTTAAATCCAAATGACCAATGTCAATTATGGGTCTTCTAACCACATAGGGTGTTTTTTCCCAGAATAGTGACTTAAGAACTTGATTCCTTACTACAGTTTACGTTTCTTACTCCAAATACATAAATGTTCCATATCTTAATAATCAACCATTATTTCTTATACACAACCATTTTATAATTTACATGGATTGCTTAGGAGCATAAATAATTGAAATTGTATGGGTAAACAAATGGTTTATTATAATAGATTCAGAGCATTACTTGTTTCCAGGGGCAAATCAAGGTACCTTAAGAATATCTTAAGTATTAAGATGCTTCTTTCAGCCATAAAATTACAATTTTATTTTATTTTTCCAATTCTACTAGAAAATTGATTCTTTCCTTGACTTCAGTAGCCAAGATTATTTCAAATATTGCATGAAATGTTAATTGCAAATTGCTCAAGAATCAGTACAGTAATAGTGCTGAATGAAATTAATCTGATTCAATAATTTTAGAAAACAATTATGTTCTTTGCTACTGTTAACACTTCACAGACTAGGTTCAACCTGTTCTCCATCAGAGTCTGCAGGGGGTTTCCTCCTGCAGGCTTTGCAGCTGTCACCTCACTTTTTAAATTGCTTTCTCCTCAAGCAATTAAGGACTGCTAAAAGAGTGAGGGCGTTTAATCATACAAGACCATACAGTGACTTCGTTGGAGTTCCATAAGAGTGCCAGTCATCTCCTGGAAAATCATACAACTCTTCATAATCCATCAGAATAGGATGGATTGTTTTCAAAAATTCCCCATCATCGCACTTGTAGTGTAAAAAAGCTGTTGTTACTCCTAAACTTCAAAAGAAAATCATTTGACAACCGCAATGAGATGCCAACTCCCATTTCAGATTATCCTCCACCTAGATAAAATAAATCCATTCAGAATATATCCTGTCCTAAGATTTGGCTGCACACGTTAGAACCATCATAAAATTTTCTTGGTTGTACAGTCCTGAGTAGTTCAATATTGAAACAACTCATTAGTGTTGAAGTCTCATCAAACTACAGTTCTAGGGATTATTAGCATCCCTTACTAGGTACAATGGTACCACTACTTATGAAATTAATTCCTTCCATGACCAGGTTCTTAAATAGAAAAGTTTGTAAAAAGAAGCCATTTTTTCCACAGGAATCAATGTAAAATCAAATAATGCATGCGGTTGGGGAAACCACAGGAAGGATGGAGGCCCTGTTTTCTCCCAAGAGATTCCTAGAGAGGCCCCACGGAAGCTTCTCCCCGCCTTTCCTGGCCCTGTGTTCTCTCAGGAGATTCCTAGAGAGGCCCCACAAACGCTTCTACCTGCCTTTTCTGGCTGTTTCCTCCCAGGAGATTCCTAGAGAGGCCCCATGGAGGCTTCTCCCTGCCTTTTCCGGTTACAGTTTTGGAGGCTCAAGTTTGTAAATCGAAAATGGTTCTTAAGAGGCAAAAAAATTTGAACACCCAGTTCTTATCTAGAAAAGTTCGTAAGTAGAGGCATTCTTAGGTAGAGGTACCACTGTACTTCTACTCAAATACTCTAACTGATGGAAAACCTATAGAGAGGAACTGATATTTCTACTGTATACTCTCTGGACAAATTCTCCACCCCTACAATGCAGTATCTCTCTTGTGAATTGAAAAATATTGTCAACAACATGACATTCTCCTAAACAAAGGTTACTCCTTCCCATCTGTTATTGATAACAGAATGCCACCCTGTTAATTTGCAGCTACATTATTTTAAAAAGGTTGTTTTAAAAAAAATAATCATAGTACCATATGATTATCATATTTTGTTTATTTGTTTTATACCCCAAATGCCAATCAAGAGTCCAATGGAACATGCATAGTGCTCTTTCCTCTTATTTTCTCCCACAACAAACACTTAATGAGGTAGATTTGGCTAAGAAAGAACAAATGCCCAAAGATATCCAGGCATTTGTAGGCACCTAGAACACAGACAGCTTTACTCAAAAATATACACCTATCCTTCAACATGTCTTCCTTTTCAGATGTAGTCCTAAACAACAAATGGGAATATTCATGCAAAAGAGCAAAATGGATTTGAAAACCAATAGACATGGTTCCACACAAAAATTCTGGAACATCCAACAATAAAAGCTGCAATATCAAGTTTTAGACATGCATGTTATCAGCAATATTGCAATTATTAAGCTTACTTATCAAAAGCAGGAGCATTTGCTTCCAGGCCTCTGGTAAGCTTCAGATGATGGGAACCAACCTAAGAAGATAACAATAAAAAGAAGAGGAAGTGATTCTTTTAACATGCATCACTAGATGTCTCCCTTCTTCATTCAGAGAAAAGTGTTTCTTTATTATAGCATAGCAACCACCTTGGCATCCACAAATGATGCTCAGAACATAGAAGGCAGATGTTATTAGAAAATGGGCATGACAAAAAATAATGATGCACAATTAATTAATCTGCCCCAAAACGTTTTTCCAATATTTTTCAATTTCTTTGTAAGATTAAAATTGCTTGCTTCGCTAATATAATTTAAAATTTTTATTATACTAAATTAATAAACAAAAGTATAAATGCATATGATCCCATTTACAATATAACCACTTATAAAGGTAACTAACGTACTCTCCATTTCTGTATTCCTGAATCAATCCAAACTCAAATATGCATGTGTACAAATCCATTTTGCATGAAAGACACTGCTACAATCCCTCCAAAAAAGATGGAAACTCTTGTCCTGTTTAGAGTTTAAGGCCAAGCATGTTAACATGCCAAATGTAAAGGAGACTTTCAGTATAGCAGTAAACTTTGCTTTAGATATTCATGATTTATGTTTATTACCTGCAATCCAGGTTGCTCCCAGAATAATGGAACTGAACCTCTGATCTGAACAAAGGAAGAAACATCCATGTCCAAATAGATAGTCTGAAAAGATTTTTGCAAATAGCATATATTTAGATTAATGCAATTAATTACAAGTAGTGCTCATTTAACATCTGCTGGTTCAGCAACCTTTGAAATTACCTAGGCACTGAATTTGATTAGTGTAAGTCATTTTTGTAGTTATGGCTGTCACAAATCCCTAGGATCTTGTGATTGTGATTTGGGTGCTTGACAGCTTGACAGTATCCCATTGTCATGTGATCTCTGTTTGCAAACTTCAATACTATCTTCCAATAAAATTAATAGAGAAATTGGAAGGAAGAGACATATAACGATCATACAGTGGGGGGGGGGAAGTATTTAGTCAGACACCAATTGTGCAAGTCCTCCCACTTAAAAAGATGAGAGAGGACTGTAATTGACATCATAGGTAGACCTCAACTACCAATACCCATGGGTGTCTAACTAAATACTTTCCCCCCCCACTGTATGATGGTAGGACATTGTAACTGTGGATGATTCGCCTAACAGCAGCAACAGGAAAACTGCTGTCCTAAGTGAGGACAAATAAAAGGAAATATTTCTTCACCCAGAGGGTTGTTGGTTTATGGAATTCACTTCCAGAAGAGGTCATGACAGCTGTCAGCCTTGATAGCCTCAAGGCAGGATTAGACAGATTCATGGATGTCAAGTGTATCGGTGGTTATTGAAATGGATGTCCATGTGCTGCCTCAATGTTGCTTGAGGCAGGCAGGATTCCCTTGAGTACCATTTGTTGGGGGTCAAGAGAAAGGGAGGGTTTTGCCTTCTCCTTCTGCTCAATATCCCCATGTACAATTGGTGGTCCACTGTGTGACACAGAATGCTGGACTCGATGGGCTTTGGCCTGATTCAGCATGGCTCTTCTTATGTTCTTATGTTCTTAAGTCAGAGTGGTCATGGGCTGTCATGCCTGCATCACTTAGTGACGGAGTTCCTGATTTTAATTACTGTCAGTAAGAGAAGAATGCCTGTATTAAATTGTTTTAAACATTGACTAGAGGTCAATTTATTTGGATTAAAAGGTATTTTTAAATTCACAAAATAACAATAAAAGTAAAATTAATATAACGCTACTATAAGCAGCTTAAAATGCTGAGAATTAAAAATGTATTATTTAAAAATATATTTAAAAACATATTTGGGTCTAACCAATGCAACATTTTCACAGCTTCGGTTCTACTTATGCAATAACAATATGCACCCACTTCATACAAAATTTTATTTTGTTTATAAATTATAGACTAGAAAAATGTGAAGCAGCTTATAGGTATATCACATTGTCAATGTGTCATTGTTTATATTTGGCTTCTGATGAATGTATAAAAGGTAAAGGTTCCCCTTGCACATATGTTCTAGTCATTCCTGACTCTAGGGGCCTTTTGCGTGAGCTAAAAATCAGCTGGCCGGCACACACATACATGCTGCAGCTGAGGTAGGGCAATGGCTCATGTGGCAGCAGATATGGCTCCGCATGTCACCTGTGGCATGTGTACCATAGATTCACCATCACGGTTATAGTTCCTAGCCTGTATCAGCTGATCACTTAAAGCTAAGTAGGACCAGAAATGGTTAGTGGCTGGATGGCAATCATCAAGAACCTCAGGGCTGTAGTTTAGATACAGCAAATTCCCAGAAGAAGGCAATATCAAGTTACAGTGGTACCTCTACTTAAAAACTTAATTCGTTCCGTGACCAGGTTCTTAAGTAGAAAAATTTGTAAGTAGAAGCAATTTTTCCCTTAGGAATCAATGTAAAAGGAAATAATGTGTGCAAACCCATTAGGGAAGAAATAAAAGCTCAGAATTTGGGTGGGGAAAGGAGGAGGGAGAAGAGGAGGTGGACAGTCGCTGCCCAGAGCGAAAGGAGTGTTTCTTTTATCTGGGCGCTGGCAGAGGTTTATTCCCTCTCCAAGCGCCCAGAGAAAGGGAAATGCTTTGTTCACTCCGGACTGCCAAAGCCTCCTTAAGCGCCACCGAAAGGCTCCTCTGGCAGCCCAGAAAAGCCCGAGATGGCCAGGATTAAAGGGGGAATGGCAGGAAACTGGCCGGACCTTCGTGCTGCTGTCAGGTTCTTAAGTAGAAAATGATTCTTAAGAAGATGCAAAAAAATCTTGAACACCCGGTTCTTCTCTAGAAAAGTTCTTAAGTAGAGATGTTCTTAAGTAGAGGTACCACTGTATTTCCATATGATTGCCAAACAAATTACACTGATTTGAAGAAAATGATTACCAGTATTTTTATACAACTATCTCAGATGATTCCCGGTGCTAATACTGCTATATCAAGGCCATTTTGAATGAGGAATTAAGATGTGTGGGATGCAACTTTTAATTTAATTCCTACTGCAAAATTCCTGCATGCTGCTTTGTTCTGGTAGCACCACTTCTTTGAATTCTGTTTTTGTAGGGAAGGAGCTAAAAGATCAACAACTGACTTCAGTTTAGAAAGCAAAGAAACTTCACATTGTTTGGGGGTTGTTGTTTTTTTGCTAATGCAGTGAGTCAGAGAAGGGGGGTGGAGAGAGAGAGAGGGTGGAGAGGGAGGAGTCACAGCAAAACTGAAATGCCAAAGGAGTAGCTCAGTGGGAAACAAAGGAAGATCATTTATTCATAGAAGAGCTTCCAGGAGATACAGCTAATTGTTTATTTTCTTCTTTAAACCAGAGGAAACCATGCAGCGTAAAGGGGTCAGGATTTCTAGAATCCTGGGGTATAATTAATTTATGAATGAGCAGAGCCAATATGACACAATGAACTATTTTTTTCCACTGTATTAGCAGCAGTCAGGTTCATTGCTAATTATCTACTGCTCTACTAACGAAGCAAAATGATTTTCTTTATGTGTGTGTGTGTGTGTGTTTTCGTAGATTTTCACGGGTATATGTATGTAGATTGTTCTGAGTTCGGGTTTTGCCCCGTGTAATATATATATATGATGGTCTTGGTATATTCGGGTTTCTTCCTGTGTAGGATTTGGAAATTTCTGGCGACGTTTCGACGAGGTCCCACTCGTCATCTTCAGGCTGGTGTTTCTGTCCTTGTTCTAGGGCGAACACATGTCTGAAGATGACGAGTGGGACCTCGTCGAAACGTCGCCAGAAATTTCCAAATCCTACACGGGAAGAACCCCGAATATACCAAGACCCTCATATATATATATATATTCGTAGATTTTCGTAGATATATTATAAAGAAGTGGAAGGTGCTAACGTTAAGTAGGTGATTCTCAATGGCTTGTATCATCTCAAATCTATTACTAAGGATACAGTTAATCCTCAAGCTAAGATAGCAATCATTTCTAAACAATGTGGTTGTAAAACATAATGCCGCATGACAACATCACTTGGCAACAGCAATTCTGGCAGTCTCGGTGGCTGTCATTACCCAGACCACCCAGTCACATGATAATGACTTCAGACAACTTTTCCATTGACTTTGCTTGTGTGAAGCTGATAGAGTATATTCAAATTTGCACTAATATGATCACAGTGTCATCAGAGTGGCTAGAACTCCTAGAACAAGTCATAGATACCATTTGTCCAAAGCCCAATATAGTCTAAGCCAGTGATGGCAAACCTATGGTATGGGTGGCACATGGAGGCATATCTGCTGGCATGTGAGCCATTGCCCTAGCTCAGCTCCAACATGCATGTGTATGCCAGCCAGCTAATCTTTGTCTCTCACAGAGGCTCTGGGAGGGCGTTTTTTGGCTTCCAGAGAGTCTCCAGGGCATTGGGGAGGGCATTTTTACCCTCCCCCGGTTCCAGGGAAGCCCTTGGAGCCTAGGGAGGGTGAAATACAAGCCTACTGGGCCCACCAGAAGTTGGGAAAGAGGTCATTTCTGGCCTCCAAAGGGCCTCCGGGGGGGCGGGGGAAGCTGCTTTCACCCTCCCCGGGTACTGAATTATGGGTGTGGGCATTCATGCACGATAGCGTGCACACACGCTCTTCCGGCATCCAAGGAAAAAAAGCTTCGCCATCACTGGTCTAAGCTATTTCTACTATCTGTGATTGCTTAGGTAGCCAAGTAACATATAACTGAAGAAGTTTCACCCAATGCCTACAAAGGAGATTCTCAGAGGGAAATGGAGCGATACCAATAGTTTTGGCTGGGTCTGTGTATTAGAAGGAGCAAAAAGTCAGAAAATTTCTGAAGAACCCATGCTTCTGTTCTGTCCCTTGTTACTTTAGAAAAGACTTCATTTCACCCTTAATTATTTAGTGACATGGATCTTCTCCTGCCACTTACCTGCTCTGTCTCAACGAAGTTAGAAACATGACCATCATCATTGACTCCTCGTATGTGAAACCGGGCACCAGCTCGCTCGCAACTAATCCGGGAGATGAGGCAGGCTTTTGCCTTCTTGTGAAAGGCATAAAGAGTACGAATATCCACCACACCACAAATCACTTTTAGTAGCCAATCTGAACAGTTCACCTGATAGTGTTTAAAAGGGACATGCAACAGCTGGTTCCTGTAAGCAAGACAGAAAGAAAGATCATGTATGTCCAACACACTGTCTCTGTCCAAATCTGCATCTCTCTCTTTAGCAAAGTTTAGTTATAATATGTTTTTCCCTGTGCAGTTTACAATATTTTCAAGTCCCAGTACATAAAGTAACAAGTGATTTCCTAACCAGGCCAAAAAAAACCCCAACACTGCAGGTTATCAGTGATAGCTAGAAAGTCACAAAAAGAAGGAAGTTTAACTGCATGTGTTGGTTATGAGCTGAACTTTTACAAGTGTTTTTTTATTCACTGTTTTTCTGCAACAAAATCAGAGAATAATTTATTATTAGTCATCGTATACCGAACCACCCAGAAGCTATAGCTATTCTTTCTAAAATCTGAGAAATCTAACTTTTTCAGGTAAGCTGAGGTATGAAAGAGAGAATTTCCAAGGCTGAGAGGGGACCGGAACCTGGTTCTCACCACTATTAAGTTAGAACCATTTTTTTAACAGATTAACAGATTTGGAAGAGACTTTGCAGGTCATCTAGTCCAACTCCCTGCCCAAGCATACCCTATATTTGCTTCTACCTAGGATCGAACTCACAACCTTCTGATTATTGTAAGGCAAGACCTCCAGCTCTAGGCCATAGCAGCTCCATTAAACTACATCATATTATCTCAGGAATACCACAAAAACTACCCACACTGTAAATCTGTGTAACATGACCCATAAAGCTGAATTTAGAACCTACTTAGTGTTCCTTCAACACAAACGGTGGGAAATCTAACACAAGTTTTTGGGCGCTTCTGATCAATATTTAACTACAGGTATGTATTCAGTTTAGCACAATTACTATATTAATGTATTTATTCTATAATTGTTCACACCACTATTTAAAGCAAAAAGTATGGTGAAATAAATGCAATGGATTTAACAGTCATGCATATATGCTTGTCTGTATATTGCTTCTGTATGAATATACGCTGCTCAAAAAAATTAAGGGAAACACTTAAACAACACAATATAATTTCAAGTAAATCAAACTTCTGTGAAATCAAATTGTCCACTTAGGATGCACCACTGATTGACAATCAATTTCACATGCTGTTGTGCACATTCAACTTTGTACAGAACAAAGTATTCAATGAGAATATTTCTTTCATTGAGATCTAGGATGTGTTATTTGAGTGTTCCCTTTATTTTTTCTTTGCAGTATATATTTTTATCTTTTAATTGAAAACTATTGATCATTCAACAGAATTAATATATTCATTAGTTTTGTATAGGAAGAAAGGCAAAGCATTCTTAGAAAGGAGATTCCACCCACCTCTGTCCTAATGAGTCCTACTGTTTTCTCTTAATGTGGTCAGTAGAGACAATATAACCACATATGTCAACTGAAATCAATGAGACTTAGCTTGGGATGCAACATACTTGTGATAACCAAGTCAAGGAAAACTGTCTCTATTGAGCATGTTCAAAATCTATTTAAACCTGTTACTTAATATGTGAAGTTGTAATAATAATAATAGTAATAATAATAGTAGTAGTAGTAGTAATAATAATAATAATAATTATTATTATTATTACTACTACAAATCTAATTAATAACAATAATAATAATTATTATTATTATTATTATTATTATTATTATTATTTATTAGATTTGTATGCCACCCCTCTCCGAAGACTGTAAGGATCTAAGAAGATCCTGGTAGGACCAAAGTAAAGAGTCATCTTGCTTAACAACTCTGGGCTGCTTCACTATTAAAAAGAACATTATATACAAACAACAGTTATCTGATGGGACAACATACAGTATCACCCTGATGCATGTCAAAGAAGCAACCCAAAGAGATCCATCCAAACATCTTAAATCAAGGCTTGAGCAAAGCTCACAAGTTTGGTACTAACCAGAAAAATGAATTTCCAGTTTGATAGCTATCATCATCTTTCTTCTGGGCTCGGATAGTGAGATCAAAGTTTGATCCTGAATTTGGCCAAGAAAAATAGAAGACCCCAGAATTTAGAAGTTTCTTCAAGGCAGAAACACGATCTTCTTCCTTAGTTTCATCTTGGAGAGCACAAAATTCAGTTGCTGTGATCTTATAAACTTCAGTATCAAGAATTTTTCCTATTGATGTACAGCCCGTCACAAGAACCAGGAAATGCAGAGTGGAGTTGCCTGCAAAATGATAGTATATTTATATATCTATATAACTGCTTGTGCTGCTCTAGATTTTATCTGCAAAGGCAGCCTATATTACATTATTTCATTACATTTATCAGAAAAACAGAAGATATAAGATATCTGTCTGGAAGTTTCTGTGGGTATGAGAGAATTATACAAAGGCATACTTAAATTTATAAATCTTTGTAAATAGAACATTTATCTGTAAGCATAGACAAAGTAGATTCTGTCTATTCTAAAAGCTCGACATTTCTAGGAGGATTGAAAATCTCATGATAGTATCAGAATAATATGTAACTTAAAAAATCTTTTCGAGACAGCCATTGAAGCCAAAATAAAATCAGGATTTTGGAGAACAAAAGAAAATCCAGAAGAGAAAACAATTTTCTGCAAGCCTCTCTAATGGAACCATTTTCCAACAAGGTCACTCTGACTGAAAATATCAATATTTAGCAGTCATATTTTTCAATTGATTTGATGCCCTGAGAATAATTCTGAAGCCCCAAGATAGGGATACTATTGTGGAAAATAAATCAAGTCCTCCCTTCACACATTCTTCCTTCTGGGATTTAAAAGCAGATTAAAATAGGCTGCAAAGATCAAAGTACAAGAGGAAATGAAAAGATATAATCAGGTAAACATTCCTTTGTCTGAAACATAACTTGAAACCTCTTTTATAAAATAGAAAGAGCGGAAAGTTTTCCCCTGCCAAATGATTATGACGTCCAAACAGTAACCAGCAGAAGGGTGCTTTCACACACTTTCCTATATAAGGTTTATCGGTAGTCCTCAACTTATCACCATAATAGGAGCCAAAATTACAATAATAATTTATATCAGTTGTTAAGCAGGTCACCATGTAACCCAGTTTTACAATTTTTTTGCTGCAATAGTTAAGTGAATGCCTATAAGAGGACAAAATCGGGATAAAGAATGTGTTATGCAGGGTTGCCAGATAGATGCTTTATATTGCTTAAAACAGTCACAAATACAGCAGACATTACATCATTATTCTTGAGGCTGCCAATGGCTTCTTTCTGAAATGAGAATTTTACTCTTCATTAACTATGTGCCATAATTAATAAAACCTGCCACATAAAAAGAATGCTTCTGGCAGCTGGCTTTTGGCTAAGAAGGGAGGTTCTTGAGCATTGCCATATTTTATGTTATCTTATGCTATTCAAAGAAACGTGGTGGACTAAAATGGGAAAAAATACAGATTTCTTCAACGTTGCATTAAAATGCTGAGAGAATGGCTTGCTTTTTATCAAGGCATGGAACCTGTGACTATAAAGCTGCGCGTTTCATAATTCTTGGTCAAAATTCCTGGTTCCTTTACTGCTTGCTGAGTTATCATCTATTTTCTATCATCTCACAAACAGAAACAAAACATGCTTATCAAAACAAAGTATACATGAAGAAATCTAGAAGTGAATAGCTAATATTACAACAATGAGACCATCAATGTGGTGATCTCCCTCCAATTTATTCCCACTATAGCAGTAGGATACAAAAATAAAAGCTGTAGTAATTTTGGTTAAACAAATCTTATTTTCAATTTTATATTACAACACATGGTATGGTGAATGTTTAAAAACCTGAAATAATCATTTCATATTGTACTGGTAGTCCTTGACTAAGGACCACAACTGAACCCCCAAATTTCCATTGCTAAGCATGGCAGTTGTTAAGTGAGTTTTGCCCCATTTTATGACCATTTTTTGCCAGAGTTGTCAACCAAATAAGAGTACAGTAGAGTCTCAGTTATCTGTCCTTCGGATATCCAACACTCTGGATTATACGACGTCGTGGCTGCTTGGGGGAATGGCTGTAGGCATTTCAGTGCCCGCCCAGACACGCCCCCAAACATGACAGCCACGACGGGGAAGCAATCTGGGAGGAGGGAAGTGAGCAAGTGAGGGAGAGAAAGCCGAGGAGGGAAGCGAGCTAGAGACAGAGAGAGAGATAGGGATGGAAGCGGGCAAGCAAGAGAGAGAGAGAGAGACGAGGAGGGAAGCGAGCGAGAGACAGAGAGAGAGACAGGGATGGAAGCGGGCAAGCAAGAGAGAGAGAGAGAGACGAGGAGGGAAGCGAGCTAGAGACAGAGAGAGAGATAGGGATGGAAGCGGGCAAGAGAGAGAGAGAGAGAGAGACGAGGAGGGAAGCGAGCTAGAGACAGAGAGAGAGACAGGGATGGAAGCGGGCAAGCAAGAGAGAGAGAGAGAGCCGAGGAGGGAAGCGAGCGAGAGACAGAGAGAGAGACAGGGATGGAAGCGGGCAAGCGAGAGAGAGAGAGAGAGAGACACGAGGAGGGAAGCGAGCTAGAGACAGAGAGAGAGATAGGGATGGAAGCAGGCAAGCGAGAGAGAGAGAGACGAGGAGGGAAGCGAGCTAGAGACAGAGAGAGAGACAGGGATGGAAGCGGGCAAGCAAGAGAGAGAGAGAGAGCCGAGGAGGGAAGCGAGCGAGAGACAGAGAGATAGGGATGGAAGCGGGCAAGCGAGCGAGAGAGAGAGAGACATGAGGAGGGAAGCGAGCTAGAGACAGAGAGAGAGATAGGGATGGAAGCAGGCAAGCGAGAGAGAGAGAGAGAGACGAGGAGGGAAGCGAGCTAGAGACAGAGAGAGAGATAGGGATGGAAGCGGGCAAGCGAGAGAGAGAGAGAAAGAGACGCGGAGGGAAGCGAGCTAGAGACAGAGAGAGAGATAGGGATGGAAGCGGGCAAGTGAGAGAGAGAGAGACACGAGGAGGGAAGCGAGCTAGAGACAGAGAGAGCGATAGGGATGGAAGCAGGCAAGCGAGAGAGAGAGAGAGAGACGAGGAGAGAAGCGAGCTAGAGACAAAGAGAGAGACAGGGATGGAAGCGGGCAAGCAAGAGAGAGAGAGCTGAGGAAGGAAGCGAGCGAGAGACAGAGAGAGAGATAGGGATGGAAGCAGGCAAGCGAGAGAGAGAGAGACACGAGGAGGGAAGCGAGCTAGAGACAGAGAGAGAGATAGGGATGGAAGCGGGCAAGAGAGAGAGAGAGAGAGAGACGAGAGAAGCGAGCTAGAGAGACGAGGAGGGAAGCGAGCTAGAGACAGAGAGAGAGACAGGGATGGAAGCGGGCAAGCGAGAGAGAGAGAGAGAGACACGAGGAGGGAAGCGAGCCAGAGACAGAGAGAGAGATAGGGATGGAAGCAGGCAAGCGAGAGAGAGAGAGAGAGAGAGACGAGGAGGGAAGCGAGCTAGAGACAGAGAGAGAGACAGGGATGGAAGCGGGCAAGCAAGAGAGAGAGAGACGAGGAGGGAAGCGAGCTAGAGACAGAGAGAGAGATAGGGATGGAAGCGGGCAAGCGAGAGAGAGAGAGAGAGAGAGAGACGAGGAGGGAAGCGAGCTAGAGACAGAGAGAGAGATAGGGATGGAAGCGGGCAAGCGAGAGAGAGAGAGAGAGAGAGAGACGAGGAGGGAAGCGAGCTAGAGACAGAGAGAGAGATAGGGATGGAAGCGGGCAAGTGAGAGAGAGAGAGACACGAGGAGGGAAGCGAGCTAGAGACAGAGAGAGCGATAGGGATGGAAGCAGGCAAGCGAGAGAGAGAGAGAGAGACGAGGAGAGAAGCGAGCTAGAGACAAAGAGAGAGACAGGGATGGAAGCGGGCAAGCAAGAGAGAGAGAGAGAGCTGAGGAAGGAAGCGAGCGAGAGACAGAGAGAGAGATAGGGATGGAAGCAGGCAAGCGAGAGAGAGAGAGAGAGACACGAGGAGGGAAGCGAGCTAGAGACAGAGAGAGAGATAGGGATGGAAGCGGGCAAGAGAGAGAGAGAGAGAGAGACGAGGAGAGAAGCGAGCTAGAGAGACGAGGAGGGAAGCGAGCTAGAGACAGAGAGAGAGACAGGGATGGAAGCGGGCAAGCGAGAGAGAGAGAGAGAGACACGAGGAGGGAAGCGAGCTAGAGACAGAGAGAGAGATAGGGATGGAAGCGGGCAAGCAAGAGAGAGAGAGAGAGACGAGGAGGGAAGCGAGCTAGAGACAGAGAGAGAGATAGGGATGGAAGCGGGCAAGCGAGAGAGAGAGAGAGAGACACGAGGAGGGAAGCGAGCTAGAGACAGAGAGAGAGATAGGGATGGAAGCGGGCAAGCGAGAGAGAGAGAGAGAGACGAGGAGGGAAGCGAGCTAGAGACAGAGAGAGAGACAGGGATGGAAGCGGGCAAGCAAGAGAGAGAGAGAGAGCCGAGGAGGGAAGCGAGCGAGAGACAGAGAGACAGGGATGGAAGCGGGCAAGCGAGAGAGAGAGAGAGAGAGACGAGGAGGGAAGCGAGTGAGAGACAGAGAGAGAGATAGGGATGGAAGCGGGCAAGCGAGAGAGAGAGAGAGAGACACGAGGAGGGAAGCGAGCTAGAGACAGAGAGAGAGACAGGGATGGAAGCGGGCAAGCAAGAGAGAGAGAGAGAGAGACGAGGAGGGAAGCGAGCGAGAGACGAGGACGGAAGCAGTGCAATAGCGTCTGGATTATCTGACATTTCGGCTATCCGACTATCAGCCCATTTATGTCGAATAACTGAGACTCTACTGTAGTTGTTAAGGGATTCATGAGGTCATTTAGCGAATCTGGATTCCCCCACCAACTTCGCTTGTCAGAGGTCGGCTGGGAAGACCACAAAAGGTATCACATGATCCCGGAACAATGCAACTGTCTTAAATACATGCTTGTTGCTAAGTGCAAATTTTGGTCACATGTCCATGGGGCTGCAACTGTCGTAAGTGTGAAAAACAGTCATAAGTCAACTTTTTTCACTGCTATTCTAAGTGAATGGTCACTAAATGAATGTTTGTAAGTCAAGGACCACCTATAATCATTTCTCTTTAACCTAACGAAGAATAACGTTGACCTTTTCATTAATAGTAATGCATCACCGACAGTTTTTAATCTGATCATTGCACAATATTAAGTGATTACATACCAGATTTTAACTGCAGCTCGCCTAAGCATCCATAAGCATCCATAAGCTTTTCATATTGCCCTTTAATTTCTTCTTTTTCTTCAAGTGCTGGGGAAATCAACACAGTAAAAGTCATCAATTCCTGCTCCACTCAATAGCAATGTAATAAGCCAACTAAATAAAAGCACAATTTCTGTGCAAATGAATAGAAGGGATGCTTGGACTGTGACACTGGGCAAGTGATAACACTCTTTGCTTTGCTGATGGTTCTGGATCTGCACATACCAGTTCAGATTACTGGGGGAAAACTAGTCATGCTCAACTTTCAGCACTTCAAGGAGTGGCATGCAACGTTTGATAATAGAGTAAAACAACAAAAACCTCTTCCAAATGAAGCCCATGATTGGCTGGTTGGTTGGTTGGTTATTTATTTATTGGCCGGCTGGATAGCCAGCCTTGCCTGTGCAACTGTGAGTCAATTTTGATTCCTTGCCTGGACAAGTTCTACATTTTTCTTGGCAACGTTTTCAGAGGTGGTTTGCCATTGTCTTCTCCCTAACACTGAGAATGAACTGTCCCAGATTCAGCCAACTGGCCCCAGGCTCTAAAGATGGACTAGAAATCATAGTCTCCTGATTTCTAAGTAGGTTTTTTAACTATTACATCAAAGTGGTTATTACTTATTTACTACTGATACTTATATGCCATCTAATTCCCCAAAGGCTCTAAGCATCTTATAAATTATATAGAAAATGTAATAAAAAGAACAACAAAAAGTTGCAAAACACACAATTAACTTTCCTTAATATATCAGCCAAAATGTATTAACCATAACTTTGTGATCAAGCTATTTGCTGAATAAGCTTCATCAAATATACCACTTAGGACAGTGATGGCGAACCTTTTTTTCCTCGGGTGTCAAAATAGTGTGGGCGGGTGACATCGCGCATGCGTGAGTGCCCACACCCATATAGAAACATAGAAACATAGAAGTCTGACGGCAGAAAAAGACCTCATGGTCCATCTAGTCTGCCCTTATACTATTTTTTGTATTTTATTTTAGGATGGATATATGTTTATCCCAGGAATGTTTAAATTCAGTTACTGTGGATTTATCTACCACGTCTGCTGGAAGTTTGTTCCAAGGATCTACTACTCTTTCAGTAAAATAATATTTTCTCATGTTGCTTTTGATCTTTCCCCCAACTAACTTCAGATTGTGTCCCCTTGTTCTTGTGTTCACTTTCCTTTTAAAAACACTTCCCTCCTGGACCTTATTTAACCCTTCAATATATTTAAATGTTTCGATCATGTCCCCCCTTTTCCTTCTGTCCTCCAGACTATACAGATTGAGTTCATTAAGTCTTTCCTGATACGTTTTATGCTTAAGACCTTCCACCATTCTTGTAGCCCGTCTTTGGACCCGTTCAATTCTGTCAATATCTTTTTGTAGGTGAGGTCTCCAGAACTGAACACAGTATTCCAAATGTGGTCTCACCAGCATTCTATATAGCGGGATCATAATCTCCCTCTTCCTGCTTGTTATACCTCTAGCTATGCAGCCAAGCATCCTACTTGCTTTCCCTACCGCCTGACTGCACTGTTCACCCATTTTGAGACTGTCAGAAATCACTACCCCTAAATCCTTTTCTTCTGTAGTATTTGCTAACACAGAACTGTCAATACAATACTCAGATTGAGGATTCCTTTTCCCCAAGTGCATTATTTTACATTTGGAAACATTAAACTGCAGTTTCCATTGCTTTGACCATTTATCTAGTAAAGCTAAATCATTTACCATATTACAGACGCCTCCAGGAATATCAACCCTATTGCACACTTTAGAGTCATCGGCAAATAGGCAAACCTTCCCTACCAAACTTCCCCTATGTCACTCACAAACATATTAAAAAGAATAGGACCCAGAACAGACCCTTGTGGCACACCGCTTGTAACCTGACTCTGCTCAGAATACTTGCCGTTAACAATAACTCTCTGATGTCTACGCTTCAGCCAGCTGCAAATCCATTGAACTATCCAGGGATTAAGTCCAATCTTCACTAATTTATCTATCAGCTCTTTATGTGGAACCGTATCAAAGGCTTTGCTGAAGTCCAGGTAGGCAATATCCACAGCAACACCTTCATCCAACACCTTTGTGACATAGTCCAAAAAATTAATGAGATTTGTCTGACATGATTTGCCTTCAGTAAAGCCAAGTTATTGTTTTTTAGGTGCTGATTTATCCTCTTTTTGAGTAGAGTCTCCATCATTTTAACTACCACTGATGTCAAGCTAACTGGCCTATAGTTACCAGCTTCTTCTCTACTGCCCTTCTTGTGGATAGGCACAACACTGGCCATTCTCCAATCCTCAGGAACTTCTCCTGTTAACAAGGATTGGTTAAACAAATCAGTCAGGGGGGTAGCAATGACAGATCTGAGTTCTTTAAGAACTCTGGGGTGGATGCCATCTGGACCCATTGCCTTATTTATCTTTAATCGTTCAAGTTCTTCTAAGACATCGGCTTCTAAGATCACTGGAGCTGAATCTGTACAGCTGGAAGCAATGCTATATCCCTCTATAGTATTATTTTGTAAGGTGTCTTTTGAGAAAACTGAACAGAAGTAGCTATTGAAATGGTCAGCGATCTCCTTATTCCCATTAATGCATGTATTATTCCCTGTACTAAGCTTCCTGATGCCGCAGTTTTTCTTCTTCTTATCACTAATATATCTGAAGAAGGTTTATCCCCCTTCTTTACAGATTTGGCAATTTCTTCCTCTTTTGAGGCTTCAGCAGCATATATTATCTGTTTTGCCTCCTTCTGTCTCATTTTATACACCTCCCTATCAGCTATACTTCCAGACTCTTTATACCTCCTATAGGCAGCCTTTTCTTCATTGACTATAGCCCTTACATCATTGCTAAACCATAGCGGTTTCTTCTTCCTTTTACCTTTAGTTATTTGTCTTACATACAGTCCAGTGGCTTTTAAGATGGCCTTTTTTAATACAGTCCACTGGGTGCTCGCTCCTGCCATTTTATCCCTGCCCTTTAATTCATTATCTAAATATTCCCCCATTGCATTAAAATTTGTTTTTCTGAAATCCAATACTTTGGTTGCATTATAGGATTGCTCACAATGAGTTTTTACATCAAACCACAAACATAGATGGTCACTGCAACCTAAATTTTCTCCCACCTTGACCTCTGAAACCCAATTCCCATTCGTAAAAACTAAATCTAGAATATTCTCCCCTCTAGTTGGTGTCTTAACCAGCTGTGCCAGAGCTGCTCCTGTAAAGGCCTCTACTATATTCTTACTTTTGCATGTAAGGGCACTGGGGATATTCCAGTCAACATCAGGCATGTTGAAATCACCCATAACCACAATATCTCCCTTTAGTGCCATTTGGGTAATTTCATCCACCATCTTGTTGTCATATTCCTCAGATTGCCCTGGAGGCCTATAGATCACCCCAATTCTAATGACAGAACCTTCTTTATTTTGCATGCAAATCCAGAGAGTCTCCAGATCTTGACATGTATTTTGAATTAGTGTTGTTAATATTTCAGAAAACAGCTTCTCCCCCCCCCCCCAGAGGCCCTCTAGAGGCCAGAAATGGCCTGTTTCCCAACTTCTGGTGGGCCTAGTAAGTTCATGTTTTGCCTTCCCCATGTTTTGCCTTCATGAGCCAGGGGAGGGTAAAAACGCACTTCCCCATCCCCCTGGAACCTCTCTGGATGCCAAAAACTCCCTCCCAGAGCCTCTGTGCGAGCCAAAAATCAGCTGGCCGGCACACACATGCATGTTGGAGCTGAGCTAGGGCAATGGCTCGTGTGCCAGCAGATATGGCTCTGCGTGCCATCTGTGGCACCAGTGCCATAGGTTCACCATCACTGACTTAGGACATCAATCAAATAAATCATATTAAGTCTTAGTACAATGTTTAAATTCAGTTTCAAAGTAGTCATCACCTGAAATTATTTTTGTAGTAGAGCTAAAATTTGGGAATTCAAAGACTGCAGAGTAATTGTGGATGGAGATAAGCGGATGGAATTTAAAGAGAGAATGAAAAGAATGTACAGAAATATTGAGAACTGTAAGTGACCTTAACAGAGAAGAAGAGAGCCATAAATAGAAAGAGTAATTTGGTTGCAAGTTAACTAATCAACATTTCCAGGTGTGAAATTCTAACTAGTTGAAATGCTGAATGTTAGTGGTAGATAATAAAATCAGGGAGTCAAGCTAGAGAGGCAGTAATTGCATTAAAGGATAAAAAGAGTTAAAGGTTAACTCCTTTGACTTAAACTCAATTCCAGGAGACTATGTGGACAATAAAATGAATTAGTTTTGTCAAAAGGTTTTTTTGTGGGGATATTTTTCTAATTTCCTAGAGTATTTTTATGGTACCTGGCTTTCCTGAGTTTCTCATCAAAGTACCAAGCAGATGAACTCTTTTATTTGTTAAGAGATCAGTGAAGATTATTGTTCTCCTAACAATTAAACCAGTTGAACAGCTTGCCTTCAAAAGAGGTGCATTGGAGGCCTTAAAGAAGAGACTGGACAGTCACTTGTCAGGAATGATATAGGGCTGTGACAGGTGGCACACAGAACCAGCTCAGCTCCACTGCACATTTGCGCGCACCTCCCACTAGACAGTTGGCTTTTGGGTCTCTACCGCACATGTGTGGCAGCAGGGTGCATGCGTGAGATGCAGAAGGGGAACGCGGGGGATCACATACACATGTGCATGACACATACAGGAGGGTCATGCGCGCATGTGCGTGGGAAATGCAGGGGAGTCACATGTGCATGGGAGGGGTGCACAGGGGGTGTCGTGCATGCATTGCATTATGGCTTTCAACATATATGACGAAAAGGCTAGCCACCACTAGTATATGGTTTGGACTAGAAGACCTCCAAGGTCCCTTCCACTTCTGTTATTCTATTATTTTGTTAATTTCTGCCAATTGCTTAGTTATTTTAAATGCTAACTAGCATCACTAGGAAGATACTGTATATTAGCTATATATTTAATAAAGAGCTAATTCTATTTTGAAGTGGAGGGAGATAGAGAGTCCGTTATTCACAAAAGTCAACTACAGTGGTACCTCTACTTAAGAACTTAATTCGTTCCGTGACCAGGTTGTTAAGTACACAATGTTTGTAAGTAGAAGCAATTTTTCCCATAGGAATCAATGTGAAAGCAAATTTATTTATTTATTTATATTTAATTGGATTTGTATGCCGCCCCTCTCCGATGTGTAATGTGTGCAAACCCATTAGGAAAGAAATAAAAGCTCATAATTTGGGCGGGGGGAGGAGGAGGAGGAAGAAGAAGAGGAGGACAGCCGCTGTCGAAGGAAGGTGAGGTGAGTGCCCCCTTTTCCTTTCCGTGTCCAGGCGCTCTGGGAGGCAACCTCACACCAGGTGTATGGGAGGCAGCGCGAGTGAGTCACCACAGCGAAGTGATTTATTCCCTCTCCAAGTGCCCAGAGAAAGGAAAACGCTCCGTTTGCTCTGGGCTGCCAAAGCCTCCCTAAGCGCCACCAAAAGGCTCCTCTGACAGCCCAGAAAAGCCTGAGATGGCCAGGATTAAAGGGAGAATGGCAGGAAACTGGCCGGGCCTTTGTGCCGCTCTCAAATTTCCTTGGAATTTTTTCTGGGCTCGGTTTCTTAAATAGAAAATAATTCTTAAGTAGAGGCAAAAAAATCTTGAGCACTCGGTTCTTATCTAGAAAAGCTCTTAAGTACAGGCGTTCTTAAGTAGAAGTACCGCTGTATATATAAAAGTAGAATATTGTGACTTAATGTCATTTTTGAAATGACACAAATGATATCATTAGTATTATGGTGTGATAATGTAGATAACATCACACAGTTTCTGTAATTACCGTACATTTTTACCTAAATGATATAAATTATGGTGGAAATTTGTTCTGTTGCCTCCAAAGTTCACTGTACCATGGTTCAGTAAATTGACCCTTCACTGTTATGAATTTATTCTAGTTTTTTAAAAATTCTGCAAAACATATCAAGTAGCAGGATATTTTCTGTAAACTAGGACTTTCTATATAATATGAAGCTAATATAATAAATTGTTTAATTCTCTGCAAGGTTTCATATTTGTGAAAGTGCATTCAATAGACATGCACTAACATTACACAATCAAGATATTTAATTCTTCATTAGACAAAGGAATTACTGTAGCTACAGGCCACAGTGGAACAATGCAAATAAAGTGAATAACATGACATTTAGAAATGTAAACGAAGCTCAAGAATGTAAGTAATTTTCTAACTTTGCCATTTCACAATTCAGGAAGAAAAGAGATTGAGAGCCCAAAGTTCATTCTCCTAGTCTGCATTAGCAAACAGAAAAATATTTAAAACAACATGAAGCTGGTTGCAGAAAGAAAGGTACCAGAGTATGCTACGAAACAGACAAACACCAAGATTTAAATAATGGAAGAGTAAATGCAAACTACATTTTAAACAAAGCAAAATTCATATGATTAGAATTAATGAACAAAAGCTTGATGCTCATGAATGCACTGGTTATAGTAACAGTTTCAGAGGGAGTAAATTACTATCACTTGTAAGAGGAAAGGGGTAATTCAGAAGAAATTTCTTATATGAGGCTGTCTGGCATTCTCAAGAACATCTGCTTTCCAGGAAAGGAATGCACAACTCTAAGTCTGAACCAGGTTTTCCTGGTTTGCATGTGGCCAAAAGGCAAATCTTGAACAATGTGGAAGAATTTTTGATCTTCTGAAAATTTCAGTTAATTCTCCAAGAGAAGGGGGAAGCAGTCAGCTAAGTATTGGATCTAATTGTCCCCGAATCTCTCAAAAAGGGTTGCAATTTACAAATAAAAAAAAAATACACAATCCCCCCCCCACACACACACACACATTTTATGGAAATAAATGAGAGACCTCAGCTTCAGGCATCAGTTCATATTAGAAAATAAGTACAGTAACAAATAGAGGTAGAAATATGGCAGAAGGGTGGGTTGTTGTTTTTTTTAAAAAAAGTATGTATTTGCCATAATTTCTTCATACCTTGGAGCAAAGCACCATTCAAGGTGGAAATTCCTGTTTATCTAGAAAGTCAAAAATATATTTTTATGCTCTAAATACATTCTATAATAATCTTTTCACATAGTTTTTGCTTTCTTAATATGATAGGACAACACATGTTATAGTTAAAAGTCCTGCCCAAGAAGATCTGGAAGTCGAGGACGACAAATTACACCGCATACACAGGGGTGGGATACAGTACAGTAATTGTAAGGTTACTTCATGTTAAGAAGGGAAGGCTAGGATAAATCAGAATTCAGCTCTCTGCACTGGCTTATTTCTGAATAGATACCTATAAAACTGCCTTGTTTTACTAAAGTTTGTGTCCTCTTAAAACTTCCAATATGTAGCAAACTACATGTCTAAATATTGAGAGACGCTTTTAAGGTTTAAGGTTTCTAAATAAACATAGTGCACTAAACTCCAGTAGATCAAGAAGGCAACAATAATGTAACAGATCAGTGATGTCCACAGGATGTGGGATAGAGTCAAAATAGTGGCCACGGCAACAAGATTGAAGTCCTACCTCACCCTATCAGAGAATGATGCCTGCCCTGCCCCTCTGTGTGTACAAAGGGAGTGAGGCTTTGAATTTGCTGCCTTACTTTTTTGATAAGCACCCTTTCATTTCCTTCACACATACACACACAGAGCTGCAAGTCAAGATGAGAGTGTAATTCTTCAGGGACTCCAAAGTGAAGTAGGATGGATTCAAGAAAGGGAAGAAAAGGACAAAGGGGGGAAAAGATATTTTAAGGAATTTCTTGAGTCCTGGTTTGCTGGGAACTACATGCAAGAGACACTAAAGCAGTGGTTCTCAACCTTTCTAATGCCACGACCCATTAATACAGTTCCTCATGTTGTGGTGACCCCCAACCATAAGCCGAGTGCCAATTCTCCCAACAGAGCTTTAAGCTGATTGGTAGGAAGGTCAGAGGGACACCCCCACTGTAAACGCCTGATTGGTCGATATGTAAAAATATGTTCCAAGGCACCAGAATAAAGCTTTAGTTCCTAACACCATAGGAAATTTGTCTTTTCTCATGGTCTTAGGCGACCCCTATGAAACAGTTGTTTGACCCTCAAAGGAGTCCCGTCCCCCAGGTTGAGAACCACTTCACTAAAGCATTCATTGAGGGTCATCTATTTGGCGGTTGTGAGTGCTGGAGGCTGGAATAAATGGGCTTTCAATTTAACACGGCTTTTCTTATATTCTCAATCTCTTTATTAGTTTTTAAAATACCATCAGTTTTAAAATATAAATAATATGTGCTTTGTTGATTAAAATAAATAGATGACCAATGTCTTACTTATGCATTATCAGTGTAAAAGTTATGCATGCCAAGATTTTTACATGACATTTTAATAATAGCAATCTTTGCAAGTTATGTATCCTATAAGATTCTGATATTTACATTTGCGAAAGGCAACATATATGAACCTCTGGAGGTGTTGCTTTGCATGGTTGCACAACTTTCTGTTTTGGCCTATAAACCAAAGCTGTAGGGTGAGTGAGGGGAGAATTATCCAGCACCTGACTGTAAGTGGACCTCTTGGAGCTTTAATTGCTTTCAACAATCAGTTGAACCAAAGAGGACAGCATGAAGGAGTGACAAAGAGGTATTGAGCAAAAGTATTTACAGAATCACTCATACTGGTTCTAGGAAGCATAATGCAAATGGATTTCTGAAGACAAGCTGCCACTTGTTATATTAAATTCACACCTATCTAACCTTATCGTTTTGTCATGAAACAACTTCTGTAATTAATAAAATGTATGAAAGCAAGGAAGAACTCGTGCTATTAAGAAATGTGGATGCCTCAAGCTAGTGATATTGTCTGTCCTGAAGCACCAGTTACTTAATTTTTTTCCGGGCAATGTTGATTTTTACTCCAGGAAAGAATACAAATAAGATTTCCCTGAACTGGTGCAGAAATAAGTTCTTGTTCATTTTTGAAAGGTTTTGAGTCCTTCCCCGTTTAATAATGACTGTAATCATGGCTTGCATGGTCTGAAAAGGAGGTGGCCCACAACTATTGGCCATCAACTACTGCCCAAAAATACACCAGACAGAACCTTCCAATCAGTGCTGACTGAATCAAGAATCAATTAAGATTCTGGTATAATGGAAATTATATTGCAAAGATGCTTTCTCAAGAGGCAACTGGACTTTTTTGTTTGAAGACGTTTCACTTCTCACCCAAGAATCTTCTTCCGCTCTGACTGGATGGCAGGGAATGGAAGGATTTATACTCCTTGCAGACATGGAATCTAATGAAATCTATGAATGTCTATAGAAAAATGGAAATTATACTTTCATATCCTACTGTAATGAAAACAATGAAAAAATGGGACTATGGTTAAATATGAAGATCAAACTAATGACAATGGAAAAATTAATATTGGAGACACTGATGGGGGTGGATACATTTTACCTTTTAGAATTGACTATTAAACGTTCAGGAACAACAGCCAAGAAATATCCCACAATTTATAAAAAGAAAGAAATATGCAACAGATCAGCATTTGGTAGAGAAACAATGAAATCCTTGCGTAAATAAGTCAAATGCACATCTATACCTACAAATATTAGATTAGACAAGCAGTGCAATACTCAGTGGATGTGAAAATTGGACTGAAGCCAAATAGAGTGTCTACTACCTATTTTTGAAAGTTGGTATTGGAGAGGATTTTTAGACTACCATGGACAATCAAGGAAGCAAAAAAAGCCAACAACAATAATTCCACCATGGAATAAATCAAACCGGAGTTTTCACACAATGTACCACTGATAAAGCTCAAAAACACTAGTTTGCATACAATTATGCAAAGGCCTGCAGCTCCCTTGAGAAGTCCATAACGCTGGGAAAAATTGATGATGGAAGAAGAAGAAGAAGAAGAAGAAGAAGAAGAAGAAGAAGAAGAAGAAGAAGAAGAAGAAGATTATTATTATTATTATTATTATTAATTAGATTTGTTATTTATTTGTTATTTATTAGCCCCTCTCCGAAGACTCAGATTTGACACTCTGAAGATGAGGATCAGCATCAAGGCAAGTGTCACTCAAGAGATGGAAAAGGCCTGGCTGAGCAGAGCATTCTGGAAGAATTGCTAAGAGCAGATGCTGATTTGACCAACCAACCAACCAACCAACCAACCAACCAACCAATTCCTTCTGTCACAGTTGACTGTATTGAAAACCAAAAGGCAGACAGGGAGGACCATTGGTCTGAAAGACCTCGCCTCCTTCTTTCAAAGTTGGCCTGGCAGGCTAACCAATTGTAGGGTGGTTGCATCCAGAGTACTACAAGGGATGTATACAGGAGGCATGCTAGGCAATTGAACCACTTCCACATAACCTGCCTCGGTAGAATTCTGAGGATCCAATGGCAGTATAAAGTGCCTGGCACTGAGGTCCTCTCCAGAGCAGGCCTGCCAATCGATTCCCACCCTGCTGATGAAAGGCCAGACACACCGGGCAGGCCATGTTGCTAGGATGCCAGACCATTGCATCCCTAAACAGCTCCTCTATGGTGAGCTGCCTAAAGGAAAGCGATTGCATGGGGGACAAATGAAGTGATACAAAGACACATTGAAAGCCTCCTTCAAGTCCCTCGATATTAGAAACATAGAAACATAGAAGACTGATGGCAGAAAAAGACCTCATGGTCCATCTAGTCTGCCCTTATACTATTTCCTGTATTTTATCTTAGGATGGATATATGTTTATCCCAGGCATGTTTAAATTCAGTTACTGTGGATTTATCTACCACGTCTGCAGGAAGTTTGTTCCAAGGATCTACTACCCTTTCAGTAAAATAATATTTTCTCATGTTGCTTTTAATCTTTCCTCCAACTAACTTCAGATTGTGTCCCCTTGTTCTTGTGTTCACTTTCCTATTAAAAATACTTCCCCTCCTGAACCTTATTTAACCCTTTAACATATTTAAATGTTTCGATCATGTCCCCCTTTTCCTTCTGTCCTCCAGACTATACAGATTGAATTCATTAAGTCTTTCCTGATACGTTTTATGCTTAAGACCTTCCACCATTCTTATAGCCCGTCTTTGGACCCGTTCAATTTTGTCAATATCTTTTTGTAGGTGAGGTCTCTAAAACTGAACACAGTACAGTGATCCCTCGATCATCGCGAGGGTTCCGTTCCAGGACCCCACGCGATGATCGATTTTTAGCGAAGTAGCGGTGCGGAAGTAAAAACACCATCTGCGCATGCGCAGATGGTGTTTTTACTTCCACTGCCGCCCGCCCTTCGCCCGCCCACCCCGTTGCTCGCGCCTGGGGTGCGCGCGCGCTTGGGGACACCCCAGCTCCGCTTCCCAGCTGGGAAGGGGAGGTGGGGTGTCTCCAAGCGCACGCGCTTTCCCCAGCAACGCACGCGCGGTGGGGACACCCTAGCTCCGCTTCCCAGCTGGGAAGCGGAGGTGGGGTGTCCCCAAGCTCGCGCGCGTTGCCCGCCCGCCCACGCTGTTGCCGGCTCCGCTTCCCAGCTGGGAAGCGGAGCTGGGGTTTCCCGCGCGCGTGCCGCCCGCCAGCCCACACCGTTGCTCGCGCCGCCGCTGGGGTCTTACCGGGGAAAGAGGGGGAAGACCCAGGGAAGCCTCTGCCCGGCGGGGAAACTCCACCATCTACGCATGCGTGGAAGGGCACGCATGCGCAGATGGTGGAGTTTACTTCCGGGTTGAAAACTCGCGATATAGCCCTTTCGCGATGCTCGAGGACGCGAAACTCGAGGGATCACTGTATTCCAAATGGGGTCTCACCAGCGCTCTATATAGTGGTATCACAATCTCCCTCTTCCTGCTTGTTATACCTCTAGCTATGCAGCCAAGCATCCTACTTGCTTTTCCTACCGCCCGACCTCACTGCTCACCCATTTTTAAACCGTCAGAAATCACTACCCCTAAATCCTTCTCTTCTGAAGTTTTTGCTAACACAGAACTGCCAATACAATTCTCAGATTGAGGATTCCTTTTCCCCAAGTGCATTATTTTACATTTGGAAACATTAAACTGCAGTTTCCATTGCTTTGACCATTTATCTAGTAAAGCTAAATCATTTACCATATTACAGACGCCTCCAGGAATATCAACCCTATTGCACACTTTAGAGTCATCGGCAAATAGGCAAACCTTCCCTACCAAACCTTCCCCTATGTCACTCACAAACATATTAAAAAGAATAGGAACCAGAACAGACCCTTGATACCCCTTCCTGGGAAACCCTGGCAAAGATCGACCAACATGGCACTTGCTGATCCACCAAGGCGGCCAGACAACGGAGGCCAGAAAAACATTCATAGCCTAAGAGAAACAAGCACTCCACAAAGCCAGAGCCTCAAATGTTGTGACAATGGTGCCTACACACATAATAATAATAATTATTATTATTATAAGTAATAATAATAATAATTTATTAGATTTGTATGCCGCCCCTCTCCACAGACTCAGGGCGGAACATGTGGCAGAACATTTCATGCTTGTATAGGCCTTACCAGACACCTGCAGACATATCGCGTACAGCCCACAACCCATTAGTTGTCAACGCCCTCTTTGAACATGATAAACGAACATCACTACATGGGCACATACATATACACCAATAGCGGGTTCCTACCAGAACGGTAAAGGATGCTGCACTGGTAGTAAAAGTTGAGCTGTGCACGCAACTTCAGGTCTCTAGCACGTGTGCATGCACGTCACAGCATGTTTTTGCTTCTGAGCATGCGCAGGAAGCAAAATCTTGTGAGGGGACTTCAGTTTTCGGTGGTTTTTTTGCTTCTGCCCATGCACAGAAGCAAAAAAAGCACCAAAATGTCTCTCTCGCGCGCACATCCCCTCGCAAGGCTTTGCTTCCTGCACATGTGCAGAAAACATGCTGGGACGCACGCGCACACATCAGAGACCCCAAAGTTTAAATTAATTTAATTTATTAGATTTGTATGCTGCCCTTATCCGGAGATTCAGAGCAGTTCACAACAATGTAAACAAATCTAATACATTTTTTAAAAAATCTAAAAACCCATTATTAAAACCATATAACACATACCATACATAAATAATATAAACCCAGGAGCTCAGTTTCCCCACGCCTGATGTAGGTGGGTCTTCAGTAATTTAGGAAAGGCAAGGAGGGTGGAGGCGGTTCTGATCTCCAGGGGGGGGGAGTTGATTCCAGAGGGCCGGGGCCGCCACAGAGAAGGCTCTTCCCCTGGGGCCCGCCAGACGACATTGTTTAGCCGACAGGACTGGGAGAAGGCCAATTCTGTGGGACCTAATCGGTCGCTGGGATGTGTGGGTCAGAAGACGATTTCGAAGGAAGTTGTGCGCACAGCAGTAAGTGCAATCCGCCCCTTATACACACCCACCACCACCATTACTATCACCACCACCACCACCCTTGGTGCGAGGCACTTACTGAGTGTGGCTGTCGTGCCGGCTTCCAGCAGGAGGCAGTCCTGGCGGCCGCGCCCCTCCAGCAGGGCGCTGGGAGTGGGCTCCTGCTTCCACAGCAGCCTCAGCCCTTTGCTCAGCGCCATGGAAGCTTTTGCCCATCAGGTGGGAAGGAAGGGGGAGGGAAACCAAAGCAGCCGGCTTGCAAATTGCTCCGGAGCAGCTGCTCCCGCTTCGAGGTTTCCTCTCCCGCTCCAAAATTTTAAAAAAATTAAATTATTTAAAAACACACACAAATTAAAACTTTCCCCAAAGAAAGAGCCGGCTCTCCAGGGGCACCACTGCGACCTCCCCACCGCCGCCTCAGCTCCCAGAAGCGGGGAGGAAAAGGGGGCCAGACGCTTTTTTCAAACTTGACCCCAAAAACAAAAGTTGGGGAGGAGGAGAAGAGATAGGAAATTTTTTTTTTTTTTAAAAAGACCCGAACAAAAGGAAGGCTCGCCGATGGTCGTCTCCTCTTCTGCCCGACTTTTTTGTGGGGACGGGCGCGAGAGCCTTCGGTTGCCGCGCCGGCGCCTTTTGGCGAGGCCAGATTCCAGCTGGTCGCCGCCCTCTCCCTCCTTCGCCAGACGGCTGTCCGGCTCTCTTCTTCCCCCCCAGCTGGGCCGGAGGAGGAAAGGAATGGAGGTTCCTCTCCGGCGGGAGGGGGGCTTGGAAAGGCTCCCCACACACACACTTTCCCGCAAGTTCTTGCACAATTTCCGGAGCTTCTGATTCCTTGTATGAAAAACTGCCGCGACTAGCCAAGGCGTAGACCTCTTTTTTTTTTTGGCTCCCCCCCCCCTATACTCCCCACCCCGTACAGAAGAAACTTTCTGGAAGACTTCGAGATGCGGCCTTCGCCTCCTCGGGGGACAGGTGAGCGCCCTACCTCAGGGGGCGGTGAGGTGAAAAACTCCCGGTCCCCACCCCTTAAGGAAAGAGGGGTGTTAGTGCTTCTAGTGGGGCACCCGAGACAGGCCGCCTAGCAGTGATGTGGGGAGGAGAAAGAAAAGCGAAGAAAATGAGGGAGGGAGCAGCTGGAATTGGCCACGGCCGGAATGTTTACTTCCCCGCCCCGTTGTGGCGTTTCCAAAAGCCGAATGGTTGGATTTGGCCTGGATAATGGCTGAGGGGGGTTTTTGTTTTAATATCTAGGTGAATGCTGTGGAAAAGTCCCTTCTATGATGTCGCCTAGAAAGACGGAATGGAAAAAAAGGCTACACAGAAACTGCAGCCTTTCCCCGGAAACACGTGGCATGTTTCAAATGTTTAACAAGATTGAACTGAAGGAACTTTTTTGTTTTGTTTTTACCTCTAGGGTGCAAAAAAATGTCCGTTTGGAATAGTTATTAGAAAGGAGGATAATTATTAGAAATAATAATCATAATGGTTAATAAGAGTTCTTAGAAATAACTACACATAAATAATAAATATTTCTAATAATAATTAGAAGAACCTTCCTTTCTAATAACTATTCATGTGTAGTTATTAGAAATAACTACACATGAATAGTTATTAGAAAGGAGGGTGCTTCTTCTGGGCAGACTTATTTTATTTATAGTTTGTGTTGGAAGGCACCCTGTGGGTCTTCTAGTCCAGTGTTTCCCAATCTTGGCCACTTGAAGATATCTGGATTTCAACTCCCGAATTCCGCAGCCAGCATTCACTGGCTGGGGAATTCTGGGAGTTGAAGTCCAAATATCTTCAAGTGGCCAAGGTTGGGAAACACTGTTCTAGTCCAACCTCCTGCTGGTGCAGGAGACCCTATGCCAGTGATGGAGAACCTTTTTTCCCTCGGGTGCCAAAATAGTGTGTGCGCATACTATCGTGCATGTGTGAGTGCCCACACCCATAATGCAATGCCTGTGGAGGGCGAAAACAGCTTTCCCCATCCCCTGGAGGCCCTTCCGAGGCCGGAAATAGCCTGTTTCCCAACTTCTGGTGGGCCCAGTAGGCTTGTTTTACCCTCCCCAGGCTCCAAAGGCTGCCCTGGGAGCCGGGAGAGGGCAAAAATGCCATCTTCCATCCCCCCCCAGAGGTTCTCAGAAAGCCAAAAATACCCTCCCAGAGCCTCTGTGTGAGCCAAAAATCAGCTGGCCAGCACACATGTACGTTGGAGCTCAGTTTGGGCAAGAGTTTGTGTGCCAGCAGATATGGCTCCATGTGCCACCTGTGGCACCCGTGTCATAGGTTTGCCATCACTGTCCTATGCCATCCCAGACATATAGCAGTCCAGTCTCTTCTTGAAGGTCTCCAGTGTTGGGGCGTTCACAACCTCCGCAGGCAGGCCATTCCACCAATTGATCGTTCTCACCGTCGGAAAGTTCTTCCTTATTTCTAGGCTGAATCTCTCCTTGGTCAGCTTCCATCCGTTGCTCCTTGTCTGGCCCTCTGATGCTTTGTAAAACAGTGTGTCCCCCTCCTCACTGCGGCAGTCCCTCAAGTATTTGTAGACTGCTATCATGTCCCCCCGGATCTGCCCAGTTCCTGCGACCCTTCCTCATATGTTTTGGTTTCTAGTCCCTTTATCATTTTGGTTGCCCTTTTCTGTATTTTTTCCACTTGGCCATGAAAGAGACATCATTTCCAAATCGTATTGGGTGTAATGTTCTTTTTGTTTACATTTACAATCAAATCGGATTTTTACATCTCTTTTGCGCAGTTTTGACATTTGCATCTTATAGCAAGGTGCATAAAGCTCTGCAACCAAAGAAGACAAACACAGACTTCCAACAGATAATTAGAACTGCAGAAAAAAACAATTGCTATCAGTCAGCCTTCAATTGAGGATCTGTGTAATGTACAAGTCAAAAAGAGGGCTGAGGAAATATCTACAGACCCCTCACATCCTGGACACAAACTGCTTCAACTCCTGCTATAGGACATCAGAACAGCTAGACACAAGAACAGCCCACCCCCCAATGCTATTATTCTGCTTAACAACTAATTCCCACAACACTATAAAATAATTTACTAAGATTGTATTACTACCATTCTTCTCTTCCTCACTAGTATCTATCTCTTCCAACTTATTACTATAACCATGTTACTTATATCTTTCAATTTATATTGTTTTTGTTTCCTAGTATGATTTGATAACTTATTAGTAACCTTGACTATCACTAAGTGTTGTACCTTTTTATTCTTGATGAATGTATTTTATTCTCCTTCTGTACACTGAGAGTATATACACCAAAGACAAATTCTTGTGGGTCCAATCACACTTAGCCAATAAAGAATTCTATTCCATTCTATTCTAGAAACATAGAAGATTGACGGCAGAAAAAGACCTCATGGTCCATCAAATCTGCCCTTATCCTGTATTTTATCTTAGGATGGATATATGTTTATCCCAGACAAGTTTAAATTCAGTTACTGTGGATTTATCAACCACATTCTATTCTATTCTATTCTATTCCTACTCTGCTGTACTCTAATGTTGCCTCTGATGCAGCATAAAAAGTGCCCTTATTTAAGGTCATTTCACATCATACTTCTGCAGTTGTTGGAGTGACAGTCTGGTTGGGTTCTAATGATTGAAATTGATTGGTTGATGTTCCTTAGGTGATAAATAATGTAGCATCTTAGTGGGTGTTTTAATTGAGGGAATGAAGCAGAGATCAGAGAATTCTGTGGCAAGAGAATGGAAGGAGGAAATAAAGAAGTTGGTCATTTAAATTTGGGGACAGTTTGGTGTAATGGTTAAGGCACCAGGATAGAAATCATCAAATGGTGAGTTCTAGGCACAAAGACATCTGGTTGACCTTGGACAAGTCACTCCTTTTCTCTCCTTCAGACCAGCAAACTACTGAAAAACTGCCAAGAAAACTGCTGGGACAGTTGCCAGGAATCAACTTTGACTTGAGAGCACACAGGTGCACACCCACACCCACTCAAGATAACAGCAGAATTAGATCTGGTCAGTACCTGGATGAGAAACCACCAGGAAATTCTGAGGAGGATAAAATTGGGGGGGTGGGGGGGGTTAATCTTAGAAGACAACAATATAATCCTCTTCCATGTTGTTACCAACAAAACTGCATAGATATTGGCCATGATGTCACTTGGTATTGTGGTGGACTCCAAGGAGTTTTCCCCTTCTTAATCATTATTAAATTATTTATTAATTATTTCCATGGGCACATCGGGAAGGTTCCCTTTTGCCCCCCAAGAGCTGGAGGGTCTTTTAAATGCTTTCTTTTTTCCCCAATAAAAAGGGATTAAAAGGACCCAAACCCCTTTTATTA
Source organism: Erythrolamprus reginae (assembly GCF_031021105.1). Classification (NCBI taxonomy): domain Eukaryota; kingdom Metazoa; phylum Chordata; class Lepidosauria; order Squamata; family Dipsadidae; genus Erythrolamprus; species Erythrolamprus reginae. The sequence goes on along the minus strand of NC_091950.1, from coordinate 325,863,999 downwards.
TATAAAGAAGCATGATGATGATGATGATGATGATGATGATAATAACAATACATAAATAAATTTTAATTTTTTTTTAAAAAAGGTGGTTCCACTAGGATTTGAACCCCGATCGGCAGATTCAAAGTCAAGAGAGCTAACAATTGCGCTATAGAATTAGCTATGGTTTTGGGCTCTCTTTTAAGCTAGTAAAGGGGGGTCCTTTCAGCAAAAGGAGCTGGGAAATCCCACAATTTCGACGTCATGGAGTGTTCGGGTTTGGGGTTCAGTGACGTCACCCGAATTTTTTGTAAAGTCCACCCGAATCCGCCGAACCCGAATTTCGTTGGGTTCGCCCATCACTAGTTCTAAACAGATGAGCTGTATTCTAGGATGGGTCTGGCAAAAGTTTTGTATGCTTTGGTAAGTAGTGTGAGATTTCCAGAGCAGAAGCTATGTAGGATTAGATTAACAACTCTTGAAGCCTTCTTGGCAATGTTGTTGCAGTGGGCTTTGGCACTTGGGTCTTTTGTAATTACTATTCCGAGGTCCTTAACCGAATGGGGGATATCTCTGATAATTTGATTATTCAGTTTGTATTTGGAGTTCTGATTCTTTATGCCAATGTGTAGGACAGAGCATTTGCTGGTTGAGATTTGGAGTTGCCATGTGTTAGACCAATCAGAAACAGAGTCTATATCTTTTTGGAGAGTAGTTGTGTTATCAGTGGTGTTGAAGAGTTTTACATCATCTGCGAAGAGAACACAGTTGCTTTTAACAGCTCCAGAGCTGAATTTCTGTTGCTGTTCAGTAGTTATGTTTGGTCTGTATTTGAGTAGCTTTTAAACACTGCTGGCAGTTATATACAATACAGTATCACTATTCTCTTTGCTGCATAATTGCTGAATGTAAAAAAGACAAACTAGTCTTAAGTTTAGCCGTACAAGCCATTCAGTGTGCAAGGATCACTGTCTCATACATGATATGCATTAGTAAGCCTACACAATACACTGACGTTTCAGCAGGAGAAAACAAAGCAGAATTGAAGCTACTGTAATTGAGGTTAAAGTAGATGAAATATTTAGTTACAGCTACAAGGCTGGGTCAGCTGTTTGCAACATTCCTTGTTTTTATGCATGCCTAAGGACCCACTGATTCTGTTAACAGGATTAACTAAATCTTGGAAACTGGCAGCATTGATTTTGAGGGCAATAATCTTAGTGTTATACTTTAATTGTACCAGAGAGTCCCGCTGACAGAATATCATGCATCAAAATAGAATTCTTTATTGGCCAAGTGTGGTTGGACACACAAGGAATTCGTCTTTGGTGCATATGCTCTGAGTGTACATAAAAGAAAATATACATTTGTCAAGAATCATGAGGTACAATGATTATCATTGTATAGGGGTCAAATAATCAGGAAACAATATTAATAGAAACTTCTTAAGGATACAAGCTACAGTCATACAGTCATAAATGAAGAACATTTCATTCACATGAATTAATTATTCCATTCTATCCTGCCCTGCCACTTGGAGTGCTGTGTCTGGTTTCGATATCACTGTCAAAAAGGAGAGTGACTAATTGAAACAAGATAGTAGGGTGATGGACAGGGAGAAATATGAGGGTTGCATAGAAAGTAATGCACCACATTTTTTCCCTCAGCCTACAGTAATGGTACGAATGCAAAACTTTAGATATACTGTACATTATTTGAATTGTCAGGAGTGCGTGTGTAAATTTTGCGTTTCTTCAGACAGATAGCGTAGCTGCAGCAGTGTTTCAAAATGGCGTCTGAAAGTGATGTACGTTACAAGAAGCGTTTCATTGAATTTCTCACTACGGAGAAAGAACCTGTTGGGAACATTCACAAACGTTGGTGTACAGTTTATGGAGAATCTGCAGTTGACAGACGTACAGTTAGTCGCTGGGCCCAGAGGTGATTCACACAGTGCAGAAATGGCTTCGTGACCAGAACAAGGAGTGGTACCAACAGGGCATACGCTCCCTTGTGTCTCGCTGGAAGAAGGCCATACAACGGGATGGAGATTACGTGGAAAAATAGAGAGTGTAGAAGAAACATCATTCTTTCTTGTGTGCAAGTTTCATTGTGTTCAATAAATAATTGTTGAAGAAAAAAATGTGGTGCATTACTTTCTGGGCAACCCTCGTATGTTGGGAGATAAGGGGCAATTCACTCTTGGGGAAGGTAGTCTTGGTGTCATGTTGATTCTTCGTATCAGCTCCCTGGTTGGACATGGAGTTTGGGGTCCCTGGTCCTCTCTTAGAAATGTATTTTAAGTGTGGCACTGTTGTGACCCGGGGGTGGTGTATTGGCTGTAGTCATTTGAGAGATTCTGGTGGCTTTCAGAGATGCTGCTCTGCAAATGACTGTATGTGAGACCTTATTTGTAAAATTGGGCTCTAGGGATGAGATTGTAGTGCTACTGCTGCACCAGCATCCATGCTGCATGGCAGGTTTCTTGCCCATACTCCTTGATTCTGTGACCAGGCCAGCAGTACTTTCCAAAAGCCACCCGATGACTTCAACCAGCCTTCTCTGGGTGCAAAATCACCAGTGGCAAGTTAGGTCAGGACCAGAGGTAGGTTCCTCCCGGTTTGGATGGTTTGCCCAAACCAGTAGGAAGCCGCTGATGATGTCACAATGATATCACTATGTTATCACTGAACCGGTTCTGTTGCTTTTTAAAAATTGAATATTTTTTATTTTTATTTATTTTGGGGATTTTTTTCTTTTTTTTTTCTTCTGCACATGTGCAGAAGCTGAGTTTCCAGTACTGCACATGCGTCACCATCTTGTTTTTGGGATTGCTTTGGAATTTTTGTTTATTTTTTGACACTGCACGTCATAGTTCCCTCTAAGCTGAGCAGTGAGCAATCGCTCACTTAAAAATCATCATCAACTCAGAGTTTTCCAAACCTGCCCAGAAGCCGAGAGGGAAAGAGTGAGAGGGAAGGAGAGAGAGAGGAAGAGAGGAAGAGAGAGAAACAGATAGAAAAAAGAGAGGAAGGAAAAGAGAAAGAAAAATAATGGGAGTAAGAAAGAGAGAAAGAAAATCAAAATCTAGTTTGAAACTAGCTCAACTATTTAAGTGGCATTTTGATATTGATAGAGTTGCCCTATTATGAGCTCACTGTTATAGACACACAGTACAGTATTTTATTTTGATATTCTCTGAGGCAAAACAGGGTGGGTTTTTTATTTGTTTGTTTGTTTATTTATTTATTTATTATTTCTGTGCGCTCAGACACTATACTTTTCCGCCCACCCCCCAAAAAAATTAGAGGGAACACTGCTGCACGTGTGTGTATGCCCACATGGCATGCCCGACGGTGTGGGAGGAAGCAAACCAGCAGCAAGGTAAGTTAGAACCCACTCCTGTTCAGGACTATCATGACCTGACCCAGAGACATCTATTTTTTGTCTTAGGCATTGGTGCTGAGATCACGGGAAGGAAATAAATGTTAATCCCATGTCATAGTTCTCCTTTTGATTGTTTTGGAGTTCGCTATAATCAGCGGTGGGCTACGAGCTTGAATGCTAAATTGCGCTCGCCGCCGTGGCTCGTAAGTGCTTGTGGGGCCAGCGCGATTTTGCTTCTGCACCTGTGGAAATTGCACACGGAGCCGCAGGTGCGCCCGCTTTTCGGCAAGGTTTTCCCTGCGACTCTGAGCGCAATTTTTCTACCTCCACAGGTGCAGAAGCAAAATCTTGCTGGCCTTGCCAAGCATCTACAAACCGCACCGGCAAGTGCAATTTACCGTTCCGGCTTGTAGCCCACCATTGGCTATAATGCATCAGCCCTTTGTTCACGGGCTGTTTTTGAAACTCTAGCACAGCTGATCTCTTAGGATAAACGTGTGTCAACAGATTTGGATCAGAATGCCCATGTGCACTGCAGGTGGATCCAAGGGTGTTTGGGGCTCTTTGTTAATGTTTTCATTGTTTTAAAATTACTTATTGCTCAGAATCAAATGTCATATATTGAGTGACTGCACAGAATGAATTAATGAACAAACGAATGAAAGCACATTTCAAAGCAAAACTACCAAGATAGTAAACATCTGTAAACTAAGCTTTAGGGTTGAGGTTTAGCTTCGGAAGAGACAACAGAGCAGATATATGCGGTTTTCAAATATTTGCAAAACACTTGCAATACCCGATCCCAATTTGCTTGGTCCTGATGACTCTTTGGATCTGGAGGTTGTATGAGGTCATAGTGTGATTATTTGTTTTGGTATGATTGCCGTGATATAAATTGGATTGGATTATCATCAGGAGCCAGTGTATTGTTATTATAATAACCATTATTATCTTAGGGGTTTTTTTTCAAAATTATATTGGATTTTAATCCTGTATTTGCTACTCAGTCTCATAATTAGTGGGCTATCTACCCGTAAATCAATACTATAATAAATAGTTAAATAACTGAAAAGCTGTCATATAGAAAATAAATGATTTATTATCTATTACCTCAAGGGATTTCAATCACAAAGAATTTGGTTTAAGCTACCTGCCAGGAGGACTTTGCCAACTGTATGAGTTATAGCCCTGGAAAAGACTCTTACTTTGCTAAAGGTTTTCAAACAGAAGCTGTTTGGGCATCTATCAGATATGGTCTGATGGGACTTGTATTGGTGACCTCTCTTCTTCCCCCCCACTTTTATTATTCTTTTTGTATCCCCCCAAAACTATCTACTATAACAGTGATGGCGAACCAATGGCACGAGTGCCACAGGTGGTATACGGAGCCATATCCGAAGGCACACGAGGCGTTGCACTATGTCAGCTCCAGTGTGCATGTGTGCACTAGTCAGCTGATTTTGGGGCTTTTTTCCGGCTGTTTTCACTCTCTCCAGGCTTCAGGAAAGCCTCCTGAACCCTGGAGACAGCAAAAAATGGCCCAACGGGCCTACCAGAAATCCAGAGGTTTCAGTGATACCCGTGTGCATGCACGGGGGAACCATGTTGCCGCATGCAAGGGGTAGTGCAGGAGTTGTGTATATATGTGCGGGGGGGCACTGCATTATGGTTGTGGGCACGCATGCACACGCTATCGCACACACATACACACACCCTTTTGGCACCTGAACCAAAAATGGTTAGCCATCACTGTACTATAATAATAATAATAATAATAATAATAATAATAATAGTAATAATTTATTGGACTCCTTAGACTCGGGGTGGCTAACAATAATAAACACAACATGTACAATCCAATAATAAAAAACAACTAAAAACTCCTATTATAAAACCAAACATACACACAAACATACCATGCATAACTTGTAATGGCCTAGGGGGAAGAGCTATCTCAACTCCCCCATGCCTGGCGGTATAATCTTCAAGTGTTGTGCCACCCACTTCATGTGTGAACCTGACATGCTAAAAAGTAGTCCTGATAAATTCTGTACTGCAAAGCTAATATGGTTGCAACTTTTGGCAGTAAAACTATGAAGAAAAGAAGTTCCTGAGAAGTGAAGGAGTGATCATGAGATGGAGAATACAGGACTTGGCGTAATAGATTTGGAAAATTTGAGCCATTTCCCCCAAATATATTTTTTAATGAAAAACAGCACTGAAAGCCTATAATTTTAAGCCCAGGCATGATAAGTTAAGAAAGTTCCAGTTATCTAAGTGTTAGTCTTCACTTCTTAAGCAAGCTTCTCAAATTGTGTACGTTTTCTACCTAGCCTAAAGTATTATGAAAAGTGCTGCCCATTCCTTCATACCTTACGTGAAGAATCGTTTAACGAAAACAGACTCGCCATGGCAGATGTGAATTTTTCTTATAAAATATTATTTTTAGCAGCAGCTGTTTTACAGCTTAGGTGCTTTCACTGCAAAACTATGCATAGATGAGTAAGTTATATCATATTTATTTAGGCCGCAAAGATTGCCAAGTCAACCAAATTTAGCTTTTCTATGATCCTCCAGATCACAAGTTTTGTAATAAATGGCAAGGCATTCATTCCTTTCTACTGTATATGATGCAAAGGTTTCTACACTGATGGAAAAGTTTTGCAGAATGTTATCAATATCTGCAACTCCTTATATGAAGTTTTCTAAAAAATAAACCCAACCCAACAAATTCCATGTTAGAATATATAAATCTATTTGTATTATACATTTTTTCAGGATCACATTTGTATATTGCACAGAATTAAATATAATAGGCAATTGTATAAACAGTTGTAGTAAGCAATGTAAAAATTGTATAAGTAGTTAAGACTTCCTTGAACTCAATAGGGCTTCTCCACAAACATCAGATATTGATATAGAATTGAAACTTACTACATTTTGTTCCTGATCATTCTGACTCTACTAGCAGACTACTGAGGCTACTTCCCCTTTTTCAAATGGGTACTTATGGTATGCAAAATAATGCGGAGAAAGGTCCATAGATTTCCATCAGTAATATATTGACAAACTATGTGTCTGCAGATTTTTGCTATCTTTTCTTGATAGAGTATCTTTATGTCCTGTCCTTGCCTGAGATAGGTTATTAATGGGCTTTTAGTGGTTTTATCTGTTATACTTCCATTAAATAAATGACCAGTAAAGTAAACAGTCTAGAAGTTATTCAGGATTTCTTTGTCTTTGTTCTCCTAACTGCTGTTTTCCAATCTGAATGCTCAGAGTTGAGAAAAAAAGATAAGACAGCCGCCTTGCTTAATAATGCAGCATTATAACAAAAGGAATGTACTATAACATCATGATAAGCAAAAGGTGATGCAAGTGCCACTATTATACCATGGGATTAGGGAGGAGGTGAAGAGAGAGGGAAATAGTCTTCCACAGAGAATCCCTGCAAGCTTTGCATTAACCACATACTGATTCGTAGCCATCGTGTTATTGTAAAACAAATGAGAGAAGCAGCTGGACTATTCCAAAGCTAAATTGTTTGCAATAATAAAGGGTACATATACATTGGTACAAGTGTGAGAAAAGATTAAATCTAAAATGGCATGCTTCAAATTAGAATTTTTTTTTTTTTTTAGTTAATAGACAGCTCTGTTGCCGTTATTGTTGAGAGCTATTATTAAACTCTCATTGAATTGTAACTTAGATGTTGCCATTTAATGGAACAGCCTTTTCTCCTGCGATCACAGGAATCTCTATCCTTTTAGCCTTCTGAAGGACTGGAAGAAACTCACTCTTTTCCCCAAACATCGGGCTAGAATAAGGGTTGAGTTGTGAGAAAGTTTGGTCTGGTGCCTGCAGAGAAGGGCTCCTTTGTTTTCAACTATGTTTTATGTATTGTTGTGAGTTGTCTAGTCCAGAGGTCTCCAACCTTGGCAACTTTATAATAATAATAATTTAATAATAATTTATTAGATTTGTATGCCGCCTCTCTCCGAGGACTCGGAGCGGCTCACAACAACTAAAACATCATAGACAAATCCAATGTTAAAACAGTCTTTTAAAACCCCTTATTAAAAACAGTCATACAACCCAAACACACCATCCATAAAGTCAAAGGCAGCTAAGGATGTATCAGTTCCTCCATGCCTGGCAACATAGATGAGTTTTTAAAAGTTTGCGAAAGGCAAGGAGGGTGAGGGCAGTCCTAATCTCTGGGGGTAGCTGATTCCAGAGGGCCGGGGCCGCCACAGAGAAGGCTCTTCCCCTGGGGCCCGCCAGACGACATTGTTTTGTCGACGGGACCCGGAGAAGGCCAACTCTGTGGGACCTAATCAGTCGCTGGGATTCGTGCGGTGTGGACTTCAAATCCCAGAATTCCTCAGCCAGCCATGAGTTGAAGTCCATGCCTTATAAAGTTGCCAAGGTTCTCTCAGTCACTTGTGCCCTGGTCATCTCCCACATGGACTTTTACAATGCGCTCTAGATGGAGTTAGCTTAACAGTAAGCTGCAGCTGCAACTGTTACAGAATGAGGGTGGGTAAGTTTGAGGAACTTCAAGGATTGTGCATGTAACACGCCTGCTATATGAGTTGCATTGAATACCAGTTTGCTTCTGGTCCTATTCAAGGTGTTGGCTATCACTTTTAAAGCCCTTCATGGCATGGGGTTTGATTATCTGAGGAACTATCTTGTCCCAGTTGCATCAGCCTGTTCTACATGGTATGATAAGGCATGGCAGGAAGGGTATGTAGCCTATTGGTTAAAGACTTTTAACTGGCAGGATTTAGGAAGAGAGCCTTCTCTGCTGTCGCCTTCACACTACAGAATACCTTGTCTCCAAAGGTTAGGTTGGCCCCCACATTTTGGTCTTCTGCCCATTGGCATGGGAATTGAAGAATAGCCCACAACTCTGGGAATGACTGGTGGCTGAGGGCACTTCCTCCAACTTTTAACTTACTTTTTAATCTGTTTTTACTCTGTCCCTCTATTTTAATTGTGCTGTTATGTCTCTTCTACATGGTTTTTATGAAATGGGTGGTGTCTAAATTTGATGGTAAACAATAATATATCCCTAGAACATTTCATTAGTACTTTATTATTTATACTGAATTAACATATGCTGGGGAGGGGTTTAAAATTCAATATGAGTGTGTGTCTGTGTATCTCCTTTTTTCTGACCATGTAATCCTTTAATGGGGTACAGATTATTAGGGCAACAGAATACACACACAGAGTCACACACAATGTGACAGTATGAAAAGCACTTTCAATATTCCATCTGAATTAAGAGAAGAAACCTTTGTTTTGAATACAGTAAAACTGTTACAACTTTAACATACAAGCTTTATCACAGAGGTGGTAGGAACTACCTTTAACTTTTTCAAAAGAAAGCTCGTAAAATGTGATTCATTCTGGTGGTAAGGAAATGCTTCCTTTGCTGGAATTCTTAAACAACGTAGATCCTCATGTTTACAAGCTATAAAGTGAGCATCAGGAAAATGATTCAGACATATTCATACAGCCACTTTGAATGAATAACTCATTACAACCAGAACATAAGACACAATGTGTAGAGGCACAAATATAGCATTTGTGTTTTTTCAACCGCTACTATATACATATTATAGTGATATTCAGAACTATCTGGAGAAGGAGAGGACAATTGTGAAAACCTTTTCCAAACCTACTGTATGCATGGAGAATAGAGGATGGAACAGGTTAAGTAATGTTTCCCTAAGAACATGGAGGCAGGCTAGTTTGTGGGTCATGGATATCACATGAGGAACAAGACTTGAACTTCTATGCCATATTTTTTGGAGAAGATGCTCTGTTCTGCAATCTAATTTTGGTCCATACTGGAGACAGCCGAGTATTGGATAATGCTAAGGACATGTAAGTGGCTGGCAAGACATAAGTAGAGGATCCACTTAGCATTTTAGTAGTGGTTAAGTTAGGAGTGCATAGATTTTTTCATGGAGGTACCAGTCAGTAAAATGAAACTTACAGGCTACTCAGTAATAAATATTACCATGCATTTTCTATTGATAATTTTTTAAAAATTCTATTTATTTGTCAAATTTATATCTCACCTAAAGTGAATCTGCACAGTATACAATAAAACCAAATTTCAAATATTTCGCAAACCCATTAAAACCATAAACAAGGGGTAAAACAAAAAGATGTTTATATACAATATAATCAGTGGGTAGGCTCCTTATTACCATAATGTTTTGAGAGCATAAGAATTGGGGCTAAGCTCACTTCAGAAAGGAAGAAAGGAAAGGCATTTGACTTGGTAACACCTGATGAAGTGGATGGGAGCTGTGAGCTCCACCACGTGTTGGACCGTGTCCCTCCTGTCTGGTCTCGGCCAGCAGGGAGGTGACACGGAGCTGGGTCCAGAAAATTGTCAATGCTTCATTGAGGGAGGGGTCCTTTCTGGCCCCCTACAAGGAGGCACTTGTGCGCCCCCTCCTCAAGAAGCCTTCCCTGGACCCAACTGTATTAAATAACTATCTCTGGTCTCCAACCTTCCCTTTATGGGGAAGGTTGTCGAGAAGGTGGTGTCGCTCCAGCTCCAATGGTCCTTGGATGAAGCCGATTATCTGGGCCCTCAACAGTCAGGATTCAGACCCGGCTACAGCACAGAAACTACTTTGGTCGTGCTGAGGGATGATCTCTGGCAGGCCCAGGATAGGGGTTTATCCTCTATCCTGGCCTTCTTGACCTCTCAGTGGCTTTTAATACCATCAATCATGGTATCCTTCTGTGCCGGCTGGAGGGGTTGGGAATAGGAGGCATTGTTTTATGGTGGTTCTCCTCCTACCTCTCTGGTCAGTCGCAGTCAGTGTTAGCAGGGGGTCAGTGGTCGATTCCTAGGTCCCTCGCTTGTGAGGTTCCTCGGGGATTGGTCCTCTCCACCCTGCTGTTTAATATCTACGAGACCACTGGGTGAGGTCATCCGAAGACATGGGGTGAGTTACCATCAGTATGCTGATGATACTCAGTTATACATCTCCCCCGTGTCCACTCAGTGAAGCAGTGGAAGTAATGTGCAATGGAAGTAATGTGTTTGGAGGCTGTTAGGGTCTGGATGGGTGTTAACAAGCTCAGACTTAATCCTGACAAGACGGAGTGGCTGTGGGTTCTGCCTCCCAAGGACACTTCCATCTGTCCATCCATTACCCTGGAGGGGGGGGGGACTTTTGACCTTCTCAGAGAGGGTCTGCAACATGGGTATCCTCGATCCACAGCTGATCTTAAAACATCATCAAGGGGGGTGTTTGCCCAGGTTCACCTGGTGCACCAGTTGCGGCCCTATTTGGACAGGGAGTCTTTACTCACAGTTGCTCATGCCCTTATCACCTTGAGATTCAACTACTGCTATGCTCTCTACATGGGGCTACCTTTGAAGAGTGTTTGGAAACTTCAAAGCATGCAAAATTCAGCCGTGCAAGCAATCATGGGCCCTCCTAGACATGGGCATATTCCTCCAACACTCCATGGACTGCATTGGTTGCCAATTGGTTTCTGGACAAAATTCAAAGTGTTGGTAGTGACCTATAAAGCCCTACATGGCATTGGGCCAGATTACTTGTGGGACCGCCTTCTGCCGTATGAATCTCAGCGACCGTTTGGGTCTCACAGAGTTGGCCTTCTCCAGATCCTGTCAACCAGACAATGTCGCTTGGCGGGGCCAAGGGAAAGAGCCTTCTCTGTGGGGGACCCGGCCCTCTGTGGGGGACCCGGCCCATCCGCAAGAGTCTTAAGACTTATTTATGTCACCAAGCTTGTGGCAATTAGATCTTATGTGCCCTGGCAGATGGATGTCATGTGTGGCTGAAGTCTGAGTGTGCATGATTAATTTTTAAAATATTAGGGACATTAGGTTAGATCTTTAGCTAGTTAATTGGATTTGTTATTGTATATTGCTATTTTTTATTATATGTTGTAAGCCACCCTGAATCTTTGGAAAGGCGCAGCATAGTAATCAATCAATCAATCATTCAATCAAACAAACTAACTAACTAACAAATAAATAATGTTCCAGAGAGTGGTTGCCATGACAGAAAAGGCCAACCTCTCTGGTCCTGTCACATGGAAATATTTCACCGGCACGACCCACCGCATGCCTTTCCTGCCAGTCCTGTGGAGGGCAAGTAGATAGCAGTCAAAACTATCAATGGCATTATCACAACAGAACACAATGCACCTAATTTTCTGCTAGGGAAAAAGTATATTTGGTATTTAGGGGGCCCTAGGTACTTTGGTGGAATAATTAGAGGAATTCAGAAATGAAAAATTACTGTTCTAAGTCAAATTCCAAATGGAAAATAAGAGATATACACCTACTATGATTGATATTGTATGCTATTATCTGAATTAACTTAACGGAAATTTCTCAATTTTGTTTTCTCTTTTCTCTTAGAGCTGTGATAGCAAACCTATGGCACCAATGCCATAGGGGGCACAAGGAGCCATATCAGAGGGCATGCAAGGTATTGCCTTATATCAACTCCAGCATGCATGCATGTGCTAGCCAGGCCTTTTCAACCTCAGCAGGCTTCAGGGAAGCTTCCTGAAGCCCCAGAGTGCAAAAAACGGCAACCGTTTTTCTGAATTTCTGGTTTGTCTATTTTTTCACTGTTTCAGGCTTCAGTGAGGGCTGCGCACATGCGCATGAATAGGGTAGATTGTGTGCATGTACAGGGAGTATTGCGAGTGTGTGTGCATGTGGGGGGAGGGAATGATGTGGGCAGGTATGCGCGTGCTAGCACACGCACGTACCCTGTTTTGGCATACAAACCATCACTATCCTAGAATCGACATAACTTATATAAAGAAATTTAATATTTAACAGAAGACATAGTATAGACTTAGTATAAATGACATACAACTAAATTATATTTAGTTTTTTATTTTGAGATGAAAATGCTAAATCCTTGACAAATCCCTGCTAGCTACCTGCAAAAAATATAGCATATCATGCATACTGTTATTCTGTATTTTTCTGGAAGGAACATTCCTTAATTTTAAAAATTAATCACTTCTGAATATAGACAAAACTTTTTGCAGGTAATAATTTTGTATTGACTTGTAAATTGTTCACAGGGAAATAAAGCAAAGCATCTCATCTGTATAAATATTTATTATGAATTTCAAGACTTCATTTGCTAGAAAGCTTACAGACCTGCCAATTCCAAATAGTTTTTACAGTGAAACAATTGTTTGTGCTTTTTTGTGCCCAGTTTGCCTGTTAAAAAAAATGTTAAATCTGCAACCTCTGTCACCAGGATTAACCCAGATTCATAAAAAATAATCACCAGAGAACCAGTTATAAAGATTGATATAAATGCTGAAAAAATGGTGTGGTGAAAAAAGTGCCTTACGTTCACTATATGCTTTGCAGTTAACTTATAAATTGTTTCTATATGCAAGATGAAAACTTATTACATTTGGTGTAAAACAAAATTTATACACATTCTTTACAATTTGTACATTTATTTCAGTGGCTAATATATAACATTGTATAGAATTTCAGAAGGCAACTAAACTAAAAATAAAACAAGTTTGTGAAAAAAGTCCCACTGAAAACATAACAACGAACAGCACTTGAGTCAAGATTACCTTCTAATTTGATGTGGTTTGGTTTAATAGGCCTATTAATTTGGCAGGCTCAAATACTTTATTGATCTCATAGAAACAGAATGACAATGCCATATTAAGTCAATTAAACTTTCAGAATGCATGTAGCACTTGCTTGATAATAAGAAAGCAAAGTTCTTTACTTCCCAATCAAAATTAAATAAAAAGCTGCATTTAGCTCAATAACTTGTTTATGAATATATCTTTTCAATCAGTTTTCTACCGTTCAGGGTGACCTATAACCTATATATAAATTGATACTTATGAATTGAAACTAATATTGCAAGCAGAGTCCATTTTTAAGTAGCTGTTGTTCTGTTAATCCTAACCTATATTTTAAATCTGAGCAATTTAATTTTTTTGATGAAACAGTACAAGATCTCATCATCTTCTGACAGAAGAACCCAACATACAGCAATGAGCTTAGAAAACTTCCTATCGTATTAGTTGTGATTTGTTAAGAATATGTATGGCTTGGACCACTGGATGGAACAATTTTTCCGTATGTTCAGAATGTCTGTATTTACTGTATGTAAACCTAAAAAGGAAAATAATGCAGCCTTGGAAGGCATCTGAGGTACAAGAACAGCCCTTAAGAAATAATCCATATAAATATATATTTATATATATTACAGAAAATTGATGTTATGGCTATAGTAGAAATGGGACAAACATTTCCTTTCCACATAACTTATCTGAAAGCTAGAAAGAAGTCTAACAATTATACAGTACAGATCCTATATTGGCTTTCTTATCCTTTTAAGATCTGATCACATTTTGCTTTTGAAGAGTTTAGGACACTAAACTCTTATTTAACATGGGCAGGGTAGTTAAACTCAAACCAAAACATAACAAAACAAAACAAATCCATCCAGATATCTATATGTTTATCCAGCCCTGGATATATCTTTTTTCTTTTCTTTTCTTTTCTTTTGGTATCTGGCAAACAAACCATTTGGCAATTTAGTCTCATTAAATACAGTACTTTCCAGCTTCATTTCAATAACAGCTAGGAAAGAAAAGCATGAAAAAATAATCATAAATATCCAGAGCATTAAGGCTAACAAAGTAAACAGGTGAATATTTTTTTCTTCTTTTTTAAAGGTTCATTTCTAAAAATTAATTAACTTTTTTTAAAAAGGCTTTTTGGATGGCAAAGTCTTCCACTTCTTTATTTGCACTTCCCCCATCAATAATAATCAAAAAAGCACTTTGGAGTAATTGTTGTTCTTCCTCAGCTACATCATAGGAAAGCGACTGAGAGCCTGCCTCAGTTTCTGTGCAATCTGAAAAAGATACAGTATAAAAGTTAGGATCCTGGAACGCTGTCAGAATTCCCCCACCATCAACTTGCTTTTAAAGATCATGGAAGAAAGAAGGTTAAAGAATTAGATCCTGTGGCATGAGATAGACATGAGAAACAAGTAAGTTCAAACAATAATTCAAAGAATGTAATTATTCAGAAGCACACTTTAGCACACTTAATGACTGTGATACTAAAATCCATGACATGTGCTTTATTTTACAAAAAAAATATATTAAAACATGGGTAAATTTCATATGTTCTTCAAAACCAGCTTGCAAACAAAATTTGTCTAATCTAAAATGGCACTTCATTGCAATCAGGTGATTAAAAAGCTGACAGATTACAACAATGTGCAGATGGAAATATCAATCTCCAATTACCAATATTATTCATCCGGTAAAACCCCAAGTGCCCTCTGAAAGCCCTCTGGGTCCATTAGGCATCCAGGGCGGAACCACCTAGTCGGTTCCGCCTCCCTATGGGGGAGGGTTGGAGCCTTGACGTCAAGCTGCAGCAGAGAATGGTCTGACCATGACAAAGGCATGTCTGACCATGACTAAGCCCCTTAGTCTCTGACCATCACTCAACTGCTCCGAGAGAAATATCATGTCGGGTAGGTGCCCCCCCTCATGAGTCGGACCCTGAATTACTTGGGTCAGGTCCATGGCTATCACGGTGGCCATGAACTCTTGTGCTAACCCAGAGGATTTGCCGAGCGACAGTAGATTCAAGTCCCCTAAGACAATACATCTGGGTAACTCCACCGCCAACCTGGCTACCTCCTTGAGCAGCACAGGCAGGGCTGTTGACACACAGCTGGGAGGCAGGTACATGAGCAACAAGGCCACCTGAACCCCTAGGTCCAACTTCACAAAGAAGGATTCATAACCCGCAATCTCAGGAGCAGCGAGTCTGAGTAGGCTAATAATCTCCTTGGCTACAATAGCCACTCCTTCCCCTTCCCTGGGGTCGTGACTGATGCCATACCTGAAACCCGGCTGGGCATATTTCAGAAAGGAACTCCTCCCTCTGGGCCCAGCCAGGTTTCAGTCACACATACCAGGTCAGCCTCCTCTCGGATGAGGAGAACCTTGTTCACAACCGACCTGACATTGAGCAGTAGCAGCCTGAGTCCAGGGCCCGGATTACACTCATCACCAGAGCCCCGGTCTAAGTCCATGTGGCCAGAATGGGATTGCTTTCAAGCAGCGTTCCCTCATTCCCCTGAAATGGTTTGCCCCATGTCTCCAGCCATATCTGCCTCTCCCCAGCAGCACTGGAATATTCTGGCCCTCTTCCACCCCAGAGATAGGATCTCCCATCCCTCCTGCCTCTACATTGCCAGGCAGGCTGACCCAATCATTCATTCCCTTCATCTCATATATCCGATCCCAAACATCCATCTATAAAAATACCCCACAATAAATTAGTTAAAAAGGGAAGCAATTAAACATTAATAAAAAGCTAAAGACTATAAAAATTAAAATAGTTAACCAGCTAATTATCAATTAAGCTGAGACAATAAATGTAGTTAATTATCAATTAATCTAAAACTCAGTCCTATAAATCACTAATTCAATTTCATCAGTCAATCAATCAATCCAGGTCAGGTTAATAAATAATGTCCTTCATAAATCTTTCTTTGAGTCTGCTGTGTTATAAGATCTTCCACTAGGGGCACAGTTTCTTCAGTGATGGTCTTCAATAGGGAATAGAGAAAATAGAATTGGGGGGGGGGACACAGGAAGATGACAAAGCAAAGATCTTAATGCTAGTGAATACCCCCAGTCTGGTTGGCCTTTGGTAATCCTAGGCAGTTCACTTCCATTGTTCACTTTCTCTCCAACACTTTGGTCTAATACCGGTTGATGCCCTTGACTCCACTCGGTGGTCCAGCTTGCCTCGGCCTCCTTCCTATGCCCTCCGGCCGCCTGCCTCCTCCATCCTCTCAGCACCAGTAGCTCTCACCTACTGGTGCCATGCAGGGGGTTGGGCCGCTGTTCCTCGCCCATCGGCACCAGCAATGGACACCTTCACCAGCTGGTGTCACTGGCTCCTCACGTCTCCTTCGTCGCCCTCCGACGCCAACAGCAGATCGCTCCCACTGGCCGGCGTCCTCGGTGTTTTCGGCCCCACTCAGCGGGCAGACTCGCCCCAGCCCTGGTCTCCGCTCCATTGTCCCTTCGCTTCTGTCGCCTCAGCACCAGTCACTCTCACTCACTGGTGCCTTGCTAAGAGGCTCGGTTCGATCTCCACTCAGCTCTCAGCTCTCTCAGTTTTCTCCGCCTCGGCATCTGGGAACGGCCGTCATCTTCCACGCCCCAGCTGATATCTCAGCGCTGTTGTCCCAGGCACCCCAAAGAAAACGGCACATCAGCATTCAATTCTGAGTCCCCCAGATGGAGGGTTCAGCACCAGACAAAGGTCGGACAATGCCTGGCTCGGATTGATTCATTTCTCGATGTTTTTTGGTATTTTTTGCCGTAGTCTCAGAGGAGTGAGGGCTCCTCCATCCTCTCGCCGCTTCCATCGGAACCGGAAGAAGGATCTCTGGCGGACCCGGGACAGGGTCCTGGTGCTTCTTGATCTCTCAGCAGCTTTTGATACCATCAACCATGGTATCCCTCTGCGACGTCTAGAGGGTTTGGGAGTGGGAGGCACTGTTCTGCAGTGGTTCTCCTCTTTCCTCCTACCTCCTACAGTCGGTGTTAGTGGGAGGTCAAAGATCGACCTCTAGGTTTCTGTCTGGTGGGGTGCCTCAGGGGTCGGTCCTCTCCCCCCTTCTATTCAACATGTACATGAAACCGCTGGGTGAGATCATCAAAGGGCATGGCGTGAGGTGTCATCAGTACGCTGATGACACCCAGCTGTACATCTCCACCCCATGTCCAGTCGGTGAAGCAGTGGAAGTGATGTGTCGGTGCCTGGAGGCTGTTAGGGTCTGGATGGGTGTCAACGTGCTCAAACTCAACCCTGACAAGACGGAGTGGCTGTGGGTTTGCCTCTCAAGGACAATTCCATCTGTCCGTCCATCACCCTGGGGGGGAATTATCGACCATCTCAGAGATGGTTCGCAACTTGGGTGTCCTCCTCGATCCATAGCTAACATTAGAACATCATCTTAAGGCTGTGGCGAGGAGAGTGTTTGCCAAGGTTTGCCTGGTGCACCAATTGCGGCTCTATTTGGACAGGGAGTCACTGTTCAGTCACTCATGCCCTCATCACCTCGAGATTCAACTACTGCAACGCTCTCTACATGGAGCTACCTTTGAAAAGTGTTCAGAAACTTCAGATTGTGCAGAATGTGGCCGCGCAAAGAATTGTGGGCCTCCCTAGATACGCCCACGTCTCGTCAACACTCCGTGGCCTACATTGGTTGCCAATCAGTTTCTGGTCACAATTCAAAGTATTGGTAATGACCTATAAAGCCCTACATGGCATCGGACCAGAATACCTATGGGACCGCCTTCTGCCGCACAAATCCCAGCGGCCAATTAGGTGACACAGAGTTGGCCTTCTCCGGGTCCCGTCTGTGGCATTCTCTGTGGCGGCCCCGGAACTCAGGAATCAACTCCCCCCAGAGATTCGAATCGCCCCCACCCTCCTTGCCTTCCGCAAGATGTTAAAGACTCATTTAGGCCGCCAGGCATGGGGGGACTAATTCCCCCCCGCACCTTTCTTACCCGAGCATTTGAGAATGGTGTGATTGTGTAGAATTGAATGTTTTTTTAGTAATAATGTGTTTTTAAATTAGTTTTAATATTGGATTTGTATCATATTGTATTTTGTTGCTGTTGTGAGCCTCTTCGAGTCCTTGAAGAGGTGCGGCATACAAATCTAAAAAATTATTATTATTATTGTTATTATTATTATTATTATTATTCAGGTCTCTTTATATATACATATTATATATTAATATATTCATCTACAATGGGCAGTAGCTTCTGGACAGGATTTAAATGCAATTTAAACTACATTTCCTCTGTCTCCTTGTTATGAGGTACAGGAGGAAATGTGGGAATATTAGATGAACATAAAAATAGTATCTTAATTTTCCAAGGTAACTGTGGCAGAAGAGCAGGTGAAATTACAGAGAATTAAGTAGAATAACTGCATGTATCTTAATCATTCCCCTTTCTCTGAAATGAATGAAAGAATTGCTAATGAGTTGCCAAGTTTAATTCAATGTGCATCCTAGCCAAAAAGAAAGTGCCAGCTGCAAAAGTCTCATGCAAAATGTGCAATGCAGGAAGGATTATCAGTGCCAAGTAGCATTTTCTAAGGGAACGAAGGGAAATCATTACAAATCTACATTTTTAAATGGAAGATTTTCACGTTATTTATGAAGCAATACATAAAGTCATAAATATTCACTTAACTTTCTATTTAAATATTTCAAGCATGCAAAATAAAATTTGAGCAGAATTCTGTTTTGTTTAGAACAAGTAATTGTATAGATAGCTGACAGATATTTAAAAAAGCATTAGACTCAGTGGAGCTTACCGTTTCATAGAATTGTGCTTGCTGTTCCAGGTATAGACGCATCACAGTGTTGTAATCATAAATTCGATTACTGTGGAAGTGATTCATCTCCGCTGTAAATGAAAGACAAGTTATATTTTTATATCCCGATTTTAAAAAAAATATTCATCATTTAGGCATTTAATCAAAATATACTTTAGCGCAAGACGGGTTATTCCTTTTTTGGGAGTCATGGCGTATACTGTGCTTTATTTTTAATTGTTCCGATTCCCAAGAATCACAGAGGATTTTGCTGTGATACTGCAAGCTGGGCTGAAACTTTACCTTGTAATGCATAAGACATGGCGCTTGCACGTGTCAACATGTTTTGTTTATCTTGGGGGGTAATTTTGCTGGTAGCAATCAGTTTATCACTTTCCTTCACTTTTTCTATTGCTCCCTGTTAAGAAAAATATACCATGAGCCATCATTGAAAAAATTAAGTGCTACAATAACATCATTCAGTTCCTGAATAGTTTCAAAAATATTCAACCTGTAAAACGTGGTATTAAGCACTGAATATTGTCAAATGTCATGGGACAGGCAACCATAAATAAGATCAAACATACTAACTATACATACATGCATGTGTGAAATATGTCACATCTATTATCCATCCAACCTATCGATGTTTTAAGCTAGCTTTTATATCTACTGCCCTGGTTCTTTCTTACTAAATAACTAAAATGAGATCAATTTGATCAAGAGACAATGTTTCTTTCCTTTGTTTTTTTTTAAAGAAGCCTAAATAGGCTTTTCAGGTACAGTATTGGTAAATGACCAACTAGGTATTTATTTGCATTACCAGGTTATACCTAATGCAAAGCCATAATGTGATTTTGTTACTTTTTATCATTCTGAAATGTATGCGTCCATCCTAAGAAAAAAACACAACAATCATCCTAGACCTAGGACATTCCAATGCAGTTAAAAATGGATTACATATCATAAAAATTAACTAAAGCAGCCTATGCTGTAATTTGATGATTACTTTCTCTATTGATATTTAATCAAGATTTTTAAAAATGGGTTTAATACAACCAGTTTCCATTTCTTGTAAAACAAATGAAGAGGAAATAATAGCTTTTTCAGTAGTAATGATGTTAAAAATATTGGTACAAATAAGTTCTAATAAAATACTTCTGATAAACTGATTTTGAATTCAATGGTTTCATATTGAGTGTCTTTAAAACTTCTACTGATACTAAAATAACTAGCATTCTCTCTTTAGAAAACCCATACTACATTGTCTCTCACCTTATGGGCACCTATTATATCTGGAAAGCAACCAAGAAATCCTTTGTATTCATGATTGGTCTCCATCAGAAAATGAAGATCCTTCCTTGGCTAAGAAAGAAAGGAATAGTTAGTAATTCTATAATACCATGTCACAATAAGTCCATAATTAAGTAAAATGATAGCACAGAGAGAAAAATATTTTAAGATGCAAAATATACATAAATAATTGTGTAAGCATTGTAGAGTTCCATATTATAGCATTCCTTTAAAAATAATTTGCAGTATTTCTCAAATGTATTTTCACCAGATGTTTAAATCAACAGATGTTTAAGTCTTCTTTATGTGGAAAGTACCACATAAAATGATTATTTATAAAAACAACAACACATAACCTATTTTTCTTTTAAAGTTAAAATATTTCCATGTTATATTTTAAATGTTTTGCTAATGTGATAGTCGTTGCTTGTTACAGAGTGAAATTCAGCAGGTTCTGACAGGTTCTGGAGAACTGGTAGTTGAAATTTTAGGTAGCTCGAAAAACGGGCAAATGCCCCCAGAATGGGGTTGGAATGGAGATTTTTCTTCTCCCAGGAGTGGGGAGGGAATGGGGACTTTGCAGTATCCTTCCCCTGCCACTCCCACCAAACCACTCCCACAGAACCAGTAGGGAAATTTTTTGAATTTCACCCCTGGCCTGTTATGTCACTTGAAAAAAGTAAGGTAATCAACAGAGTAATGAAAATATAAACAAAAAATACAGTTTACATAATGCTAACCTATAGAGGAGCTAGTTTGGTGTACTGGTTATAGCATCAGACTAGAAAGTGGGAGACCCTAAGTTCTAGTTCTGCCTTAGGCACAAAGCCATCTCTTTCAGCCTAGGAAGGAGCAATGGCAAACAGAAACTACAGAGACTAATCCACGCAATTGACAAGAGTCCAAAGAGGATAGGGGATGTTTGAAGACATGTGCATGCATGCACACCACCCTATGTGTGTAGAGAAAGTTTTCTCATCATAAGAAGACAGAATATACCTGCTCTGCCACAAGACTGGCTATTTCTTCATACGTTTTTCCTGCTTCAGTTATCGCTTCATTGAGGTCAGTCTCTCCTAAAAAGAATAATTACATATTTTAGCAAAGGTGTTTTTTTTTTTACAATCTACAACTGTTATCCTGAGTAACAATATCTAATTTTAAGATATATTTGCTCATGGATAATTTTTTATTACCAATGGATAATTTTTTATTTATTAAGATATTATTGCTCATGTGAATCATATTCATTAATTTATGTCAATATTTAATAGAAACTTCTACTTATAAGTTGGCTGAAATATCAAGATATAGAATATGCAGGCAGTGAGGAAAATATTTGCTTTCACTAATTTCTGTAATTGTCAGATTAGTAAAATTAATTAGAAATAAGGTAACACCAGAATGTAGCTTTCATTTTTCTCCCTCATTGGACCCATTAAATATAGAAATAAAACAGCCACAT
Organism: Erythrolamprus reginae; assembly: GCF_031021105.1. NCBI lineage: Eukaryota > Metazoa > Chordata > Lepidosauria > Squamata > Dipsadidae > Erythrolamprus > Erythrolamprus reginae. The sequence continues at coordinate 325,842,418 of NC_091950.1, read as the reverse complement.
TTTTAATAGCACGTGTAATTCAGGAATAAGCAAAAAATGGCCTCTTAAAGATTATAAGTACCACAATCCTTTATTATTGAATAAGTTTATTAACACCAAAATCCAAAAATGTGGAAATTACTGAATTAATAATAATAATTAATAATAATTTATTAGATTTGTATGCCGCCCCTCTCCGAAGACTTATTTATTTATTATGCTGCGATCTAATTCATTTTTATTCATTGATTATTGTAGGATTTATTGTGATAAGTAGAAATTAAAAACGTAATGTGAAATATCTAAATTATTGAACTAGAATATATTGGTAGCAATAATTAGCTTAAAACACATTGCTGAACCTGATACCTGATTCTTACAAATAAAATCATGCTATTTAATTAGAAAAAGATGAGCCAAACTAATTTTTTGTGACGCCCCAAATGGAAACAGGTCAATGATGTTTTGAAATATATATATAGAAAATATAATTAAAAAGTACCTTGATAACCACTAGTGCTGAAAACAAGTGCCAAACCCTGTAAAGCTTTTCCTATTTTCTGATATTCCTTCGGTAATGCTGTAAGAAAAACACATCTGCAATGTATTTGAATAATGGCAAACATGTTCAGTACATAACTAGATACAAGACACTTCCTTGTCATCCCATTGGGGCAAAGACAAATGATCTTAAATCTTGCTGCATTCACTCCCTTCTGCCTTATTATTTCCTTTCCCATATCTTGTTTTACTTCCTCTTTATCTCTTAGAACCAGATTTGTGATGCTTAATTTTGGCTACCCAAGACAGAAAAATATAAGGGGATCAAAATATATTCTAATTGTATCTTTTGAATTCTAGATAATATATAATAGTTTCAATAAACAAACAAAAGCATCAGCTTTTCCCCAAAAGCTTACTGAAATTAGAGTTAAGTGTTAATTCAGCAAATATTTATGTGAATATGTTTCGCAAAGCCATTATATATGATGTATGATTATTGCACCGATAGTTCTAAGATTTACATGTGAAGTATACATTTTCATTTAATGAAAATTAAGTCATCAATAAATACATATTAAACACTTACGTCCTGTACAACGTTTCCAGTGTTCATGGCCTACTGTTAGCAACTCCTTAACGCCATCATCCATGGATTTAGTGAACCTGCCAACTGCATCACACTTCTGCTCGCTATATAATAATAATAAAAATAATTACATTCACTCTCTTCTTTTCCCAAGTAACTATCTAATTAAAATAGTTTTAAATTCTTTAGGAACATTCTTTAGGATCTTTGGCCCAGTGCAGTCACAATGCCTCCGTTATTCAGCATGGAGAAAAGTTCAGAAATGGGTGAGAGGAATGCATGCTCTCTTCACTATCCCATTTTTTCCCATGAAAAATTCACTTTGCTTTATAGTTGTGCACAACATCCTCATGCCGGGCTTACTGGTACAAGGTGAAAATTCTACATAATCTAGTCACCATTATCAATTTTTTAAGTTAACACTAGAATATATTTAATTATGAAGGCAGAATTCACCATAAAGGAGACTAGGAACAGCGAGTATGTAAGCCAAAAGCATTAACTATGATTGGCTGTTATAAACTTTAATTATGTTTAAAGCCAAATATGTTTTTTTGATATATTAGATACATTAGAATTAAGGAAAAAAGGATTTCAGGTGGCCAAAGATGAGGAGAGGGAGTCAAGCAGGAGGGAAGTTGATAGTTTGAGTGACTGAGGAAGTGGGGAGACACTCAGTTCTCAGGTCTGCAATTTCTGTAGGGAAAAGTAACTGCAATTCTTCTTTTCCCTTTCTCACATCTGTGTTTCGTTGCTGCCAACTGGGCCTGAGCTCTTTCGTCTCTGGGGATCCCAACTGATGGAAGTGCCTTGTGTCCCATAGAGATCTATTTATATCTTGGGCAATAGTCCAAAACTTGTTCTCAATATGGAAAATAACAAACATCAATAATATGACTCTCAGTTAGGCCTTGAAAGGATTACTTGCAACCTGTTTAAATGAACCTCACAAGGAATAGCAAAAAGATTTTGGCTGCAGTGAAAATATTTATTCTAGTAAGATTAAAGATACACTTGTTTTATTTCAGTACTTTTTCCTCCCTCATGTTTGTTAGGTTGTAATTGAGATGGGTAATACAGTAACTTACATTTCTATCATATCCAGATCAGCAGCTTCTGGTTCCATAGTAGAAAATACCATGACACCAACAATTTCATCTTTTTCTGCCTTCCTTTTACCTGTTTTCCATTCCTAAATATAAGAATGAATATATAAATATAAGGGATGCACATTCTAGTATTCACCATGATCTTGATGAGGGAAGGAAATTGGAATGTTCTTGTTTTTTCACAGCTGATATGCAGATCAAGCATACCTAACTCCATGATCCTGAGAGACATAAAATTTACCATATACTAAAGAGCTACAGAAAATGGTTTAATGAATCTTAGGAGGCAGCTATTTGAAAGAGAAGAGCTCTAAAATCTCAGCAGATACATTTGAAAGAGTTTGTGGATCATGACTTGCTATCAAGTTTCACTATTTTCCTACTTTCCTAAACTACAATCTAAATAAAGCCCAGCTTAGAAGCCATTAGAGTTCATGGCAAACATTTTGCACAAGAAATATTCCCTATTACATTTTTAAATTAAGATTTATCCACCAATCCATTCCCATTTTTAAAAAGAAAACATGTTACCTTTTCATCACGGAAACTAAGAAATTGCTGGAAAACATCACTTTCTGAAATAACTGGGTGACGACACATCCTGCTCAACCAAGCTTGTAATCTTTCCATACGCATTTTGATGAATTCTTCTTCAAAACGTCCTACAGCCAAAATAGGACTTTTACTATCATCCATGTTTTGATGCCATTTTTTGAGATCAATCACTTAATATTTATTTATTTATTAGATTTTTTATGCCTGGCTTGAGAACTGTGAACATACACAGTTCACAAATTCACCAAATGTCTAACCCTTACTCCCCCCTCAATTTATATATTTTGTATAATGCTTTATTTTTTAAAAAATAGAAGTTTTTCAAGTTAAAACAAAGCAAATGGAATAAAATAAAATAAAATATAATTCCACTAATACAGCTTTACAATATTGGAATTTTCTTTCTCAATTCTACATTCTTTATAATTAAGGCTATTGTTTTGTAGTTATAAACATTTTATATACATCTATTCATTTTATACATTATTAATAAATGTTTATGCATTATTAAATACATTATTTTCTAGCCATTTAGATTCTAAAGTTACATTTATCACATTTAAAAAAACATTTTAGCACTTTTTAATATTAATTTACACATTAATTTTGCTTTGCTTTTCGAGTCAATCATGCCATCTCTCCTATATTTTATAGTACATTGTTTCTTCTCTCTCTCTCTCTCTCACAATTCCATCGCTAGTTTATTCATCTCTGCGTATTCTAGCACCTTATATTCAAAAGATCCTTTTCTTTCTTCCAGTTTTGGGCAAATGTAATTTTCACTGCAGTTTAAATTTTTATAGCAAGTATTTTAAGGCAAAAGATTGCTGACATAGAATACTTAGTTTTCCCTTAAGTATGTTGAAGTAGTAAAAACAATAAAATATTTATATGGACTGTAGGCAAATATGGGTCATAGAATCAGCCATTCTTCTTCTAAGCTGTCTCACCATCTCAGCTCCCTTTTGATTTCATTTCAAAAATGTTGCCTTTCTCTAATATTCTTTAATAAGCAGACTTTTGAAAATAAATCTCATCCTTTAGGAATATAACTATATCCCTTCAAATGATAGAACAGGTAGCCAAGGATCTTTAGACCAGTGTTTCCCAACCTTGGCAACTTGAAGATATTTGGACTTCAACTCCCAGAATTCCCTAGCCAGCAAATGCTGGCTGGGGAATTCTGGGAGTTGAAGTCCAGATATCTTCAAGTAGCCACGGTTGGGAAACACTGCTTTAGACAATGCTACAGGAAACAAATACATTTTTCTGTTTTCAATTTCCTTAGCATTATAGAAATGGATGTGTGTCCACGCTTAGTTTTCTTTTGAACAGTACAAAGAGCTACCGCATTGGATCTGTTATTGGCTGTTTTAAATATATCTGTTTAAAAGATTATCATGATAAAGCAAGGAGAAAAATGCCAATTATAGTAATTAGAGCAAAAGTTGTAGCCTTCCCATCCTAGAAAGGTTTACAATTCCAATAAATGATTGAATTGACTCAATTTGTTTTCCTTGTATTTTTATAACAGCATTTGATTTTTATAAAATTATTTGATTATGGCATTTTTTAAGCATATGACACATGTTAGCCAAGGATCAACGAAGTGGCTGGCTGCCTTTGTGAAAGAAATTTTTTCGGGCGGTGTTATCTTGGACTATGGCATTAGTAGTCTAATGTAGCATATTAGAAATTCCATGAAAAGACTGTCAGAATGCTGTAAAAAACAAAATAACTACATATTTTCAGGAAATATAAAATTGGGCAAAATAATTATAATAGTTTTACCAGCAGTTGTACACACAATTTTATGATTTTTTTTCCTCCTATTTTTCTGGATTTTAATGTGATATAATTTGAAAGATCTCTCAATAAATTTAATGCTTCTCTGTTTTTGAAAAATAAATCATAAACCATTAGCCAAACATGTGATCTTGATAAAATTACCTGTAACCTGTTTATCTGGAAGAGATGGAATTGGAATAGCTGACCCAAACTTAATTAAGAGACGCTCATATAACCAGTCAAAATGTTTATATCTGTGGTTGACCGATCGGTTGGTGTTCTGTAAAGCAAACAAAATATTCTATTATATTAATTCTGCAAAGCTATAATAATTACGATGATGATGATGATGATGATTATTATTATTATTATTATTAAGCCGGGGTGGCGCGGCAGGTAGAGTGCTGTACTGCAGGCCACTGAAGCTGACTGTAGATCTGAAGGTCAGCAGTTCAAATCTCATCACCGGCTCAGGGTTGACTCAGCCTTCCATCCTTCCGAGGACCCGGATTGTGGGGGCAATATGCTGGCTCTGTTAAAAAGTGCTATTGCTAACATGTTGTAAGCCACCCTGAGTCTAAGGAGAAGGATGGCATAAAAATCGAATAAATAAATAATAAATAAATAAATATATCATCAATAGTATTAAAGTTTAGAGTTAAATATTATTATAAACTGGAGCATTGAGATATTCCTATGATAAAAGACATCTGGTACGCACTTACTGAACATGTAAGCTGATATTCAATGTAGCTCTTCAAACCATACATTTTAGAACCTTTTTTTGGATCAGCCACAATACAGTCAAATGTAGAAGTAGGATAAACCCACATTGGACCATAATCTCCAATCTATAGGATAACAAAGTTATATATCAACTCTAAGAATGCTATATGGTATCATACTTTTTATATATAGCCACCCACATCTATTAAGATTTACAAGTTTTATCTAAAAGCAATTAGCTCTTGTAAATATAAAACTCCAATAACTTTTCTGTAACTTAGTGGGGTGTACTATTATATATAGCAATCAATATTGATATGGAGCAGGTAGACAATGAAACATGAATAAATATTTCTCAAAGATTCCTTATTCAAAGTAATGAGTACTGTATGCAATATGCCTTTGACTGGACAGCATGAGAGTTGATTTCAAGAAAAAAATTCCCTAAAACTTAAAATTAAGTTAAGAGGCTTAAATTATGCTAGAAAATGTTAATGAAGAACTTCAGTCCATGTTTAATATTGAATTAATGAATTATAGGCTTTCATATTTTTAGAAATAAAGAATTGAGGTTTCACTGTCCAATATGCTGCCCTAACTATTTACTACTTTGGTTTAATTGTGGCTCATATTTTTAAAGTATTGAATGATTCATGCAGTGGTTAAAATTTTAGATAGATTGATATTAACTTACAATTATTGGAATTTTCTCTTTGGGTTTCACTAGCTGCTTTGCCAACAGATACTGTTCCACTCCGGGTTTTGCAAATCCAGGAAATCTAATCAGAGAAATAAAAAAACTCAAGTCTTCTTTCATAGGGTTTTTCGTGTGTTCAGAAATGCCAGCCATGATTTAGAGGCACTTGGCTTTTGGATGTGATAAATGGTCTTCTTAGTAAAATACTTGAGCCAAAAATGATCTAGTCTCAAGACAATTAACAACTGCAACTGAAGTGTCTATCTCTACATACATTATTAAGCCAGCTGTGATTGGTTGAATTCCTCCAATTAGAACAAACAGTGGCTAGCAGCAGTTAGTACCAACTGCCACCAAAATACCATCCATTGGGTTCTTGAATTCTCTTCTGTCACTTGGGAAACCAGCTATATTTTCATATAAATCAAACTCTGTTCCAATCCTATTCCCATCCCAACACATGAAAAAAGATTTGTCTGTAGCAAGATTTCCATCTCACTTTATAATCAGACCACATATACATTTAGCCACAGATGAATCCATTGAATATTGATTTCCAGTGATGAAAACAGTTCTTAGCTCAATGTTTGGTAACTAGCTAGAGAAAGTTAGTGACAGTCAAGATATAAAGCCTCTTAAGGTTATTTCAGCAATTCAAGCAGAATGTAAATTGATAAATGTTAAAATTTTAGAGCAGCTAGACCGAGCTAGTGATATAATTCATTAAATGCAGATTAGGCTTATCCTGTTAAAACAACTAATTGCATTATCAACAGAAAATTAGAAGAATAATTGACATAACCAGTGAGCCAGAATTCCATCTAAATAATTATTCAGGCATAACAATTTTTAATATAAAGAGATATCTCTACATTTTTATTTCAAAATAAAACATGATTAAAGATAGAAAATACCATTCTCATTTTTCTAAACTTTTCAGCTAAGTTAGAAAATATTCCCATTTTTCTAAACCCTTTAGCTAAAATAGATAAAATCACCTTTGAGTGGTCTAATTTGATTGCTGTTACCTTATAGGGCCAGTCAGTTAATAGACTAGACTGCCAGTACCTTCTGGATTTTTAAAAAACTTTCAAGTCTGGTTTAGAGTCCAGGAATGTCATGATGATTTCCTATCCTAATACCACTTAAGCCTACTCCTGCTTGTTTTTTTGTAATCAGCTAGATACTGTTACACTACTTAGCTAGGCCTTTCAACTGAAGAATACAAGTGGTTTTTTTTCTTTTAAAGATCTGTAGGATGCATCAGTTATTGATTGTGACAGTATTCAAACTAATAAGAGAGGAATTCATACATATCTATTTAATTTCTATTCTGTTCTATTCTATTCTGATTAGTGCCAAAGTACAAGTCTTACTTGTTCAGTGGCAATTTCATAGCAGTTCCACGGCTGTTCCCACGTTGAAGCCCGGATGGATCAGAAGGCTCTGCCTCTTTATAACCAGGATAGGAGGAAGCTACTGATTTTGGCTCATCCCACTCTTCATCCCATTCATCATCATCAGCTGCAGCTAAAAAGCAAAGAACTGTGTGAGCAGCTAATTATTAAAAAGAATGTACATAATTAACTAGGTTAATTTAACTTCCCCTAACAGTCATGTAGAACATAGTCCAATAAATAAATAAATAAATAAATAAATAAATAAATAAATAAATAAATAAATAAATAAATAAATAAATAAATAAATAAATAGTGGCATGTTGTTGAAAGGACTGCTCAACTGTCAAACAAACAAGCTGTTATCATGTCATCATTCTATAATTTAATGAAATGTGAATTAAAAATCGTTTTTAAAAAAAAAATATATATATAACAATACATCTAATAAATTTATTTGCTTCCTATACAATAAATTTATTTGCTGCCCATCTCTCTGTGGGACTACTTCTGGGTGGCTTACAACAATAAAATGGAGGGGAAAGATAGAAAGTATAAAAATAACAATAGTAAGGGAATGAAATAATAAACAATGCAAGTATAGTGGTACCTCTACTTAAGAACTTAATTTGTTTCATGACCAGGTTCTTAAGTAGAAAATTTCTTAAGTAGAAGCAATTTTTCCCATAGGAATCAATGTAAAAGCAAATAATGCGTGCAAACCCATTAGAAAAGAATTAAAAGTTCAGAATTTGGGTGGTGTTGTACATACTCCTGGTCAGTTGGAGGATGATGATGAACTTGAGGACTCTGATATAGATAGTGTTTATGAATTAGTGGTAGGCCCGGGGTTACAGGTAGTAGAACAAGCGGGAGCACAGCCACAGGATGTTGCTATGAGTCCAGAATCTAGCGAGGAAGAAACAGACGTTCGCTGGATCAATCCTAAATTCAGAAGGGTCCAAAAATGTAAGGAACAGGTGTCTGGAAGAAGATATTAAGGGGAGGAATGGGTTAAATACTGGAGTGATGTATTTGGTACGTCAGGGGGCCAGTGGGGAAGAAGGGTGGAGTTTCAATGTTGTCGTGCTAAAATGAAAGGTGTTCCCGTTCAGCTCCCAATCGAGCGAATTCATTCTGTGTTATTTTACAGTCATTTCTGCTGTTTTTGAATCATGCTGTGAGTACATAAATCTTGGTAAACGGAAGAGACTGGGAGGAATGTATGAGGAATGTAATTAAGAGAGAGGACGGGAGAGAAAGGAATGTGCTAGTATGAACTACATTTTGAATACAGAAGAGAAGAGAATAAAGATGGAGTTTCTTTGTTTATGAAATACTGCATTTAGTAACAGTTATTTGTAATAGCTAAAGTTCTATCAGAAACCAGAACAGGTGGGAGGAGGAGGAAGAAGAGGAAGAGGACAGTCGCTGAAGGAAGAAGGTGAGGTGAGGGGAATCAAAAAAATCCAAAACTTTAAGGCTTTAAAAAAAAAAAAGAGGGACTCTGAGGCGGCAAGGAGGAGCACGCGCCTCCAGTATATCCGGAACAAGGCTGCCTCTCATATACTGCGTCAGAAAGAGAAATGGCAGGAAACTGGCTGGGCCTTTGTGTTGCTCTCAAATTTCCTAGGAAATTTTTCCAGGCTCCTGTTCTTAAGTAGAAAATGGTTGTTAAGAGGCAAAAAAATCTTGAACACTCGGTTCTTATCTAGAAAAGTTCTTAAGTAGAGGCATTCTTAAGTAGAGGTACCACTGTACAATAATATGAAATTTTAAAAACGAAGGGAAGGAGACCAGAAAGTACAGGACGCAAGTAGATCAGCAAGTTAGTCTAGCAAACTACCTCCTATGATATACTCCCCTTTTTGATCCCCAGGCCAATCGGCAGAGCCAGGCCTTCAGGCTCTACTATTTATACTAAATAGTTTTGAAGATGAGGGGAACACAAGTGGCCTGTCTCAAATTTGATTCTGTCTTTAATCAGATGGCACAATACTTTTCAGTAAAACAAATACCGGTACATTAAAACATAAAGTTCAGATTATTTTTGTTTTTCCAGATGGTTCAATTTTCCCTGACATGCCCATCTGCTGGATCACTCACTTTAAATAATTGATCTACACAATATATAATGTGAAAGATTACCATATATACCAGTGGTTCTCAACCTTTCTAATGCCACAACCCCTTAATACAGTTCCTCAAGTTGTAGTGATCCCGAACTATATGTCTAGCATCAGTTCTCCCAACAGAGCTTTAAGTTGATTGGCAGGAAGGTCAGAGGGACATCCCCACTGTAAACGCCTGATTGGATTATAAAAATATGTTCCAAGGTGCCAAAATAGAAGCTTTAGTTCATAACATCACGGGAAATTTGTCTTTTTCCTTGGACTTAGGCGACCACTGTGAAACAGTCATTCAACCCCCAAAGGGGTCCCAATCCCCAGGTTGAAAACCACTGATATATACATTCTGCAGTAATAATCTTTTCAAAACTTCAAATTATGCATTTTATTAAAAGTCAAAGTTAGATACCAATCACCATTCCTAATCTCTACTGACCTGGACCTTGATAAGCTTGAGGATGACCAAATGCTGCTGCCTCCCAATTGTTTGATGCACTATTTTTCTGCGTAGCTTCAGGTTTGGCTGACCAGGCATCACCAGCTGTTGTATTCTCCCAACTTGACCAGGGATCGTTTGCATTACTGGTAACCTATCATGAGGGAGATAAAGGAACCTTTAGTCTAAGGAAATACCATTAATAAAAAATAAAGTGAAAGTATTTGGAATCAATTTTTAAAACTACATGACTTTTTTAAAAAAGTACTCCCCCACCCCTCAAAAAAAAAAATCAAAATTATATTCTAGAAAGAAAGAAACATAAGAATGAATACTGTATACGATTTGGCAATTTTGCTTCCTGTTAGCCTTGCAATCAAGTATGTTTGTTTGGAGAAAAGCAAATTTCTAGTAATAACAGAAATGTATGTAATTTATTGTATCATGCAAATTTTACTTGCTAGTATAAAATTAATTTTAAAAAACTCTGAAAATATGATTTCCCAATTACGATGTTTATTTCTCTCAAGATGCAACCAAACTCAAGCAATACCAGTGTTCAGTTCAATATTTTTTTAAAAATCATAATTTAACATTAGAAACTAGAATTTTCCTGATTATTAAAAAGGAAAAAGATAGAAGGTATGGAAAATTAGTTTACTGAACTGAAACAAACACAAGCAATTTGACTGTATACAGAGTATCTTTATTATCCTCTGCAACACAGATATACTCATTGTAGTTAAATCAAAAATTGCTTATTTAAACAGTTTCCTAACCAAACTTCAAAACATGGTGTAAGATCCTGTTTTATTCCAAACTTGAAAATGAGAACTTCTCAGTTCAGAAGAAACTGATGATTAGATGCTTCCGGATTCAATTAGGGTACAGAAAGACAAGAATATTGCAAGGCATTGGAAAAGTTAGTGGCACATATTTGGCTTAATAAATTCAAGATTTGCAATTACAAATAGTTGCTACAATTGCAAGGTAAGACACATACACACACACCGCTATTGTTTAGAAGAGCCGTGAAGACCTGTTTCTTCAAGCAGCCTTTGGTAAAGGAGAGTTAAAGCCTTGCTTCATTCCATCTTGCTTGTGCCAGTTGCCATTTTTTATTGAGGGGGTTGCAGGGGGCGGCAGGCAGTGGTGGTGGAGTGCAGGGCAACCAATTAGGCAGAGATGAGGGGATAGTAAAACAAGGAGGCAAGTAAGGCAGAGCAGGAAAAGTATGAAGACCTCGCCTATCAACTATAATCCGCTCAGAGTCCGTTTCGGAGTGAGCGGCATATAAATGCAACCAATAAAATGATGCTGACCATCTGCAACTAGGACTACTGGAAGTGCCATTTGTAAGTGGTGCAGTCATATGATGTTTTGTCTAATAACTGTTTCACTTAGCAACAAAAATTCCAGTTCCAACTAAGATTGTTTAGTAGGTACTATCTGTATGTAAAATAAGAATTACATGGTTTACTCGAGCTTTATTACTTCTTGGAGTTTGGTAAAAACTTAAACTGAAGCAATCCAAAAATTACAGCGATTTTGTTAAATATATTCTTGCTTATAGATATGTAACAGTGCCTTTTACTATTAAAACAAGTACAGTCAAATAAAAATTGAATGAACCTCTTCTACATGAGGAAAAAGAGTCAGAAAACGGTGTCTTCATATTAACCAGTAAATCCCTCCATGTCTATAATTTCCAGTTCCCAAAGCTACAGTGAAACATTTCCAGTTCTGTTCCTGTATTTTAGAATGCAATAGTGTAATAATAGAAACATAGAAACATAGAAGTCTGACGGCAGAAAAAGACCTCATGGTCCATCTAGTCTGCCCTTATACTATTTTCTGTATTTTATCTTAGGATGGACTATACAGATTGAGTTCATTAAGTCTTTCCTGATACGTTTTATGCTTAAGACCTTCCACCATTCTTGTAGCCCGTCTTTGGACCCGTTCAATTTTGTCAATATCTTTTTGTAGGTGAGGTCTCCAGAACTGAACACAGTATTCCAAATGTGGTCTCACCAGCATTCTATATAGCGGGATCATAATCTCTCTCTTCCTGCTTGTTATACCTCTAGCTATGCAGCCAAGCATCCTACTTGCTTTCCCTATCGCCTGACTGCACTGTTCACCCATTTTGAGACTGTCAGAAATCATTACCCCTAAATCCTTTTCTTTTGAAGTACAGTATTTGCTAACACAGAACTGCCAATACAATACTCAGACTGAGGATTCCTTTTCCCCAAGTGCATTATTTTACATTTGGAAACATTAAACTGCAGTTTCCATTGCTTTGACCATTTATACTAATAGACTAATAGACATACAAATAGACTAATAGACATACAAATTTTAACTAACTAACAGGATTTGTGCTCTACAACACTCCGTGGCCTGCATTGGCTGCCGATCAGTTTCCGGTCACAATTTAAAGTGTTGGTTATGACCTTTAAAGCCCTACATGGCATTGGACCAGAGTACCTCCGGAACCGCCTGTTACCGCACGAATCCCAGCGACTGACAAATGACAAATCAGATTCAAACATGGCAGAACTTGTACTGTGATAACACAACATTGCTTTCATCATTTTGACTATACTCCTGGATTCTCAGCCATAAATTGAAATTATTAATCCAGTCCTGATACTTAAAAAAATACACTTCTTTATTGAAGGACTACATGGAGGACACAGCAGGCCAACTGAAGAAAAATTGGCAAAGTTCAAGAAGTGTGGTTCAAATTCTATACCATAACCATCCCATCCGGGAGCTGCCAGCGGGAAAAAATCCTGTCCTTTCTGAAGGATTTCTTCCCGCTGGTAGCTCCTGGGCAGAATGGCTTCAGCCAGGACGCTACACATGTGCAGGAAATTGAAGGGCGTCATCGCTTCGCACCTGGGAGCTACAAACGGGCCGGGAGGGTCGAGGACCAGAGGCTCTTTACCATCCCTTGGGGAGCGCACATTCTGGGAGGGAGGCAGGGAGAGGGCAGAGGAGAGCGCGAAGAGGGAGAAAAGAATGTAGTTTCCCCCTGCCCTTCCTTGGGCCTTTGCCCAAGTAAGTCTTGCAGCGTAACTTCCTCTAGCGTTTCTATGGCTCTTTCCCCCATCCCTCCTTCGCCTTGCTTTCTTCGCGTGCCCGCATGCACGGGCACTCTGTGCCCACTACATGCGCAGGATATTAAAGGGTGCCCATGTGCACATACGCATGCACGCGCACTCACGTTTCCCCCCAAGACCGTTCCAGTAGGGCCGCAAATGGCTGCCCTTTACTGGTAACAGGGATATGATTTTTTAAAATTCATGTAACAATGAAAATCACTATGAATTACTTATTCAAACCCCAAAGAGATTTTTAATTCACATTGCTTTTCATAACTTCATAATCGTCCTATGACAATATCAAAAATGATTTTCATTGTAACATAAAAATTCATGCTATCCATCTCACTAGACACGCTTTAAGTAGCTCTTAACTTTATAAGAGAAAACTTCACTACATTTATAAGACTTAAGAAATCAAGGTACAGTGATCCCCCGCTCGTTGCGAGGGTTCGGTTCCAGGAGCCCCCGCAACGAGCGGGTTTTCGCGAAGTAGCGATGCGGAAGTAAAAACACCGTCTGCGCATGTGCAGACGGTGTTTTTACTCCCACAGCGCTAGCGAGGAGCCGAAGATTGAGGACTCAGCTCGGAAGCTGCACGGGTGTTTTAAAAGGTCTCCGCCGGCATGGGGGGCTTCTTAGCACCCCCCCAAACCCGAGTTGGGGGTTCGGGAGGTGGTAGGAAGCCCCCCATGCCGGCGGAGACCTTTTAAAACACCCGTGCAGCTTCCGAGCTGAGTCCTCAAGCCAATTCTGTTCCCTGCCGGCCCGATTGAGCGGCCGGCGGTCTCCATTCAGGGAACAGAATGGAGCGTTCCGCGGCGGGGCTGCTAAGGGGGGGGGAGACGAGCCCAGCCCCGTGACATTTGTTTTCCTGCCGCCGGCAGCCGAGTGATCCTGGGCTCCTTCGCAACCTCGGAGAGCTTCCTGGGCATGAAAGCTCACGAAAACCAGGAAGCTCTCTGAGGTTGCGAAGGAGCCCACGATCACTCGGCTGCAGGCGGCAGGAAAACAAATGTCACGGGGCTGGGCTCGGTTATCCCCTCGGCTCCCCTCCTACCAGCCCCGCCGCGGAAGGCTCCATTCTGTTCCCTGAATGGAGACCGCTGGCCGCTCAATCGGGCCGGCAGGGAACAGAATGGAGCGTTCCGCGGCGGGGCTGCTAAGGGGGGGGAGACGAGCCCAGCCCCGTGACATTCGTTTTCCTGCCGCCGGCAGCCGAGTGATCCTGGGCTCCTTCGCAACCTCGGAGAGCTTCCTGGGCATGAAAGCTCACGAAAACCAGGAAGCTCTCTGAGGTTGCGAAGGAGCCCACGATCACTCGGCTGCAGGCGGCAGGAAAACAAATGTCACGGGGCTGGGCTCGGTTATCCCCTCGGCTCCCCTCCTACCAGCCCCGCCGCGGAAGGCTCCATTCTGTTCCCTGAATGGAGACCGCTGGCCGCTCAATCGGGCCGGCAGGGAACAGAATGGAGCGTTCCGCGGCGGGGCTGCTAAGGGGGGGGAGACGAGCCCAGCCCCGTGACATTCGTTTTCCTGCCGCCGGCAGCCGAGTGATCCTGGGCTCCTTCAAACCTCGGAGAGCTTCCTGGGCATGAAAGCTCACGAAAACCAGGAAGCTCTCTGAGGTTGCGAAGGAGCCCACGATCACTCGGCTGCAGGCGGCAGGAAAACAAATGTCACGGGGCTGGGCTCGGTTATCCCCTCGGCTCCCCTCCTACCAGCCCCGCCGCGGAAGGCTCCATTCTGTTCCCTGAATGGAGACCGCTGGCCGCTCAATCGGGCCGGCAGGGAACAGAATGGAGCGTTCCGCGGCGGGGCTGCTAAGGGGGGGGAGACGAGCCCAGCCCCGTGACATTCGTTTTCCTGCCGCCGGCAGCCGAGTGATCCTGGGCTCCTTCGCAACCTCGGAGAGCTTCCTGGGCATGAAAGCTCACGAAAACCAGGAAGCTCTCTGAGGTTGCGAAGGAGCCCACGATCACTCGGCTGCAGGCGGCAGGAAAACAAATGTCACGGGGCTGGGCTCGGTTATCCCCTCGGCTCCCCTCCTACCAGCCCCGCCGCGGAAGGCTCCATTCTGTTCCCTGAATCACTTTGAATCCAGCAGCTTCTGCTGGATACGGGCGGTGGGTGGGACGAGCGGTGAGGAAGCCAGGGGCTGTGGCAGCTCGCCCCCCCATCGCCTGTATCCAACAGAAGCGGCGGGATTCAAAGTGCTGGGGTGGGGGGGGGTGTCCCGACAGCCCCCCACCCCAGCACTTTGAATCCAGCAGCTTCTGCTGGATACGGGCGGTGGGTGGGACGAGCGGTGCGGAAGCCAGGGGTGTGGCAGCTCGCCCCCCCATCGCCCGTATCCAGCAGAAGCTGCTGGATTCAAAGTGCTGCTGGGAGCCGCAGGCGAAAGGAGCTCGGGCGAAATGACTTGGAGGAATGTGAAGCTGAAACCGGCCGGTTTCAGCTTCACATTCCTCCAAGTCATTTCGCCGCTCGTGTCCTGGCTAAACCGGGCAGCTGCAGCCAACGCGCGCTACGATCTTCCGGGCGAGCCAGGCTCAGTGACGGAAGGCAGCGGCTTGGGCCGAGAGGAGCCGGCCTTGATCCGCTGAGCCTGGCTGGCCCGGAAGATCGTAGCGCGCATTGGCGGATCAAGGCCGGCTCCTCTCGGCCCAAGCGGCTGCCTTCCGTCACTGAGCCTGGCTCGCCCGGAAGATCGTAGCGCGCGTTGGCTGCACCGGCGGCGACATTGCTGCCGGCTTGGCTTCGCTCGCCGCTGCAGCCAACGCGCGCTACGATCTTCCGGGCCAGCCAGGCTCAGTCACGGAAGGCAGCTGCTTGGCCCGGGATGCTGGGCCGAAAGGAGCCGGGCTTGAAGATCGCAGCGCGCGTTGGCTGCGGTGGCGAGGGCTTGCAATGGAGGGTGGAGGAAGCGGCCATGGGAGGGCGAGCTGCCTCAGGGAGGAGGATCGGGCGGGACCAGGTGGGGGCTGGAATTTCTCCGCCAGGGCGAAGGGCGGGCGAGCGGGTGCTGGGGAGGGCTTCTCGCCCTCCCGACAGCAAGAGGGGGGAGCGAACGGCGTGGGCAGGCGAAGGGCGGGCGAGCGGCAGCGAGGAGTTTGCGTGGGCGGTGGGGAAACTCCTCGCTGACGCCAGCAAGAGGGGGAAGACCCAGGAAAGCCGCTGCCATCTACGCATGCGTGCAGGGCACGCATGCGTAGATGGTATTTTTGACTTCCGGGTTGAAAAATAGCGAAGTACCCTGTTCGCAATGGTTGGGGACGCAATAAACGGGGGATCACTGTATAACATTTCATCCCTTCTTTTTTAACTACGTAATCTTCATATAAACTTAGCTATTTCCCATCACAAAGGAAATAAGCTAAGAAATTTTCATGGCTGTATAGGGATTTGAACAAATCTTTTTCTCTACCTGTACTAATAAAATGGTTGCTGATTAAGTTTCTGTTTGCTATAAAAGCAAAAACCCAAAGGAATTTGAGCTATCAAATGATTTCATTATCCTTTATTATTGAACTGCTGTATTTAATCACTACTTTTTTAAACTTGCTATTTGCAAGAGCAAACAGATCGATATTTCCAAATGCAAAACAAGAAAGCAAATGGAGTCTTTTCACAAGACAAAAGTATATTATAGCTTAATCTTTTGCAATGAAATTTGGAAGTTTCAAAAACACTTTTCAATTATTAATGAAATCCACCACTATATGTACCTAACTCAGTATTTCTTTTTACTGTTAAGACCTTTGAACAACAATCCTTGAAAAGAAAAATAATCATTCAGCTCCTGACCTATGGACGACAGAGATTTCAATATTGTGAAATAAAACCAGTACAGATCCAAATCTACATTGCAATATCCAATAAAGGGAAATGGGAAAGCTGATAACATTGGCTTTGTAATGACAGGTCAAGTACCCTAAATGTTTTCTAGGTGTTACTAGGTGAACCTTATATATTATATATATAATAAAATATTATACATATAATCAAACTAAAAAGTTTCTAGGAAGAACAGAAATATGAAAACTTTGAAAGGCTACTGAAAGTTGGAAAAATTAATGATCCAAATTTATGTAGATCACATCTTAAGTTCTTTCTAATGCAAAATAATTTCTCAAACTCATGAACAATTCCTTGAAATAGACCAAACTAAACAAGGAAAAGAGCTGGAATGTAGTACCAAAGGAAGACTTGGAAGATAATGGGGGAGAGGAGGGGAAGCACATACCAGGAAGAGTATATATTTTCTTGAAATAATCAATTGTATCTCTGTCTGATGGAATTCACCCATCAGTTTTTATGTGACGTTTTGCAATATTCTAAAATTCTTACTATAACTCGCATTTTTATGCCAAGGTCAGAGGCAGTCTGATCTTTAACCTTATATACACACCATAGGTCTGTTCTCCCTTCAAAATTCACAACTTATATGTTTCAGATATGTGCGCTTTTTAAACATTTTGGGTGTACATGATATTACGGATGGGATTAGACATATATATACACAAACGTGTGGACCTTAGTGTGTAATGAATTAAAGAATTAACCCCGAGGTAGAGGCTGACAAGAATAAAATTTATAATTTAGATATAGCATACCTATATCACAATTAGCTAACAGTATTGTAACTCAGTATTCTTTTTAACGCTAAGACCCCTTCTAAAACCTAACAAGCCACTTTTAAACTTCTACAGAGGAAATTTTAATTAAATACACTAATATATAACCAAACAATTACTACTAATTGTATAATTCTGACTGGATTTTAAAGGAGATGCAGAAACTTCAGCCAGCACAATAATAAAATACATTAGCTTTGTATTAGCAACTGAACTAGTAAAAAACTTTGATCTAACATGTAGGGCACAGAAAAACTAATATAAAATTTCCAAGTGTCCATGAAAAAGTATCTTATGTGTGTAAATCACACAGGCAGATGCTTCATATTATGGGAAATAATATTATATAATAATATATAATCTTTATTAATGGTCTTGTGAGGTTGAATTTTTTAATTCATTGAAAAAACTGTTTTAAGATGATTTCCGGACTTATTATTTCCTACTAAATTATGAGAAAACATATATTCTATTTCAACACACTAATTGAATGCTAGGGAGACTGCTAGGGAGATTGAAAAAATGTGAGCAAAGAAACATATAATTCTAAAGTTATAGATTCATCCAGTTCCAATCACATGCACTAGAACCAAACTAATAAAGTAAAATAGTGTGCTTCCCAACTGCTAAGCTCCCATTCACGTTTTAAAGTTTTAAAAAGTTAAAAAGAAAAGACAAAAATATGAATTCTTTTCATGATTTGGTGCTGTTCGTAAGAGGTGTATTAGCAGTACAAATCAAATATATATATATAATAAAAAACACTTCTAAAACTGAAGAATACTATTAAAATACATACTTGGCTATTGTTTTTTACGGATTGCGAATTTGTCTGTGAAACATTTGAAGAGAAGGCGTCAAAAAAAGCTTGATCAGCTACCAAAATTCCATCTCTGCTGCTTTCTTGTATAATCTGAAAAACAGAAGATTGCTGAAAAAACATTTATAAAATCAAAGATAACAATTTATACTGAGGAATCTAATTTTGACCTTCATGGAGCACAAAATTTCAGGATTGTATTTTCTTCATTTAGAACAAGTGCCTAATATAATAACTTAATCAAACTTTTTTTTTAAAGAACACTTTATGTGTTTTGAGTGCAACCTGAATATATACAAAGGTTCAGCAGGAAGGAACAGACCAGTACAAAGTTGGAAAACATGCAAAGTATGGTTTTGTTTTGTTTTTAATTCATCAGAACCCATAGAAATGTTTGCTTCTGTGTAATCAAGCAATCAGCTGCACCTGTCTATACGAGTATCTATTTCTGCTTTTCTTTGCATCTTTGTGTATATATATTTACTGGAAAAGCCCAGGATGAACTATATACATTGCACCGGGGCCCATGTGACTAAGAATGGAAAAGTCATCTGAATCACTGTACAATTACTGTATCTCTCTAATACAGTGAAAATTTTGTTTCCAATAACTATTTTCTCTACAACCTCTAGCCTAATCTGACCCATTTTTGACACTCCACCTTTTTTTTGGTCAGTTTTCCCCTATGCCAAATTTGGTCTGTTATACAGTATTCCATTTTTGGAGAGTTATAGGCTCATAGACAGATTTCTGATCCCCTTTTAGCTAATCTCTTTCCAACATTCTGTTGGCTTGAGAAAAAAATAACAAGGCAGGAAAATCATGCACAACATAGTTCTGGATTTTTCTAGGTCTTTAATAATAGCTGCTGTTTGGGTCATGTGACCAGAACAGAAGAGTTGAAATGGAGGAGTTGGCAACATTCCCAATTGCTTCTTCCACATGGATGCAATGAGGAAAAATTCATGGATTTTCTTTCTCTCTAACTCGATCCAGCCTAACTTCAAATGTTTCTACTACCCATACCAAATTTAGTTATTCTTTTCTGATCAATTTTTGGAACTTAAACATGATGATGGATAGACAGTTGCACCTGTCTTTACATGGCTTATTTTCATCAACCCATTTAGCTGGAAAGAATAAAAGATGTCTATATGAAACTCTCACCTAAACTATTTAGCATTTTTTAATCTTCCTAGTCAATAAACCTAAAACCGACTATTTAACCAAAAGTCTAGCTTGAGACTCATACACATAGGACTAACCCAGTTTGGTGTGCTCCATAAATTATAAAGGCATATTACTTTCTAACTTCTGCTTTGTGATCTGATATTGTGATCAACACTTTTGGATTTGGTTTTGTGTAAATAACTGGATTCTGTACTGTATAAAATACTATATATCAGTGATGGTAAATCTTTGTATGCCGCCCCGAGTCTGCGGAGAGGGCGGGATACAAATCTAATAAATATTATTATTATTATTATTATTATTATTATTATTATTATTATTATTATTATTATTATTATTATTAGAGAATGACCAGTGTTGTGCCTACAAGAAGGGCAGTAGAGAAGAAGATGGTAACTACAGGCCAGTTAGCTTGACATCAGTTGTAGTTAAAATGATGGAGACTACTCAAAAAGAGGATAAATCAGCACCTAAAAAACAATAACTTATTGGACCCAAATCAGCATGGCCTGTTTCCCAACTTCTGGTGAGCCCAATAGGCTCATGTTTTGCCCTCCCTAGGCTCCAAAGGCTTCCCTGGAGACGGAGGTGGGTGAAAACGTCCTGCCCATCCCCCCGGAGGCTCTCTGGAAGCCAAAAATGCCTTTCCAGAGCCTCTGTGTGAGCTAAAAATCAGCTGGCTGGCATATACATGCACGTTGGAACTGATCTAGGGCACAACAGCTCACATGCCAGCAAATATGGCTCTGCGTACCACCCGTGGCATCCGTGCCATAGGTTCACCATCACTGCTATATGCTGCCAATGTCTACTTATATATTATCATATTACAGCTGCATTGTGTGTGTGTGTATATGTATATATGTATATATGTATGTATGTATATATGTATATATGTATGTATGTATGTATGTATGTATGTATGTGTGTGTGTGTATATATATATATATATACAGTGATCCCCCGGGTATTGCGACCCCGATCATTGCGAAATGGCTATATGGCGATTTTGCAACCCGGAAGTAAAAACACCATTTGCGCATGCGCGCCCTTTTTTCTATGGGCACGCATGCGTAGATGGCGCCGGGCAGATCAGCTGCTGGGCGGCTTCCCTAGGTCTTCCCCCTCTTGCTGGCGGGAGGGCGAGCGGCGGGCATCAGCGAGGAGTTTCCCCACCGCCCACGCAAACTCCTCGCTGCCGCCCGCCCTTCGCCTGCCCACGCCGTTCATTCTCGCCGCTTCCCAGCTGAGTCCTGAAGCGAATTGGCTTCAGGACTCAGCTGGGAAGCGCGAGCGAGCGGCGCCAGCGAACGGCTTGTCCGCCGCCTGCCTGCCTGCCCGCCCGCCCTTTGCCCGCCCACGCCGTTCATTCTCGCCGCTTCCCAGCTGAGTCCTGAAGCCAATTCGCTTCAGGACTCAGCTGGGAAGCGCGAGCGAGCGGCGCCAGCGAACGGCTTGTCCGCCGCCTGCCTGCCCGCTAGCGAGGAGCCGAAGATTGGGGGCCGCGCGGCTGTTTTAAAACATCGCCGCCGGCATGGGGGGCTTGCCAGCACCCCCTGGACCCCCAACCCGGGTTTGGGGGGCTGCTAGGAAGCCCCCCATGCCGGCGGCGACATTTTAAAACAGCCGCGCGGCTTGCCAACTGAGTCCCGAAGACAAACGTCAAAGGCGAACTTCCGCGTTTGTCTTCGGGACTCATTGGGAAGCCGCGCGGCTGTTTTAAAACGTCGCCGCCGGCATGGGGGGCTTGCCAGCACCCCCCGGACCCCCAACCCGGGTTTGGGGGGCTGCTAGGAAGCCCCCCATGCCGGCGGCGACGTTTTAAAACAGCCGCGCGGCTTCCCAATGAGTCCCGAAGACAAAAATCTATGAAAACAAATATATATATATATATACACACACACACACACACACAAATATTGCCTTATTATAATATCTTACCTCAACGTAATCTGTAGGAACCAGTCCTCTGTCTCCTTTGCTGTTTTTGCATTCTAGCCAGCCCCCACCTACATCCTAAAATAAATTTAAAAATAGGGAAGTTAAATTATAAAAGAAATTATGTATTCAGTTTTCAGGAATAAAATTATACTGTGTTTATATATTTATTATATCTTCAACAGCCAATTTTAGTTTCTTCCTACCTGAA
This sequence comes from Erythrolamprus reginae, assembly GCF_031021105.1. Classification (NCBI taxonomy): domain Eukaryota; kingdom Metazoa; phylum Chordata; class Lepidosauria; order Squamata; family Dipsadidae; genus Erythrolamprus; species Erythrolamprus reginae. Next base: position 325,820,602 of record NC_091950.1, on the reverse strand, counting down.
AAGCCTAATGACATTTTCCTTTTAGAATCAACAGAGAAGTAAAATCATATTATTTTTATAGGGCATAGGCTAATTTCATCGACATCCATGGCAAACAATATTTTCATACTTAATTCTAACCAAAATACAGTGATACCTCATCTTACAAACGCCTCGTCATACAAACTTTTCGAGATACAAACCGGGGTTTAAGATTTTTTTGCCACTTCTTACAAACTATTTTCACCTTACAAACCCACCGTCACTGCTGGGATGCCCCGCCTCCGGACTTCTATTGCCAGTGAAGCACCCATTTTTGCACTGCTGGGATTCCCCTGAGGCTCCCCTCCATGGGAAACCCCACCTCCGGACTTCTGTGTTTTTGTGATGCTGCAGTGGAATCCCCGCAGGGGAATGCCAGCAGCGCAAAAACGGGTGCTTCACTGGCAACGGAATTCCGGAGGTGGGGTTTCCCATGGAGGGGAACCTCAGGGGAATCCCAGCAGCACAAAAACAGGCGCTTCAGCTGGCAAAAGGGGTGAATTTTGGGCTTGCACGCATTAATTGCTTTTCCATTGATTCCTATGGGAAACACTGTTTCATCTTACAAACTTTTCACCTTAAGAACCTCATCCCGGAACCAATTAAGTTTGTAAGACAAGGTATCACTGTATTAGTATTAAAAAAAAAATCAATAACATCTCTCATGGTTCTTGCAGCTTATTTATTATATAATTGCATTAAGAATTTTATAGGAAATCCACAAAATATCATATTTCAAACTCTTCATTTTCCTATTGTGTTTCCCTGAAAATAAGACCCTATCTTATATTTTTTTGAATCCTGAAATAAAGATTTGGCCTATTGCCATGCACTCAAAAGTCCAATTGGGCTTATTATCAGGGGATGTGTTATTTTGAGGAAAACAGGGTACCATTTCCTCTATTTTTTGTAACACAAATAATCAAATGACAGAGAAAAATATGGAATACTTCAGAATTTTATTATAATCCTAAAATTTACTTATAGTAATTCCCATTAATTTCTATGAGTCACTCTTAAGTACAGGTATTCAGTTATAATATAATTCTCTTTTATTTCTTAATTCTATTTATCAATAAATATTTGCAGCTTTGAGAAATAGTTGAACAAATTGCCTTGGTAAACTCAGTGCAATTTGTGGCCCCTGCTTACATATGTAAACCTGTATCAAGTAAAGCCCATATTGTTATTAATCTGCATTAGAAAAATAAAAATGCGCAAATACTGTTTCATTAGATTTTCAAGTTTTCATCAATAAAATTAATGAACATTTTCATTATTAAAATTTCAAAATGATTACTACATATTATTTACGACATATGATAGTATATATCTTTCACCTACTAAAAGTACCTTACCGGATTAGTAATTGTAATAATTTCTCCTTCATTAACAGTTAGCTCATTATTTCCTGGTTCGGCAGCAAAATCATAAATCACCCGAGCCTGTAGGTACGCAAAAAAAATTCTACATAAATGACAGGTTTAACTCAACCTCATGCAAAAAAAATTAATAGGAAATCAAATTGTTCATTGACCATTTTGAAAATCTGAATTCTTAAAATCTGAATAAAATTCAAAATCCAAAAAATATTTTAAATGGAATCAAGTCAGGCAAGCCTGAAAAACCAAATCTCAATATCTCCAACTTTTTAGTTGCATCTAATAAAATCAAATTAAAGTTTACATTTTCTTTTTTTTTTTTTTTATTTTTTTTTTTCAATTTTTTTATTATTTTTCATAAAAAGACAAACAAATACAAACAAACAATGAACATAAAGTGGGGGTGTATTTCCCCCGCTTCTTATGAAAGTATAAATTCAAATATAGAAAAAGAATACATATGTGTTAACTATTATAAAAAAAAAAGAAAAGATTAATAAGTTTGGGTTGAAGTTTACAAATCTTAATGTGGGTATTAAGGTTAGTATAACATAGTTACCAGAAAGGAAAGATACCTTTAATATAATCCTAATTACTATAATAAAATAATATATTGTTTATACTTATACATACATAGCTATATCATAATCATCAAAAAATCCTTTTAAACTAATATTACTATTGTTATCATCTAGATAAAAACTAATACAGAATAAAGAGAAAGAAAAAACAACCACTAAAAATATATCTTATTTTTTCTTATCTATCCATTTGTAAACGTTATTCCATGTTTCATAAAATTTAGTATCCTCTTGATCGTTTAATCTTCTTGTCATCATATCCATTTCAGCGCAATCTAATATCTTAGCTATAACCTCTTCTTCCTTGGGGATTTCCTCCCCTTTCCAGTTTTGCGCATATATTATTCTAGCCGCGGTTAATATATGTATGATTAAATAAAAAATTTCTTTCTTATAGATCTGGGTTGTGACACCTAATAGATAAAATTCCGGGGTATTATCTATATCTTGTTTTATTATTTCTTTTAATATTTTTTCAATCATCTTCCAATATAGTTTTGCTTTGCTACATGTCCACCATTGATGATAGTAAGTTCCTATATCCTTCTTACATTTCCAACATATTGGGGATGTTTTAGGAAACATTTTTGCTATCCTATTTGGTGGGAGATGCCATCTATAGAACATTTTGATTTGGTTTTCTTTTAAGGAAACTGATTTAGTCATTTTCCAATTATTAATCCAGACTTTCTCCCATGTGTCTATATCTATTTCCTTACCAATATTTCTACACCATCTTATCATAGTATCTTTTAAAGTCAACTCTATATTTTTATGAGCAATAAGTAGTTTATATATTTTCCCTATCATTTTTGTAGAGTTAGTGGTTATTAAGGTAGTTAAAGAATTCTTACTTTTATTAAAAATGTAAAGAGTTTTATCCTTCTGATATCTAGATCGGATCTGGGCATAGTGCCACCAATCTATTATTATCCCTTCTTCTTGTAGTTCAATTCTAGATTTAAGCTTCATCTGATCATTTAATAGTTCTTTATATCTATGGGTCATTTTCTTGTCCTTTATAGACTTTGGATGCGTTATTGCTTCTAAGGGGGCTAACCAATCTGGGATGCTTAAGAAATGATTCTTCTTTATATCTTTCCATACTTCTAGTAAGTATTTCCTTAATGTATGCCTTTTAAAGTATGAATGGTTTTTGTCCTTATCATACCATAAAAATGCGTGCCATCCAAGCATTAAATCATGTCCTTCTAGTTCGAGTGTTCTTTTATTATCTAAGATTATCCAATCTCTAAGCCATGTTAGTGCGGCGGCCTGATAGTATAATTTCCAATTTGGAAGGCCAAATCCTCCTCTTTCTTTGATATCTTCTAAGCAATTCATTTTTATCCTTGCTTTTTTACCTTGCCATATAAATTTTTTAACTAAGTTGGTTAAAGTTTTTAAAAAGATACCCCCTGGGTTTATTGGTATTGTCTGAAAAAGAAATAAGACCTTGGGTAAAATATTCATCTTAATTGTTGCAATTCTTCCTAAGAAAGATATTTTCAAATTGTTCCAGGTTGCTAAGTCTTTTTTAATTTCTGCTAACAATTTCATATAATTATCATTTTTTAATGTTATTGTTTTCGCTGTTAAATTTATTCCTAAATATTTTACCTTTTTTACAGTCTTTATTCCAGAAATAGTTTCTAATTTAGTTTCTAGTGTTTTGTTCATATTTTTAGTCAAGTAATGTGTTTTGTTTTTGTTTATCTTTAAACCTGCTACGTTTCCATATTGTTCAATGGTTTGTAATAAAGTAGGAACTGTTGTAGTCGGTTCTTCAATTATAAACATTAGATCATCTGCAAAGGCCTGGAGTTTATAGATTTCATCTCCTACGGTTAAACCTTTTATTCTGGGGTCCGCTCTTATTTTAATTAATAAGGTTTCAAGGGTCATAATAAATAACAATGGTGATATAGGACATCCTTGGCGAACTCCCTTATTTATATCAAGTATTGGTAATTGACTGTTATTCAATATTATATTCGTTGTTTGTTTTGAATATATGGTATCTATTAGATTAACAAATTTTGGGCCAAATCTCATTTTATTTAATTGCATTTTTATAAATATCCAATTAACGTTGTCGAAGGCTTTTTGAGCATCCAAAAACATTAAAGATGCCATCTTATCTGGGTGTTGTTCATAGTACTCTAGTATATTTATTACAGTTCTAATATTATTTTTAATTTGTCTCCCTGGAAGAAACCCATTTTGGTCTTGGTGTATTATTCCATTTATAACTCCTTTGAGTCTCTCTGCATAAATGGCAATAAAAATCTTATAGTCTACATTTAATAGTGATATAGGCCTATAATTTTTAATTTTTTCTGGTTCTGTACCCTGTTTATGTATTAAGGTTGTCAGTGATTCTGACCAAGATTTAGGAATTTTTCCATCAAGTCTACAGAAATTAAAAGTTTCTAACATATGATTTCTTATTGTTTCATTATCTATCTTGTACCATTCTGCAGGTATGGCATCTGGGCCTGTGGCCTTGTTGCTTTTCTGTTTTTTAATTGTTATTAGGAGTTCCTCCATTGTTATTGGTCCATCCATGGTAGCCTGTTGATCTTCTGTTATTTGTGGTAAATTTGAAGCCTCTAAATAATTAAAAACTTCATCTTCAATGACATGATCTTTAGCATATAATTCCTTGTAAAAATTATACACAATTTCTGCCTTACCTTCTGTATCGAATTTTATTTTACCATCTTTATCTTCTAATTTTTGGATTAATTTTGATTGACTCTGTTTTCTAAGTTTATACGCTAGCCATCTGCCAGGTTTATTTGCATATTCAAAATATTGTTGCTTTGCTCTTTTAATCTTTTCAGTTAGTTGGTTTTGTTCTATAACTCTAATTTTATGTTTAATTACGTTTATTTCTGTCTTTAGATCTCTATTCTTAGTATGTTGCTGCGATAAGGATTCTAATTGTTTTAATTCGTTTGTTAATTGTAAATACTCTAATTTCTTTTCCTTATTGTATTTTGCTGTATAAGATATTGTTAAACCTCTTATGTACGCTTTAACTGTATCCCATAAGTTCTGTGGAGTAGTATCTGATGTTTTATTAATTTCAAAAAATATTTTTAATTCCTTTTCAATCCAATCCTTATATTTCTTGTCGTTTAATATATACCTGTTCATCCGCCAATTGTTCTGTTTATTATTCATCGTCATATAGACCACTATTGGATTATGATCGGCCCATGTATTAACGTCTATCTCGACTTCTCTTATTTGTTCTGCCACTGTTTTTGGTGCCCATAACATGTCAATTCTCGTCCAAATTTTGTGAGGATTGGAATAAAAGGTAAATTGCCTTTTGAGAGGGTGTCTTTCCCTCCAAATATCGCTTAATAATAGTTCCGCTTTCATTTTTTGAAAAGTACTGGGTAGCAAGTTTCTTCTTGTTTTTTTGCCTTTTCCCCTTTTTTTATTACCTCCCCCTCCTGAGTGGTCTAATTGTCTATTCGCGATAGCATTAAAATCACCTATTATCAATAGATTATCAATAGCTAAATCTGTTATTATTTGGTGTAAATTTTTATAGAATGTCATTTGGTCTTCATTGGGGGCATAAATAGAAACAACCACTAGAGGTCTGGGTTCAATGTCTACTTGTACAATCAATATCCTACCCTCTTTATCCTTATATATTTATTTGGAATTTATAGAATTCTTGACATACATCACTACACCTCTTTTTTTTTGGTCTGCTAATGCAGCATACATTTTTCCAATTTTGGGATTCAACAGTAATTTTTGGTTATCTTTTTTAATATGAACTTCTTGTAGTATTGCAATCTGAACATTTTGGTTTCTGATTTTGGAAAAAATTTGCTTCCTTTTTCTTGGTTCGTTAAGTCCATTAACATTTACGGAAAAGATTTTCAAGTCTTTATTCGTTGTCATTTAATAGGTTTTTTGGTTTCTCGCTGAGGTTGAACTCTTCTAGAGCCTTGGTCCTGCTCTATTACTTGGGCAGTTGCCCCCAGGTTTTCTTCTTGCTGAATTAGTGATTTTTCCCCTGGTTGCTGTTGAGCTGGTTGTAATTGAACCACTAGTTGCTTACTTACATGGTCGGAGTGGCCCAAACCACTCTGTTCAAGAAAGAACATAGCTTGATCTACGTTTTCCAGTTTGTACCTTGTAGAGCGCCATGTCAGAGAAAGTCCTTGTGGAATAAGCCAACGGTAAGTGATATTTTCTTTAATCAAAATTTTGGTTAAAAAGTGGTAATCTCTTCTGTTTTCTCTGACACTTCTTGGAACTTGTTTTAATATCTTTATTTCTACTCCATGTCGTTGAGGCGGGGAGTTTCTTGAATAATGAAGTATCTCATCTCGCAACGCCTTTCTTGTGAATTTAATATGTATCTCTCTTGGGAGGTTGTGTCGACGGATATAGCTATTCGAAATTCGGTATACTTCATCGATTTCTTTCTGTAAAGCCATGGGGTCCTCTTGAAGTATACCTCCAATGATTTCCGCCATAGTCGTTTTTAAGTCTTCATCTTTTTCCTCTTTTATATTCTGAAATCGAAGTCCGTACGAAGCTCGTTGCATCTCCAGCTGGATGATAGATTCATCATATCTTTTGTATCTTTCATCAGCTCTCCCTTCAAGATACTCCATTCTTTTCTCATTTTTGTCAGCTTGCTCTTCAACTTTTTTAACTCGGTCATCACTTTCTTGAAGAGTTTGTTGAATCTGCTTTATCTGATCTTTCATCTCGCCCATATCAGCTTTCATTTGAGCCATCTCCACTTTAAATTCTACCAAGTCAGCTTTTATGGCTTCTCTTTGTTGTGTTGCCTCCTCCTTTATGGCTTCTCTTTGTTGTGTTGCCTCCTCCTTTATGGCCTCTCTTTGTTGAGTGGCATCTTCTTGTGATTTGACCATAAAGTCCTTCAAAGCATTCAAAGTCTCATGAATAGTTGCAATATTGGACTGCATTGTTTTGTCTTTGTCTTTGTCTTTGGTAGACATGGTTAGCACTTGATGCGAAGGAGAAGAATGCGGTGACACTTGTGGAGATAGAGTAGTTGGTGTTGTTTGTTTCTTTGTTGTTTTAACAAAAGTTGAGGTGTGGGACATTATCAAATTAGAATCCACTATTTCAAATTTTAAGGTTAGTTTCAATTTTATATATAGTGAAAAGGAAAAGAAATTACTATAAATTCCAAATCTATTCAATATATTTTGTTTCCCTTATAATATGACTATACCAATTCAATAACAATTCAATTCATAACAAAGTTCAAAAGAAGAAGAGAAAAAAGAAATATTATTGTTTAGTGCCACAGGGAAGAAAAAACAAGTATTAGCCTTTTCAAGTAAAAGGAGGACAGAAAATGAAAGAAGAGAAGGAATATCAACTGTATATAGAAGACAAAAGAAAGAGAAGAAAAAAAAAGTTTTTTGGAAGAAAAGACTTTAGGAGGAGGGAAGAAAAAAAGAAAAGGGGAAAAAGTGAAGTAAAAAGAATTGTTCAAAAAGAAAAAGAAGGAGGGTGGTATTTTAGTTCAACTGTTTAGAATAGAGCAGGAACCCAAGGTTTTAACAATGCATATAGTTCAAACCAAACTTCTTCTAGTAATAAAAATGTAAGGAAGAAAGTCAAAGAAAAATCAGGGAAAAAACCAGATAATTATTCAAAGACACAATAACAGTATTGTATACTTTAGTTCTTCTTATAAATCCTGTAATTTTGCTATGAAGTAGAAATGAAGATCCAAATCTCAAAGGGTAAAGTTATATTTGATTTCAATTCAAAATTCAAGGAGTAAAGCAATTCCAAAGCTTGCTTGTGTTCAAGATGGAGTCAGTTTATTTTCCAAATTCAAGACAGGAGCAAAGAACAAAGAAAGAGATCCCAAGATGGAGTCAAGTTAATTTTCGTGCAGCAGGCAGATGTTAAACCAAAGAGTTCTCAGCAAATAATCCAAAAGGTGTCAGCAATAATCCAAAAGGTGTCAGCAAATAGTCCAAAAGGCTCAGCAAGTATTCCAAATAGGTTAATCCAACAATAAGTAATCCAAGAAAAAAGTAATTTCAATCTCTTCTAGGTTCCATTTAATTCATGATTATTAAGTTATTCATGTTGTGAAAATAGGCAGCAAGAAAGAAAAAAAAAAGGCAGCAAGACTGTGTTCCTCCGCTTCAGAAATTAAGTCCAGAAGATTATGATTTTAAAAGTCTATCAAGAACAGATTCTGTTCATCACTAGAAATTTTCTTTAGCAATTAAAATTTTCTAAATAGTCATATCAAATTTAAACTATTTTGTTAAAGCATAAGGTCAGAAAATTATTTTGTAGATTCCCAAGCTCACGTTCAAAATGGAAAAGTAAAAGTGAAGAAAAAAAAATTAGGTCCGGCTGTTATTTGCGGATGGGTTTAAACAAGAAAAAACTTTCACTTTCGCCCTGGAAAAAAAAACTTTTACTTAAAAGTTTTACGATCTTCTGACTTAAAAATGAAACAGAATGGAGATTTTTACCTTAAGTCCTTTCTCTGCTATATTCTTTTTCTATGTAGATGTAGATATTTTTACTTTCGCTTCTTTGCTTTTATTCTTCCCGCTGAGTGAGGGGAGAAAGCGCTGGCCGGTCCTCTTAAGCAAAGAGGAGCGGTTCTCCCGTCTCCGAAGCTGCGGGGCGAACCGCTGCCTCTGGAGTCCTGGCGATGGGTCCTCGGGCAGAGGAGAGCCCCCTGTTCATGGATCGGGCCATCCGGGCCCGATCCGATCGCAATTGCGACCTTCGGAGGGGGTAGAAGAGATTCGCCTGGCAGAGCCCTGCCAGACACGTCTCGCCGCGATCTCCACCAAACCGGAAGCCTCTAAAGTTTACATTTTCCTTTGCATAATTAAACTTGGCACAAACTAAATTTGTAGAAACAAACACAGAAATCTATCAAGCCTCTAGGTTTGAAGGATAAATGATGCATTACATAATGCTTTTATTACTTTCCAAGACACACAAGCAAGGCATGAAGTCATTCTTTTTCACGTGGATCTGGTGGTCAGAAACATCCTACTTTTACATACGGATTTCATTAAATCACTAGGTTCAGTAGTAGGAAATTCAGCTGTACCCTTTTTTCTGAACCAAACAATGACTCATGCTATCACCACTCTTGCGTTAATAGTCATCTAATTAATGAACATACATTTTCTGAATGAAGCTTTTCTGCGGTTCTATACATATATTTAGTGGAATTTTATCCAGGGTATCTGACCAACAGGCAAAATTATAAGAGATTAGTTCCTTTGTAGTTATCAACACAGCTCTTGACAGCACATATCAGGTTACTGACCATTCAAAGTTACAATGGCACTGAAAAAAGTGACACAATCGTTTTCCATATTTATGATCTTTGCAATATCTCATGTTCAAAATTCAGATGCTTGGCAACTGATTCATATTTATGATAGTGTCCTAGAGTCAGTGTCCTAGAATCATGGGATCACTTTTTGCAACCTTCTGACCAGCAAAGCCAATTGGAAATCCAGATTCACTTAACTAAGTTACTAACTTACCTGCAGTGATTCACTTAACAACTGTCAAACAAAAGGTTATAAAATGAGACAAAATTAATTTAGAGAGGGCTGTAAAGAGATACATTAGTCTAAGTGCTATTGTTATAAGTTTGGCAGTTAACAAACAAAATAGGTATTGTCCAATACAAAAACATCATTCTACGTAAGATTATTTATTTTTACCACATAAATTCTCCTTAGCAGTGAGAGTTGTAGTTTATCTTATTATTTGTATTATTTCTTAACGTGTCTTTTTTAACTTCATTCCATGTTTTAACAGTTATTTTGAAATAATATCAGTTCATATTTGTCATACTGATACACAAATATACTTTCTTCCAATCTTAACACCAATTTTCTTCATCAATTCTCTTGATCTTCCATGTTCATACTTCTGCTAGCACCATTTCTGTTTCTTAATCTTAAAACCTGCTAATGCACCCAATTCTTTTAATTTGTCCATTAATGTTTCCATCCCATACAAGAGACCTTCTAAGTCCAATATCAATAAAACATTGTATTCAAAAACTCTTAATTAAAGGATTTCAGTTAAATCTTTGCCAGTGGTTAGCAATAAGACAGGAACTCATCTTCTTTTAATTTTCTGAAAAATAAAGTTGACAACCAGATACATTAGGAATTTTCTGAAAAGATCAGAAAATATTCCTTCATTTGCCTCTCAAAGGATATTAGAACTATAATAGCTTTCTGTCATTTTTTATTTATTTAATCCACCTTTATTCTTTGTACAAATAACTACAAACATATCCAACACATCCTCTTCCTATTTTTCATACACCCCCCCCTCCTTTGGTTGGGCTGAGAAACAAGGGCCCAAAATCACCCTGTTGGCTTTCATTACGAGTTGAAATAAGTCTCCCATTTTATAGTCTGGCACCTTAACCACTAAATTAAATTGGCTTATGTCTATCTCTTTGAAAATTTGCTTTTGGGGGAGTGGAGCATCAGTTACATTTTTTCCTTCGTTCCCTGAGCAATTTTAGTCACTATCAGCATTATTATTTTATTTGTTCTTCTACTTGTTCTTCTGCCACTGTCAGTTCGATCTTGACCAGGTTGCCTCAGCCTTCCATCCTTCCAAGGCCAGTAAAATGAGGACCCAGACTGTTATTGTTGTTGTTGTTGTTATTATTATTATTATTATTATTATTATTATTATTATTATTATTTATTAGACTTGTATGCCGCCCCTCTCTGAAAACTCGGAGCAGCTCAGAATAAGTAATACATGAGATACAAATCATGCCCCTGTTGGGGGCAATATGCTGATTCTGTAGTGTGTGCTGTAAAGTATTCTGAAGCAATATATAAGTCTAGGTACTATTGCTATTCTACAGCACTGCCAATGATGGCGAACCTTTTTTCTCTTGGGTGCCAAAAGAGCATGGGGAGTGGTGAAAACAGCTTCCCCTACCCCTCAGAGACCCTCTGGAGGCCAGAAACAGCCTGTTTCCCAACTTCTGGTGACCCCAATAGGATCATGTTTTGCCTTCCCCAGGCTCCAAAATGCCCTCCCCCCTCCCCCCGAGGGTCTCCCAGAGCCTCTGTGCGAGCCAAAAATCAGCAAGCCAGCATACATGTGCATTTGGAGCTGCGCTAGGGCAACGGCTCGCGTGCCAGATATGGCTCCGTGTGCCATCTGTGGCACCCATACCATAGGTTCACCATCACTGTTCTAGGGTTTAAAACAAATAAACTTTAATTATTATATTCCAATCATCCCATATTCTAAGTTGTGTTTGTTTTTCTCTTTATTCTCCATGTATAGACAATGAATAGTCCAATGTTCTTCCATTTCTCATTTTACATGCTTTAAAAGATCCCATTACAACATTACTAACTCTAGTTCATAAATTTTAGATGGGCAACCTTACTTCAGGATTTTCATTTCCAACTTGTTTAAAATCGTCAAGAAATGTTTAATATTTCTGGGCTTACTCAATAGAAAGCAGTAAGTCACCCATGATAGGTAATTGACCCAAGATTTCAAAATATACCCCTTGCAATAAGAAGCTATTCATTAGATAACTTTTACACTCCTTATAGCTGCGCATACGGTCCCTCTTAATGCCTACCATTTCTAGTCACTCTTCTCTTTTCCTTGTCTCTTTCTTCTATTGACCATGAAAACTTCTATTAGCTTGATCCTATTATAGTGTCCTTTGTTTGATTGGATAAATATTTAAGTTTTAAGCTCTACTAGTGGAAGTATTGAGGCTTTAGAATATAGGTTTACTAATGAATATATTATAAAGTATTGCTAGAATTAGCGCTCTAATGTGAAATTATGACCAGCAACACATCATAAAGAAAAATGCTAGAACAAGATAATAAAAATGTTTTCCCTTTTACTGAGATATTTGATCCAGCACTAATATAAATTAAGCTTAAGTGTTCAATAGCCAGTACATATTAATATACAAGCATACCATGATAAGGAATTAATAATTAGTATATAAAACCTGTCTGATTACTGTCTAGAGATCTGCTTGAGTTTCAGGAATAAACACAAAATTATTTACTCTAGTAAATAATACTAGTACAGTACTGCCAGACTTCAGTAAACTCTTAACTGCAAAGCATTTTGAAAATGCAATTTTTCTCTATATTATTTATAATACATCTTTAAGAATTGCTAATCATGTGTTATTATGGTCACCCAGCCAGCGAGATGTTTAGATTGTATCAAACCTCATTTTGTCTACCTATTGAGTCCCTTCATTGAATAGATAGTTGTTTTATTTCATTAAAGGTATCATTACAGGATATAAGCTGTTTTTTACAATTAACTAATGGTGATTGTTGTCAATGCTGACAGTGTTCAAACATAGTTCCAGATGTTTTGGGATTGCACCTAAGGTGCCTAATACAATGGATACTATTTTTACTTTCTTTTGTCAGTTGTTCTACTTCTATTTACAGGTCTTTGCATTTTGTGCTTTTCTCCAGTTCTTTCTCTTCTATTGTTTCCAGGTACTGCTGCATAATATTTACATTGTTTGTAAACTAAGCATTTACAAAGGATAGGCAAATTTTGGGTATGTGGGCCCTTTTTTTATTTGAAAACATGTCACAAACTCTGTTACAGTTTTTCATAAGCTACATTTGAGCTTTGACAAAATAACTAGCCATGGTGCGTATGGCTTATCATAAAGTATGCATTTATCAGAAGGCAAACTGATAAAGTCTGTCATTTTTGCTTTAACTTTTTTTTAAATGAATGTGGGTGCACCTCTAAACAAAATAGCTGGGCCTTTATTTTTATTATTGAAAAATATTTCAGATCTCAGAGGCATTCTTGAAAATAATATTAGATGCCGTGCTTTACTATGGAACATGTCAGCTTCCCATTTAATTAGTATTGATATCTCTCTCTATACACGTGTGTATGAAGAGGGAGTTCCCTGCTGACAAGACGACTAACTGATACCAAATGACATATCTGTGGGGCACCACATTCTTTGTACTATAAACTATGCAAGAACTGTTGCTGAAAGTATTAATGTAGTAATAAATCATTTGGGAGAAGTAGCGTGTTACTATAAAAAATGGCAAAAACAGTATTAAATAAATGAGAATTGTTTTTCTACCTACACTTGATATGATTGTTATTTTCAGAATTTATTTATTTATTAGATTTGTATGCCGCCCCTCTCCGTAGACTCCGTAGAATTGCATTGCATTTGCTTACTGAAATCCATTTCTACAGCCAATGATGGCAGTTAAAAGGTAGGCAAATGCATACTGGTGTATAATAAATGGAACAAAATGGTGTCCAAACTTTCACTGTATTCTTCCTTTTTTGCTCTCCCATAAAGTGAAAATTTTATTTATTTTATTTATTTACTTATTTATTTTGTCCAATATACAATGAGGGTTTTAGTGGGTATATATCTATATACACGTAGTAAAATATATGATGAAGGTTATAGAGGAGATACTCATAGTAAAATATATTTAAGAAATAATAGAAAAGAAGATATAGTAATCGAATACATCAATGAAAGAATAGAAGAGGAGATATGGGAATAGAAGAAAGGAATAGGAGATATAGGAGAGCAATAGGACAGGGGACGGAAGGCACTCTAGTGCACTTGTACTCACCCCTTATTGACCTCTTAGGAATCTGGATAGGTCAACCGTAGATAATCTAAGGCAGTGTTTCCCAACCGGTGTGCCGCGAGATATGGTCAGGTGTGCCGCGAGGCGGAGGCCAGCAAAGGTTGTTTTGAAAGTCGGCCCCCTCGCGCGCATGGCTTCTCCTCGCTAATAGCGGCGGGCAATAGCCGGGGGAGGGGTGGCTTCTGCAAGTGGGAGCTCCAGGGCTGAGGCTTCCACTTGTGGCTGTCCCCGCCCGATCCGTCCTTCTCTCCGGCTTTCTTGGGGCGCTGGCGATCCGTCCGCTAGCCGCTCCGAGCGCTGTGGGAACGCCCACCCCTCTCACAGTCCGCTCGGTCTTCTCGGCCACCTACATGCTGCGGGAAGCCCGGGAAAACCAAGCAGAGCGCCCAGGCCAGGCAGAAGAATGTCGCCGCCTTGCTATCCCGCTTCTCTCTGGCCATGCGGTTGCAGAAGCAAGCTCTCCCCCCTCACATACACACTTTCGGCTGGGCAGGGGGCGAAGCCGACCCCCCCAGCTGCCGGCGAAGGAGGCTCGCTCGAGCCTCAGAAAGGAGGCGGATTCAGGCAAAGAGCCCGGCGCAACGGGCGCAGCGTTGGAAAGCGAGCGGGCGGTGGGGGCGCTTCACTTCTGCCTTCCTGAGGCGCTTTTTTTGGGCTCCGCGTCCGGCGAGTTTCTGCCTTGCCTTGCCTACTTAATGCGGCGGGAGAGATGCTAATTCCCATCCCAAACAGTCCGTCTTTTCCCTCAGGAGTGGGTGGGCGTTTTGTCCCTGGCACCATGTCAGCAGCATCAGGAGGACAACAGATGACTAATCCCGCCAGAGAACGAGAGAAAGCATGAGAGAGAAAGAAAATAAGAGAGAGAACGAGAGAGAGCAAAAGAGAGAGAGAGAGGTGCTTCTTGAAGCATATAGTAAAAAGCACCCAAATAATAAGAAAAAAAACCCAGCCCACACCTGTTTTTGAAAACAATAAAAGAGGAAAAAAACCCAGCCCTCAACTGGTTTTGGAAATGGTTCGAGTGTGTATACACACACACGCATAAAGGGGGGAGAGAGACAGGGGTGGAAAAAGAGGAGAAGTGAGAGGGAGAAGGAATGAGGGGAAAAGGGAGGAAGATAGAGAAATGAGAAACATGAGAGAGAAAAGGGGGAAAGACAGGAGAAGTACCCAGAAATGAGAGAGCGGTATAAATTTGAGGAGGGATGATTGATGATTGACTGTATTTATAAGAGGATGTTACATGGGATTGTATATATGAGGGGGTTATTTATTTATTTATTTATGTATGTATGTATGTATGTATGTATGTATGTATGTATGTATGTATGTATGTATGTCTTTATTTATTTATTTATTAGATTTTTGTCATTTTGGTTGGTGGTGTGCCCCAGGATTTTGTAAATGTAAAAAATGTGCCGCGGCTCAAAAAAGGTTGAAAATCACTGATCTAAGGGTTAGTACTAAATGGAGATATTTTATCTGAAGAATTGAATTAAAAACTCCAATTGCCAAAATGAAAATCAAATTTGGAAGAACTGGATTCAGCCCCTCATAGTTCAGTGTGCTGTAAATTCAGAAATGAGACACTGAAGATATGAGCTTGGACAAAATCCCTGCACTTAGTGTAATCTGTTTTATTATTCACCTTTTTCAGGTGGGGGGGGAGTGCTGTTGAATCAGTGTTGATTCCTGGTGATTAGCTGGACAATTCCCTGCCATTTTACTGGAAAGGTTTTCAGAAGTGGTTTGTTATTGTCTCCTCCTTCAGAGTATGACTGGCCCAAAGTCATCCAGTTGACTTTTTGCTTAAGGCAGGTCTAGAATTCATGGCCCCCTGTTCTAGCCTGGAGCTTTAACCACTATACCAAACCGCCTTTCTTCCATATCTTTAATTGCACATTGACAAAATAGCTAGTCATAGTGGGTATAGCAAAAAAGGTGTTTGATTTTGAACAGTAGGACAAAGTCAATCCCAAATCAATGCTACAAGCACTGCCAAAGCAATAGCAGAACTGGTTTTTGTCATCTTTATTTATGACCCAACTCCCATTTTGGAAGGATTAGCAATAAATAGGTATTATAATACGTGTGTACTCAGTACTATAGCATATCCTCAGGTGAATGTGAATATACAAATACATACTTTTCATATAAAAAAACTAAAATGGCTATCTTGTGGCAACGTTTATTCTCATTCCCAATGCATTCTCCATTCTCACCCTTTTTACACCACTCATCTACTACATTACCTAAAAAACGTAGAAAACCAAGTTCTGAAATCTAGCAATGTATTTTTAAGAATACATTTATTAACTTCTGGGCCATTATTTTCTCATTACACAGATCAACCAGGATTCCAACCTAGTAACTGGAAAATAAAAACAAAACTCCCATTTTTAAAACTCCCTACTCCTCAGAATTTCAAAATATTTTTAGCCAATCATTTGCAGTTGAATATTATGTGAATAAAGAATAAATTTGTCTATCATTTGCCTCCAGAAAACTAGTTATATAAAAGATGCCACAAGCCTCTGTTTACAGAATGAAATTGTATTTCATTGGCACAGAGACAATGACCCTTCACTTCCTTTGAACACTGAGTAGTTGCCTATTCCAGATACGGAAATCAGCACTAATTGGACTATTGTCTCAATAGAAAATCTTCAATAGCTTTAGCTTCCAACAGCTGGCAAAGGAAATTCATATTGCACCCTAGTAGAAATATAGTTCAAAGTGACACCAGAACTGAATCTTATACAGCATCAAAAATAGCAATACATTTCAAATATTTTTTTAAAAATGAAAAGGCATGTCTTTTATTTAATATTTATTTAAGGATTGAATTGAAGTATTGCTCAAAATAATGATCAAGATAATTTGTCATGTTTAATTTTTTTTTTAAAAAAAAAATTAAAGCCTTGCTTAAAAATGTAAACAACTCATTTATAACAAAGCTCAATAGGACTGAATCAAGACTGTACAAGGCATAAAATGCACCTCAAAATTTAGCTTCTGTTCTAAGTCTACTCTAATTGTGTTCTCACCAATAGGTAAAGTGCACAGAAATCTCTCCCCCCCATCTATGTATGCATGTATGTATGTATGTATGTATGTATGTATGTATGTATGTATGTGTATATGTGTATTCATATATATATGAACACACATATACATATATACATACATACATATGGCTGAGCACCAAAGATTTCAGCACTAGTTTCTTCCACCTTCACCTTCATGCCCAGTTTGAACTGTTTATCTAATGAACTGCTGCATATAATAGTCACAAATCAATTACTTCCTTAGAGGCATGTACAATAGAAAAAGTCTTACTTAATTGACATAATATATGCTAAATGGTAAAGAGTTACTATGAACTTTCAACAAATGCTGCTAAAGATGAAAAATAATTTCCTCCTTAAAGGCATATTCCCCTTCCATATGTATACATAAGGATATTTTGTATTAAGCCACAAACAACTACTGAACAATAAAGTACAACAATAAATATTTTTTTTAATTTTTGCTATTGGTTTCTTTTCTCTTTTTAAAATCTTATACATTTGGATATTTGGACATTAGGCTGAAGGTAGAAAAAAGCAAAAGTCCAATCAATAGGGTAATCAAAAAAGGGTAGCTGAAGAAAACAAAAGGAAAATCAATCCCACCACTGCTCTGAAAATTGAAATAATTTCACATTTTCTTATTTATATATAAAACTACTTCATAAGGGGGAGAGCTGTACGATAGATGAAGTAACAGCATTAGTCAACATCAATTGCCTTGTGATCATTTTTTTAAAAAAAACTTAGACTTAAGTCATTTTTTCCTTTCCTGCTAGAATGCTGAGCACTAAAAAATAAAGGACATACTTCAAAGAACTTGAGCCAGTTCTGAAGAAACTGATTAAATTAGCCAATTATCAGAAAAGTCACATAAACTCACAGAGCCTAAAATTTGGCATGTGGCAATTATTTTGAAATGAAATAGAATGGATAGGAATTTTGTCCATCATCAACAAGAGAAAAAAAATGCCAGCAAATCTTGTGCTCGTCTTTCCTTCAGCGTAGCTTTAGAGACTTTAGAAACAGTTGTTTACATTTTACATAACTTTCAGTTTGTTCATGTGCAATAGTCAATATTAACAGCGGTCAGTGGCAATAAATACTTTCAAAATCCAGCATGCTTTCACTACACCAAACTGAGGCTGATGTATGCATATTTGTATATGGATGTTAGTTGTTATACTTCAGTTTGCTAATATCAATATATTAGCTGAAGTTCATTCACTTCAACCATTTTCCCAATCTCAGTGGAGAATAGTAACCAACATGAGAAGTTGCATTGCACTGGCATCCTTCAGTCTCAAAAGACCATGGTATCATGCTCTGGATGAAGCCTGGATAGGTTAGTGTATATGAAATGGTCCTGGGTTGGGCCTAGAGGCAAAAAGGAGCTGTGACGTTCCTTCAATATACCAGGGTGATCCAACATAAAAAAACATATACATATACATACACACACACACACACACACACACACACACACCATATACCGGTATATACATGGGAAGTATAGAGACCACAAAAGCACTACTAACTACAATTCTAAACAGATCCATGTGATTAAAGAACATATTCTACAAATCTAATAAATAAATATTCTATTTCACACATGGTTTGGAAATCTTAATTACTGTAAACATGCATTGGTAATTCTATTAGTTTTAGGCCTATAGATCAAGAGTTACTATTCTCCACCAAGATTGAGAAAATGGTTGAAGTGAATGAACTTCAGCTAATATCTTCCACTAATTGTCAGAAGTTTTCACAGCCATATTCAAGAATTAAATGTAGCAAAATCTAATGCCTAATTTAAACATAATTTTTGCTTTTATTTTCCAGTTCCCCAAAACTGTTGAGCTCTGTTAATGTGTATTGTCAAAATATTTTCCTGTAATTAACATTTGCAGCCCAAAAATGCATTAGCTAAGCAAGACCTAATTATAATTTAATTTATTAGATTTATAGGCCGCCCAACTCCGACTCGAATCACATAAACAACTGCAATTTTAATTTTTTTTTAAAAAAAGCCCTATACTGTACAGTATTTCCACTCGCATCATGGACACAATTGCAGCATTAGAGCAGACACACTTTTATTTTTACATCTGGAAAGAAGTAGTGTATGAAAGGGGTGTGTGCTAAATGCGAACACGCCTACGAAAGGGCAAGAGCCAGCCTAAGCTCTTCTGATATTGTCACAGGTTTGCAATTAAAAAGAAAACACACTGAACTCGAAGGAGGGGCAAAGTACCTCAGGTAGGAAAATAACTAAAGTTTGTAAAAGAACAGGGAACAGAAGCCCTTAAACTAGGAAACGAAATCTACTCCCCCCCTCCCCAGTCCAAAAGTATTCACTTCACTATTTATCGGGTTGAAATTGAACAAATAAGTAAATAAAGTTGGAGATAACTCCTTCCCCCCCCCTCCTTTCCTAGCGCCACTTCAAAGTTTGCGGGCTTCTGCCTTCGGTTGGCGGGTCCCAACCGGAAAACAGGTCCCAAGGCCCACGCGGAGGTGGGGGGGGGTGGTGGTTCCTGCCTGCGCGTGCAATAGCCAATTTGGGGGGGGGGGGGGGGCAAAGTACGCGAAAGGCGGCAAGATAAAAAAAAAAGGCATAGCTCGGGCTACGCACCCTCCCTCTGCCCCCCCACGCCAGTTCAGCCGAGGGTCGGTTCCTCAAACACGCCTTCCTTTGACGAGTCTCCCTCATGCCGCCGTCCTAAGACGGCGCCCACCCCAATAGCTGGAGATGCGACCCCGCCAAACCGCCGCTCTCCCGGGCAACGCGAGAGGCACTGACCCCATCCCCAACCGCCGGCCGCCCCCTCATTCCCCGTGTCACACCTGGCTCGGTTCAAAACCCGAGGGGGCGGGGGCGCTCTCCCCTCAAACCTGAGGTGGTCTCACCTTAGTGGCCATGGTGGGCTTGGGCGGCGTGTCTCCCTGTCTCGGAGGGAGCCTGACTGGCGGACTCTGCTTTTAGGCTCCCTCCTACTGGGCCGCGGCGGCGCTGCTGAGGGGGAGGAGGAAGGCGGCGGCGGCGGAGGCAGCGCGGCTCTGGCTTTTTTTTTTTCAGGCCAGCCGCCGCCTCCCCCTTCCCTTCCTGCCGGACTAGCGAGCCACAGAAGGCAGAGGAGCTCCTGAGCTGGCGGGCGAAGCAGAATTCAGGCTGCCGGAGCACCGCCTGCGCTTCCTCTCGCCTCCTGCTTTCTTCCTGGTTGCTTCGCCCATAGCCAGGGGCGGGGTTTCCACAAAGGCGTCCCAAACTCAAAGCAGGAAAAAAAGAGCCTGAGTCCGCCTCGCCGAGTCCTTCGGCCCTTTTCCCAACCTTGGGCGCCAGTGCCCGCCTCTCCAGTTCTCGGTGAGGGAATGGGGAGCCGAGGTGAAGCTGCCTCCCAATTCCTGGGCATCCCAGGAGCGTCCGCCGTTCGTGAGCCGCTAAAAGTCACCGCCTGCGCCTTTTTGGAATAATAGTATTCTGTCAGGGTGGGAAACATTTAGGCCGGTGCAAAGGGCGCCGGCTGCTCTGCATCCCAGCCCACGGGCGCGAGGGAAGTGGTTGTTCCTGAGCTCTTTGGGATGTCAGTAGCCCTGTCCATGTTGAATTGACACTCTTAATGTTTTGATACTAGCACTAGTAACGCGATGACTAACAGCGATAGGAATCGAGTAGGTGGCCCTCCTTCCGTTCCAGCAGGTTAAACTGCATAAAACAAGGCATTGAGGAGAAGTGGTGGTAGCTGTGGCCAAGAAGAGCTCCATCTTGCTAGGTGCCACTTCACTCGTTTTTGAATCAGGAGGCCCCCCAGAACCTCATTCCTTTCATCTCAGGTGTGGACCATTGTAGTGCACTCTGATGTGAGACTGCTCGGAAGCTCCAGACGGTGGCAACTTGGACAATTACCGCAGTGTTTCTCAATTATTGCGCCACCCCCCTACGTATGAAGAAGTAAACATTTGGTGCGGACACCCCCCCCCCTCCCCTGGGATGATTGTTTGCAATACAGTATTCAGCACATTTTCGCTGAAAAAACTCAAGCGGTTTAGTGATTGGAGTGTAATGTGTTTAAGTGACACCTTAATTTATTTGGCTTCATGCTGTCCACTGCCAACATTTTTAGACACAGTAAACATACTGGTCTTTCTTTGTCTCCCACCATAGTCACATTATCTCTGTCTCTCTCCTTTCTTTTCATCCCTGTTAAATATTTTTCCACGGTGTCTCTTAAGGGTTTGTTATATGCACTTCATATCTCTTACTCTGTGGTGTGTGCTATTGTTTGGTGCAAAAAAACCCTACTCCCTGTGGCAAAAAAAAGAATGTTCCCCAGGGTCACACACACACACACCACATAGCTCCAGGCCCCCCCAGGAGAGCTTGGCCCACTATTTGAGAAACACTGCAACTGTTACAGGCACATCTTGATATGGCCATGTGATACATCTGGTTCAGAAGCTGCATTAGTTACCAGCAGCCTTTGGTTGAAATTCCAGGTGCTGGTTGTTTAGACTCTAGAGCAGTGATGACGAACCTATGGCATGGGTGCCACAGGTGGCACACAGAGTTATATCTGCTGGCATGCAAGTAGTTGCCCTAACTCAGCATTGAATTATGGGTGTGGGCACTTGTGCATGTGCAATAGCATACACCACGTTCTTTTGGCACTTGAGGGAAAAAATGTTCGCCATCACTGCTCTAGAGTAACATTCATGGCAAAAGGGCTAGGTACTGGAAGGTGGCTGATCTCTGCATTCTCCCGATCCCATAGATTTTTTAAAAATCTGATGGGGCTCCTCAATGTTATTTTAAACCCAGTTTTTCTCCTAGACCTTGGATCTACCTACCTACCTCTATCTATCTATCCATCCATCCATCCATCCATCTATCTGTTTAGATTTGTATGCCGCCCAGTTAGTCAACAGTACTCTCTTCATTTGGAGGTATGCCAAGTGTGTAATGCTTCCTTTGATCATTGTTTTTGCCACTTAGTTTCTGTAACTTAGAATATTTTTTTCCCAGGGCAGCCTTAGAAATTTAATAAATTTAAAATTAAATTAAATTTGAAAAAAAATATTGCTGTGAGGAAAAGCCGTAACTTTGAAATACACACACAAAAAATCCCATCCAAAAGTACTTCAAACAAAATTGTGCATTAAAAGAGATAAAGACAAAAGACAAAACTTTGGTCTGTGGATATGTTAAATTGCAGGTAATGCAACTGCAAATAATTGGAACCATCTGCATGCAATTTTATACAACTTCTTAATATTCAAAGTACTTCAGTAACTGCTGTCCCAGGGGTATGCAGTATTCAAATTCAAAGCAGGCAAACAATAGTTTCTAGGAAGAAGGGGTTATATTATGTTATATATTATGTCCAATCACACTTTGCCAATAAGAAAATCTATTCTATTCTATGTGTATACTTTGTTTTTATAATATTCTGTTTATATTATGGATCCTACAATCTGATTCTTGTCTTAAAAGAGCAGGAAATCCTATCACTGATTTTTGGTAATAATGCAGATAAAATTAGCACAGTTACAGGGTGTTTCTGGGGAATTCATTAAAAGAAAAAGAAGATCCACATTGCCCTGCCATGTTGAAGACAATTGAATTTTATTTTGAGCTTGATTTATTATTTTAGCTTTGTCCAAAATCTACACCACAATAAATAAGTTTAATCCTTAAGATCATGTACAATTCTTTATTCTGTTTAAATATCATAACATACTCATGTTGTGAAATCCTTACAAGAGTAAGTGAAATAAGTGGGGGGTTTTCTCACTGCAGATATTCAAGGAAATGCTATTTGTATTTGCACCATCTGTTGCTTTCCTCTGACTTTCCAAAATCAGAGGACAATTTTATATCATTTACAGAATATAGAATACCTGTGAAGGAAACATTCACAGAAAGAAATGTCTATCCTCAAGAGATAGGCTAGAAAAACAAGGTTGGCACCATGAGAGTAGTCAGATATTAAAACAGTCATCATCTCATATTATATAGATCTATAGGGCAAAAAGGGACTTATACGTTATTTTTTTTCTGTAATACACATAATTATTCAAGAAAATGTACTATTCAAATATTCCTA
The DNA here is from genome assembly GCF_031021105.1 of Erythrolamprus reginae. NCBI lineage: Eukaryota > Metazoa > Chordata > Lepidosauria > Squamata > Dipsadidae > Erythrolamprus > Erythrolamprus reginae. The sequence continues at coordinate 325,797,744 of NC_091950.1, read as the reverse complement.
TCCTACTTGTCTATCGGAAAGAACCTTTATTAACAAAAATAAAAGCCCCAAAGGCAATTGTGGTTCTGTGTGGAGGGGGGGGGGAGTGAGGATGTGTAAACAAGCAGAAATAATTGTTTCCACTTTCTCTCTAGACATTGTTGTGATGCTAATAGGTGGGCAAGGAAAGGGAAAAAGTAGAAGCATCTGTGGTGTTCCATGGCTTGCATGCTTTCTGGCTCATTTCCTTAGAAGCAGCTGGGTGAGGAGGAATTAACACTAGACAGCTACCATCCTTTCCCATTTTGCTGCAATGCCAGTTCGTCAATGCCAGTTGTACATTTCTCCCCCAAAATACCAAAATAAACATCTTTAGTATTTGTAAATATGAACTAGCTTTAAGCAAAAACTCCTCTCACCATTAAATTGCTGGAAAAAAACCTTGCTAGAAATGTTCAGCATCATAGAACATGATGGGGCATCATCCTTATAAATGTGCTCATGTCTGTGTGACAGAAATGGAATAGTTGGTGTTTCCTCTTCCTGTTTTACTTCTTTGGAAAGGGATGGCTGCTGGGCCTTCCATGCAAATGGCATAGGGTGAGTTTCACTAGATAATGTAGAAATTTTAATTCTTTTTTAAAATGTATATGCCACCCATCTCACTATTGAAACAACTGTTGTCGACTTAGAAACTGATAAAAAGATAAATATAAAAAGTTAAAAGTAATGAGAGTAAAAACCAAGAGAATGGACAGCAGGGAGGCTGTATATAACTTATTCATAAGAGGTTAGCTTACCACTTATTCTCTTATCAGAAATGATCCACATAAATTGAGTAATCAAAAATGCTTCCACTTTGTTAAATGGTCTTGTCTTTCTTTCAGTCTTTACTTTATTAAGTTAAGAAAGTGCTCAGATTTCTCTAATGTTTTTCCTAATACTGTTGGTACTTAAGCATCTTACTCATTTGACTTCATAGAATTAGTAGAGTTTCTTCTTCCTTGTATTTTTCCTTCCAAGTGCAAGGTCTGGTTTTTTCCCCATTTTTAATCAACCGTGTAGTGTTCCATTGGTTGCAACAGGAATTGATTGACTGGCTTGTCACCTGGGATTGACATCAGCAGCTGAGAGACAATGACTGACCCAAAGACACCTAGTCAGATTTTATACCTAAAGACTAGAACTTACAGGCTCCTAGTTTATAGTCTGGTGCCTTAACCAGTAGACCGACTAGTTTTATAGAATTGATGGATGATGGCAGTTAAAACATTTGGTTTAAATGTATAAATTTCCAGAGACTTTCTCTTTTTCATTTCACTTCTATAAACATGATTATTCTTCTTAAAATTATTCCCTTAAATCTCCCATTCTGATTTACATCAAATTCTTTGTTAATTTTTTAAATCTAATTAATCACAGTGTGTATTTTAGAAATGTATTGCAATTGCATAGATTTTTTTTTTTGTTGAGAGAAAGGCAAGAAAACATGATTTACTAAAATTTCAGAGTTTTGTTAGTTTATTTATTCCACAGTCATTTTATCCAGTTGAGAGGATTGTGATAATTGGGGCTTCCAACTCTTACAGTACCTTATTTATAATTACTCAGCTTGCTTCTACAGTATATCGATAAACGCCAGTAATGCAGCATATACTGAGATGAACACTCAATGAAATATTTTTAATTCAGCTAAAATGATTAAAGTAAATAAACAATATTTAATCACCTTAAACATTATGCTTTTTGAAAAGAAGATAAAACATTGTGCATGATAAGACTTACCTACCTAATAAAAGAAAATCAGACCAGCATGGACTATTTTCACAGTTTATTTATTATTTATTTATTAGATTTCTATGCCGGCCTTCTCAGATGACTCAGTTGTACTGAATCACATGGTTTCATCCTGAATAATCTTTGTTTTTTTCATAATAAATTGTTTATTTTATTTTATAATACAAAAATTCCATTTTCAATTTAAACAATGCGTTGTCAGAGTGCTTATACATACATACATCAATATTATACTCAAATTTAATTATATTTATTTAATCATATTTTAACCTTTAACATCTTCCATTTTAATATTAATCATACAGCCATCAAATCAACCAAAAAAGGAATGATTTTTTTCTGTTTATTTTCTCATATTTATCATATTTCCCCCATTTTACAATCAACCATCCTTCCTTCTTTCCCCTCCTCTCCTTCTTCTCTCCTTTGCCATTTCCAACTTTTCCCCTTCTTTCCCTCTCTTCCCCTCTCTATCTCATTCTTCCTTCATCCTCTCTTCTTTTTTTGGCCTTTCTCCTCTCCTCTCACCTACTTCCCTCCAATCTCCTCCACTCCTTCATTCTTTCCAATGTTACTTTCAGTTATTTACTATCTACAATTTATTTCTCGATATATTACTGAAAACAAACAGATTTAATATTACAAATCACATTAATGATATTAATCATCTTCACTTCTTTGAGTTTTACATTATATTATATTTATATTACTTCTTTTTTTTAATGTTCATCTTCTTTCTCCTCTTCTTCATAACTTTATTTTGAACAAGATGTTGCCCGTCTCTTCTTTTGATTTCAACCATAATTTTTTCTTTTCCTTATTTTTTTATCTTTACTTATTTTATTTTTATACAAATGGTATCACTATAAGCCCTTAAATTCTCATCTCTTACTATGTTAACCACTGGTAGAAACTTTATACGTCTATATTTCTAATTTACTATACACTATATAGTTTTTATAAAAACCATTTAAGATAATTATTTAAACACAATAACAATACATTTAGTTTTTCTAATATCTATGTTCATTACATCTTACATCATCATGAAAACGTACACCATATGACTAATTTTCTTCTCCGGGTCCCGTCAACTAAGCAATGTCGCCTGGCGGGACCCAGGGGAAGAGCCTTCTCTGTGGCGGCCCCAGCCCTCTGGAACCAACTCCCCCCAGAGATTAGAACTGCCCCCACCCTCCTTGCCTTTCGTAAACAACATAAAACCCACCTCTGCCGCCAGGCATGGGGGAATTGAGATCCTCTTTCCCCCTAGGCCTTTACAATTCTATGCATGGTATGTATGTATGTATGTTTGGTTTTTATATTAATTGATTTTAATCATCAATACCAAATTACTATTGTACACTGTTTTATTGTCGCTGTTAGCCGCCCCGAGTCTCTGGAGAGGGGCGGCATGCAAATCCAATAAATAAATAAATAAATAAATAAATAAATAATTTTCATCTTTCATATTTAATTAATTATATGCTACCCAATCCCAGCTAATATATATCTTTTCCTTCTTAATTTGAATAACTATATTTCATTCTGTTTCTAAACATTATGACCTTATATGCCAATCCTATTTGAAAACCACTTAAAATGATCAAACACAATTAATCACATTAATACAATTCAGTCAGCTAGAATGATCTCTTCAACCTTTTTCTTTTGGACTCTCAAAAAGTCTATCTCATAACTTCTCCCCACCCCTTCTGTTGGTTTCTTTCTTTGTTTTTCTTTTTGTTATTTCTGCATCTATAGTTTTTTAAAAATTCTTTTGTTACCTGAGTCGCTGTGAGAAGAGCAGCATAGAAATCTAATAAACAAACAAACAAACAAATAAATAATTATTTGGGAGGTCCAAAGAGTCCATCGTGTTGCCACAGCGTTAGCCACAGCATTAGCCCCACCCTCTTCTTCGCTTCATCCTGAATAATCTGAGCAGATTATCTACGCATATCAGGTAAAATTCCATTGTTTTTCTCTTTCTGTCTTCCTCACCTGTAGAAATTTAGATATATACTGTATAAGCAAAGGAAGAATCTAATCTATTGGTAGTGCACATAAATTAGGCTTAACTATTTTGTCTCACTAAAAAAACTTTAAAAGATAAACAGTGTATAAAAATGAATTTTGTTAATTTGGAAAACAAATTTCAAATTTATTAACTTATTTATTTATGAAAACAAAAATAACCAATATTAATTGTTACTAAGCATCTATATCTTCATTTCAGTGGCTTTGCTTTTTGTGGCTTTGCTTTTTGTAGGCAGTGGTACCTCTAACTAATAACGCCTCTACTTACAAACCTTTCTAGATAAGAACCGTGTGTTCAATTTTTTTTTGCCTCTTCTCAAGAACCATTTTACAAACCCGAGCCTCTGAAACTGTAACTGGAAAAGGCAGGGAGAAGCCTCCGTGGAGCCTCTCTAGGAATCTCCTGGGAGGAAATAGGGCCGGAAAAGGTGGGAGAATCCTCGGTGGGTCCTCTCTAGGAATCTCCTGGGAGGAAACAAGGCCTCCATTCTCCCTGTGGTTTCCCCAATCGCACGCATTATTTGCTTTTACATTGATTCCTATGGGAAAAATTGCTTCTTCTTACAAACTTTTCTACTTAAGAACCTGGTCACTGAACGAATTAAGTTTGTAAGTAGAGGTACCACTGTATTTCCTTTAAACAACTTCCTCCAAAGAAAATTAAGCTCCATAATGTTTCCTTTTTGTTATATTTTTTATTTATTTATTTATTTTATTTATTTGGTTGGATTTCTATGCCACTCTTCTCTGCAGACTCAGGGTGGCTTACAACAGTAAGTGCCCACATCCATAATACAGTCCCCCCCCCACGCATGCATGCACAACCCCCCCTGTGCTCCTCCCACCATGCGTGCAGACTTCACTGAAGCCTCCAGAGCCTATGGATGGTAAAAAACGGGTGCAACGGGCCTACCGGAAGTTTGTTTATAAACTTCTCCAGGCTTCCAGAGTCTTTTTTGAAGCCTGGGGAAGGCGAAAATGACTCTCCCTGTTCTCCGGAAGGCCAAAAATCAGCTGGCCAGCGTGAACATGTGTGCTGAAGCTGACATAGGACAACACCTCATGTGCCCTCAGATAGGGTTCTGTGTGCCACCTGTGCCACCCATGCCACAGGTTTTCGATCATAGGTATAAGACAATATTATTTCTTCAACAATTAAGTAATGTGAATGTTAAGACTGAAACCTATCAAACGATCTGAAACCTGCATAACTTTGTACTGATATGTATCTTTTTGTTCTCAGCTATCTCAGAAATGCAAATTATTTGATTTTGTCAGCCTTTTGAGGCAGGCTGGGTCAGGAAATAGATAACAGCAAAATGTTAGAAATAAACTTTATTGACATAAGGCTATAAAAATAATTTAGGAAGCTTGATGGCATTTCCCTTTCTTAAGTCTTAGACTAAAAAGTCAAGACAGGACAAAGTTGAGTTTCTTTCTCCTGCTTTCCTGTTTTCCTGGGCTTAGTCATGCTTTATTAATGATTGCTGCATATTTCATCTCAAGGTCATCTCTGCATTCCTCCATAAATTTAAGGAAGGGTTGTAAGAATGACACTTCATGTGACAATAAAGCATTTTGGAATGATGACTATTTTCCATTCCAGGCAGGTCCCATCCAGTACTAAAAAGGGATGGAAGAGGTTTGGCTCCTAACTCACTGAAGCATTTGTCAAGAATTAGCAAAGGCAATTGTTTCATGATATTTAATACTCAAACTTTTTTGAAATTGGGTAATGAATTGTGTCTTTCTACTCAATGCACTTTGAGATTTTCCTGGTCACATGAAAGAATTAAAGATGCAAAGTTTAATTGTGCTTAGGCAATATAGACTAATGCTATATCTCCCTTTTTTGGGTAAAGTCAAAACAAGTGGAAGTTCTTACCAGCTACATTTTTCCAATAGTGAATACGCAGAAAATATTTTACAATTATATTTACAAATACATTTATTAAGGCTCTGCAACAAAAGCATTTACATCTGGGTTTTATCTGATAAAAGCACTTTTTTTCCAACTTGCATTTCCTATTTAGCCTCATGTGAAAGGAAGCCCCAAAGATATTGTGGGTCATTCTAGAACAAAGGAAGAAAGGGAAATAGCTAATTATAGACAATAGTGACTTTAGTAAAAAAAAAAAAGAAGAAGAAAAAGCTAGGCCTAGTCATGATTAAATACAAAGTTGTTGGTTTATTTATTTATTTATTTATTTTGCAACTAAGAATATTTTTTGACAGCAAGAGTAAAATTAACTCTTCCTTTAGAAGAAGTAAAACAAAGAAGTGACTATAAATTATGGTGATTTGTGGCATGGAATTATCTATTTTGTCTTGATTGATAATGAAAACAGAAAATTAAAAGATTTAGAAATATTGAACAATAAAGTCCTATTCCAGAGATATAATTGCAGATTTCAAAACTTTTAAGGGTGGACAGCAGCCTTCATACAACTCAGAGAAGACTTGTCAATACTCTGCACTGTGAAAATATGAGGAAGCAACTCACTTTCTGTTCCATTTCATAGCAAACATTTCCATATGCTATTTTATTTTATGTCAACCCACACTTCTGCAATTAGGCTCACAATTATAAAACAAGCTTTTGCAACTCTAATCACACAGGTGCAAATTTTTATATCTTGTATACCTTATATTATTGATTTAGAATTAATATTTCCCAAGTTTCCTTTTACTTGGCCATTTCCCTTAGCTTTGCAGCTGCCAAAATAACAATGTATCTATTTTGACAAGGCATTTGTGTCATTATACAGGGCCAATTCTTTGGTTTCAATATTAGTGTTTTCTTGAGTTTTGCTTTTGTGCCTGGCAAACTAAAATTACCGTATTTTTCGCTCTATAAAACGCACCTGCTGATAAGACGCACCTAGATTTTAGAGGAGGAAAATAGAAAAAAAATATTTTGACCCTCCCATTTATAACCACTGTTGCATCCTCTTAGTAACATAATCACAATTCAGGCAGTGGAAGAGAATACAGATGGGAGAAATATTTAGATTGAACACCCAAGAAGTAGATGCAGACAGAGATAAAGCTCTAAGAGAAAAATATGGGAGGCAAGTTTTAAAAAAAAGCATAGCAACTAAAGTACTGAAGCAGACAAGAGACAAAGGATAGAAAGGAAAGGATTTTTCTATTTTGTTGTTCTGATTTGTTTTTCTGCTTCTCTTCCCTCCCCCCTTCTTTTTAGAATGGTGACATGGTTAGAAGTTAGGTAGGATAGAAAGAAAACGACTTTTAATAAAAGGGTGACATCATTAAAAGTTAGAATAGAGATAGAAATTAGAGGGGGGATATTATTGGATACTTTTTTACATAATAAAATAAAAGCAATAACAAGAGGGAAGCTTAGAAATTGAATTAAATAATATGGTGAGTAGCATTAGAACAATATATTAAACCATGGAATAATTCAATAATGATAATAGTATAGCTCAATATAAATGTGGGTTGGAGGTTCGGGGGGGTGCTGGAAAGCCGCCCAGGCCGGCTGCGATCTTTTAAAACAGCCGCGCCGCTTCTCAGCTGACTCCTGAAGCGCGGAAGTTCGCCTTTGGCTTTTGGCTTCAGGAGTCAGCTGAGAAGCGGCGCGGCTGTTTTAAAAGATCGCAGCCGGCCTGGGGGGCTTCCCAGCACCCCCCCGAACCCGGGTTGGGGGTTTGGGGGGGGTGCTGGAAAGCCCCCCAGGCCAGCTGCGATCTTTTAAAACAGCCGCGCCGCTTCTCAGCTGACTCCTGAAGCGCGGAAGTTCGCCTTTGGCTTTTGGCTTCAGGAGTCAGCTGAGAAGCGGCGCGGCTGTTTTAAAAGATCGCAGCCGGCCTGGGGGGCTTTCCAGCACACACCCCCGAACCCCCAACTCGGAACCGCATTCAGACGATTCCCCCCCCCTGTCCCCGTCCCTGCGCCCCCTCTGCTCCAGCGCCTCCCCCCCCCTACCTGCATCTTTGCTCCATAAGACGGGGCTGATTTTCATCCTACTTTGGGAGGAAAAAACCTGCGTCTTATGGAGCGAAAAATACGGTATGCTCAGATTTCCCCTACTTCTATTTGCTGGATGGCATCATCCTATTTGTCCAGAAACATCATTTTTTTATAAATTACTAGTTCAATGTTTTCTTTAGTGAGAAGAAATGTATGTAGGACACTGGGCAAATAATCATGTCTCTGAAAGTAGCATTCAGTTCCAATGTCATACTATTATATAACTACTACATTAAGCATGTGGTAGCCTTTTGAAACTTTAGTGTTTATCTTTGGCTAATTGTGCAGACATATGTAGCACAGATAATATTTTCAATATGACCACTTTCAAAGCAAAGGGGCTATAAAATTAATACATGAACCAAAATTGATAACATCTGATAACTACAGTGCAAGTTATAGCTCTAATTTCTTTATTATCTCTCAACCAAGCACAAAGTCAGCAGGTACCTTAGGAAAAGAGTGCTAACTTGAATACAATAAAAGTCCCAGCAATAAATAAAGTTTGAAATGATTTATCTATCTGAATATATATGACTGACTATTTTAATAAATTAATTCTGGGTGGCTAACAAAGCACTAACAACCCAGAAACATAGATAGTAAAACCATAGATATGATAATAAAAATGTGAGATAACGAAAAATTATTTTGTACAATATTCATGGGAGCTGAAACTTTAATTATTGTTCCTATTTTCTTTATAGAAACTACTAGTAGTTATGTTCAAGCTGTTATAGATGATTAATAAATGCTTTAGATAAATTCAAATAAAATGGCAAGATTTATTTCAGATAACATCAGGCAGGCCAATATCATTTAAATAGAAGCTACACAAGATCCCGAATCAAGCCCCAATTACTTCAAAATAGCTAAACAAGAGCCATTAGAATTATTTCAGAAGGGCTCTTATTACATCTCTTCATTCAGGCAAGTATGAATGAATGTCATTCTTCAACAAGCATACCACTCTACAGTTCCAACAGAATTTTTGTTTATCAGACATTGTCTCTATTCTGTGGACGAAAGCAGAAGCCTTGCCAATTTCCTGCTGCTTGCACAGATGCTTGTTCCTATTGCTTCCACGCTAACTCTCTTTACAAGCAGTAGTAATAATTATTATTTATTAAACTTGTAACTCAATGACTCTGGGAGGCACACAACAGACAAATCACAACAACAGCAATAAAACATTAAAAATAAATATAAAAGGCGTCAAGTGCAATAGACCAGATGGAATGAAGCAAGCAGTCTCATTCTCCCTCACTAAAGGTCTGGGTGAAGAGCCAAGACTTCACAGGTCTTCTAATAATAGCAGAATGAGAGCCATCCAGATCTTGGGGGAAAAGACTGTCAAAGACTGCAGATGCTTTAAGTAAAGCTTTACATCCTTGTATACCTGGACACATTAATTTAAAATTATTTTAACTCAATCTGGAAAGGAGACAATAGAGCTGGAAAAGGTACAGGAAAAGACAATTTCCAACTAATTGGGGTAAGTAAGCTAGAAGAGTTCCCATTTAAGCAGTAGTGGGTCCTAAATCCTGTTGCTACCAGCTTACGTGCACACTTGGGATGCTTCTGCACATGTGCAGAAGCATCCCAAGTGGGTGGGCAGCACCCAGGCCAAACCGGAAGCAACCCACCGCTGCACTCAAGGGGAAATTATAATAAAGATCAGCCATTTTTATCAAGTGACATATTATTTGATTTTATGGATGCTAAACAAACAGCATAAACATGCACCCATCACACAATTCTTTCAGGATAAACAATATTACACAAGGCACATACATGGACTAAGATGTGATAACCTCTAAAATGTGATAATCCTCCCCCGCAGGGAGGTGGAACCAATTAGGTGGTTTCACCCCAGATGCCTAATGGACCCTATGGGCTTTCAGAGGGCGCTTGGGGAGATACCAGATTTGCTTATGCACAATCCAGCAGAGTCCCTAGTAATGGCCTGGAATACAGCTGCAAAAGGGGCTCTCAACTGGATTGCGCCTTTGCGACCTCCCTGTTGTAGTAGACCCTTGGTTTACCGAGGAATTTGGGGAGATGAAACGCCAGAAGAGACATCTAGAGAAGTTTCGGAGGACCAGTAAATCCAAATCTGACCGAACCAAATTAAGAACTTTTGTTAAGACTTAGTTGGAAGCGATCAGGGCGGCAAGGTCTTTGTATCTTTCCACAATGATTGCGTCTGCAGAATCCTGCCCAGCAGCCCTGTTTAAGGTGACCTGCTCTCTCCTTAACATGGGGAAGGTTGAGGAGCCTCTACAGGGCACTGTTGAGGAGTTTTACAATTTTTTCACAGACAAAGTCACTCAGATCTGGGTGGACTTGGACTCTGACTGGAATGCAGTGTTGATTGATAACGATTCAGTTGAGTTGACTGGAGCATGTCTTAGTCATGTCAACTGGGCTGGGTTTGACCTGGTGACACTTGATGAAGTGGACAAGTCCATTGGAGCTGTCAGCTCCTCCATCTGCTTACTGGACCCTTCTTGGCTGATCTCTTCTAGCCGGGAGATGACACGAGGCTGGATCCAGGCGGTTACCAATGCTTCCCCGAGGGAGGGGTCCTTTCCAGCTCCCTTAAAGGAAGCACTTGTGCGCCCCCTTCTCAAGAAGCCTTCCCTGGATCCAGCTATTCTTGCCAATTATCGGCCTGTCTCCAACCTCCAACCTGGCGCTCCAGCTCCAGCGGTCCTTGGAAGAAGCCGATTATCTAGTTCCTCAGCAGTCAGGATTCAGGCCCGGCTACAGCACGGAAACTGCTTTGGTCGCGCTGATGGATGATCTCTGGCGGGCCCGGGACAGGTGTTTATCCTCTGTCCTGGTGCTTCTTGACCTCTCAACGGCTTTCGATACCATCGACCATGGTATCCTTCTGCGCCGGCTGGAGGGGTTGGGAGTGGGAGGCACTCTTCCTACCTCTCTGGTTCTCTTCCTACCTCTCTGGTCGGTCGCAGTTGGTGTTAGTGGGGGGTCAGAGGTCGACCTCTAGGTTACTCCCTTGTGGGGTGCCTTAGGGGTCGGTCCTCTCCCCCCTACTATTTAATATCTACATGAAACCGCTGGGTGAGATCATCCAAGGGCATGGGGTGAGGTATCATCAGTATGCAGATGATACCCAGCTTTACATCTCCACCCCTTGTCCGGTCGGCGAAGCAGTGGAAGTGATGTGCCGGTGCCTGGAGGCTGTTGGGGTCTGGATGGGTGTCAACAGACACAAGCTCAACCCGGATAAGACGGAGTGGCTGTGGGTTTTGCCTCCCAAGGACAATTCCATCTGTCCGTCCATCACCCTGGGGGGGGAGTCACTAACCCCCTCAGAGAGGGTTCGCAACTTGGGCGTCCTCCTCGATCCACAGCTCACATTAGAGAAACATCTTTCAGCTGTGGCGAGGGGGGCGTTTGCCCAGGTTCGCCTGGTGCACCAGTTGCGGCCCTATTTGGACCGGGAGTCACTGCTCACAGTCACTCATGCCCTCATCACCTCGAGGCTCAACTACTGTAATGCTCTCTACATGGGGCTACCTTTGAAAAGTGTTCGGAAACTTCAGATCGTGCAGAATGCAGCTGCGAGAGCTATCATGGGCTTTCCTAAATTTGCCCATGTCACACCAACACTCCGCAGTCTGCATTGGTTGCCGATCAGTTTCCGGTCACAATTCAAAGTGTTGGTTATGACCTATAAAGCCCTTCATGGCACTGGACCAGAATATCTCCGGGACCGCCTTCTGCCGCACGATTCCCAGTGACCAGTTAGGTCCCACAGAGTTGGCCTTCTCCGGGTCCCGTCAACTAAACAATGTCGTTTGGCGGGACCCAGGGGAAGAGCCTTCTCTGTGGCGGCCCCGACCCTTTGGAACCAACTCCCCCCAGATATCAGAGTTGCCCCCACCCTCCTAGCCTTTCGTAGGCTCCTTAAAACCCACCTCTGTCATCAGGCATGGGGGAATTGACATGTTCCCTCCTCATAGGCTTATAAAATTTATGCATGGTACGCTAGTGTGTATGATTGGTTTTAATTTGTGGTGTTTTTTAAATTAATTTAAATATTGGATTTGTCTTACATTGTATTGCTATTGCTGTGAGCCGCCCCGAGTCTGCGGAGAGGGGCGACATACAAATCTGATTAAACTTAAACTTAAACTTCCCTTTTTAGGGAAGGTTGTAAAGAAGGTGGTGGCACTCCAACTCCAACAGTCCTTGGATTAAGCTGATTATCTGGGTCCCTTGCAGTCTGGATTCAGACCCGGCTACAGCACTGAAACTGCTTTGGTCGCACTGTTGGATGATTTCTGGTGGACCTGGGAAAGGGGATATTCCTCTATCCTGTGGTTTTTGACCTCTCAGCGGCTTTCGATATCATTGGCCATGGTATCCTTCTGTGCTGACTGGAGGGGTTTGGAGTGGGAGGGACCAGCCTCCAGTGGTTCTCCTCCTACCTCACTGGTCGGACATAGTTGGTGTTAGTGGGGGGTCAGAGGTCAGCTCCTAGACTGCTCTTTTGTGGGGTGCCTCAGAGATCTGTCTTCCCCCACTACTGTTTAATATCTACATGAAACCGCTGGGTGAGATCATGCGCCGACCACAGGATGAGTTACCATCAGTATGCTGATGATACTCAGCTGTACATCTCCACCCTGTGCCAATTCAGTGGAGCAGCAAAAGTATCTGGAGGCTGTAAGTGCCTGGATGGGTGCCAATAGGCTCAGATTCAACCCGGAAAGGACGGAGTGGCTATGGGTGTTACCTCACAAGGATATTTCCATCTATCCGTCCATCACTTGGGGGATTTTGACCCCCTCAAAGAAGGTCCACAACTTGGGAGTCTTTCTTGACCCACAATTGTCATTGGAATATCATCTCTTGACTGAGGGAGAGGTTTGCCCAGGTTTGCCTGGTGCACCAGTTGTGGCCTTATTTGGACAGTTGCGGCTCTCCTGACAGTCACTAACGCCCTCATCACTTCGAGGATCGACCCCTGCAATGCTCTCTACATGGGGCTACCTCTGAAGAACGTTCGGAGATGGCAATTGATCCAAAACACAGCTGTGCAAGCTGTCATGGGCCTTCCCAAATATGCCCATGTTTCACCATCACTCTACGAGTTGCATTGGTTGCCAACTAGTTTCCAAACACAATTCAAAGTGTTGGTGTTGACATTTAAAGCCCTACATGGCTTAGGACAATGTTGGCTGGCGGGCCTTAGGGGAAGGGCCTTCTCTATAGTTGCCCCTTCCCTCTGGAATCAACTCCCCCCAGAGATCCGTACTATTCCCACTCTCCCGGCCTTCCGAAAGAGCTTAAAAACACATCTATGCTGGCAGGCGTGGGGCTGTTGAACTTGGTTACTTTGTGCCAGCCCCTATTATTGTCTGACTGTTAGAGATATGACAACGTTGTATGAGGTGGGCTGTTGGTGACATGTTTTAAGTTAAGGGGTTTTTTATAGGGATGTTTTATAATGTTGTTTTATTTAATTTTGGTTTCTTCCATTGTTATGTATTACTATGTTGTAAGCTGCCCTGAGTCTCAAGAGAAGGACAGCCTAGAAATCGAACAAACAAACAAATAACAAAAATCCCCATCCCAACTAGGCACAATAAATCTAAATAATTTATAGCATTGTAACTTGCTGTACCTCTCATTACCTTTTGTTTCTTGCAAACTATTCCAGTGTATTTATCAGTGCTTCATTGTGCCTTTCTTAATTTAAACTTCTCACCTCTTTTTTAAGGATCTTATTTAGTGCCATCCAACATCATTTTTCTCCATCCTCCTCTCAACTTATTCATATGTGTAATGGTTACTCACTTTTGTATTCAATCTATAATTATTTAGCACCTAAATTACACATGCATTCATGTCTCCAGCCATCACATCTCTAACAGCACCAACGTAATTAATTATTCATTTATCCATAAATATACTCAAACAATGAAGGAGAAAACATGTTTGTATTTGCTCAGCTGAACTTTTAGCCAAGCATTCAATTCTCATGCATGCTGATTTTCTTTCATACTCTTACTGTATACTGCAACCTTCGTTATTTTGTAAAATATCCCATAATTCAAACTTATTAACCTTATTAGACACTTTATTTAAAATACAGTAAGTACTTTATTTCATTTTATTAGGAAATTATTTCATTTTAAAAGGAAAAAAACCCAACATCCAAAAAGAGAAAGAAAAAGTACAAAATACATAGACAAATTCCCAAAAATTATAACATTCAGTAAATTGAACATTAAATGATTTTGGACTAGTCCCAGGTTGGGCAATCTACTGTACACTCACTAAGGGAGTACCCCTTTTCAATCCTCAAATTTGTATGTTTTACTCTTTGTTTTGGTGGGGATTAAGAGACAAAAAGTTTTTCAGAGTTTAATTTTTCCATTTCATTCCTTTAAATTATCACAAAAACCAAAATGTTGTTAAGTCAATTGGAGAACAAAAGGAAAAAATGAAACCTTGTCATCTTAGACCAATCTATTTAATCAGGTTTATTTATATTTCACTTTTCTGAACCATATCCCTGAACAAATGGATTTCAGGTGGTGTAGCTTTTTGAGAAGTGAAACTTTGAATTTCTGTAGGAAAGATGGGGTAAAAATCTAACAAAAATTGAAGAACATTTTTTACAAGAATCATTTGTTTTGCAAGATAATTAGTGAACAGTAATTGGAAAACATTACCATGAGGAGAAAATCAAATTTTGTTTAAAATCTAGACTTCCAAAGGCACAGGGCTACCGTAGGTATCACCATCAGCCAGAGTTTTAGCTTCAACACTTTAAGGCAGCGGTTCCCAAACTACGGCCCGTGGGCCGGATGCGGCCCGCTGAGGTCTTTTAAACGGCCCGCGGCAGCATACGAGATTTTACCGATCGATATAATAAGAGGGAGAAATAGAGAGGGAGAGAGAAATGAAGAGCAGAGATAGAAAGGGAGAGAGAGAAAGGGAGAAATAGAGAGAGGGGGAGAGAGAGAAAGTGTGAGATACAAAGAGGGAGAGTTAGAAAGAGTGAGTGAGAGAAAGAGAAGAGAGAGAGAAAGAAAGAGAAAGAGGGAGAGATAGAGAGGGAGAGAGAAAGGAAGAGGGAGAGATGGAAAGAGAGAGAGAAAAAGAGAAAAATGAGAAAATGATGGAGGGAAGGAACAAGGGAGAGGAAAATGAAACAAATGAGAGAAAAGGAAGAAGGAAGAGAGAAGTGGAGAGGAAGGAGGGAAGGAAGGAGAAATGGAGTTTGTTGATTTAAGTGTAAATTTACTTGTTAATGAAGTATAAATTACTTAATTACTTAATTATTAATTACTTAATTACTTATTACTTCTTCTTTATTTTAAATATTGTATTTGTTCCCATTTTTTTTTTACTTTAAATAAGGTATGTGTAGTGTGCATAGGGATTTGTTCATAGGTTTTTTGTATAGTCCGGCCCTCCAACAGTCTGAAGGACAGTGAACTGGCCCCCTGTGTAAAAAGTTTGGGGACCCCTGCTTTAAGGAGCTGGTGACGAGCTCTGTGATTATCTTTCAAAGATGGAAGTAACAGATGGAATTAGCTACGTTATTGGAAGATTAAATGAATTCTATTTATAACTGGTGAAAGAAAAAGAGTCTTGCTTATAAAAAAGTTGACCATTAGTCTCCTATAATATTGGAAAATGTTAGCATTAGGATAAAGTCTTATAGAAAACAACTTTAATTAAAAGACAGACTCCTTCCAGTGTTCTCCAGCAGATGTCATCATGAGGCAGCCGTACACGATTTAAAATGTCATGGTAAAATAAAAGAAGTACTGTATTTTTTGAAGTACTGTATTTTTTTTTACGCACGTCAAAACAAATCATAAGACAGAAGGCAATGCTTAAAAAGGCTGTATTTTTATTCTTCAACATAAAATCAGAAACAGTATAAACAGCAAAAAATACTAAACATCAATGCAAACAAAAATAATTTGTTCTAAAATATGTATTCACAGTACTTTTCTGTACATAAACTTCCCTCAAACATCAGGTAAGCCAAGTGCAGGTGCAGCACTTGAAAGCTTTAAATGAGAGGTGCGCGTAGGAAGGACAGGATAACCTTCTATCCTACCAGATTGAAAGGAACCAAACAAACCCAAATGGGTCTGGTACCACGTGTGACACTGCAATTTCCTAATGGCAAAGTTATTTTTAAAATGCTAGCAAGATAAATTTAGCATTTCTATGGAAATGTGAGCCAATACATTTTTAAATACTTCAATTCCATTGTGTGAGCTTCACAACTGCAAAGCCATAAGGATAAAAAATTAACATTGTTGGTTTTTTTACACTACAGAAAATTGGTGCTCTATCTTCTGGTGTCAATTGAATTAGTAAAAAACTAAGCTTCTTAAATGGATACACTGCTCTAATATCTATGTCTCTTAAAAATAAATTACATCAAGTTATTACCTAGGCCAGTGATAGCGAACCTTTTTTTCCTTGAGTGCTCAAAGTGCGTGCGCTATTGTACATGCACAAGTGCCCACACCCATAATTCAGTGCCTGGGGAGAACAAAAATGCCCTGGCTCCTCTGAGGCCGGAAATGGCCCATTTCTCAACTTCTGGTGGGTCTGTTAGGCCCATTTTTCATTCTGCCCAGGCTCCAGAGGCTTCCCTAGAGCCTGAGGAGGGCGAAAACACCCTCTCCCATCCCACCAGAGGCCCAAAAACACCCTCCCAGAGCCTCCTGTGAGCCAAAAATCAGCTGGCCAGCGTGCGCATGGGCCCTGGAGCTGAGCTAGGGCAACAGCTTGTGTACCGGCAGATATGGCTTCCTGTGCCATCTGTGGCACATATGCCATAGGTTCGCCATCACTGACCTAAGCAATAACTAGGTAATTTTATTTTAAAGAATGGATTTTAAAGAATGGCTAAAATCCTATTTTAATGTAATGAGGCAAAAGTATTTTCTTCTGTTTTGATTCTCCTTACAAAAAAATGTAGCTAATTCATAATGCTTGGGATAAAAATAACTATAACCCAGACTATGTTTAGAAATTCTCATGATGTATCATTCCAAACTACCTATCATAAACTCACCAAGCCAGTTTAGGGATTGTGAACTTTGAGGTGTTTGTTGTATGGAAATGGTAAACAATTACATGGGTTTTCTGAGGAAGTTGGCTTCCTTTGTGTCAACTCACTAAATCTTCTACAAATCAGCCACTCCCTGTTATTATATGGAATTAACAGCTATTTGTTGCTGGCAACACCTGTCCATGCAGTAATCAACTTTACTATGTGAAAAGAATACAACTCACCTAGGTTTTTTCTTTCTCTTTGGAATGTACATGCGCTAAAATAACACATGCAGGATTTTAAATAAATCCTGTGAGGTCAGGCAGAAAAACAGACAGTATCTCTTTACATGAAAGCTGTAAACATTTATGGTTCACAGTCAAATAACTGCACACACCATTAATAGTTTTCTGTAAAATGGGAAAAAGACATCTCTGGTTATTAAGATTATTTTCTATACATGCAAACAAAAGGAAAATCACTTATCACTACTTAGAAAAAAATTACAAAATTGTACACAGTGTAAGGGATTTTTTTTCTTCCCCATTAAGTCATCTGGCATTTCTATAATAATAAAGATGGCCTTATTCCAATTAAAACATTGTGCTTTTTTTCTTTCTAAAGGTATATTGTCAGTATCTTTGAGATGCAATGTATTTCTTTCTTCACAATCTGTTTTTTAAGTGTACTTGCCTGCAGTTATGCTTAGCGTATATGTGGCTATACAAACACACACACAGCGACAAAAATAATTTTGCACTAAACTTTGTCCTGAGAAAAGGGTATTGCAGGTCCTAGTATCTTAAAATCAAGATAAAATGCAATGGCTTGCAACACTTAAGTTCTTATTATGTTTATTATCCCTGAGGGAATGTCTTTTCTTTAAGCCATAAGAAATTTCTTAGAATCAAGCATCAACCACAAATTTAAATTGAAACATTTTTGTTAATAATGATGGCTGAATGATAGTTATTGATTACAAACTGTTGAGGGGCTTCCCAGTGATCCTTGTTTTATCAACAAAGTTAAGAATATGAGTGTTCTTTCAAACTTTCTTGTGAAAGATTCCTCCAGTGATTTTAACTATGAGCTTCAAACAAATAAATGAAATCCCTCAGGGAGCAGTGATGGTTCCCAAAATCATTAAGAGGGAGAAATCCCCCCCCCACCTTTTCACTAGTTCTTTTTCTTGCCCAGTACCTTTACGTCACCCCCATGCTGTTGTAGATGGTTCCTTTGTGAACATTAAAAAAAAAATAATGTAGGAGGCAATCTCTGTTGAATCAAAATCCTTTTGAAATTGGAAGTTTTCTCAATCCAACTCACTAACATCAAGTAATTTTTAACAAGAAGACCAGCGGTGTGTTGCTCCCAGTTCAGACCGGTTCTTAAAACCGGTAGTGGTGGAGGGAGGTTCTACTCACTCACCTGTGATGCTTCTGCACATGCGCAGAAGCGTTGTGAGTGCGCACATGAACCAAAGGTGATCTAATTTAGAACCCACCAACACAGACCAATTATCTGCATATAGCATCATTAAGTGGGTTATATATAAAACACTATAAATACTCAAAACAATCTATAATTGGGTCTTGGAAGTTCCTTTGGCTGCTTAATGATACAATCTTAGGAAAAAGGTAATTTGTTGTAGTGTAATATACTGTTTTGCATTAACTTTGTATGGAGATAAATGTATACATATTAAAAGTTACAGAGAATGCCATCTTACTGAATATCTATCTCTTGTGTGATCACAGATGGGATGGTGGAGATGGTATTATGGCACAACACAGTATGTTATTTCACACTAAAAAGTAAATGATATGCAAAAGCAGGTAATCCTCCATAACTGAGCATAGCCAGTTCATTTATTATAATTGATTGATTGAAAAAAAGTTAATATTGTTTGTTGTACTGTCTTTTACAAGGAACCACACTTTGGTACTAACAAATAGTAAAGCAGCACTGTCTTTCAAAAACCAACACTACTGTAACACCCACTGTAATGTGGCATGCAAATCCACAATTGCAATCCTTATTGATTTTGCATTCATCCAATGGTAATCTTGTTTTAAATATGAGTAGCACAGTAATGTCTGGCTACAAAGGAGATATTACAACATGGAACTTTATAAAACATGGAATATGACGCTTATATCCATTCATATTTTAAGCATTATAATAACCAACTTTGCAGTACCAGGGTTCCAAACTGCTGGACATTATAAATCACCAAACAAATTTCAACTAAATTGATTATTTAACAATGTAACCATCAAACCCAAGACACCAATAAATTGGCTATAAAACAAATGTAATTATTAACTTCACGGCACAAAAATAATTTGTCCTTTCAATAGGTTTCTTTACATAATAATTTTCAGTGACATATATGTCAGAGTTCAAAGGCTAATTGCTCTTGGAGTTAAATAAGCTCTGTTTAATTGCAGTCATGTTCTATATCGTTTAGACTGAGCTGAGTTTAACAAGGCCACGCACTGAGTCTTCATGCAGTGAATCCTGGCTAACCAAGCTGAGGCTGTGCATAGTGCGGCTGTGTGCCAGGGCGTATCCAAGGGGTAACATCCCTGGTGGAGCTTCTTCAGGAGTAAGAAACGGATGGTTTTCAGGGTCCTCTTTTAATGGTATCATTTCTGACAAGCTTGTTTCTGATGTGAGATTTGGGATGGAAGAAGGTGGCGTTGGTTGTCCTAGTGTCACCATAGCACAGGGAGCACCAAGAGTATTTTTTCCTGGTAAAGGCAGCTCTTCACTACTTAGACTGGGCTCGCTCTGGAGGAGTGGGGTGGCAGCGGCCTGCAAAACGAATTTAGTGCTCTGAATGCACTGATCTTGATCACACTGAAGAATGGAAGGGTACCAAAATAATATACAAGGCATGAAAAATAGAGGTGGAAGGGTATGGAGAAAAGAGGAATGGGACATAAAGAGAAAGAAAAAAAGTTGTTAATTACACTTCATTGTTAAACTGACCATGTACAATATATTGATGAATTCCAGAGAAGTGGAAGTATATTGTATGAAAAGCATTTGTCAGATAAAATAATTTATAAACATGCTAACTTTCCCCCCATAGTCCATTGATGTTTATATATCTGTATGTAGGTCTTGTACTTTGATTCTGCATTCTTATTTAAGCTAAGGACTCTTTTAAGTAACAACTGGGCAGATTTAAAAAGCTTTCAACATACGAAGTCTGCAACTCTCTCTATATATGATAATCTCTACACATTCAAAATTTATGCTTCCATCAGTTTCCTAGCAATGGGAAGAGCTCAGCAACATAATAACTGTGCAGCTTCATTTGGGTAAAAAGTACATTATAGAATCAGAGGTGAAAAGAATCATTTAAACCAGAAAGTACAATCTCTTGCACAGAGCAGGGATCCAAATTAATAAATCCCACATAGATGCCTATGTGCTTAACATAGTCATTGAAGGGGAGACCAACACCTTTCTGGACTACTCATGTTTTTTTCCTAATATTTTCACTTGGTATCTGACTTCCTGTCACTTAATCCACTTTTTCATGTCCTGCCCTATGAAAGAAGAAATAACAGACCTTGATTGTCTTCTACATATCATCATCTTAAAAATGCTGTCATACATCCCAGACTCATCTTTTTTTCCAGCTAAAAATATCTAGTTCTTTCAATATCTTTATTGAAAAGGTTGTTTTTAATCTCCTGATCATTGTCTTTCTTCCAACTTTGAATACTGAATTCTCCTTAAAGTATATTTTTCAGTACCATAGCATTTAAGAGAGAAACTGACCAAAATAGAATAAAATGGAACAATTATTTTCCATAATTTGTCAATTACGTTTCTGTTGATACAACCTAAAACCTTCATTTATCTGTTTATAGTTGAATCGTTATTGAAAACACTATTTAAAGAAAATTTATTAAAATTATATGCCACCCAACCTAATGGATCTTGAGTGACTCAATATTCAAACAAAGAAATTACTATAAAATCAATAAACATAAAAGGTTAAGATTAAAGATGGCAAGAGTGACAAAGAGCTAGGTCTTCACGGCTTTTCTAATAAACTACTGTTCTAAAGATCATTTTCACAAGTACTGTTAATAAACATGAATTAGAATTAATCTAGCACCTTTTCAGAACTAATAATTTTATTAAAAGGCATAAACGTTCATGAGTTTTTTCTTTTAATAAAATCTGTTTTAAAAAGCTATTCCTTCTGGGTTTTGACTACTGAAGATTAATATACCTCCTCTTCTACAATGTCTACGTATCCCTCATTCTAAAACCAGATTATTGGGGGCAATATACTGATTTTGTAAACTGTTTAGAGAGGTCTGTAAAGCACTACAAAGTGGTATATACCGTAAGTCTAATTGCTATTGCTATAACTGCATTTGATTTTTGCTTTATAAGTGAAGAAAACTGAACTTGTCTCTGATTCTATTGATTGTATTTAGGGGCAGAACATTCCTGCATAAGTGAAACCATTCTTCTATTTGAATTTACAAATTTACAGTAGCAATACTGAATGCCCCCTTCTAATGTAGATAGAGATTACTATTGATATTTAGTATACCTGCGTTAGTTAATCAAAACATAATCTATGAATGCCGTATTATATTATTTAAATATATGAGATTATTGGAGGTATATTGTAATGCACAAGTCAATATGGGACAAATTCATCACAATATGATATAATAATAGCCATATAGATCGACATTAGTCCCACTGTTTAATTTCCTTAAAATTATTTTTAAAGTATACATTTTGTATATTATTAGTACAAAAATACAGGACCTATGTTATACAAAAATTATATTACTGTCATTTACCTAAGGTTTTGGCATTTAAAATGTTTACTTTTATATGGTGTTTAATTTTTCATGCAGTTTACTGTACTTAAGCCTCAAACCAGGGAAACACTTAAACTTATGTAACACATAAGTCCTTCTGAAAACATTTAGGCTTCTATAGCTGCTTTAATAAAATTCTAGAAACAGAATTTAATTAGACTGAGAAATATGATGGTTCAAGTATCTTTTAAATTAGATTTAAATTCTGTCAAAATCTTTGTAAACTATTAAAAATAGTAGAACTAATGCTCATTAACTATTAATAGATTAATAGACAAATAGTCCATACAATGCAAATGAAATACCAACCACTTTCAAACAAATATATCCTATTGAAAATTGGTCTTCATTTAAAACATTTAATAGCTATTTTATTTGTAATTAACTATTTTAACAATTGAATATTAAATATATGTTAGCTACTTCAGTTTCATTGCTTTTTTATAATACATACAAAATAAAAACAGAAATATTTTAAAGGTATGTTTTTATTTCTTTTTAAAATAATATCACTAAATATACTTTTTGAACTCTTAACTCTCAAAAAAAACTTATCTACTAATTGGCATTTAAATCCAAGGAACATCTCTGCAGCATCAAAGATGATTCCATCCATTATGCTTTCTGACTAGGCCTGAGATAAAACAATAACGTTATTCTACCATGTCTAAAAATTTTCAAAAATAAATTGCAAATAAGCATTTTAAAAATCAATATTTATTTTTCCATTTGTCTGACTTGGTCAATAATTCATACCACTGGAATTCTATATCAATTAAGTATAATTTAATTGAAAGAGAATTGGAAGAAATATCAAAAGTATTAAACTTATGAAACAGACTACTTTGAAAAAGGTAAACACGGTAAGTAAAATGGAACAAGTATACAAAAAAGAACAGCATATTGTAACAAATATTTCAGGGGTTCCTATCATGCTGCCTGAAAGCTACCCCGGTTTCATGCTGTTACAGAAGCCCTTTTTGTAACATAGAAAAAATGCATAGAAAATATGCAAAGGATTATAAAATATTGAGGCAAATAGGACTCATTAAAACATATGCATTATCTGTGATAAATAAAATCTGAGATAGTAGATGTTAAGATGGCATTGTGGATTATTCTTGTTGATGGAAATATAATATATGTTTTCTATTAATCAGGTTTAAAAGATTAGGAGCCTCTCAAACTAACTAAACCTGTTTTAATAGCTATTGCTTTAAAACTGAAAATACTGTACTGTCTGTCCAGTTTATCCACAGTTTTGGTAAGTAAGAGATATGCAATCGATGGACAACTGCAATGGGTACTTTCTGGTGTGTCATAGTATTTAGGTATGTGTATGTGTAATATTTTGTCAGCTAAAAGGGAAGTTCTTGCAGTGATTTTTTTTTTCTTTTACCCCTCACTAGCATTTTAAATTTTTTAGGCGTCAAGTATTTTACCTTATTTATATTTTAATGTTTTTAAATGTTTTCTTTTTGAGTATCTACACAATGATGTCACATAAATTACAATTAACAACAAATCAATATTATAAGGATCTGGACTGAATCTGTATTCAGCTTCAATTGAAGAACTATTCCAAATTTGAAACAGAACATGGTGAAAGAGCTCTGTAAGATTAAAGTGCTTAAGAAGAATACAAACATCACAGGACAGATAAATGAAGTACATTTCCAGGACTACACACCAGTTCCAGGAATTAAAAAAAATACATATAAACGTAGCAAATATTTCTAAAATATTTGAAATGGTTTTTTGAACATAATAAAAAAGAGGTGAATCAGTTATGAAGAGATGGCACAATCCACAATGCTGAATTAAGAATAACTTTCATAATACTGTAGAACAACTGAGTGACTGTGGATTGCAGCCTCAAATACTAATGAAAAAATGTATAGGAAACATGACTTTTGGTGAGTGAGTGGATTCTCATGGCATATTTTATGGCATAAAAGAATTAGTTGAAGAAATGATGGAGTGTACTAGCAGTGTACTAGGATGGGGATAAAAGCAAAATATACTACCAACCTTCAAAAAGGAAAAGGTGATCCTGTCAATTACCACCTGGTTAATCTAACTTCAGTCCCCTATTAAAATAATGGAAATATTGAGAGACAAAAAAAACCATAAAAACCCAAATATTTTTAAACATTTAGGCAGTGAAGCAATGGGTATTTAAAGTAATATTAATGAAGGTTTGATTATCTAACTTTTCCAATTATACTATAAAGATTTTACATGAAAATTATATAGATGGTTCAAATTATAATAAAAAGATTTCATATTTCTAGTTTACAAATAAAAGAGGATTACAGGTAGTCTTTGCTTACTGATCATAATTGGGACCACCAAATCTGTTGCCAAGTACTGAGGTTGCTAAGTGAAAAACCGCAAGATTGCAACAGACTCCCAACTTCATTTCCATTTTAAGTAAATCTCTGCAGTCATTGAGTGAGACATTACACAATTGTGACTTATAAGTTCACTTAGGGAAATTGTTGGAGCCAGTTGTGAAGCATACAAATGGCAATCATGGGATCATGGATTCTGTGAAAGGATTTGTTACAAAAATTATTTCCCCCCCCCCCCAGCCATTGTAATTTCAAATGGTTGCTCAATGAGGCAGTCAGTAAGCAAGGTCTAACTTTCATATTGATTGAAAAACTATGCTAGGTCAGTCAGTTGCCTGGTTAATTGCGACAAAGTTAGTTTTTCAGGTGGAAAGGGATACTTAAAAGTGCTGTTATCGAGATCACTTATTTTCATCATTCATCAATTAGAAAAATAAAGCAATAGGGGCTTATCAAATTTGCAGTGTTTTAACAGGTTTGGATATTGGGAACAATGAGAGTGAAGTGGCATGGATAACTAACTTAAAGGAGCTGAAATCATTTGGAGAGCAGACTATTTTAAAGGACTCTGAAGTAATAATCTAAATGTATATAGAGTTTGAAATGATCATCATCGCCAACCATCATATATCACTGGAACATGTTAGACTATTGAATTTTTCTGGAATATTGTTCCCTGATTTACAAATATTAAAATTATTACAATGTTACAATACATACTGACAAACATCATGATGCTAAGGACAGATACAACATCACTGTTATTTTAAATCAAATTCCCTATTTTGACTGTTTAACTGAACATACATACCAACTTAAATCTACGGTAACAAATAAAACACACTGGCTTACAAACAAAAGTCTGAAAACAGACTTGTTTTCAGTATCACCTGACTTTTACTGGCCCTTAAACACTGTCCCCAGAGAGCCAGTTAGTTTATAATTCATGGCTTAATAAAATGGGGAGAATTTCAGAACTTTGCTGAAAATCATAAAAGAAAGGAAGCAATTACTTATAAAGGGTTCTTCCAGGTTTTTATTGTCTAATTTCCTAGCATATTCTATATTTTAATAAGGCTATAAGTATTATTTTCCTATCAAAACTGATTTTTTTATATCTATCGAAGAAGGAAAAATGTTCTGTTAGCTGATGATACCAAAATTCTCTTCTGTGATCATACAGTAAAGCATCACTTGAATATTAGTTATCATTGGGAAACCTATAATGACAAACCATCATTTTTGTATCATATAAACCACAACTTATTCAAACTTAAATAAATGTCCATGTGTGACCATTTAAGTTTTAATACATTTGTGTTTAATTCAGAACTTATTTTAAAGTGGTGATTTAAAATAGCATTTAAAATAATTTAAAACGTTTTTTTAAATCCACATGATACATCATATGGTCTCCAAAATCAAAAAGTTAATAGGTCATGCTGTTTTTAAATATTTCTATCATTTTCTTTAACCATAAATCTTTGACTCTGCTTTTTCTCTTAAATTTCACAGAAGCAAAATTTTCACTGGAATTTTTGGTTAATATAGGTTTGAATTAATTTATTTTTTTAAAAAATTGGAAGTACAGTATTTGAAATGTTCAGTTAGTATTGACTTTATGAGAAATATCTAGAAAGCTTATAAACTACTGTTCAAATGAAATAAAAAAGGTAGAATTCTTAGTTTAATCACATACAATATTATCGTAACATATGCTGATTTCATTGCAAGCCTTTATCTGAATTTACAACTATCAACTATCCAGTCAACCAAGCAGTGGAAGTGATGTGCCGGTGCCTGGAGGCTGTTGGGGAGTGGATGGGTGTCAACAAACTCAAACTCAATCCAGACAAGACAGAGTGGCTGTGGGTATTGCCTCCCAAGAACAATTCCATCTGTCCGTCCATTACCCTGGGGGGAGAACTATTGACCCCCTCAGAGAGGGTGCACAACTTGGGCGTCCTCCTCGATCCACAGCTGACATTGGAACATCATCTTTCGGCTGTGGCGAGGAGGGCGTTTGCCCAGGTTCGCCTGGTGCACCAGTTGCGGCCCTATTTGGACAGGGAGTCATTGCTCACAGTCACTCATGCCCTTATCACCTTGAGGTTCGATTACTGCAACGCTCTCTACATGGGGCTACCTCTGAAAAGTGTTCGGAAACTCCAGATCGTGCAGAACGCAGCCGCGAGAGCCATCGTGGGGCTTCCCATATTCGCCCACGTATCCACAACACTCCATGGCCTGCATTGGCTGCCGATCAGTTTCCGGTCACAATTCAAAGTGTTGGTCATAACCTTTAAAGCCCTACATGGCATTGGACCAGAATACCTCCGGAACCGCCTGCTACCGCACGAATCCCAGCGGCCGATAAGGTCCCACAGAGTTGGCCTTCTCTGGGTCCCATTGACAAAACAATGTCGTCTGGCGGGCCCCAGGGAAAGAGCCTTCTCTGTGGCGGCCCCGGCCCTCTGGAATCAACTCCCCCCGGAGATTAGAATTGCTCCCACCCTCCTTGTCTTCCATAAACTACTTAAGACCCACCTATACCGCCAGGCATGGGGGATTTGAGACACCTTTCCCCCAGGCTTATTATAATTTATGTTTGGTATGTATGTGCTATTTGGTTTTTAATTATGATAGGGTTTTTAGTTTATTTTTTTTAATATTAGATTTGTGCCTGTATAATACTGTTTTTATCGTGTTGTGAGCCGCCCCGAGTCTTCGGAGAGGGGCGGCATACAAATCTAATAAATTATTATTATTATTATTATTATTATTATTATTATTATTATTATTATCATCATCATCATCATCATTATCATCCTAAAATATATAATTCTATTATTTATACCAGCAATAAATATAATATTTTACTGGCTAAACCAGTAATTGATCAATATTATGAGACTTCATTCAAAAGAAAATCTTAATGCTGATTTCATCTCTATTTTGGAGAGTGGGGGGGAAATTTAAAAAATGATTGCATTACAGATTATCCATTATCATAAGAAAACTCTGCTTTAATACTGATTAATTAAATTGCAAGGTAAGGAAATTATTCAGTGAGTCTCTTAAATTGATTGGATACTCTAGTCTTGAGACAGCTGGTACTGAAAGGAGATTTCAGTAGCTTGTACTGAGAGAAGCATACAAAAGAAGAATAACAAATTATAGTTTATTGATGTGTATTAGCAAAAATAATGGTACAATTGAGGGAAGAGCGCCCCAAATGACCATATCAAAAAACTAAATCAAGAAATTGATTTCTGAGTGACTTCAAATTCTTTCTTCAGTTTACATATGGAAATCATAGTTACAGAGTGAGATTTCTTTACAACATTCAAAAAAGGCAAAGAAAGTAAAATTATAGCAAAAAACCCTGGCATAACAGATAATAAAATGACTAAAGTCAATTTTAAATAACAAATTTATTAACATTTTCTTAGTTTCATTTGGTCTATATACTTCTGCCTAAAAATAGAAATATGCAATCATTACTATGACAGGAAAACGAAAACAGAGAAAAATGATCTAGTGTTTTAAAGTAAATCAATTCATTTACACCAAGCAAATATTTTATTTCCCTTATATACACTTGCTTATAAATTCAATGAGTCTTTGTGTTAAATAAGCATATATAAAACTATGTTATTCATTTAGTACTACTATAAAATATATTATTGGTACTAGAGTCAATAAAATATTTAAAACACAATTGATATTACGGTGGCAAATATTAAAAATGATCAATAAACCTGAGAAAATCCTTATATTATTTTATAAAACATTTAAAAACTCATATAGATATAAAAAGTTGTACTATTTATTGTACTTCACTTAAATGAAAAAAAATTAACGGTTTGGGATTCAGATTTCTTAGTGTTCTTATAGTATTTTTTAAATTTTGCATTATTGCTTATTAAATTCTTAGCAACATAAAAACCTTATTACAATATAGTCATGGAAATATTTTATTGTAAAGTACTGGAAGAATTCAGTTTAGTGACCTGACTTATTCTCAGAAAGGAGAAAAGAGAAACATTCAGAGTTCTTGATCCATATTATGGGATGGTTCCTACCATATTGCTCTGAGACTGCGTGGCCCCATACATTGTAATGCCATTTGAGGAAGCTGCTGGCTGAGGGGTATCTGGTTGGATAAATCCTCTTCGGTCAATTAAACTAGAGAACAAATACAAAATTGTATTACAAATAATTCTTATCAGATAAGAATGAAACTAACTTTAAGACAAATACTTTAATAGAACAACAAGAAGGTTGACTCAGCCTTCCATCCTTAAGAGATGGGTAAAATGAGGACCCAGATTGTTGGGGGCAATATGCTGACTCTGTAAATCACTTAGAGAGGGCTGTAAAAGCACTACGAAGCAGAATATAACTCTAAATGCTATTATTATGAAGAATTTATGGAAGTAATTTGTGTTCAGAAGAGTAAAATATACTGCTCAAAAAAATAAAGGGAACACTCAGATAACACATCCTACAGTAGATCTGAATGAATGAAATATTCTCATTGAATATTTCATTTGCACATCTATTCCATTTGCACAACAGCATGTGAAATTGATTGTCAATCAGTGTTGCTTCCTAAGTAGACAGTTTGATTTCATAGAAGTTTGATTTACTTGGAGTTATATTCTGTTGTTTAAGTGTTCCCTTTATTTTTTTGAGCAGCGTAGATTCTCAGAATGCAGTTGCATGCACATGTTTAGGCACTTCTGATATTTTATATTTCAATGAATATTTAAGTTGGCAAAACCTATACATGGTACAACAGTAAGAACATCATCTCTTAGCAGATTTGCTCTTTATTGTTATTGCCTTACTGATGCCTTGTAGCACTTTCTGAGTTAGGTAAAAATAGTGTAAGTAAAAAACTATTTTAGTTTCAATAATGTTTGCCCTCATAGAATAGAACAGAATTCTTTATTGAACAAGTGTGACTGGACACACACAGAATTTGTCTTTAAAAATTTACATAGTGATCATTCTATGTCAACAGAATAGAAATACACTATATTCATCTGCTGTATGTCCCTGCAAAGTTATTAATATTAATTCCAACTTACTCTATAGTTTAAATAGGCTTCTATTCTTATCTATTTAGTTTGCTGTATGACTAACTAGTGGTATAGTATGTACTGAAGATCAATACATTTGAAAATAAATGTCCAAATCAAATTATAAATTTCTGCTTGGAACATTGTGTTTTCAAAACTATGGCTAGGCATTTTTAAATTGTAATCATTCACAGCTGGAAAGTGAAAAAAATATTGTTGAAGAAAAAAAAAACCCTCACCTTTTCCCCCATAAAGCATTATTCAGTTTTTGCAATAGCAAATTAATCAGTTGTGCCTAGACTGGTATTCTATAATTTTCAGTGTCTTCTTAGTTGAACACCATTATATAACATACCACTAGAAGATTCAAAGGTCATATCACACCTATGGCAATGTATGTGCTCTTGGGAGTTACATATATCTGACTCAATGGACACACAAAGGTACAACAAAAGAAAAAGAATACAGTACTGAAAAACTGCATTAAATCTCTTACCTAGGAGAAAGGGGCCCACAAAGTGCTGTGCAACAATTAGCACAAATGTTGCCATAGCTGTAAGGATTGAAGTTTTCTTTGCTTCTTTTACTTGACCAAGATCCCTTGATCTATAAAGATAATGAATACTGATGCATTATACTGTGTTATTTATTCCAATAAAAAATACCTAGAGCAAAAATAAACTTCTATATATCAAATTATGAAGCTCCTTGAATTCTGTGACTTGAACCTGAATTTATTTTTCCCATTTTAATACATCATTTGATCCATAAAATCCCAGTACATGTTTTCTATTATTTCATGCTGTCAAATCAGAAATTTCAAAGGAAAAAAAATCAATGTGTCATCCATGGGTGGGTTCCAGTTTTCTTCACTGTTGGTTCACTCAGGGACAGGACATGCGGGCATTGTGCTCCATGCTGCACACTGTGCAGGCGCTTTGTGCGGGTGTATGCACAATTTCAAAACAAAAGTTCTGAGCATGTGCAGAAACAAAAAACAAGATGACGCTGCCTATGGTGCTGCTGAGAGAATCAGCAAAGGGGCATGGCAGGCCTGGGTCACTGCCAATTCAAGCGACCCAGCCGCCACGTTACTACAGGTTCTATCAAACCAGTCCGAACGAGGAGTAACCCAGCTCTGATATCATCTCTTCTCCAATGAGACATTCCAGAAACATCTCATGTACAATCGAATAGATGGTAATTGATTCAATTTTCCTTCCTTACAAATGTATTATATTTCTTATATTAACAGAAGTTCAGGGTATGAGTCAAGACCTACAAATGGGATCTCCTCTTTACCCATTTTTTAATCTTCGCAATTAAATATAGTTGAGAGACACTGACTGACCCAAAATAATCTGGTGAAATCATTCATAACCCAATCCAAACTATGGTATTTCATTAAATTCTCAAATCTTTTGCAAAGTTTCTTACATAATTATGGGGATCATAATTATCATTTACCAGGCATACAGACCCTACTTATATTAGAGTTTTCCGACAACTATATTGTTTTTTAGTTATTCAATATACTGTATTGCCAAAACATTTCTGACCATTTTCTTAAGCTTGGAAAAGGCAAACATTTTCTAGCTTGGCCAGCATCTTACTCACATTCTCTAAAACAGTTTTTTTCCATTAAACTTCTGTGAGAGATTATGACTGAGGAAAAAAAATACAGCTAACAGTGAAAATGTTTATATGCTACAATTCAGCTACCAGCCTACCGAATTATTTTGTTGTTGTTGTAAATGTTCTACAATGTGAATTGTGTAGGTTAGACGTTAAATGTATTGTGAAGTTTTCACAGCTTTTATATATTTTTCTGCAGGAATTCTATGAGATCTGAAAATTATTTCAACAGTACCACCAGGGGGAAAAAAGATTGCAGAAGGCTGCTCTAAATATTAGTGCTGTCTTTGTGGTCTTCTAGCCTAAACTCCATTTAATTAAGACCAAGTCACATTCAGTGATTTTACTGTAGAACTATGTCTCAACTATGCTGTTTCCTGCCAAGAAGCTATCAAAAAATAGTCACATGCATTAAATAGACAAAAATAGGACAGCACACTTGAGTGAACCTTGTAACCTTTTAAAAAAATAGATAAAAGCAGACAGTGAAAATGGAATACATGAAATTATTAAATGGAGACAAATTAGAGCAAGAAAGGGGAAACTTACATCCTCATTGGTTGTTTGATTGGAGCTGATCAAATAAGTATGAAAACCTGAGAGTCCAACAATGGACCAAACGGAGAAGAAACACACTACAGCTTCTAGGACAGTGATTGAATGTCAAGGCATTATTAACTCAAAAATCAGTGAAGATAAAGGCTATTGGCAATAATAGTTAAATGAACACTCCTTACAAATCAAGATTATCACTCAGAATCACTATTGTACCTGGAAACAACAGATACGCCAAGTTTACTAGTACAGTGTGTTTGGAAAGTTCCACATTTTCCTGAAAAATTTGATTAAATTAGTAACTATGCAGGTATATACATATTTAAAAAATCTTCCCATCCTGTAAACTTGAAGGAGTTATGGATTTCACTTAAAATCAGTTCTGGAGATATACATTATAACTTGCAAAAAAGGCAGGATTAGAATAAAATATAGTATTGTTTAAAATTAATTGGTTGTAAAATAAAGTAATCCCTTTAATTAAATTGAATTCTGCACCTTCATATTCCAATTTCACACACAAGCCACTCGTTTATACTGAAACATGCAGGTACACACAAGCACATATATACAGTATATATACAATCATTCATACTGTATATGTATACACACACACACAGTTTCAAATCCACAAGAGGAGGCATATTAAAACACAGTGTCAGGCCCCCATGATGCCAGCTGTCTCTTTGATTGGTGTATTATATTGTAGGCATGCACTAAAGTGGGCAAACTGCCACACAATGACACAATGCTGCATTTGTCATGCTGGAAAGCATTGGACCCCAAGGATACCTCTATCTCTTGCCTTCTAATAGGAACAATAAAACAGGGAAAGAAGGAAGAGGGGAAATGGTATATAAAGGGCAGGGGTGGATAGCAGGAAGGACGGGGTGGAACACAGTTCCACCAGCGGAAATGAAGCTGTGTGCCCAGCTCCATCCTCTTCCTCCTCCTCGGAAAGTGGCAGGGAGACCAGCACCAGCAGGAGTTGCAGGGAGCCCATTTCCTCCCCTCTCTTTTCTAAACAGCTAATCAGCACCCATTCGCATAGCTACCAAGCCTGAGGCAGGGGGCGACCCAGGAAGGAAAGCGCGGAAAGCAAATTGTCACCCCAGAGAGCGACACTGGTGAGGTTGTAAGTCAAGGACTTAACAGTTCACTTGATTGATGATGATTGTTCAAGCCAATCCCACCTGGTCACATGGTCGGCAAGCCACTCCTACCCGGTCACATGACCATCAAGCCACACCCATAAAATAAGCCACACCCCCAGTGTGGTAGATTAAATTTGAGCTGCCCATTACTGATAAAGGGGTAGCTGCCATGATAAAGTAAAAGGAAGTGAAAGCCAATGTTCAATAGAGATCAAGCAATGGGAAAAGATAACTGAATAAGAAAGGATCAAGGTGACAGAAATCCTGTTTAGGTCTTACCAAAGGGTTAAAGTTAAACCCATCAGGCAAAGCATAGCATCAGGAAATCTTCAAAGATATCTACACTTCTGGCCAGTGGTACTTGCAGCTATTTACATCTGAACTCATTCAGTGATATTGGCTATTCTTCGCAATCAAGTCTTCTTATTGGATTAATGCAGCACTTTACCATTCAGTCAGTTTTGCTTTTCTATGAAAGTTAAACGGATGGTATGTGGGAAAAAATAAATATAGCTTATTCTAATATGACTTAAGTTCCAATATATCTTTTCAGCCACATAAAACTAACACGATATACCAATCAAAAGGAACAAATGAATGAAAAGCAGAAATAATATCATAAAGGCTTTTGACTTCGATGTTTGGTTCACCTTTTGATATGCTTCTTTCTTACTGATTTTTTCCCCTTTCTAATATTTTACTTTATGGCATTTTCTAAATACAGTACTAATAGTACAACTACAAATCTGATCTCTGAAATGTGGAATTAAAAAAAAACACAGCAGATGGTAAAACAATGGTCAAGTCTTTTTCTTGCAAATCATTGAAGGCAATCGCTCCTGGAAAAATAGTAACTCTTCTTTGTACTGGAGTTACAACTTCAAAATGGTTTTCTACAGCAGACAAGATGTAATTTGATATTATTTCTACCTTACTTGAGATGTAATTTTTTTAATCCACTTTGCCCAGAATTTTGAAAAAAAAATTCTGGAGGAATGCACAAATAAACATTTTTCAGAGATAAGGAAAAGAGCAGAAAACAGAACAAGAACATAAGGCCCAAATATTTTACTGGGTTGGGTTTTTTAAAAGATATATTTAAGACATTTCTGTATGGTTGTCAAGCAGATACCTCTTGCCAGCCTGGTTACTATGGAAAGTCTGTGTGCCACAAATTCCAAAGCCTTTGTATATTTTAGTATTTGCTTCTCAAAAACCAAATATTTGAGGACAGCTAAACAATATGTGAAATAACATACCTATCCCTGTGAGTAATATTTCATGCTCGACTCCTCCTCATATTTTAATTGTATTTATTATTATCGCTATTAGTTTATTATTGTCTATCAGTTTTAATATTTGTAAGCATCCCAGAGTCACATGGCAGCATATAAATCCAATTAAAAAATGAAATATACTTCACATTTAAATATCCGCATAGAGTCAGTTTGGTCTAGTGATAAGGCACCAGGCTAGGAACCTGGAAACTGTATATGCTAGTACTGTCTTAGGTGTGAAAGCTGTATGGGTGACTTTTAGCCATTCATACTCTCTCAGCCATAATACCAGCTTGGGCAGTGATCTGGCTGATTAATTTCTAATGCATCCAGTGGATCAATACTTGTTTGATTTGAAAATAGTGGATCCTGCACTTACGGGAAAACTCTAGGAAGAAAGTATCCACATCATTAATAAAGTACACCAGGTACCGGCAACAATACTTAGATGCACCACTTCATCTATTAAGTATTCTGGTTAGTTAACAATTACCAAGAACAAGAAATGAAGCTGCTGATAGTATGTTACATTGTTCCTAATAACTCAATTTCATGTATTTAAATAATGGGATTGAGACAGAAGTGATATTTAAATTTCTTAACTAGAAGCTGCCTATCTCCATCTGAAAAGAAAAGAAAAAGAAAATTTTTCTCTTCATCCAACCTCACCAAAAGTATCAGAAATCCAATCATATACTGTACTTCCAATTAATCAGAATCTATCAACCATTGCTCGACAGATTGATGCTGTCAGGGCAAAATAAACAATCTTGGCCATTAGCTATGATATTCAAATGTTATTGAGAAATGTAGACATAATATATAAGTAAACATGAAATCATATAACTGCATCTATCTAAGACTCTGAATATGAAAAGCTTGTTATGCAAACTCATAAAACAAAACACATCTACTCTCCATCTATTTATATTTTGCAAACAAGCATGAAGAAGAACTGAATAGGATTACATTATAATGCAAAGCAGTTTTGATGACATAAGCAATAAATAAAGAGAATGCTGTCATAAAACAATAGAGAAGCAAACAATCTATAGATATTCTCAGGAGGCTAAAAGAAGTAGAACCATTAGCCCATATATGTTCCTAAAGACTAGATGCTTGATGGAGAATTTATGACATGCGTGCAGTGCCCACTCTGGGCATGTGAGCTGTCACCCTAGTTCAGCTCCACTACGCGTGCCCGCACACCTCCTGCCGGTCAGCTGGTTATCAGGTCTCTGCCACGCGTGCGCAGGGGGTGGGGTGCATGCAGGGGCACACATATGAAGTACGCGCTGCGGGCTGTGTGAGTAAAATGAAACTCCCCCCCCCCATTATCTTTTAAGATGAAAGTTCCTCCAAAATTACTATGAAAAAATGAGACCAAGTGATAGAAAATAAGGATTACATACTTCTATTTCTAACTTTGTTTACACATGGAATGGATGAAAAATGGTGAAAAAACCCCTCATTAGTGATAGAATTATATATACAGTACTTCAAAACAGAGAAAAACAGAGTAGAGAGAGTGTAAATGGTGATAAGGAAATTTCTAAACTATGTAATTCAACACATTAGAATGATTTTTTTAGTTTCTGTCTTTCCTCCTTCTTTCCTCCTTCTCTCCCCCTAAGATTGCTAGCCCCTAAATACAAAGGATAATGAATGATTCACTAATTCTTCCTGAAAGTAATCAACAAATTTGGCATCAATCATCCTTTTGTTCAGAATATATAAAAAGTTCTTTCTTTTTTTGGGAATGGAAAAGCATAATTAGAAAGAACCGTGATTCTTTTAATTGGAGGCTATTACATTATTTACAAACAGTGTTTGAACAGAAGCTATTAAGTGTTTATACTTCAGTATTTGTGCTTAATA
Organism: Erythrolamprus reginae; assembly: GCF_031021105.1. Classification (NCBI taxonomy): domain Eukaryota; kingdom Metazoa; phylum Chordata; class Lepidosauria; order Squamata; family Dipsadidae; genus Erythrolamprus; species Erythrolamprus reginae. The sequence goes on along the minus strand of NC_091950.1, from coordinate 325,762,060 downwards.
AATGTTTAGCCATTTTATAGCTGAAAACCTTTTATTTGCCGCCTTATAATTTCCATTAAAATTTGTAGCACTCAATGCTTATTATTGTGTGGAGATGTTATACTAATATTTATAGATGTATGCATAATGCATTGCTTAAAATGTATACATTATAAGAAAGCAGTTTGTATACCTGTGGGAATTCTTCTGAATTTACAGTGTTTAAGGTCATATTGAAAACCTATGAATGATATATATTTTTTTATGAGAACCTATTGAGATAGAGGAAAATAGCAAGTGTCATGTAAACCAATAAAAAAGTGTTGCATAAGCATGTTCCTGGTTTTCTTCTCATTCTCTGAGAATGCCTATTAAGTATTATAGCAGATTTTCTTTTGGATACTTTAGCCTCTAATGCACATTATGTGAGAAATTTTAGTTTACAAAGAACCATTTTTGTTTGTGTGTTCTATCATATTCCTACATAAGCTGAGGGGTAAGTCTGAAACTGCAAACTCATTTCACTATCTCATCAAAAATGTTTACAATTGTACCACAAAAATATTCTGGCCATTAAAATTCATAGGCCAGCTTTTCCCAATCTGGGGCCTTCCTGGTGTGCTTGGACTTCTGCTCTCATAATTTGGAGCCAGCAGAGCTTGGTCATGTTCATATGGGAAATTGAGATGCCATTGCTTTAAAGCGTAACTTGCTGGAAAAATCAATTATATATTACATGTAAATCTGTCATATATTTTTACATATAAACTCACAGAAGTGAGGTACTTAGTTTAAATTTAATGTTTTCATATCCATTAATTTAAAAAATCTATTATCTGGCAGCAGAAAGCAAACAAAAGTATATCTAAACATTAATTCTTTAAGAATTATTGCAACAGAGCTAAATGTATTTCAGTAAAAGGATATCTTGCAGGACTGTCTTTAAGTGCAGTTAAAAATCCTGTTTTCTGAGTTCCTGTAAAGATAATACATGGCAATTGTATTTTCATATAATCACAACACATAATTTGTTTAAACCAACCTTAAAATGTTGATGAAACTGATCAATAAAAAATAGAGAAAATAAAATCAGAATTGCATATGCAGGATAGTTTCTCATTAACACCAGATTAATGTCTGCAGGCATTAGTTACATATAAATAAGATTCATGATTTCCTTCTTTTTACTATCCTAATATGGAAACAAACTATTTCAAGCTCAGTTTTCTCCATAAAAATGTGCTTAGTGATTTATTTTTTCTCTCACGCACACAAAAAATGTTTTGGCTGGATCAGGAGATCTTTAGCTACAGTCTGACCCAAATTCCAAGCTTTTTACAAATTCCTTTGGAGATACTACTAGGAGATATGAGCAGCCAGCAGTAAATTTCATTTTAATGAATTCAAAGCCCCAAGTGCATTACTTATTTATTAGATTCATATTTAGCTGAAATAAAAAAGACTCTTGGCCCTTCTAAGGAATTCTTGAGTAAAGGACCCTTTGAAGAACTGGCCACAACAGCATTTTGTGAAATGAGAGGCTGGATCCAACCATTTATCTTTTTTTCCATCCATGGTGGCATCTCCCAAAATACAGTATAAAATCAGTTCATGCTACTAAACAAACAAATCACATTGTCATTGGGCTAACATGAAATAAAATACTTAGCTGATTCCACCAGGGGTGAAATTCAATCCCCCCCCCACTGGTTCTGTGGGTCTGGTAGGGGAAAAATACTACAAAATCTCCATTCCCCACCCCATTCCTGGAAAAGGATACTGCAATATCCCCATTCCCTCCCCACTCTGGGGCCAGGCAGATGTGGTATTTGCTAGCTCTCCAAACTACTCAAAACTTCCGCTACTGGTTCTCCAGAACTTGTCAGAACACGCTGAATTTCACCCCTGGATTACACCTTTATTAAGACAAGTATATCATATGATTTTATATAGGTTAGTATGTGTGTGTTATTTAACTTTACAGCCCCTATTTTGTCTTCACAACAGGTTTGTGACATAGATTGGGCTGAATGATAATATTTAGTGAAAGATTACCCAATAACTTTCTATAATCAAGTGATAGCCTGAAGATGGTCTCTTCTCTTTTAGTCTAGTACTCAAAGCACTACACCATACTGACTACTTATTTGATTAACTATGTACCTGAACTAGAATTTATTAAGATCTTTAAAATTGCTCCACTGAGGTGTCAGGTATCTTGATCTCTACTAAAAGTCTACCACTCAGTGAAAAGAGCCTGCAGAAAAACTGACAATAGCCAATTATTCTTTTATATAAACTAACTTAAAAAAGGCAACACATGATTAAGAAATAACAAACAAACAAACAAAAAACCAGTTAGTAAGGATCTGAATTAAGAAGAAACTTTTACAGTTGGAAATTACGTTAAAGGCCAAACAAAGAATACCAACTGGGGTGGGGGGGAGTGAGGTTCTTATAAGGATACACATATCCTAAATGATCAAAATTAAAGTTAAAATTTAATTCTCAGGAAAATGATTACATACATAATCTGATTTTACTAGCATACTTACGATGGATGATGTGGGTAATAACGAATGCAAATATAAAAACTGTCAGAAATGACAGGGATAAAATAAACATATAAAAAAATCTGTAGTTTCTTTTCCCCACACAGTTGCCTACCCAGGGACAATGATGATCAAACCGTTCTGAAAAGATGTAGAAGAAAAAAAGAATTTAATTAGGAAAAAATGTTGGGTGTATATACCAACAATTTTCATTTTTTTCCGAATCTACAAATTCCCTTTTGCCTAGCTGAACTAAATGTGTTTACAAGTTCTGAAACTAGTTTCTGACTACCTTTGATGAGCAGCAGAATTTTTACTTCACTTTCAGATTTCAGCAAGCATTTGTTTGGTTGAATAAATCATCTGTTTTCAATAACTATTTTTGTTATTTGTTTTATTATTTTCCTCCTAAAGCAGAGATGTCAAACTCGATTTCAGTGAGGGCCACAACAGGGTTGTGTTTGACCTCGGATGGGCGAGTGTGTGTGTATGTGTGGCTGAGGGTGGGCACAGCCATGGTGGCATGGGCATGGTGGGTGTGGCCGGGGTGGGCATTTGACACAGGCTCAAGATTCATTTCCCCCCCTTCTTTCTTTCCACAGTTCTTTACTATAATCTTCTACCAGATATTACTGGGAAACATTTATTACTTATACTTCATACTCCACTAAACCTTTAATTTCTAAATTTATATCCCATTGTTTAATAGTAAATTGCTTTTCCAGGCAGAAAAGCTATTTATACTATTGTATTTTTATTATTTGACTAATATTAAAAATACAATAGCATAAATAACATGATAGTACAAGATCTAACATTAGAGGTGAATTTCCAGGATAGTAAACAGCTGACAAATATAGGTCATAGATTACATGATCCTACAGTATGTAAAATCTGGCATGAAACTGTAATATTAACATAGGATGTTGCTTGTTTTTTATCCAGATCAGTCACTTACTTGAGACTGCATAATTGTAATCCAGTCCAATCTAGTCCTCCTGCAGCACTCTATCCACTGAAAAAGGGCCATGTGGATGCTGCACAAGGTCTCTGTTTTTGGCCAGTAGAAGGTTGCTGGAGGCTGAGGAGGCTGGCAGAGGCACCATCTGCCCATCTTTGATATTTCCAGGCTGGCCCTGCAGGCCAAATTTAAGCACCCCTTGGGCCAATCCGGCCCACAGGCCTTGAGTTTGACACTCCTGTCCTAAAGCACACACTGAATATTTGGGGTAATTTTCTATAAATATTTTAAGCAAGCAAATTAAACTTTGGATAGACAATTTAAACACAGTCCCAGAAGAAGGCACTGATAAACTACCGTGTTTCCCCTATAATAAGACATATCCTGATAGTAAGCCCAACAGGGCTTTTCAGGACATCCATTGAAATAACCCCCCAAAATAATCCCCCCTCCCCAACTACATATACACACACCCTGCCCCAAATTGTGCCCGAACATCTTACCAGAGTCTGGAAGCTCGCTGCTTCTCTTTCTCACCCAGTCTTTGCCATTCCTTGAAATGTAAAGAAAAGAAAATGTAAAAAAAAACTTCTCGTGAGTGCGAGTAATTAACTACTTCTCACACTCGCGAGAAGATTTTCTTTACATTTCAAGGAGTTTCCCTGCAAAGACCTGCTGAGAAAGAGAAGCGGTGAAGCTGCCATATGCTGGTAAGATGTTCAGGCACAATTTGGGGGTGGTAGGCGATGGAAAGGGGCAGGCTGCGAGACAGGCATCTTACCAGCGTTTGGCTTCTCTCCACCACTTTGCAGGGAAACTCCAATGTAACTTCTGAATGAGCTGCCACCGCCCAGGAAAATAATGTGATTAATGAGCTCTCTTGCAGCGCGTCTTCTCTATCTTCTTCTCCCAAGTGGCAGCTGTGTGTCCAAAGATTGGGAGGCCAGATTCAGTGAGCCAAATGCACCGCTGCCACTTAGGAGAAGAAGAAAGAGAGGAGGTGCTATGAGAGAGCCCATTTCTCATATTGTTCTTTTCCTGGGCGATGGTGGCGTGTTCAGTTCCCCGAATTTGGCCTGCTGATCTTTGCTGGCGAGAGGGAGTGCCAGGTGGGGAAGGGTGGGACAGTGGAGAAATAAGACGCAAGAAAGTTTTCTCTCTTCCAAATTCCACCAGAAATGAGTCTTTATGAGTCTTCATTGCGCCTGTGCAGCCTCTTGGTCGGCAGTTGCTTCTACTCGGCGGGATGGCTGAGGCGCTGTGGGTATTGCTGCTGCCCTCACTGCTGTCACCTACGAAGGCCTTAGCCAGCCCCCTGCAGGGCAAGCTCAGCTATGGGCAGGGAGCACTGCCTGTGACCAAGCCGGCCGAGCTGCATCTGTAGGGACTGCCCAGTTTCTTACTGCCTGGGAAGGGTAAGTAGGGTCTTCGGGAGGGAGTGCAGGTAAGGTTCCTGTGAGGCTCCCCTCCCCAGGAAGAGTCCAGCTCAATCACCATCCTGTCTGGTGACTCCCAAGGTGGTGGGGCTTCCCGGGCATGCCGACGGACGCTCTGGTCAGTCAGCGCTCAAATGGGGGTAATTGGAATGGAGAGGACCAGGGGGGAAGGGGAGGCCTCCAATGACCTTCCAGTTTCAGTTCCAGCTGCAGCCATCACCCTACAGTGGGAAAGTCACTTGCAGAGCAACCGCTGCCCTGGCTGGGGTTGTAAGTCAAAGAGTCGGAGTTTGGAGGAAAGAAAGACAGAATTCTGCTGCTTTCCTTGCGTGCAGCCAAAAGCAGAAGCAGCAGAAGTCTCTCTCTCTTACTCTCCCCCAAACTGTGGCTCTGTGGCTTCCAAACCCCAGACAGAGTGCACTTCCCACACTATGGTGATGGCTGCAGCTGGAACTGGATGAGATGCTATGGAGCTGCCAGACTCCAATAAGATATGCATCTCACGGCCCGCCCCACCTCCTATACCTCGAATATAATAAGACACCTCACCCCTCCCGATAATAAGACCAAGGTCATATATTGGGTTTAAAAAACATAAGACCCTGTCTTATTTTGGGGGGAAATGGTACTTCAGCATAATTGTGAAGGAAAATGACATGGGTATGTCCATGAAGTAATCTGGAGTCAACCAAGAGATCTTTTCTTTTTTGCATTTCCCCCCCAAAAGTACCATATATTTAATCATAGAAGCCCAAAACCATTATAATGTTTAAAAAAAGATGTTGTGGGTTATAAAATTAAGTATCATGCCTTTTTTGTTACCTTGTGTACTGAGGCAAATGTTGTTTTATTGGGATGTATATTATCTTCAGCAAACTGTTATGTCTCAGCCTAATAATAGATTTCTTTAACATTAAGTATGGATATGACATTGTACTCTAAAATCAACCCAAAGAGCAGCAGTTGCATTTCAAGCTGAAAGGAAGATTGGAGTGATCAAATAGCAAACCTGAAATTACATATCCGAATCTGGGATGTATAAACAGAGAAGGGTAGACACTGACAGTTTACCTTTGGTTGTAGCAGTTTGACAAAACAGCAAAGGTGTACTTTAATGAGGAATACCAAATGAATACAATGACCAGTAATACATCAATTCTCTGCTCCAGCTATCTAGACTAGTATGCTTTTTTTTTTTTTTACTCACCTACACAGTTATCACAAAGACTGCAATGTGAGGCACGGGGTGGACGGAAAATCTTGCAGGTGAAACAGTATTTTAATTTCACTGCCTGACCATTAATGATTATTTCTTTTGTTCTGGGAGGGGGGCGGTATCCTCCTGTACTAGAGCCATTTGCAATGTCTAAATAAGGAAATAAACACAAACATAAAAACCCTGAGTGCTTTTTACTTTGTGTAAATAGTATTATAATATAAAGTTAGTTGCATCTTGTAAATCATTTATTATTAAGAAATCGATATGTAACAAATCAAATGTTACTAGATTTAACTCTTATAAAACACATCACATTGAATATGCAACTTTTGTTTCCAATTATATCCTCATATTTTCAAAGCTACAAATATCTCTTCCATCTGCATAGTAACGGGGCAGATAACGAACACAAAAATATGTTTAAAAAGAAAAATAAGGAAAGTGCAAAACAAGTCCACCAGGCTTTTAAGCTTTTTAAAAATTACTATGCCTTTTTTATCACCTATATTTAATCACTTGTCCTTTCCTTTTTCTATATATATATATATATATATATATCTTATCTGTAGGCAATTTCATCACTCCCCACGGATTTCAATATTAACCACATACTGAAGATATCCAGTTCTATTTTGCCTTTTTCCAACTGCTTCTCTAAATATTCAAACTTTGCTACTATCAGTTTCTTGTCCTGCTTTTCCTTGTTTAAATATACTGCTCAAAAAAGTAAAGGGAACACTCAAATAACACATCCTAGATCTGAATGAATGAAATATTCTCACTGAATACTTTGATCTGTACAAAGTTGAATGTGCACAACAGCATGTGAAATTGAATGTCAATCAGTGTTGCTTCCTAAGTGGACAGTTTGATTTCACAGAAGTTTGATTTACTTGGAGTTATATTGCGTTGTTTAAATATTCCCTTTATTTTTTGAGCAGTGTTTATTCAAAATACACTTTCTTATATTTTATGCTAAGGTCTCAACTCTTTGCTCACTGTCCCAATGTATTAATACAGGGATCCTCAAGTGTTTTGAACAACACCCCCCCAGACTGTTGGGGACCTGATCGGCTGGGTGGGCATGGTTAGGTGGTCATGTGACTGGATGGGAGTGGCCAATTTAGCAATCCATTTTTTCTTTGTCCTTGCTGTACTTGCTCAAGCCAAGGAATCAATTTATTTTTCCCCCAAAAGGGAAAAAGAGCACAAACTTTCTTGCCATTTGCCTAACTTAATTACAACAGTAGCTTCAGGCTCTTTAAAATAGGCCATTAAAAAAAGAATAAAACGAACAGGATTTTCTTCAAAATAACTAATCATAAAAGCTAGAAGATATGGAGACATATCTCCCATCCACCCACTTTTAAAGCACTACTTTAAAAGCAGCCCCTCCCCTACTCAGCCACTGGCCCCAGATCATATGGCTGTGAAAAACATCCGGAAAGGCTGTTTTTAAAGCATTTTTAAAGACTTTTAAAGTACAGTACTATTTTACAAGCTGGCAGCTGCTTTTCAAGCCAGCAGCATATCATCCCCTATTCACTCAAAAACCCTGGATCACGTGGCTACACTGCTGAGATCACCCCTCAGTCAGCTGGCCCTCCTCGGACCCTTCGGCCTTACCATTGGCAGCAGCAGTGTGAGCAGAAGTGAAGCTCAACCAGTGAAATAATTAACCAGAAGTGCAGCTAGAGTGGATGCTCATTGGAAGATAAGGTCAATGGTGAGGAGCAGGGTGAGGGGTAGGGCTGAATCCCACCACTTAGTAGGCCGGATACTTTGCATTGGCAGGCTGTATCCGGCCTGTGGGCCGTACTTTGAGGATGCCTGTATTAATATACAGGTTGCAAATTTCCACCCCTGAAGAAAAGGAGCTATAAATCAAGTCCAGGCAGAACCTTTAAGGTGTAATTTACAAAAATACCCATGCAGTAATGAGACAAAAGACCAAGTATGAAGTATGAACTAATAATCCTTCTCCCAGTTTCTCAATAAATAAGTAATATGAAAGTGCATGATATTGATAAATACTGAGAGTACCAACGATACTTTGTATAATTTCCTAAGTTATCTACCATTCTGAAAAGCTGATTATTTCACACAAGGCTGTCTACTTGATATAAACTGTCTGCTATTAACTGTTATCTTTAGCGTAGAAATATTCATGTTTCTAATATTAAAATGATGTATTAATATTCTTGCCTATTATGCAAAAGTTGTTTAATTATGTAGTTAAGTGTTATTTCTAAATAATCCTGTTCCTTATCCAATAAGGTTTCCAAAGCAGCAATACTTTATTTTCAGGAATGCAATGGGTTCTTCATGAATTTTTCTTCCATATAACTTCCTTTACTTCTTTTCCATTCAACTACTTAAATGTAATGAAACTGTAAGGCTAAATATTTTATAACAGAATTCTTTCAACTGACTCAGTCGCTAAAATGGGACTAAATGAAAAATTAAAGTGCCCCAGATTTCTGAATTAAAATCATGAATTTGTTTTAACATGGATTGGAGAGAATTGCTTGCAACATTAAATTTCATGTAATCCGAGGATTTGCAAGCACACCAAGAGTCTGTTTCAAATTACCAAACTGTAGTATGTTTTTTGAATATTTAAAGTATTTGCATAACCCTGTTATTTCAAGCAATTGAGTTTTTCTACTATTCCAGTTTTCAATGTTGTTTCCACATTTGTAAGTTTCACTAGCATATAGCAATAACAAAAACACTTAGTCTGATACACCGCTTTATAGTGCTCTGTAGCACTCTCTAAACATTTTACAGTCAGCATATTACCCACCCACCCAAAAAAATCTGGATCCTCATTTTATTGATCTCAGAAGGATGTAAAGTTGAGTCAACCTTGAACCAGGGGGTGGGCTATTGATCCTTTTGCTGCTGGTCCGCTCAGGGATGCACCGTGCACATGCTCGCAACAATCAAAAAATAGCTTCTGCACATGTGCAGAAGCAAAATACAAGATGGCGGCACTCACAGAGACACCAACAGTGAAAGGAACCTGCAGAAAGTCCACGAATGTGCTCCAGACTGTCAGGCCAAATCTGAAATGTCTCTCTCGGATAGACTGAGTTGAAAACTGGGGCCTGAGAGAGAGGCAGCGGGGTGTGGCTGCAATTTGATGACTCAGTCTCTGGGCAGAAAGGACAAGGTTAACCCATTTGTGGAGTCTCCCATAACTACACTGAAGAATAATTTAAAGTGCATCCTCCTCCAAAACTAGACCACAAATATATCGCAATCTTATTGTAGGCAATTGTATTTAATTATGTAGTGCTTATATTTGCAGACGTCATTTGAGTGAAAATGAGCTCTAAGTCCCTAGCCAATTATTGATCTGAGCTTGAAATTAACTATACAAAAATAAGGAGCTTAATTTTTGCAAAGCAAACAAAAAGGCTAAATTACCAAAGCAAGCCAACATTTTTAAATATTTGGCATTGCTATACCAAATGTAATGCATACCAAAACTACGTAATCCAAAATGCACACAAATCAATATCTGTATAATATTTCCATTTCATCAGAGATGCACAACATGTCCCTGCAGCATTAAAACTTTATTTCACTGAAAACGCAGCAACTTTTGTTTGGTAATTATGTGGGACCATACAGTATAGCTTTTTTTGCCCCTCTGAAATGTGGTATTAAGTATTTAGGAGGGAGGGGAAGTTTAATTACAATAAAAACAGGTACATGGATTTTTATTAATCCTTGCTAGTTATTGGATTTTTTTTTCTCTGCTGATTATGTTTTTTTTAGATATCCTGCTCAGTGCAGACAATTCTAAACCAATATGGAAAAACATACTAGTAAAAATTGCAAGAATGGATTCTTATCCATCTAATAAAGGATCAAACACTTCTGCATTCAAGAACATGCTAGAGATTTTGAAGTACTACCCAGGAACAGATTTTGACCAGATATTTAAAATTAAACCAAATAACTGTCTCTAAACTTTTAAAAAACACTAGCATTATGATGTTTCAGCTTCTTCTCAGCAGTTATTCTTGAAAGCAGATATGAAAATAAAAATATTTTCAAAGATAAAAAGAATTTTTATCAGAGATTCTTGTGGAGAAGAATCCAAACAATCTCATTCTTATTATATTGCACTATATATCACAATGCAAGGGCCCAATTTTCTAATTCCTTATCTGGTGAATAATTCAATTCTGATTTATGATTAAGTATTCTTTTATCAGACCAGTGAAAATCTGTTTCCTTCAATATGGCTAAATTATATTATAAAATCTATATAACTAGGCACACATGACTGCCGCAATGACCCAATTATAATTTGTTGTTGTCTTGAATTTATTTATAAAACAAACTGTCTAATTTTTAAAATTATTTGTTAAATCACAGAATTTTGATCAGTGACCATAATGAAGGTTTCATCAATGATTAAATCATTATGTGTCAAAATTGTTCAGTCGAGTAAACTTGAAATCCTAAAATAAACTGAAGTGATCAAATCCAAATTGCAACACATAACATCAAAGGAGATTAGCATAAATTTATTCAGACGATATTGGTCTCCCAGATAGACCAGATGGGGAAACACTATATAAAGAGTTAATTCTACTTTATTACAAGGCTACATTAACGTAATCTTGCAAATCTAAAAGTACAAATTTCCTGCTGTTTCTTGTTACAGATTAGTAAAACAGATCAGTTTTTTCTCTGCCCATTACTCAGTTGTGGGCTTCCCTGCCATCTTCCAAAATCATTCTCTCATTTCATTACAGACAATTGGTAAAATATCAAATTGTTATTATTTACACAGTAAGACAGCTACCTTATTTTGGTTCTGTATATAATGAGAGATTTTCTTAAAAAAGGAAGAAAAACCCCCAATTCAAACAGTGGATAAGTCAACAAGCAACTAGTGGACAAGATGCAACATTAGCTACTTACCATTAGAATATGCTTGACATATTTTGACATATCCTGAATATCCCTAATGATATTAAGAGTTAATCAATCAATTAATTAATTAATAATCAATTAATTAATTGATATTCAATTAATCAATCAATTAATTAATTAGCACTTCAATGCAAATAATCCCAATACATATAATTAAAATATAAACAAATAAAAAGACCCCCTGAACCAATCACAACAAACAATAACATTTTCTATATGGTCAAAAGTTTCTGATTCCTGCCAGAAGGTTATTCTGAAGAACAGGCACTGTCTGTAAAAAACCACAACTGCTTTCTAGCTCTACCTCCTCTCCCCGCAATTAACATCACACTTTATCAGTAAGGTCAATTTTAGGTAATATTTGCAGTCTTGGAGTCAATTAGCATCAAGCCACAAATGGCTTTATGCATTAAAAACAAGCAAGGTAAATTGCATCCAGAAGCTTCTCAGGAATCAATATGAGCTCAATCATATCGTATCACACATTTATAGCAAAGTATTGGCTAAATTTTCCAAAATTCACTCTTAAAATTGCCCTTTGATAAATCCTATCAGTAGCTGGAAATAATGTTAGGACCTCTCTGTGCCTCTTCCTACCCTCAAAATTGTATAATGGGCAAAAACTAAACCGACTTTAACTTTAACTGCTGCTGTTAACCAAAGAAACAATATGCTTTTTTCCATTCTATTTATTTATTTGTATTTATTTATTTATTAGATTTGTATGCCGCCCCTCTCCCTTCTCCTCTAATGCAGTCTAATGTCAGTTCGTTTAAAAATTTTAAAACAACAGATGAAAGATAATGAGCCGGAGTGGCGCAGCAGGTATAGTGCTGCACTGCAGGCCACTAAAGCTGACTGTAGATCTGTAGGTCAACGGTTCAAATCTCATTACCGGTTCAAGGTTGACTCAGCCTTCCTTCCATCCTTCCGAGGTGGGTAAAATGAGGACCCGGATTGTGGGGGCAATACGCTGGCTCTGTTAAAAAGTGCTATTGCTAACATGTTGTAAGCTGCCTTGAGTCTAAGGAGAAGGGCGGCATCAAAATTGAATAAGTAAGTAAGTAAGTAAGTAAGTAAGTAAGTAAGTAAGTAAGTAAGTAAGATAGACACTTTCACTATAAAGCATTTTCCTAATAACCTCAATTTTCAAGTTTCAATCTGTGCTTTTATTATTTACAGCCTGAAAAAGGGAATGTATACTATATCATGTACATGTTCTGTTCATTCAAATAAAGTACAGCACCTCAACATTATTGAGCATTTATGGTCGATTTTAGAGATTCAAGTAAGAAGTCGATTCCCATCACCACAGTCTCTAAAAAGAACTGGAGGTTGCTTTAACTGAAGAATGGGCTAAAATTCCTTTGGAAACAATTCACATTTTTTATGAATCAATACCTTGGAGAATCGGGGCTGTATTTGCCACAAAAAGTGGACCAACACCATATTAAAAGATATTTAGATGATTTTTCAAGGTGTTTCCATTGCTTTGTCCACCCCTGTATTCTATTCTACTACATTTTTAAAACTAAATTATAAATTGAGCCTTTTGATTGCTGTAAAGGAGGCACTGAAATCATTTTTACCAATTTGGCTTGTCATTTAAATCAAATGTATTATCTGTGATCAGTGTCTCTACATAATAAAGCAATAGTATAAAACATTTTAGGGATATATAAAATGCTCACATTGTAAAATTAACTTAGTTGATCATTCAGTTAGATGTAGATTTTGCATAAAGTAGAGGGATTCCTTGACTTGCAAAAGTTCATTTAGTGACCATTCAAAATTAGAACTGCACTGAAAAAAATGAGATTTATGACTACTGTAGCATCCCCATAGTCACAAGATCAAATTCAGATGCTTGGCAACTGGCTCATATTTATGACAGCTGCATCATGTCCCGGGATCATGTGATCATTTTTGCAAACTTCTCCCCAGCAAAGTCAATGAGGAGGCCAGATTCATTTAACAACTGGATTGCTAACTTACCACCACAATCATTCACTTAACAGCTCTGGTAGAAATGCAAAATAGGGCAAAATTCACTTAACAAATTTGTTACTTAGCAACAGAAATTTTAGGCTCAATTGTGGTCATAAGTCCAGGACTAAATGTAACAGAAAATTTAGACAGGTTTAAAGAAACAGAGTCATGAATATCTGAAAGTAAAAATTGTAAGCTAAATTTATTAGAATGATTAGAAAACCTGCTAAAATATAGGCTTAACTGGCCTTTAAGGGAGAGGGAAAAATGAGAAAAGAGAGACTGCCACAGACCTTCTGTGTTACCAATTTGCCTTTCTAGATCTGCTGCTTCTTCTGGTGTTGCACGAGGCAGGACTCCAGGATCACTGAAACTAGTACGTAACAAGGTCCCCATAACAAAAAGGAACAGAATTGCTCCAACTGCAGGAATTGCAGGCGTAATCTTCTCAGATAAATACGGACAACTGTAAAATAAAAAAAATAAAACATTAAGAATAAGATCATTTAAAAAACAACAAGTATTGACAATCAGTGTTGCTTTCTAAGTGGACAGTTTGATTTACTTGGAATTATATTGTGTTGTTTAAGTGTTCCCTTTATTTTTTTGAGCAATGTATGTATGTATGTATGTATGTATGTATGTATGTATGTATGTATGTACAGTACATACTTTATATGTCAATGTGGTTTACTTAGACTTCAGTAAGGCTTTTGACAAAATAGGCCATAACCTACTACCGTACTAAATAAAGTAGAAAATGTGGGATGGACAGCAACACCACCAGATGAAATAAAAAATGGCTAACCAACCACACTCAACGTGTAGTGCTCAATGGAACTACATCTACATGGAGGGATGTATGCAGTGGAGTACCACAAGGCTCTGATTTAGGCCCAGTACTCTTCAACAACTTCATCAATGACTCAGACGAGGGGATATATGGGGAACTTATCAAATTTGCAGATTACACCAAACTGGCAGGAATAGCCAACACTCCAGAATATAGGCGCAAATTACAGAAAGATCTTGACCAACATGAACAATGGGCGCTATCTAACAAAATGAAATTCAATGGTGAAAAAAGTAAGGTTCTACATTTAGGCAAGAAAAACAAAATGCACAGATACAGCATATGTGGTACATTACTCAACCGTAGTAACTGTGAGAGGAATCTTGGAGTCCTAGTAGACAACCATTTAAATATGAGCCAGCAGTATGCAGCAGTTGCCAAAAAAGCCAACACAGTTCTGGGCTGCATTAACAGAGAGATAGAATCAAGATCACATGAAGTGTTAATACCACTTTATAACGCCTTGGTAAGGCCACACTTGGAATACTGCATTCAGTTTTGGTCACCACAATGCAAAAAGGATGTTGAAAAACGAAAAAAGAAAAAGGGCAGAGAAGTGCAACAAAGATGATTAGGGTCTAGAAGCTAAAACATATGAAGAACAGTTGCAAGAACTGGGCATGGCTAGTTTAATGAAAAGACGAACCAAAGGGGACATGATAGCAGTGTTCTAATATCTCAGGGGTTGCCACACAGAAGAAGTCAACCTATTCTTCAAAGCACCTAAGTGTAGAACAAGAAGCAATGGGTAGAAGCTGAACAAGGAGAGAATCAATTTTGAACTAAAAAAAAATTCCTGACAGTTAGAACAATTAATCAGTGGAACAGCTTGCCTCCAGAAGTTGTGAATGCGAAGCTTTTAAGAAGATGCTGGATAGTCATCTGTCTGAAGTAGTGTAGGATTTCCTGTCTAAGCAGGGGGTTGGACTAGAAGACCACCAAGGTCCATTCCAACTCTGTTATTATTACTTATATATGTACCGGCATGTATTCAAAACAGTTTGACAATTAGTCAATCCCTCTATCAATTATCAATATATATGTATATGTTAATCCGGACTAGTACAAATCCTTTTTTGTTTTAAAGAAATAAATACATTTCCAGATATTACCTAACAAAGACTCACTAACAGTCCCATTCATTTTAATGGGATGTCTGGTGATGTGGCAGTGACACAATAAGGTGAGGGAACTGGCAGGCAGCAGGTGAGTGGATGCCCACTACAGGTGCTGCCATGTTGGATCTGAAGTGACAAATGCTCTTTAATATTTTATTTATAAGGTGCTAAGGTTTCACTTTCATTTTTACTGCTTGCCCTTCCTCCTCTCACTTAGAGCCTGGTGGCACAGATGCATTTCTCTTCAAACAATGTACAATGTAGTCTATATAAATTTGCAAAACAATGGGATAAAGGAATATTCCTGAACTTTGTTTTAGGATTTATCTCATAGTTACTGTGAAATAGTGTGAATGCATCAATGCAGTGCAAGTTATCTCAGCTTGCACAGCCTGGATTCATTGAATGAGTTTACCAAAAATATAAATATTGCAAAATATACAGCCTCATGCTACATAACTAATCTCCATTTCATGCTGAATAAACTAAATTATTAATGTATCTTAAATAGAAAACTATCTTTAGATAAAATTTTACTCCAAAAACATTTTATCAAAATAAATTTGATAAACATAAAAAATAAAATTTAAATTAATTTTTTTAAAAAAATCATTGATTTTTGTTCACCCTGGCCTTTAATATATTAAGTATTTAAGTAGGTATCCATTTCCATAGCTTATAGTATATAAAATTCATTTAACAGTAAAAATTATGTAAGCTCAGAATCATCTCATCCATTTTAATATCAGCTGTAAAAATGTGACATTTGCTACATTTGATATTACTTCTTATGCTTCATGAAGTGTTATGCCATTTTGCACTAAGAAAAGTCCTTTGATATGTTTATACTGACATTTTAAACTTGATTTTAAAAAATATTTTTACAAATGTTTTATCTTGCAAGCAAGCATGCCCTTCAATAAATAAAATCAAAATTCTGATGTTGCCTATATCAGAAATATTGTCTAATAATAATTAGACAATTGTCTAATACCTGAAAAGCAGATCAGGAGATTATTCTTATCAAATTCTATTTGCTAAATCTGGTCATCCTCTAAATGGTTTATGGTAAAATGCAATTTTTTTCCCTGGATATCAAGCATTTGAAATATCAGCACATTGCTTAGTATGCAAGTCAATGATTTTGTATAACAGGAAATGGATAACATGTGCAACAGATTTATAAATATTTCTGTTTAGATAAACAAGGTTGAGTCCAAAATGAATGAATTAATCACAACAGCCATATATGCCAGATGTTTCTAAACATTTGTTTTGGCTACGCTATCCACGTTATGTTTAATTCAGAAAAGGGCAAACAAACTGCATCTGTTGAACTCATGATAGGGAAAGGAGGTGAAATAAGAAGTATAGAATGGGAATTCCATCCTTCATTTTCTTTCCTTATTTGTCTTTTTTGTACTCTCACCTTTGCCCCGCTGCTGGGCCCCCGCAAACGCCACCGACATCTTTGAATCCCCCCCTCTGCCTGAAGACGCCTAAGCGCAGCACGGCGGCTCCCTTCTCGACACCTCTCAGCAGCCAAAAATAAAAAAAAATATTTAAAAAATCCCCAGAAACGACAGGCTACCTGAAGGGAGGAAGCAGTTACCCGTTGGGCAGAGCCATTTCCTTCCTCAAAAACTGTGTGTGTATGTGTGTGTGTGAGGTGAAGGCCTGCTATGGCAGGCCGCTCACAAACAGCGGGCCGCCCCTTGCCCAGGTCTGTTGTAGACTCTCTCTCTCTCCCCCCCCTCTCTCTGTAATTGCAATATTATACCAGAATTTTGAACAAACATACATAAATACAAACACATTTAATATTGAGTCATTTTTCCTCACTCCGTTTTGTCCTCTGCTACAATTCCTCCTCATTCATTCTCTTATTTGAAACAAACAAATGTTAGCATCTTCAGATACTCCATAACTCACCCAGGTATTCCATTAATTTAGTAAACAGCAATAGCACTTAGCACAGCGCTTTACATCTCTAAAAGTTTTACACAGTCAGCATACTGCCCCCAACAATCTGGGTCCTCATTTTACTGACCTCGGAAGGATGGAAGGCTGAATCAAAATTGAGCCTTTGAGGATCGAACCCCTGTCAGCCAACAAAATTACCCTGCAATACTGCATTCTAACCAGTGCGCCACCATGGCTCATAAACCTTTCGTATGCAGGACTGTTCACTATATCTTGTTTACAGCCATTAACTACATACCACAAAAATTCTTATTGTCATGACCTGCATCAATCATAGGCATCCATTTTTATTGTATTTATTTGTAAAGTGTATTAGCCGCTCATCTTGACACAAGCTAATTATGGATGGAGGTTTGAACCTAGGCATCTCAAATAAGCTAACTTATAGACATGTCTCCAAAATTTGGACACACAATTTCCAGAGGAATGAATTTGTGAAAGTTCTGGCTGCTGTTAGCCTGTTAATTTCAAAGTTATGTGACGGTTTCTCAAACAGTCTTGCAGTCCCTCCTGCCCTCCCCCACTCAGCCTTCCTGCTGGGAAGGGGTTTCTGATGCTGTTTGCCACATTTCCTCAAGGAAAATTGATGGAAAAGTCAGCAAGAAGTCAGGAATCACTCCTGCTCCCACTGCTTTTTTAAAAATCACTCTTTATTTATTTATTTATTTATTTATTATTTAGATTTGTATGCCGCCCCTCTCCGCGAACTCGGGGCGACTCACAACAAAAATATAAACAATCGTACAAATCCAAATAGATTCAATAAATTTAAGTATTTAAAATAGTTTTAAAAAGAACCCCACTATATTAACAAGCACACACACAAACATACCATACA